>NC_136636.1:25815090-26415090 GCF_949748355.1 Melanostigma gelatinosum | reverse complement strand
CCAGTCGTGCAGAAAGTCGCCGTCTCCTTCCACTCTGGTGGCCAACTTTATTTCCAGTGCGTCATTCGAAGAGGGGGGAAATAAAAGGGAAAAAGCGCCTATTGCCTCAAGGTCCCTACCTCCCCCGACGGGTCCCAAAGGACAGCCCCATTACACAGTTGCGAGGAGTGAAGTGATCGAATACAAGGTGGAAAGAAAGAGAAACGCAAATGCTAAGTTGAGCGGAGCGTGGGGATGGCAGTTTTAGTAAGATTCCATCAAGGGCGAGACCAGAGGAGGCTGTCTGAGGAAGAAGTCTGAGAGGCAGGACCAATAAGAGGCACAGAGGAGAACACACACCCTGTTGTTCTTGCATACTGGACCCAGCGGACGAGATTTTTTTTGGAGTTCAAGCTGAGGTGGATGAAGTCAGCCTTGGCTTGTTTGCAGATTTGGTTAGAGACAGGAGGATTAGGGTTACACAGGTGCAGACTGGTGGGACTGTGAGGAGCACGAGCTGTGAGCATGGTTCTATCCCAATCATCACACAAAGAGCGAAGATAAACACCGACCTATTTGAGAGTAGGGCTGGGTGTCGGTACTCTATACCTTTACGGAATTGACCGAAATAACCCAGCGCCATGCAGGGTCGAAGCTTCTCCAGTCAAAATATACCTGCGATTCTTTTTGTAGCCAGTCCTAGAAGAAATATATATTTGTATGGTGCCCGCAGCCAATCAACACAAGCATTGTTTGATTAAATTAGAGTTGCATCGATGCTGATATTGGTCCAATACTGACTCAAATAGCTGGATCAATTATCTGTGACAATAAGCAAGTCAGGTATTGCATACATTATTTTAATAGAAAACAATTGTGTTTTTAACAAAGTTAGGCAATATTAAAGTCCAGCCTCATATTTCCCTACACTAAAGAATGATCCCATTGTCTTCCACACACTGCTATCAGATAGGTACTAGGGACCAAAGCCCAAGCATCTCTAACGGTATTTGGAGTGGAAAAGTCAGATCGATACAGCAATGCGGCATATGATTGGCCTGCTACCCATACAGCAGAGGTAGCCAACATGGTGCCCGCGGGCACCATGTTGGCTACCTCTGCTGTATGGGTAGCAGGCCAATCACACGTCACACGTCACTGAGCTGTTCCCTCGCTCCCCCCTTTTTGCTCACACACACACACACACACACACACATCCTCATCCATTTTATTCATTCTTTAGTTTAGGCATATAAAATTGTATGATGACGTTTATTGGTTGCAATATTAATTGATCTGATCATTTATTATTTTGATTTAATAAACTCTGTTATACTTTAAGGAGCAGTCGTCTGTGATTACTTGTGCATATGTTCGTAATGAAACTGTATGTAGTAGCCTTGTATACGAACTTAACCCTTCACTGTCACTGAATGTTTAGTCGCACCCGACTATCGACATTATGAGTGACTACTAATTATGAGACTTAGTTTTATCGTTTGGTTATTGGTCCCTGTTCGCAGAGTGGTGCCCCGTCGTTATTAATAATCATTAATAATTGTTACATACATTAATAATTCTATTGATGTCAAGAATTCAGTTTCTTAAATGCTGATAACCCAAACACGCTCCTTTAGATCCCAACACTGCATATAAGAAGTGGACGTAGTCAGTGATGCCACCCATTGGTGGGTGGACTACGGTTATGAAGCCTCGAGTTCGGTATCGTCACCATCGCTATCTTTGATTTTGGCCGTCCATAGTTGAACTGTGGATGTGACGCCGTGGTAGAAACGCCATATGGTGGCGAACTGTCAATCACAAGGTAGCCCCGCCCTAAAGCATACTCTGCTTTATAGTCTGTTTGACTCTAAATGGACCATAATTTACTAAATGAACATCATGCTGTATTGAAGAAGACTTGAAACTGGAGATTGAGACCATGAACTCATGTTTACAATGTTTACTGAGGTAATAAATCAAGAGAGAAGTAGAGTCATTTTCTCATAGACTTCTATACAACTGGAGGAGTCGCCCCCCGATGGCCAGTACAGAGAACGTAGGTTTCAGGCACTTTCACATTGGCTTCACTTTTCAGAACCAGAGGTTGCTGCATGGGCTCATCCATAGTTAACATAAATATATATTAACTGCTGCAACCGTTTGTGGAAGTGAATTTGATGGACGGGCGAAGGTGGCAACCATATGTGTTGAAACTAGAAACCATTATGATGTCTGAATTTGGTTTGTCTGTGTTTGCCAGGGAACTTTAAGAACATCCCTTCGCAGCGTGGTGACGAGCAGAACGAACGTCAGAGCACTGATTATCTCTCCGGCCCACACATTTAATATTCAGATTGTGTATAAAGCCCTCTTCACACATCCTATCCTGGTTGACACACAGCAAGGATATCTATCGGAACAGCTGCATCTGCAGCTGAACACACCATTGAGAGAGAAAAATACGGCTTTATTTGCTCTGTAACTGTGAAATAAAATATCAAGCAGTCTTGATATTGGATTAATCTCATCACCATTTATGATAGAAGTGCTTGCATTTGCTAAACATATGTTAGATTACTTTACTGCAAACATCCTAGGTAGGTGCATGCCTCGCAGTGTTTCTACACTCAAACCAGTACCACATTGTTTACTTCACAGTGTACTTACATCTCTGTTAAATCCTCAAAAACAGTCTCACATTTTGCAGTACTATTTGCTTTGTTCCATTCCAGCCGAAACCAAAAAAGTTGCCCACCCACATCTACCATGTGGGAACACTTTCGTCCCTCACTATGATCGCTGAATGGAGTGAAGTCGGAGGGGGAAGCGCTAACTCTCATGTGGCGCTTCCAGAGGTACGGTCCCGTCTGCTGACTGACAGACAGATTAAATAAACTCAGCCAGGGCTGCACTTCCACTGTATACATTTACCGTCACAAGTGCGGGGAAATCCAAGTTTCTATAGCAGGCCTTCAGTATTTAAGCAGCAGACGATCTGAGGAAACAAGTATTCATGCAAATGTTTTTTCATGAATTTCTATTTTCATGTTAATATCATTCACCTCCTACCTGTCCATTTCTGGGGTAGGATTTGCACAAGCAACTTATCTTTGCTGGTGTGTATAGAAATCCAGAGGTATACCATATATCTTTTTATTTTATCACAAAGGGAAATTAAAGTAAGTCCATTCATGGAAACATTGACGTACTCTTCTGGAGGGAGGGTCAATGTCCATGGCAGGCGGCAAACTCCGGTTCTGCCGAGTGAAGCCAATGCAGAAGTGTCTTAAAACCTGCATTCTCTCTCATGTCCAGCAGGGGGCGACTCCTCTTGTTGCAAAAATAAGTCGGATTGCATAGAAGTCTATGAGAAAATGACTCTACTTCTCTCTTGATTTATTACCTCAGTAAACATTGTAAACATGAGTTTATGGTCTCAATCTCTAGTTTCAAGTCTTCTTCAATGCAGCATGATGTTCATTTAGCTCTGCTAAGACGTCTTTCAAGCTAGGTTTCAAGATTAGTAACGCTGTTGGAGCCAAATCCCAACCCTACCGTTGTATGTTATGGCCTCAGAATGATGAAGACAGTTGGAGAACAATTAGATACAAAATAGAATGTAGATTATTTAGGATAATTATTTTCTTTGCAACTTTCATGTGTTTCCCAAATGATGTCCACATCCCAGGCATTCTATTTCAGTGATGAGCAAGTTACTTTCAAAATGTATGTCGAGGAATCAAAGCACAGAGGATCAATGTTGTACGAGTAGCACAGGTCATTTGGAGGATAGCAGCGCCAGCAGTTGAGTGTATAGGAAATTGGGTACTTCCAGGAAATCATGTTTTATTGGTTGATAATTAGAAGATATGTCGACAAATATTTGTGGTCCCGTGTGTTTCTTCTGCTCCGGGAAGAGCACGCATGATTTGTTTTCACCCTTTAAACTACAACCAACTGCAGTTGTGAAGTCTGACCCGAACCTATTTTGCCAAGTTTTCATGCAGAACTTTGGGAATTGAAGGCTAGTAAGTAAACCGACACTGTGTGTAGCTGCTACACAGTAATTGGTCATGGTTGAACAATGCTCCAAGGAACAGTCTTCCACCAAGTGGGAGCCCAGTCAGCCCATGCATTGTTTAGAATCACAGGACCTTCATTCTCCTCCTTCATCAGTGACTGCATCCTATTAAATGGTGTCTGGACAAACTGCTCAATTGCACCTTTTGTCCCGCTGTCATGGCCGTATGTGTCGTTCATTTACACAGCAGTGAGTGGTGCTGTTCACGGTGTTGGGTTTGTTTGCTCCATCCCTCAAACAGCTCAAGGGATGTACACGCGAGCGTTGTTGAATCGCTAAACGGCGGCAAGACGAGAAGGAGCGGCAGCCCTTACCTTCACACGTGCGTCCGTCCGTCTTCAGCGAGAACCCCGGGAAGCAGGAGCAGCGGGCCCGGCCTGCCTCCACCGCGCACTGCTGACTGCAGGGACCGTTTTCTGCAAGAAAATAAATGCGCGCTGCATGATTCTGCTGCCATCATCTCTGGATTGCGCGCAGGACAGACGTTCAACTCATGTCTACCTGTTTCTCTGCCGTCTTTGTAATTTGTTATGCTGATGTCTCGCTCCCTCAAGGTTCCCATGGACCCCCACTGTCACATCTTCGTCACTCCCTTCGGGCTTTTCGTTGGAGTCTGGAGTAGAGACTCGAGGGTTTGCCATGCTGATCTCCTCCTGACTCGATCAAGATTCGGCTCGCGAAGCTGCAGCGGCATGGACGCTGCAGATCAACTGCGACTGAGTATTTTATCATTGAACGCGCATGCAGCGAGGCAACTGGCTCAGTTATTTTACTGCTGCTTACGAGGGAGTTATTGGCCTCGGGGGGGAATCGGGACACACGTCAGCCCGTCTCGTTGATTTAATACAAAGCAGGGCTGATCCGTTGAGCAGATGCGTCCTGCTCACTGGGCTCTGGACATGAGGTTAGAGGCTGGGTGCACCAGCCAGTGCTTGAGCACTTCACCGCCTCACAGGAAACACTCTCTCAAAGGCCGGACTGAATAAAAAGATAATAAAAAAATATGGAACATGGCGTTGATGTTGGAATATAGTTTTAGACGGTCAGCTGGCATTTATGAACATGTGTTCCTGAACGTCGGCTTGCACTGCTACTACACTGCCAGTGAGGGTCTGTTTCATATTTATAAACCTTCTTTCCATTTTATCAAATACAAAAGTTCAAACAGAAATCTGAGAACATGACTGCCACAAATAGGCCAACAGATCACACCAAGTAATCAAGATTAGGAGTCAAATAATCAAAATACGTTCTGTCAAAAAAGGATAGGTTGTCTTTTAAGAGAGGAGAAAGGGGATTACTTCAACTACAATTATTTTATAAATACAGTGGAGATCGACATTTGAGCAAAGAATATTTTGGCAGTATAATGCAATTGTTTTGATAAGATATTTAGCAGGCTATATCATAGCTCCACCACGTCATGTGATATGCTACGTCATTACACTTACAACTATAACTGGGACCACTACCGATGACATTCAATGTCCAGGGATTCACATTATAGACAAATTGGCCACAATTCCTCACGTTGACCATACAGGGTCCAGGAGCGAACCCTGTTTAGCCAAGGGGAGAAGAGTCCCACAGCAGGAAGTGAATATCAGAGCCTGGAATCACCTTCATGTTCCTACGTTAATGTATTAAGGAAATCCCTCTCTGCTTCCAGCTACCTTTAAACAGCTGGAAATGAAGTTTTGTTGCATTCCGTAATTTAAATATTTTGCATTATTTTGCATCATACAGTAAATGAACCATGCAGACTAAATAAATAGCTTGACAGACCATTTCCTATTATCTAAAACAATATTAGATCCTTTAAAGGGGAACTACGTCCATTTTCAAAATTTTTACCTGTTATTCCTATGGTCTAAGACAGTCCAAAAATATCAGTGAACATGATCAACTCTGGCCCAAATCCAAAATCATCCGACACTGAGAGCACCCAGGGGGAATGTTCTGTGTGTACAGCAACATTTTCTGTTTCAAAACTGACAACACTACAACACAATATATCTCATTTGGGTGTAAAACATGCATGACGAGGCTGTTGCAGGCAATGATGCATTGAGGTTCCACACAGAAAGAACGTTTTACCCAACAGAGCCATATACATACCAGGGCCAGGACCATCTAAACCAGCATGAATGAAGTTAGACAGGAAAAGGTTGATGAGTCGCTGAGTCATCCAAGAACAGAAGCTGTGTTTGTTTTTTAACCTTAAAACGTAACGTAGAACAGACAACGAGCAACAGAGAATCCAGGACACCCATCGTCTGGCTAAGGTGACACAATCAATCGTCTTCTCTTCATTGCCTGTTAGAGGTCTATGCTGAAAAGTTTGAATGTGTGGTGTTGCCGTTACCTGCACATGGGTGGAGGCGGGGGGGGCCGGGCGTGGTCTCACCAGATGCGGCGACTTGTGTCGGGACCACAGCGGGACCGTACTCTGGGACTCCGTTGTCCTCGTCGGGACTCACTGCACATGGAAACAGAGACCAAGAAGAACACTGAAAGGGTTAAACTACCAAACGGAAATTACTCCGTGCCTTCAAATGAATTGAATTGCGGAACGAATGACGACTCGCAAAACCAATTTTAAAAAGGGCATTATTCGGCACGATATCTATTTCCTAATGACGGGACATAATCGTGCCCAGGCTGCATGTCTTTGCCATTACACTCTTTTATAGAGCATGGAGAGGTCTGTGAATGAATTGTATCGCATTGGAGGTCGCGGGGAATTTTGATGAGCCTGTTTCAGCGGCTTTTGCTCAAGTGCCATAAGTATGATGGGGAAATCTGTTGTTGGTTTGAAGACGGCGTAAACACAGTCATAATGACCGTAGATACACATTACCATAAAAGTTCAGATTCCTGTTTTGAAGCTTTTAATGGTCGTAAAATTGTTCATTCCCTCATCCTCATCTGTGGATTCCAGTCACGTGTGTTTATTTTAGTAAAGCCTAAGGAACACGATGTCAAATAGGAGGCAACATGAAGAGCATGTCAGAAAACGTGAAGAAGGCTACCCATATATACCAGTGGTGGGCTGTGGTGAGCTGGCCTAGACAGAATGCCAAAGTTCATAAATACACTACATGTATTCTAATTATTTTTCCCACTATCTTATTATCTTATTGCACAGCTACTGTCTTCCTCAGTTGCTCTGCTTCCAGCGCAGCTTATTTTAAGTAGAGCTTTTCATTATTTTTTTGTGGTAGTCAGAGTTAAAGTTTAAAGAAATGTAATAAGTTACATTTTTAGCGTTTTGGCATGTTTGCCTCTGTCGAGCGGACATTTTCAGCCCTCAAACGCATTAAAACGCATTCAAGAAATACAGCTGGGGAGGCTCGACTGTCTCCACTGGCGTCCTTGGTGATGGAGGAGGACTTCTTACTGGAACTGAACGGCACCCATGTTCTGTACGACCGCGTCATTGAACTCCTTGTAATCAAAGAAAGGAAGATGGACTTTGTCTTTAAGTGAACAGCAGCTTTGGTAAGTCAACTGCTTTTGTGTTTTTACATCTGCAGTAGCGTTACTGCTATGTTCATGTTTCTATCGTGTCGTTTTTATGATATGGTTGATATTGTTCCCTCGGACGTGAATATTATTTGAATGGTGCTCTTGAGTGTGTTTGAATGCTTGTTTTAGCGCCGCAGTTTTGCTGGAATGTGCAGAGGCCTGTTGAATCGTGTTATTGGGGTTCTTTGATATTCTACCTGCTTTGTTGTCATATAAATATATGTGACTGGTTCTTGTGAGTTTGTTGTTGTCATTGTGTTAATTACATTGATTTTGACTCCATGCATTGTTCGTTAATGACGAAGCATCATAGTAATAAGCAATATGACAATGTGATTAACATATTACCACTAAGGAGGGGGGGGGGGGGTTTGCATGGATGCATAAAGAGAAGCGGATACAGCGTTAGAGGTGGGGCCCCATTCATTCCTGTGAAAGTTGCTCAGTGGCACATGAAGCAAGTTCTGAGTATGAAATTAACGATGATCTTCTGCACTGCTTCCACATCAATGGGCCCATAGAGCAAGTGCACTAGCATGGAAAAGAGAATAACTCTGATTAGGCTATTAGTGAATTTCACCAATTTTAGGATGATTTAGTCAAGACAAGGCAAGTTTATTTGTATAGCACATTTCAACAACAAGGCAATTCAAAGTGCTTCACATAAAACCATTAAAAAGAAGATCTACTAAAGTGTTGGTACAGGGAAGTTGATCTATCCAAAAAAAGAACGATCCGCTGATTTACAGACTTCTCTTTTTTTTGGGGGGGGGGGGTCCATAGGATCTTGTGATGGACCCAGAAGTTGCCATTTCACCGTTTCGGGATGACTACACAACATGGGTTTCTGCCAGACAGTGTACTACAAGTCTTAGTTAACGGATGTGCGGTTTTAGAGTGAGCGACGGAGACGGCCGAAACCGTTTGTTGGCTACTTTTTGGCAGCTTGGCTCGCTTATCTACTCGTCTCAGAAGGTAATCAGTGCAGAAGTGCATAATACAAATGTCCTTCAAATGGCAAAGGGAAAAAGCTTGTAAATCAAACATTCTGAGTTTCCTTATTCTTTCTCTTCTGTTTCGCATGGACAAAATAGTTTATATCATAGTGATTCAAATGTGTCAATTAAAAAAAAAATTTTTTGTCAAATGTATGTTTTCAGTAACTCGTGCGGAGCTCTGGCCAGTCTGAGGAAATAACCCTGGTGAGGTTCTGGGTTTTGAAACACATGGGCGTTGACCAGAATTATTTTTTTTCTCTAAACATGAATCTGTCCATTATTTTAATAGTTCAGTTTTTTATGAAAGATAACAGGTATCTTTATGCATGGCAGTGGCACTAATAGGCCATCACTCATTTTTCGTTTCCACATTTATGTTTAAAATGAAAGCATCAGTTTGAATATCTTGTATGCATGATTATCATGCAATTGACAGACAATGTTGATATTGGCATTGGTGTCAGCTGACAAGGTATGTTTATAAATGTCAGTGGCACGGCCCCCCTACTCACTGTACTTTGCAGATGTTTAAAATAAAAACATGAATATATGAACCTGTGTATTATTTGAATAGCTTAGTATTGAATGCACAATAAAGAGGTATACACGGTACTACCCATTTAATATGAAACGCAATTTTATACCATATATATAGTCAGGGGTCCCTGCTCCATCGCTCTATCAGTTTTGGGGTCCTTGGCCTGAAAAACGTTGAAGACCCCTGATCTAGAGGGTTTAATGAAAGATGCTATTTAGGGAAATGTAGGATCCAGTGTTTTGTGGATGAAGATATCTCTGCTGCTTCAATTTTGACCAATTGCTATATACTTGTCTCTTGGGAGTCCCCCATACTAAATCCCTGGGGTACCCTTATGATTCATTGGTGAATTGTTTCAAATGTGCAGCCACCTGGACTCTGTCATTCAGTGCAGAATCCCTATAAGAATAGTGACGATGAGTACTGCTCGCTGTTCATGTGCGAGTCGAGCCTCCGAGGTGAGTTACGGCACCTGGTGCGCAGGAGTGTCCATCCCGCTGCAGAACGTAGCCCCGGTTGCAGCCACAGCGGTAGGAGCCCCAGCTGTTGGTGCACGTGTGCTGGCACAGCTGGCCCGGGTAGAGCCGACACTCGTCCACGTCCTCCTGCTCCTCCACTGCGTTGGCGGCTTCATCTGTGGCGCCGATGGAGAAGGCCTCCTTGGGGAACTTGCTGTCCGACACTGGAAGGAGTGAGAGGAGTGAACAATTTATGCCGCACACTTGACCTCATGAAACCGAACACCTACTCCTCCTTGAGAATGTTTCAATTCCTACATTCCTATCATTACAAGAAACCACCAGTAACAAGTGCAAAGGTCAGTGGCCGGTTTCACGGAACACCTTACGTTTTTGCCTTTGTAAGTACTTTCTCCTTTGCTGAGGGACTGCACAGAGTCCCTTAAAAGGTTTCCTTAGTTAAGGCACGTCATTAGTTAACTGTTGTATTATGTGGGAGTACAGGTTAAGTTAGAAAAAGACCTGTAAAGGACTGGAAACTTCCACCTCCGGTTCTGCCTTAAAGTGCCTTAAACCTGCATTCTCTCTAATGACCATCAGGGGGCGACTCCTCTGATTGTATAGAAGTCTATGAGAAAATGACTCTACTTCTCTCTTGATTTATTACCTCAGTAAACATTGTAAAAATGAGTTTATGGTCTCAATCTCTAGTTTCAAGTCTTCTTCAATACAGCATGATGTTCATTCAGTAAGTTATGGTCCATAAATAGACCATAAAGCAGGGTATGCTTTAGCTACTGTGATGGACAGGTCGCTGCCAGAGCATCTTTAAGTCATTCCTCCACAGTCTAAATATGGTCACTTGAGAAAATGGCGACGGTCAAAATCCAAGATGGCGACGGGGGAAATGCCAAACTCGAGGCTTAAAACGGCAGTCCACAAACCAATGGGTGACGTCATGACAACACTTGTTATATCGTCCCATAGTTTAGACTAGAACAAATAACTTCACCCTCATGAAACTGACCTAGAGAGACAAAATAACACAGACTCCTCCTTTCAGTGGTGTATAGTAACGAAGTAGAAATACTTTGTTACTGTACTTAAGTAGTTTTTTTGGGTATCTGTACTTTACTTTACTACTTATATTTCTGTTTACTTTTACTTTTACTTCGCTACATTTTGCAAAGAAAACTGATACTTTTACTCCGATACATTTCCCCTGAAACCTTCGTTACTCGCTACAAAATCAAATCTATCTTTAGAAACAAAATGAATCCTGAGAGCAGCGTCGGGGACTGTGGTGGAACACAGACTGCAAGCCAGCAGGTTTGGTGAATCAGTGGTCCTAGCAGCAAGTTAAATCATTGGTTAGTCACGTTAATGCACAATTGCAAACAAGTGCTCTCAAAGCCGCGGCGTTTTGATTCCCAGTGATGCCCAGGATGCTACATGCTATAAGCTAGCGGGCGACTATGAGTATAATTCCACTCTACGATGACTGATTTCATGATGGAAGCAGAAATGGAAGCACCTGCTACTCCCGAAACAAACGACGGTGGTGACGAACACCAACATCAGTGGATCGCTAGCGAGTTAGTGAGCTGAGGAAGTGTTGACAGTTGTGCAGCACTAGTTGGCTAACGTTAGCTGTAGCTATATACACGGATTGACAGGAGCCGCGAGAGCGCAGCATTCGGGGAATTCTTCGCAGCTGTGTGTGACGCTGAACACACCTCTACCTGCCTCAGCGGCCTGTGAAAGACTATTTAGCATCGCAGGACTAGTCTTCAGCCCAAGAAGAGCGAGACTGAATTCTCGCAATTTTGAAAACCAACTTCTTTTGAAGATGAACAGGACATTTTTCAGTTTCAAGTAATGACTGTGTTGCTGCTTTAGTATTGCTCATGTTTTGATATTTGAGTCATGTTGTGGATGATCAGATGGAGTTATGATGTAGCAGTCGCCCAATTGCAGATTCAGCTTGAGCAAAACCTTTGTCTGTTGTGTTCAAATCAGCCCATAGGAGTTTACAAGGCAGGCGTCCTTTCTCTAAACACTGACCTGATGCATCAAGTGGATATGTTTTGCTGAACATAATATTATGCATTGGCCTCTACATCCTCTAGTCTAATGAGCATACTTATAAACGCACTGTTACAACTCCTTCATAGTGTCATATTGCTTTTCGGAGAATTATGATGATAAGTTCATAGTAGATGCAAAAGTATACTTATGTACAATATATTATGTTGAACATTGTTGCTCCTGAATGGATCACAGCCAACCCAATTATGTTCAACACAGCTCCATGTCCTTGGTCATGATGCAACAGCACTTAAAAGAATAAACTTCATAATTCTCAAAATTCTGACCCTTTACTTTTTTATGAACAGCATTTACTTGTACTTTTACTTTCAATGAACAGGTTATGATGTTCATTTAATGTTCAGGTTATGATGTACATTTAATATCAGAAAATTACTTTTGATACTTAAGTACTTTTGTACTTAAGTACAATAAATATCAGATACTTTAAGACTTTTACTCAAGTAGTATTCTAAGAGGTGACTTTTTACTTTTACTTGAGTAGTTTTCCAGTAAGGTATCTTTACTTTTACTCAAGTATGATTTTTGAGTACTTTATACACCACTGCCTCCTTTACATCAGACTGATGCTTTCAGCATTAAACCACCAGTTATAGTGGAAAGGTGAGCTTAGTGCCTCAACTAAGAACAAACAGCACGAATGTCGATTCATCATAGACACCGTTATACATCAAGGGCTACGGGTCAGAAGTACAGTATACTGGAGCAGTGATGGACCCAGTTGGGTTTTCAGTAAGTCACAGTCATTACCTGGGGTTTAAATCCGGAGGAGCAAGGTGATCAAACGTTTCCTGTTTTAATTAAAAGGCGGTGAGTCATAAGACTGAAAATATATCCCCCATGGAAATAATTACAGTGCATCTCATCCATATTTTCATCCCTAACACACTCACAAAGTCAAGGTATTCTGAGAGAGTGTGTGCGAGAGAGCTATACACACACTGTGACTGAGAGCACGAACAGTTTCTGCTGCTCTTAAACCTCTCACAGCTTTCAGCGGGTTATTTGATTCCCACTTCAGAATGACATCATTCAAATTTCCCTTTTAAAGCTGAAGGAAATTAGCTGCAGTCGCTGGTTAGAGCGGGGCCCATTAAAGGGCGGGATGAGGAGGAAATCCATTGATGTCGTGAATGAAATAACAGGCTGAGGCGGTGAGGAGAGGAGCCTGACCTTACCTCACCATCACAACTATTCCCGTTAAAGGACAGCCACGGAGGCTGACTGATAATGAGCTGCATGCTGCATGTCTGGTCCCAATATGTAAACTAAAGAGCTGAACAAAGCTCTCAGCTCGAGTGCTTCTCTGAGATAATCTCATTGAACTGTACGAGTACAGACAGACCAACACACTAGCAGATGCGTTGTCATACTGTAATCTTTCTGAAGTCTTATTTCACCCATCACACCTTGAATGTCACTGATGAAAAACATGCAAATTCTTTCGAATAGTTCCCACAGCTCACATATTCAGAGGCCAGTGCACTGATCAGAAGCAGAGACTCTCACTAACCAACCACGTTTTTGGAGATGGATACAGATACTAATGGGTGTTGGGATACGTTTGCACTGAGACGTGTTTATCCTGAACCTCGGCTGCTTGAAAACTCATTGATGTAAATGTCACTGGTGTTATGTGCTTGATGTATCGGCGAAAGAGGAAAACTTTGCCATTTCTCTAAATGGTAAAGTGAATCCCATCCAATCAGGATAGAGCATCGAGGATTATTTGAGGAGCTCAAACTCGGCCAATAGTCTACGTCTGACGTAAAGTTCGATGAGGATGAAGTAGCAATGGGCTCAACCCAACAGCAATTTCATATTTGAGAATATCATATTTCAGCTGATTCCAATGTGAACACACCTGCGTCATTGTTTGACAGTAAGAGCAGCTGATGAAGTATAAAGAGTGAGAAAGTCCAAAGGTTGGAACAGTCAAACAAACACTGGACTTTCACCCAGGAAACCGCTGTTTACGTCCCATGTGAAACCAAGTCAACTTTGATTTATTTTACAATGGTTCTGTTCGGTAAGTTACCTACTTAATGCACAACCAAGTACTATTGTTGCCTATAAGTTATCAAAACAGAAGTATGACCAAAAAAGGGTCCAAATAAATAAGGCTTTTATGATCTTATAAGTTTAGCAGCCTGTTTAGCTTTGCAGCAGTAGAATAGTACATCTAGTCTGAAGGCTTTCGTGTTTTGTCCCAATGCAGACTACACAGTAATTCCAAACAGGAATTGGGTTTTCTGTTGCATTCCAAAACAGTCTAACTAGATACACTCAAAATAACTAATGTCCCAATGTGAAGTGCATAGAGAAAATGGAACAGCTCTTCACAGCTGCAAAACATGAAACAAATTGCCAATTGTGGTAAAGATCTGGAAAACAGAGTATTAAATCTTTTCCTTTTTATGGTTTGATTTAAAGAGATTCTATTGTCTTGTTCTCTGATTGGCAGCAGCACGCCAAAGTCACCGTTAGTAGAATATTTTACAAAGTATATAATCTTGCTGGAGATGAGCCAAGGACTGTGCAACAAAACGCAACAAATGGCGGTAAGATTTCTGTTCGACTGTTGATTAAAGCAATGACAGCGTCACAAGGTCAAGGCTTTTCGATCTGCTCTCTACCAAAGACTGTAAGAAGTAGACGTAGTCACCGGTTGGTTTGTGGACTACAGTTTTCAAGCCTTGAATTTGGCATTTTGGCCGTCGCCATCTTGGTTTTTGGCCGTCGCCATGTAATGTTTTTGCAACAAGTGAAACGAGAGAGTTAAGTTCAGTAAAATCGTATGTTGAAGCAATATTTTATATAATATACTGTATATTATAGGCAACCAAAATGTTACAATTAGTTTTCATAAAGCGAAAACACACTTTGAAATTTGTAGATCTAACGGGAAAACACTGACAACTCTCGGACCGGACAACGCCGTGGTAGCGACCTGCCAATCACAAGGTAGCCCCGCCCTAAAGCATAACCTGCTTTATTTGACAAATGAATTCCAAATATTCCAGATGTAATAACAGACCTGGTATTGAATTCTTGCAACGATTCCAATGCAGGTTCATTAGTTTCTTCTTCACTTGCCTCTTCCACTACCTCTGGCTGTTTGTAGCATATTACACCAATAAGCATGATGAATGTGTTTTCCATGTCAGTGAAACACTGCTGTGCGGCGGGTAACTGGTACCTTTTCTAGGTATAGACGTCGGCTTGGGCTTCTGCTTCCTCCTCAGCGGGATCTGGCTCGGGCCCTCCTCCTCCTCGCAGCAGGTGAGGAAGACGTGCCCGCATGGGTAGCCCAGGTACTGGTGGGCATCGCAGCCCCGTCCTTCACTGCGCACGCGTAAGCCGAGGGCACAGCAGCTGCAGCACACCTGCCCATTCGGACACAGAAGCAGAGCCCATGAGGAGAGCGTCACCTCTCTACTGACCACCTCTCTTCATGGCGCCTACGCCATTAGCCCCGCTTTCATAGCCAGCATAGGAGGGGCAGACATAGCAGGCTGGTTCATCCCTGTGAACGCACTGCAAAAGGATTTCAGCCGCTGCCTCAAGCCAAACCACATGTCATGCAAAGAAAACCAGACTGTCACCTTTTTTTGATACTCTCCTCTAAAACAATGACCTGGCACAGCGGTTAGGTTCGGCTGCCTCGACACAACAACAGCTGGCTCCGGGGCCAAACCGCCGGGTTTCCTCTTGGAGGAACGGGGAATGCTGTCGGAGCTGACTCTGAGCAATGACTCCCATCTTTCATATGGAAGTATTCACAGGTCTGAAGGACGCATGCAGAAATGGGAGATTTTGGCAGATCTTTTTTCAATATATTCAACCTGTTTGCCAATGAGGACAAATAAACTGTCTGGCCTTCTACAAAAGCCTCTGCTGGCACATGTATCTGTAGTTGAAATCTCACTCAGGCAAAAACAACAGTGCATTCCAGGGAATGTTTAAACAAGTTTAAAGTCTGAAATACACTGGAAAAGTTTTCAGTTTTCACCAAGTTATTGTGGCAGTTCCAAGGAATTCTCCGTACTGATGGCTGCCTATTGTTTGAACTGTCTGCACGGTCCAATTTTGTCGTCCTGAACTGTTTGAAATATTGAGACATACCATACATGACTCACAAAATAGTTCATATTCTATTCTAGAGGAAGACGCAACTACCTTCAATCGATTCAGTGTTTCTTTAATGGAGCACTTGGGCGTCTAGAAAATGTGTGCGCCGCCCACCCATGACATTGTGTCTTTCAGTCGTGACTCGACAATCTTCCTCTTGTTTCCGCTCTGTCACTATCCATTGAGGTGTCATGGTGGTGTGACAGTAAGGTACCTGGTAGGAGTCATCTGTGCACTGGTCCTCCTGCTCCGCTTCACAGGTGTCCCCTCCTCTGGCTGAAGTCAAGCCCGATTCACACTGGCTCTCCTTTACGGAGCTAAGGCAGCACTGCCTCCAAGCAACACTTGACACACACACACACACACACACACACACACACACACACACATACTCGAGAGGTGAAGACAAACAACCGGTGTTTTCTAAGAGCACGGTAGTCAACTGGTAAACATGAATTGCTGTCACTGCCGCCAGGGAAGTTGTAGTTTACATCCATGTCTGTCCAAAATGTCATCCAGTCATCATTTCATCCTTTTCTCACAACTAGCATATGTATTCTTGAGTTTTGTGAGGTCACAGTGACCTTTGACCACCAAATTGTAATTAGTTCATCCTTGGATCTAAATGGGCGTTTGTGTCAAATTTGAAGATATTTGCATTTATGAGAATGAACTTCTCCTCTAAAACCCACCCGCTGATGTTTCATCCAATAAATGAAATGACTAAAGCAGCTAAACTCACACAGTAACTTACCTACATATGGAGTGCCTGTCATTGTTCAGCGGTGGCATGGGGTTGCAGTGGTGGTTGTCTGTGGCCCATTTCTGGCCAGCAGCGCAGCAGCTCTGGAGCAGGTCTTCAGCAGAGGCAGCTGGACCTGCAGCCCGGGGACATGCGGGTATGCATATTATATCAGCAGCGCACACAGGAGACTGATGGAATCAAAAGCAGTTGAGCAGTAAATCCCCCCGGTGTCTGCACAGCTAGACTGAATGGAAAGGACAGAAGCCCGAGGAGGGTAGTGAAGACGGCGAGCAGTCGCACAGCAACATGTGGTAGACTGCATCGGGCCTCAAAGGCGTCTTTAAGATTTCTACAGCTGACTAAAGAGAAGCAGTCACATTACCAAAACACAGTGGCCCCATTTTATGATTGGAAAATTTGCTCAGGTCTGAAGAAAGTTACAGTTGATTCTATAAATAGTTTTCATGAGTAGAACGGCAGTCCACACATCGAGTTGTGAACAAGAAGTGTGAGAGATTGGCAAAGAGTCGGCGTTTATGAACCTATAGTCTGCCACGACCGACAGGGAGGCAACGTCCAATTGGTTTTCTGCATAGACATTGTCTAGTGAGAGGCATCTGGAGCATTTCAAAGCAGGGGTGTCGGAGTGGAAAAGTGAGTCTGACTACCCAGGGCACAGAGACTGCTCATGTATGGGGCAAGAATTGTGTGTGAAACCCCTGCTTCCAAGACTTGCACCTAACTCTTCTCGTTCAATCATCAGTAAAAAAAACTATGATGGCGTCAGAAGGTATTTGGTTCTAGTCCAACAGTCTACAGCCGCACTCGCAGCTCTGTGAGTTCATACTGCTTTATGCTAGCATTAGCTAACATACATGCTCATGCGAATAAACTTAACCTTTTAATGCCGAGGGTCCCCATGCTAATGTTAAGCACCTACATGTATATTTTGGATGTTTTCTTGCCACTGGTCTGAAAGAAGGCATGTTATTGAAGCAAAGTAGACAATTCCAAAATTGACCAGTGCATGAAATAACGATGAGTGTTTTTTTCCTGTAGTGTCTCGCCTCAATAAGGCTGACATTGCAACGCTTTATGAATTGCTCTGTAAATTCAATCAGTTGTCATTGGCCATTTATGTCACTTCGTGAAAGAAAACCCAAAATAAAATTCCAGAAATGGAACGTCCTCAAAACCATCTCCACTTCTCCATCCACTTAATCAGGAGAAATGGCAACATTTCAACGTCATCGACTGAGGGGAACGAGCATAAAACATGTGTTCAACTGTCCATTAGATCCCCACAATAGAATGCATTTCATATTTCTGAACCACACATTTCTGTTGATGCTTAACCCCCAAAATAAATGTTATCCAATCAGCTGTTTTTGCAGCAAACCATGCCTGTGTCAAGAGGCCGCTGATGTAGCATCCGCCACAGTGACCACCCCCAGGCAGAGCCGTCTCACCCTGCTGCTTTTATCCACACATTAGCATGAATGCTCATTTACACACCTTCACACACCTTCTCTCTGTGCCCTTTGGGAAAGAAAAAAACAAAACTCAGACAAAGAGCTTTTGTTTTTCCATTCAATAACCCTCTCTCGGCTTCGCTACTGTACAGAACAATTTGCATCGTCTTCATAGTTCATCTGCAAGAATTCCTGTTGAGCATGAAGCCTATTTCTCGTAATTAAAAACAGCTACATCAGAGGATTGGCCCGCAGGGGGTCGAATAAAGCACTGTGATCAGATTAAGCCGTTTCCTGGGTGCATTATTTCTTTCATGTAATACCCATTGTGTTCACCTCCAAGTATAATACGTCTCAACTATGCTAATACCGTACTGCACACTGTACATTCAGATAAAATAAAAAAAAGCACCATAGAGCCGGGAATGCCTTAAATAGCTTTGCTTTGAAAGTTCTTTAATTTCGCTGCATTGGGCTTCATCTCAGTCCCGGCTCCCTTTAGAGCTCAGCAAACAATCGTTGACAGCGAAGGCTGTCTGTGCATAATTCATAAGCACCTTCTTCAGAAAATAGTGCCAAGTCGGGATGAGAGAAGAAAGTGAAAGCAGCGTCTTATTTTAACCACCAAAAACATTGGTGTTTCACTCCGTTAAACTGTGTTCCTCTACAATTCTGGAAGACTTTCTTCTCAGACACAGAAATGTGTGAGGCGGCTGAGTCTCAATGCAATCTGTGGGATCCGTCTCTAAGCTTTCTTTAAAGAAACACGTCTACGTATTTGTCCTTTTCATTTTAACGGCCCACTCTGAGGACAGATGAATGGAGACAACAGGAAACGATTGCTCACACAGCTACTGGTTTGCTCTTCATAGATCTTCTGCAGCTTGTCAAGGAGTAAAAACATCATCCCGGCCCCTTTTATTTGTTTTCACCACAGAAATGAAGGAAACTGCGTTTTGAAGCCACAACTGGCGCAGGTTCATTATTTCACACTCAATGGGAAAGCTGGAGGCAGTGTGATTCCCCACCGTTATGAGAAGCAAAATTCCATGAGTGCTGGCCCACAGGGCCGAGCACGAGGTTCAGCCGTAAGGGGTCAGCTTAACACTCAGGAGCAGCCGACTAATTACCTGACAAACAATGGAAATGGGCACATGTATTTATAGCCTACACTTGTTTTGTAGCTATTGTTTCGTAGAGTCAACATGGTGGCAGCGCTGCCTGGCCCCTGCTATGTAGCAGACGGACCATCACTGGGAGACGTCCGTCCACTTAAGGAGCTCCCATGGGGTTTGTGTGGACTGATTATCCCAGCCTCACACTGCTCGCCTCGTCATTACTCTGTCTGGACAAACAGGGGCCTGTCTCACGCCTCGCTGAGACACATGTCAGACACATCTGCTCCGCCCGAGAATGCACAACGACGATGGTCTGCAGCACGTGACACAGCGAGACGTTAGCGGCCACTAATGTCTCTGTAATGTGGATGCTCTTGAACTGACAATATGGTAATTCATTGATTCATCACGCTGATACAGAAGTATGAGCCAATTAGGGATGACATGATGGAGGCTTGTCTCTGAATGTTGAATACACTGATTGTAAGTCGCTTTGGATAAAAAAGCCTCTGCTAAATGACTGTAATGTAATGTAATGAATGAAATAACAGAAACAGTCTGTAAAAACTGCATTGAGATTGTCACCTTTGCAAAATGTGTTTACAATATTCATTGAATCAACCCATAACATTTATTCTATTATTATTATTAATTCTTCACTTTAATACAGTATATATGTATATATACTTATATTTACATATATTTGTGTTTTCCTAATATTACATATGTGGTTGGACAGGCGTTAAACCTGTACAAATCAATATTTATTATTTTAACAATGTAATGTAACATGAGCAGTTCGTAGCGACCCGTATAATATTTGCCTCGGCCTGGGTAAGAGCATTGCAAACAGCTATTTCTATGCACCGCAAAAAGCTGTTTCTGCACGTGCAAACAGCTGTTTCTATGTGCCGCAAACAGCTGTTTCTATGTGCCGCAAACAGCTGTTTCTATGTGCCGCAAACAGCTGTTTCTATGTGCCGCAAACAGCTGTTTCTACTGTAAACAGCTGTTTCTATGCACGCAAAAAGCTGTTTCTGCACATGCAAACAGCTGTTTCTATGTGCCGCAAACAGCTGTTTCTATGTGCCGCAAACAGCTATTTCTACTGCAAACAGCTGTTTCTATGTGCCGCAAACAGCTGTTTCTATGTGCCGCAAACAGCTGTTTCTACCGCAAACAGCTGTTTCTATGTGCCGCAAAAAAATGTTTCTACATGTCGCAAACAGCTGTTTCTATGCACCGCAAAAAGCTGTTCCTACGTGCTGCAAACAACTGTTTCTATGCACCGCAAAAAGCTGTTTCTGCACGCCGCAAACAGCTGTTTCTATGCGCCGCAAAAAGCTGTTTCTACACGCCGCAAGCAGCTGTTTCAATGTGGCGCAAAAAAATGTTTCTACATGCCGCAAAAAGCTGTTTCTGCATGAGACAACAGTTTGTACACGCAGCAAAAAGCTGTTTCTACGCGCTTAAAACAGCGGTTTCTGCACGCTGCAAACAGCTACTTGTACAGGATACAAACAGCTGTTTGTACAAGATATCAACAGCTGTTGGTGCTACATTCCTATGTGAGTGCACTGATTAATAAATGTATTGTTTGATTGTGAACCACTAGCCATATGTTATTTAGCCTTCATCAGGGTATTGCATGGTTAAATTAATGAACTTTATGAAAAAAAAGTCCCCTTCCAGGTAGTCGGACAGTTACTTGCCCATTTGTTCAGATGAGTTGTGTGGTCCATGGGAAGCAGAACAAGCTGTAGACACAACAATGAAGTTTACAAGGTAAACGCGTCAGCAAACAGTTAACACAGTTTACAGTTCAATTTCAGCATTAAACAGCCTACGAGTTATTAATATTCCCTCTTATTTTAGTTTCCACAAACTCCTGAGAAGACGGTATCTTTCTGGCAGAGAGTACAGCGAGTTAATCAGAGCTGCTGCTACAAACCAGGTGGATAAACAGTACAAAGAGGTTGTCATTTGATTCACTACTAATGTAAAAATATGGATTGGTGCAGCTTTAAAGCTTTAATCTGCAAACCCTAGTAAAAATGATAGGTTTGATTTTCGGGCACAGTTCTAGTGTCCAAAGTTAAAGGTAAAATTCTGTGTGTTTTTCACATTTTGGGTCCTACAAAGTTCTGAGGGAGATGAACTGAGACCAACATAGAGAGACGTAACAGTTGCTAGATGAGGTTGAGTTGCATGTTCTTACAACCCTGGCAAACATACCAGCAGAGCCAAGACAAATCAACGCTGTCTCCATCACACAACCCTTCTTTCCTCTCGAGCTTTTCCCGGACGTGGAACATGATGGATTCTATCTCTCCCGCTTCTGGGTGCTCTCCGTTCCATGTGTTTATTTGTGCAGCCAGTATGAATGGACTGACGAGGCATTTAAGGCATTCGGGGAGCGTCGTAATAATACGAGCAGACGGGGGAGAGTAATGGATTAGAAGAATGCGAGGATGCTAACTGCCTCGGCTCCCGCTGCTCCGGCACGATCGCCCAGCTTCTCTCTCGCCCACACACAGGAACGCGGCCATTCATCGACATGCTTTCTGAACAAATAACCAGGCGGAGTGGAGCCGACTCACCAGCTCTCCGCCGCTTATATGAGGAGGCTGTCGAAATGATACGCCACTACAATGCAGCAGCTTGGCAGGAATGTCCCTCAAAAGTCAGTGGAATATTAGAGCTCAAGTCGCCAGGTTCTGGCACAGGATGAAGAGCAAAGTAGTCTACCTTTTTCAGTCCGGTACAGCCACGGTGGGATGAGTTATGGAACCCCTCCTCAGTGATTAGATCTCCATCACAACCAAATGTCATTTCAGTTTTTTACAGCGAAGTTGAAACTTGTTTCCTATTTCAATCTTTGCTCTGTCGTAGCACTGTGATAAAATACTTGTCAAGACATAAGAAATCTGCATTTATTCTGCTTATTGAAGACATGGTTCCATATTGTACACCGTCTTAAATCAGCCACGTGAAATAAAATAGCAATTCAGTCATATGAATGGCCATCAAGTTTCTTGTGCATTGTTTAAATTATAGATTCGTTCCAAAGGTCTTGGACAGTTAACAGTGTGTTTGAAGTAGTAATAATAATAGTAACCGTTTATCTGTTGATATTGTTATCTTCATTGACATTCAAGCATGCAACTGTATAGAAGAAGTTGATATAGTCACCGTGACTTTACCCACTGGTTTGTGGACTGCCGTTTTGAAGTTTAGCATTTTGGTTGTCCCCATCTTGGTTTTTGTCTGTCGCCATTTTGGCTTTTTGCAGCCAGAACTGACACAAGAGGGTGAAGCAAAGTACAACCAAACTCTGAAAAATATATATCGTTTAGGCAACCAAAATGTAACAATTAACTTTCATGACGTGAAAACAAACTGTGAAAGGTTTCAAGTTGTAAGACAGAAACACAGACAACTGTCAGACTGGACGACACCTTGGTAGAGGCCTGTCAATGACAAGGTAGCCCCGCCCTAAAGCCTAATCTGCTTTATGGTCTATTTCACTTTAAATGGACCATAATATACTAACTGAACATCATGCTGTATTGAATGGACTGTAAACGGACTGTACTTGTATAGTGCTTTTCTAGTCTAACATCTAACATTCACACACTGTAGACACAGCTACGGGAGCAATTTTGGGGTTAAGTGTCTTGCTCAAGGACACATCGACATGCGACCAGCGGAGCCAGGGATCGAAACTCCAATCCTCTGATTGAAGGACGACCCTGCTCTCCACTTAGCCACAGTCGCCCATCGAAGACTTGAAACTAAAGATTGAGACCATAAACTCATGTTTACAATGTTTACTGAGGTAATGAATCAGGGGTCACTAACTGGCGGACCGCGGTCCGGATCCGGACCCAGACACCGCTGTATCCGGACATAGGAACTAAAACTGATAGATAATTGAGAATTGTTACATTTTGACAGAGCGCTTCTATTTTAACCGGCGCAGCTTTTTCAGCCTTCACGGCACTTGTTCGTTCAGCGGTGCAAGAAACACACCGACCAATGCGGTGTAAATCACATCACGTGATGCAGCTCAGCCAATCACATATGGGTATTCTGACAAGTTTACTGACTCGAGTGAGATGTGCACGCACCGTGACACACGGGGGAGACACGAGGAAAGAGAAGGAAGAGCAGGAACATTGTTACGTGAGTCAGAGAAGTAATTTCACAAGAGAAAAGTGTTCAGAGAGACCAGATTCTTAAACTAAGAATGGACAGACTCGGTTAGGTGTATTCTTCCCACGGGCAGTTTGAAAACAGTATGTCTCACATGGAGCAAACGTACCCACTCACATCTGAAATGAAGACAGAAAATAAACCTAAGAGCCCAATACGATTTCTCTTTTTAGAAGATGAGAAAAATATAATATCGTGGGTTTTTTGATTGATATCACTTCACCCTGAATGAATTGAATTTAAAGCTGCAGGACAATTCAGTGAAATACATTTTTCTAAAATGAATTACTTTATATTAAGATGCACATTTTTCAAAAGCTTTCTGTTATGTCAGTTATTCTTTAATCCAGCTCTTATTGCACTTGAAATTAGAAGAACATTTATTTATGTATTTTGCTGTATTATATATAATCCATCCAGTTAAATTTGAAAAGTGAGAATAATAATTGTTAAAATATAATTGATGTGTACTTTCTTTATTTGATTTGACAGTTGTTGACTACACAGAGACGTTACTACTACTGGACTTCTTGAATATATATATGGCACTAAATAGCGCAAGTTAGATATTATTGTAATAAAAGTTTTTTAAAAAGTGGTGTCGTGTACATGTTTGTACACGACACCACAACACAACACAGCAATTTGAATCAGAGTTCTCACGTTCCTAATGAAGCACATTAGCTGCATATTAAGAGTTGAACGCTTCATATACAATCCCTAGGATATTTCTTCTTACTTGTGATTGTTGCTTATTTAGTCATGTATATTTCATATTACAGAGAAGTACTTATTATTAACATTTTCACCTAAAGATCGCTTATAGAGTTGCTTTAAACATAGCTGGTTCCTGTCCAAATATCCAGTCAATGTGTATTGTTGTCTCAGGTGGAAATGTCTGTGCCAATGTCCCCTGGTGAACAACAGCCTTGTTTTAAGGCACTCTTTTTTAAGGTCAGTAAATACAAATCCATACGAGGTTTTCACACGAGCACAGCTATACGTGAGTGACATCGTCTTTTTTTCTCACTCAGGCCCCGGGGTCTCATCTGTATAGCAGATGGGAACATAATGGACTGTGGGCTTGAAAGCACTGTCCTTCCCCTGAGTCCAGGGCCGTCCTCTGAAATATGTGGTTCCACTAAAAGAAAAAAAGAAAGGCCTTTACAGTACAGCACTGGCTCCTCTTTGTCTCACGCTCTGCGTTCATCAGGATCAAAGCCAAAGCTCCACTCCCACTTTGCGAGGTTCCCTGAAACAACAGAGCTACCTGTTGCTCTCGACGAGTCTTGCTATTTGCCTAGAAATGCTAATCTCCCACGATTGCCCAGCATGCCCATCCAGCCTCCCACCGCCACATCAGCCCCTTTTCATGCCATGCAGTCTATCAGCAGTAGACAGCTGTCAACAGCAGCCAGTCCACAGCGGAGCACTGGGCCCGGCTCCAGCTGCCTCGTGGGAAATGTTGGCCACCGTTTATTTCCAAATATGAGACGGCAGGTTGGCAAAAACACAACATCCAAGTCAATGTTCAACATTTCTCAATGCTCAATGTCATTTCCTTTATATTCTGGGACATCCTCTCTCTGCCACACTTTGTTATGCTCAATGCTGCCAGCATCAGGCCGGATCATTCTGGTAGGAATCCAGCAGCAGCAGCAGCAGTCTGGATTTGATCTAAGCTGTGGACCAGACATGGCCTTGACAGCAGAGTTTGAAAGAGCTACCCTCCTGGCAGCACAAAGGCAAGACTCTTTAAAATCAACCCCTCAGATCTGCCAGTCAGAGCAACAGCACCATGGAGAGGTTTGGTCCCAATGGTGAAATGAACCCATTTTGAATGTTTTCCAACAGGTAAAAAGACGAAACGTATCAGCGGTCAACGGCCATATATTCAAGCAAGACTCTACTCCTAATTTTACATCCTCAAACAACTAATAGTGTCTACCTTTAGTACCTTCAGAGAAGGTGAGAAAGAAGACGAGATGAAATGAGAAAGACTTGCTTGGGGAACCTGGCTTGGATTGCCACGGTTGGATTACCAATCGGACATCCCAACAAGCTTGAGATGTGGTTGCCTTAAAGACTGGAAGCAGCAAACCGGGCTCTTCATTAAGGTGTGTTTACACACAACGCCAACTATTGTACAGCGCAATCACATATAAAGTCAATGCAATGACCTGAATAGGCTCAAATTAGGCAAAATACACAAAGTCCCTGCTATTTACGTATACATGCAAGTTCAAATATTTCCTTTTGTCATCTATGCTGGTTTTGTTCTGCACAACTATTGTAATGTTCACATGGAAACCATGAACGAACAAAGTAGAAATGCTCTCCAGCTACGAGTGTGAGAACAGAAAACGGGAGTAAACGAGTCAGAGATTGTTAGTGCGTGATGGTGTGGATGCGGCCGGATATTTCCGCAGCCTCAATATAGTGGAGGTGAATAGAAGAAGGCCTTTGGAAAATCCACAGACCATCTTGCTGTGAACCGTTCCCATTGTAACTGGGTTGTACTAAATAAATACTCCCAAGCAAAACTTCTCACTGGATCATTCAGAATAACATGAACACAGTTTCTGCAAAGACCAAAGAAAGCCAAAGCTTACATTCCACATTTGGGTGAATTGAGCCTTTAAAGATGCAATATAAGAGATTAGTGTGTGTTTTGTCTATCGACACTGCAGTCAAAAAATAAATGAGCAAACAAAAGCTTTTGTTTCTGATTATTTTGTTCGAAATCACAAATGAATCTGACTTGTGACTTGCAATAAAAACATGATTGCAGTGTCAGTAGTTTTGCTCTCAAACCATTGCGTGCCACCACCACATAATGCACTGTTTACAGGTCATGGTCAATTCACATATCTCTGTGAGATCAGGCTGCTCATATTGGTTCCCTCTTCAGTTTTTTGGCAGCCAAACGCGGTGCTCCGGTTTTTAAGCCTCAACTTCCAATCGCTCCAAATGCTCTCCATCTCCATCGCAAAACTATATTATCACAAGAGGGCTTGCTGCCTTGATTATTTTCTGTTCCCCTAATTTGCTCCACTCCTCCTCAAGAAGAAACAAAGGGTGTTTTTTTGTACTCGACAGCAGATTCGAGTGTTTGTTGCCTCTGCCTCATGCCAGTCCTACAGAAAAAAAAAAGAAAGAAAAAAATGCCGTTTTTGCATGATTAGCTGCTTGATGTTCCACTTTACAACAACCGATGTGACCGGGGACGTAGCACAAAATAGAGAGCCGGCGCTCGCGACCCAGCCATTCCTCCACATTGGGAGATAAGGAGAACGACCCCGGTGACAGATGAGGGACCCCGCTCTACATCGTCAGACGCTTTACGCAGGCGGTTCGCCTCCCACCGACGCCCCCGGCGAGCAAAATGGCCCTGTCACTGGCCGGGAACCAAAAGCGCCGAGTGGCGAGAGCTTCTCGAAGATCCACTTAAGATATCTAAAAAAGAAAAAGCCATCAAGCTGAGTTGTATGCAAGAAATATAACAGGAGATGGGAATCAACATCATCCATTATTTACGATATCTATGCCAGTTGCTCTTAATGATGACATCTTAAAGGACACTCTGGGAATAACAATAGCAATAAAAAAAATAAAAAGACCTACCTGTGATTTCCCACCCAGGGCTGAGATATAGTCCATGAGGAGCCGAGGAAAGAAGGCAGAGGCAATGGAAATAAAAGAAATACGTGTTCTTTGGTGTGTCTTAGATTCCGCTCAGACAGTTTGATACAATGATACAAAATGGGATCAATCCAAGTCAGGATCAGTGTTTGTTTTATTCTGGGCCGCTATGACAACATTGGCACAGCCTTTTGACTTGTGCACCGAGCAAAAGAGATGCAAAATGTTTGGCGGCCCACATATATACAAGCTGGGGTCATGCAGTGAGTCGGGATTATCCAGAGATAGCGGGTGGCAAGTAGTGTTGAGGCTCGAGGGGTTCGTACTGACTTCCCAAGGCAATAACACAACCCTCCCATCCATCACAAGTAACAGTGCTTTCACACCAAGACTTCAAATAAGAAAAAAAAAGAAAAAACTTAGGGCACTTGAAGAATTTAAATCGGGGAATTGGAGCTGAGGGGCGTCCATCTTCGAGCCGATAATCGGACGGAGCTTCCACTGACATCGTAAATAACTGGGATTGTGTCCCCTTGGTCCGTTTGCCTTCGAGTTACTGACACCCTGCCTCAGTCAAGTCAATACTGTCGGCAACACTAATAGAGAGCCTGATGATTTGTGCCTGCTGCCGAGTCTGGCTGACTTCATTTTTTCCTCTTGACTCTTGACCTCAATACTATGCTACGGTTATGGTCAATCTATCAAGAGTAGAGCCCTCGACAGCTGATGTGGAGTCCTCTGAAGGACAACAGCATACTGTTAATAAGAAGTGGCAACTCTGAAAGAGAACCACAACCAACTAAAACTTCCAGGTGTTGTTTCAGAAACAGGAATCCCTTTTAAATCAAACCGATATTTGCAATTATGTAAATTTCCTAAAATCCCATACTACAACCTTAATCACCAGTATGTCCTGTGGTTCACTCTCTTTGTTTAGAGGGGGGGGGGGGGTGATAAAGATTCAACATTTCTGTTTTAGCAACCTATTGACATTGTGTTTAGCCTGAACTAGGGTGCTTTTGCATTGTGTCAGTTTATAATCTCACTTCTGTTTTTCTGATGAATGTATGAATGTATGGATGGATGTATGAATGGATGTATGAATGGATGGATGGATGAATGAATGGCTGAATGAATGGATGGAAGACTGGTTGAATGGATGGATGAATGGATGGATGAATGAATGGATGGATGGATGAATGGATGGATGGATGAATGGATGAATGGATGGATTTCAGCTCTCTATGATTACATGTTTGAATTCCATTTGAATTATTTGATTTATTAAACCCATGATTTTGTGGAGCATCCTAAACCCCAAAAAGCATATAATCCTGCAACTGAAAATCATTAAAGTCATCTGAAGATACATAGATCCAATAAGGCTGAAAACAAGGAAACTGCTTGAGCGTGCAGAAGGACTGGCTGAATGATATAAAAGTGCAAAAACAAAATGCTGCATTGAAATCATTTCACATAATGAGAGACGATTACAGGACCATCTGGAAGAAACTGATGGTGTGTTTGTTTTTGGATGGGCCTGCCACAGTGCCTTTCGGCCGAGTTTATTCATTGTAGTAGTGACTGTTCCTGGAACGAATCACTGCAACAGGCAGACATCGCTGTTTTCCACTAAATGCCAAGTCGGTTTTCTATATCATATCAGTCAGACCCAAAATCCTTGAGACCTTAAGCTAACCTGACTGTAACCCCTACCTCAACCTAAGATGAGAAGAGATCAGATTGTTCCTCATTATACAATTCTTGTCTCACAATTCACTGAAAGAATGTCTGTACACAAAGTTTCGAGCAACTTAAAACACAAAAAATAAAGCTATATGCCAGCTTTTAGAAATGATATACACATATTACATATATTATATTCATAATATATTCATTAAAAAAAGAAATATATATATATATAAATATATATATTATATTTATTACAGGGTTAATAAATGTAACACCACCAAGTCTTTAACTTTGTAGTTTTAGCCAGGCGGCAACCTCCGGTTCTGCCAAGCGAAGACAATGTGCAAGTGCCTTAAACTTGCATTCTCTCAACTGGTCATCAGTGGGCGAATTATGAAGTTGCAAAAATAAGTCTGGTTGAATAGAATTCTATGAGAAAATTACTCTACTTCTCTCTTGATTTATTATCTCAGTAAACATTGTAAACATGAGTTTATGGTCTCAATCTCTACTTTCAAGTCTTCTTCAGTACAGCATGATGTTCATTTAGTAAATGATGGTCCATTTAGAGTCAAACAGACCATAAAGCAGAGTATGCTTTAGGCCGGGCTTACTGTGATTGACCAGAGCTGTATACGGCGTCTCTACATCACTCCTCCGCATTCCAAATATGGTCACTTTTGTTTGCAAAAAAATAACATGGCAACAGCCGTAATCAAAGATGGCAAGGCTTCAAAACGGCAGTCCACAAACAAATGGGTGACGTCACGATGACTACATCCACTTATTATATACAGTCTATGGTTTCAGCCATAGCAGCTAACTCTACTATGCTAAGTCCCCAATTATTTCAAACAACATACAGGTCATCAGCTTCTGTGCACCAGAAAGACCCAACTCCCCTGCAAGAGTTCAGGACAGAAAACATTGGTTGAATCACCATTGTTTTACATGAATAATTATAGAAATTAGAGAAAACTGACCTTCAGGTGTAGAAAGAAATGCTTTAATTGCCTGTGAATAAACGATTAAAATACTGTCCCTGTACCAAAATAACCATTCTACCTCTCAACCTTCAACTCTGCCATTTTGAGGAAGCCATTATAAATAATCAAATGGGAATGCCCCTCATCAGCAGTGATGTTGGAGGAAGCGTTTGAGTGATAAAAGCAGCTTTAGCTTTAATCGCAGGTAGCAGAGCAAAGGACAAACTGCAAACAGCTTTACTGACTCTTAACTCCTCTGTTTATTTTTGTGATGTAAAAATAGTCCTTTGCAAGAATTTAAGGGGTGACCTTCATGTGACAATTAGAATCACTATATAATTAGAAACAGGATCGGAGGCGCACAGATCCAGGTGGCAGGGTCGTGCTGGGACAGGAGAGTTATAGACAGGATGAGTTGGTCCTGATGACATGGAGCTGAGCCAAAAATCAATTAGCGTCTCTATATACGTATATATATATAGAGATCAGACTAACTCGTTGGTTTCGCCGTGACGGATTATTTTGCGCGCTGAGATGAAGCACAGCTGAGCTGATGAAGCACAGCTGAGCTGATGAAGCATACGATGAAGGAACTCTGATAAACAACCCACATACAATAGATACAATGTATGGCATTTATGTATGACTTCTTATATTTAACCCACCGTACATACAATGATGTGTCCTCGTGATTGTCCTGTATCGAGTATTTCTGTATTCGAGAAAATATGTAACAGTTGTTTGCAGACATTTTAAAGTGGAAAAGTTTCATGTCATTGAGGGAGTTAAGGTCAATATGGTATTAGATTTGTGGTTAAAAAAAAAAAAAAGAAAGAAAGTTGCTAAAGAGGTCTTAACAATCACCAGCTAGAGCGCTAAGATGGCAACACTACACTCCAGAAACTTGACGTTCCAACCTAATTTCTTGCAAATAGGTGTTACTACTGCATGGGACAGACCCTTTTTCTGCCAATGGCATGATGTATGCGTAAGCACATCGCAGTGGATTCATGCTCTCCATGTGGTCTGAATCCCTTAATTTAAAAGTTGCAGTATGTAGGATTTGGCACCAACTAGCGGTGAGGTTGCAGATTGCAACCAACTGAAACTACTACCGTGGCCGACATTAAAACGCGAAAACGTGACTGGCTCTTTCCAGAGCCAGTTGTTGTTCGAGTAGCGTAGGTCATTTACTAGCGGAGCCAGAGTGTGCGTGTAGTGGGAAGTGAGTGGTGAAGCAAGAGAGGGAGAGCGGCGGCTAATTTGCATGAGTGAATGAGTTGGGGTGAGCAGAAGAGAGCTAGCTTAGCGAGTGAGGATTCAAAGTGAATGTACGGTGGAAGTTGCAAGAGTTCCTCAAGACCAACAGAGGTTTCCTGTGTTTTGTTCTGGGTCCCAGCAGACCAAAACAACGACACACATGTTTTCTGACCACGATCGGAAAGACGAAACAGTCCTCTCTGGGCTACTGTAGAAAAATGGCGGCCGTATGTAGATATGAATGGCTCATTCTAAGCCAACGGAAACACAGTGATTCAGATTTTCAGGGGATTATACACTGAAGAAAGCGTACTTATCAACATTCTATTACATTTCTGCCGATAGATCCGCCTAAATGTTACACACTGTTTCTTTAACGAATGAGACAAGGGCTTTAACATGACACAACTGTGAGCGATGTGATGTTAGGAAGATAAATGTCCACTCAGACAGGAAATCCAGACGCAGTCACTTCAGCCAACAGCATATGTAAATCACAGCTCAGTTTGAACTCTTTGTACGGTAATTCTTCAGAAGAGGTAAATCATCTCTGCTACTAATCCAGAAATAAAGACATGTGTCTTTTAAGCTTTGTGGACATACTCTGCTGTTTGGACACATTCCAGATTCCAGATCAAAGTGTTTGCTATTGTATATCCCAGAGGAAGCAGCGTGATTATAGGTGAACAGATGGAAACTTTTGTCTCGCGCTCACGGAACACGTGCACGGCGCCTCGCCTCGACACAGAGACTCTGCTAGATTAACTCTGTTCAAAGAGCTGAGAGAGATTCTGTTGGAATGATGATGGGAGAACTGTTTTTTTCCCCCTCGTCTCTTTGGGGGAGCAGCAGCGCGGACAGCCACGAGCCGTCCAGATTGTGCAGAGCATATCCCGTGACAAACCTATCTGTCGGGGCCCGGGACTGTGACAGGCATTTTGATTGCAGTTTTTTTTCTTGAGGGGGACTGTTTGGAGCCTTGAATCTGGATCACACACAATGGGAACACCAGATCCAGCGCCCGGGGGGGGCGGGGTTTAAGGAAAACACATGTGTTCTGCTATGGAGAATTACAGCCGGTTATTCCCTCAGTTGTGTATCTTACTCTTATAGGTTTAATAACTAATGTTTTACAGCTCTGTAGCAGAGGGCCATGATAGATCTGAGGGCTGTTGACTGGGTTTTTATCGATACCGGTGACCCTACCATTACTCTGGGCCTTTCTACACACTTTCCACGCTGCACTGTGTGTTGAAAGAAATAGTCCGCAGCTATTAATGTGTCAAAACGCTCCCAGCATGCTACCCATGTTGCAAAACCTTTCTGAAAGGATGCGGGATTTTTTTATTCCACTAGTTATGGTAATATACTGAAATGCATTGTATGAAATGCATTGCTATCAACAGCAATGCATTCTATAAAAATAGTTTGGAGGATGGTGCCGTTCCATATCCAAAGACACAAGAGCATACGTTTAAGGACTAGATTAAACTGTGTTGTATAATTGGCTTACTACCTATAGGAGTAGCGCTAAAGCAGTGTTATTAATTTGTGGTTATGTTAGAAAAAGCCCCATTCAGGACTTAAACACATGCACTGTGTCCTGGAGGATTTAGGGTTAGGTGTTTGGACCTGTTTTAGTTTATTTTGGGGACAAGTTAGTGGACTGCCGAGTGTTTGAATGTCACCGACAAACAACCAACCTTTGGTGAAAAACAGATCAGAGGAGAGGAGAAAAACTAGCATGACAGTAAATGACAGAAAAACGCAGTTAAAACTGAAAAGAAGAAAAAATGAAGATGAAAATAGTGCACATAAATCACGTAAATAAAATCTTTGTTTTTGTCTTTTGGGGCAGACCCAAAACACACTGTGTACTGGAGGATTAGGGTTAGGCGTTTGGACGAATACGTAGGATTTTGCAGACTTGGCTGAGTACGTTGCCGCTTGTTTTTGGGGCAGACCTCAAAAGATAACGGCATTTACCGAGCTAAAGCTGATAAAATCTGTTGGTAACAATTGTCATTTCAGCCATAACAAATGTAAGATCTATAAGAGCTTGCATTTGTATACTTCTTGTCTGAAATCAGGGACCCACTATTTAAAAAATCATGTGAGTTTTGAGTGGTAAATCTGCCACCATTATCATTCTACATTGTATTATATGCAGTCCTGGATGGGCAAGTGTACTCTCATTATTTGATGTGCCAGATCTATCAGAGGAGTTTATAAATGCAATCAACACAGAAATGAAATGACTGCCATAATTCGTTTTCTGTAAAGTTTGAAGGAATCCTAAATATCTATCAAACTGTTCCAAAGCAGGGAGATGTAACAGATGGCAATCTAAGCCTCACACTCAGGCAGCTGTTGTCATCATGCCTGATTTATCATGTCAGTCACCTTTGAAAAGCCACTTCACGACTGACTCACCTGAGTCCCGGGACGGAGAGTGTGAGGCAGCTACCTGGCAAATCAATCATCCTCGTTTGATTGACCAGCTACTCTGTCACCCTGACACACTGTTAAGAATATCTGACTGGCTGAGCATCGCTCATATAACTTTGAGGCAAGGGACAGGTGAAGTACTTCACTTCAAAATAAAGGAATACCCTCCTGCGAACAAATGAAATATTTGGTAATCGAGAGAAAATTTGGGAGGAGTGTTAAATTCACAATAAATGGTTGAGTGCTGGGAATTGAGATTTCTTGTTTTCTTCTCTCGTCTGCATACTGAAGACTAAACGTACTGCCACATAGCTGAGAATTGAACCCTGCAACCTGTTAATAAATGAGTTGTATCTAGTCAGCGTGGAAGGAAAAAAGACACTGTGAATGGAAAAGAAGTAAGAGATCTGTAATAGCGTTGTGTTGAAAATGTGAACATAATCCTATCTCAAGTTAAACAAACACGGGACTTTCATCCAGGGGACCACTGTTCATGTCCCGCATGGAACGATGTTGACTCACCTGGAATCAGAATGACTCTAGACGGCAAAGAACGATTTCATGTTAGTGGACAAGAGGAGTATGGTAAAATAAGTTTAGGTTAGCGGAGAATACCGACAACGGTAATTGTAAACGTCTGTCTGCCGTCTGATATATACCTGATCCATGTGAATGCAGCAGGAGACTATTTTACTGTAGTTTTGTTATGTAACTTATACAAGCGTAATTATTTTATGTAACAAATGTAGTTATTTGAACCCAAATCAAATATTTTCTGAAAACTACCCAAGTAGTTTTATTGTGTAAGTAAACCTAAAAACAAATTTTGAAAAGACACTGTGAATGGAACGAGCACTGTACGTTTGCTGTGAACATGGATGTTTATTTTGAAAACACACTATGCATTTAATGAACAGAAACTGTGCCGTCATAGTTTGAAGAGTAGGACCAATGACCAAGCGTATTTTGGATGGGTTGGGAGTGAGAATGTGTTCTCATGACTTCCTGTTTTCAAAACGAGCTGTGAGCTTCGTTGTGCATGAACCCTACGGCTTGCCTCCTTAATTTGATACATGAAACAAAGGTACAGTAGGGCTCCAAATAACAATCATAAAACTATTTATTATAATGGAAGATGAGGAAAAGCAGCCAATTATCCCATTTGAGAAGCTGGAACCGTCAAATGGTTGGTGCGTTTGCTTAAATAAATGACTTTAACAATGAACTGCAAATCAAAATAGTTGCCGATTAATTGACTATTGATCGCAGCTTTAGTGAAAACCAATTTGACATCACTCAGGCAGAGAAACTGAGAGGTGGAATGGAGGTGTCTAGTTTAACTGGGTCTTGTAGAGTTCTGATATGCATCCATGTCAGCACTAATGATTTCCCAGTTTTGTTAAAATAATTACATTTTGATTGACATCAAAGAGGAGTATCTTATAATACAGTAAGTATGGCAAAACCAGGTGTATTTGTAGCAGATAATGTTTGAGACAAACCTTTCCTAATCTCCAAACAGATTACCACAAGACAATTTTATATATACAGTATATATAAAAATAAAAAACTTGAGCCACTTGTTTCATATGTTTAAGAGTTGCCAAATCCTACATGCTTTGCTGGTGCTTTCCTAAAGTGATGTGTCATCAGAACTGATGAACTTCAATATCACCGGCCCGGAGTGAGGCCTTACCCGGCCCTCCCCTCTATCTCCACCTGTCGGCACTATCTGGAGAGCAAGCTGTTTATGTGGAGTAAGAGCCACCCAGCCACCGCAACAGATAACTCCTCTTCAGGTTATCCTCCTGCATATGCTGCGGAGGACACAGCGATGTGCCATTCTTTAGGGAAGAAACTTTGGGATCAGGGGCATCATTACAGAAAAATATACCAACTGCTTGTCCTATCTACACTTAAGTTTCAAAAGATTGGAAACATTCTCTCTTCCTATTACAAAGGCAATTCCTAAATCTCAGACCTCCCATTTGTGCCGGCAACTGACATTGTTGAATTTCCTTTGGTGGAAGAGTTGTCTGGGCTTGCCTCAGCACAAAACTGAAGACATTTTTGGTTGAAAAGTGAGTTTTTCTTATCATACTATATATATTGTCTTTATACACATTAGACAACTGCTTTTTCTATATATCTCATTATATTCTAAGAAAAAGCACAATCAAGTTTGTATTATCTATTAACTCATAACAAGATGAATAACATACTGTATACATGCATGAACATGTAACAATTCATATGGAATATCTTTCCTAATTTTTCAAAAATCCTAACTTTGACGAAGTTTGATTTTCCATGTCATCCAAAAGAGTTGTACCATTGGATACTTGCCCAAAGTATGTCTGTAGCAGAATTTTAGACTTATCAGCTCGGCCAATCAGCTCATTCTAATTATAATCTTAGGGCACAAATGGGCACAAGAACTCCTCAGTATAACTGTATATTTGATTATTTATCAGCACTTGTCCTGCCATGCCTGTATCTATGTGTGGAGCTGAGGGAAACATATCAATTGAGGCCTTTAAAGCCATTTGACATCGAGGCCAAATGGTGGAATTACAATTTCAAGGTCTGCCAACACTCTTTCCCATAGACTTAGATTGGGAAAGAGACATCTGTAAATAAGAGGATAATCTTTTTGTTTCGGTAAATCAGCTTCCCAGTACAAACACATGAATAGCCCTTGTTGAAATGATAGTGTCCTAACAGTTGTAAAAACTTCCTCCTTCCTCCATTCATGTGAATGAGGACGAGGCTGGACCGAGGGCTGACCGAATTGCTATTGTGATTGCTCCATTGGCCCCATAATGCGGAAGATCCAGGTATTTTCATCTGAATTCTAAACTCTGAGGTTTTTTTTGCCTCATGCACCACTGAGCTTTCATAGGAATGAACTGGGCGCCGCCTCCAACGTTTCATCCGTTTCCCTTTAAACATCCATGGTACAGGTCGCTGACAGATCTGCAAGTCTTACCCTTAGCAAAGAAAAGAATGTTGGACTCCTAACTTGGAAACGTACTAATTCAGGACGGTTCTGTAATAGCTCAATCCCTATTTGAGGATAAGATAGAATTTTCTTCTGAATGCAATTAGGAAACATGATTCTGTTATACATAAAATCTGACATCCTGAACTGAAATAAGATAGGATTTCAGACTTTAAAAGTTTCTGTAATGAGGTCCCAGGTCATGATCCAGCAGCCAGTCCACTGGTCTATTTATTACTAATGTGCAAATGGCCTGAGAATAAATCTAACGTGACACACAGTGATTATGTAATTATGTTATCTCATCAAAAGATTAATCGATGAAGACCAACCTCCTAATTGATGAACAACTTGGTCATTTTATCATCTACGTGCTCTATTTAAAGAGCGATTTGATTAAATGTGTTGAGTGTACATGTATCATATGAAGTCATTTTAATGGAGAGCTTTACATGCTGCAAAGCAACAGTTGTATAATATAGCACAGTCCTGCAATACCTCCTACATGTATGAGGCTGACGTTCTTGGCGTTGGTGAGAGCATAGACAATGGCCTAAGTCCTTCATTGAGAACAAAGACTGTTTAGCTTTCTCATGGCAAAGTAAACGGGCTTATATATTCTAAATATAGCGTACACTTAAACGGATATATAATTGTTTAGGTCAGCCTTTCTTTTAGGTGTCTAAAGTAAGTTTAGCTGTTGTTCCAAACTAATCAACAAATTATTTCCACTATACAAATGCCTTCAATATTATATCCCCCCTCCCAAAGAAATAGTTTGAATGGATATATATAAAAAGATATAAATACATGTATGCAGTGCTCACATCACACTGTACAGGTATTGTTGTTATTGTGCTCGGTGTGTTAGTCTACAGTGTCGTCTACCTCTGTACATCTACACCCTCTATGCACCAACATCTGGATCTGCTACTGCCTTGCGTTGCACACTACGCCTTTTGAAAGCCATTTCATATGCATCAGAAAGGGATCAAATAAGTCCGCTATCCCACATCAAGTGCAATGACAAACCGTTTAAATAGCAGTCCATGACGTTTCCAACAAAATAAATGTCCTTTATGGAGCACTATAGCGTCAGTTTTACACATCTGTGAGTCAATATTTGCTGTTGTGAATTAAATGCACAGGACCAGATGTGTTTCACTTTTCCACTGTCTTTGAAGTAAAGAGAAGAACTGTGTTTGGCATGAGCAGGGATGGCTCCTATACTGTATGACTGAAAAAAAAGGCGGCACCTATGGAAACTGGAGTTTATTTTTTCCCAACAGAGAATCCAAGACGCAGACGTCAGGGTACCGCCCACACCGTTTGATGGACATCTGAGACATCGGGATGCTAACAGAAACGTAGTTTCGAAATCTCTCAAATGAAAACGTGTAAATCTACGACTTGCTTCTGAAATAAAACCATCTGAAAGGCCGGCGGCCAGAGAGGATGTATAACCGAATCCAGACCCTCAAAGTCCCGTATCCTTCTCCTCGGGGAGGGTTGAGGCAACGTGCAGTAAAACAGCGGCCAGGCCCTGTGTGCTGAGTGAGGGATGGTGGTGACTGGTATGAGACTGCTGTGAGAGGATGTTCACCACGGGAGGAGACGTTTGACTCCCTGCTCCAGACAGACCCTGGGCTCGCTATTTATGTTCCGGTTCAGATACCTGGGGACCGGCGGGCGTCTCCACTTCCTCCTGTGCGCTCATGACATATAGCCTGGCTTAGTCTTTAGAATCCGGACAGAGAAAGGGAGCACTTTTCTGTAAGCACAATGCTGTATAGCTAAACATTAGGAGGACCACGTTTTAAATGATTTATGTAGCATTCAAAAAGGGGTGCAGAAATAGTTTCTCAGAGCTGAAGCGATATAATTAAGATTCATGAAGTGCTACAGCATTCCACACAAGTATGTGCTGATAGAGACCTATTTTAACCATTTTACAACCCCAAGCTCATGGCATGAACCTTTACTTGTGTTGCAATGGGATCGCATAGCAGCGAACTAAATTACAGGGAAAAAGAACACCAAATAGAGACGCACCAATTGATTGGCATGCTGTCAGCTGATCGGCCATGACCGTGATCCATAAAGTTGCTTGTATGCGGGTCGGGTTCGGGTGGTTGATTAATGTATACTTTTGCAGGTTGGGCGGTGCAGATCGGCTCTCATAAGGGGTCGGCTGGGTGCGGGTATTACAAAATCCTGATCCAGTGTGGTAGTTTTGATGTAAATGCCATTAGGTGTGTTGTTAAAAAGATACATTGCACCTGTTTTCTTCTGGGACAGTAAAATATTTGAATTTCAATCATCCATGACAGAAAAGTTACAAAAAAGTTTGTGTATGCTGTCAATTATAGTTTTAGAAAAAAGAGGATGACTTTTCCCCTCCTCAGCCTCAGACTGGAACCTACCACCAGCCCAGGTAAGTTTATGGATAGCTAAACCGAGCAAGCATGCAAATTCACACTAAATAATTAACAAACCAGTAATGCAAGATCTCTAAGTTACTGCTGACATCTCAATCTATCTATGGGCTATGGGCTATCTATCCATTCCAATGAGCACACCAAATTGTTTTTTTTTATTTAATTTACTGCAGAACTACCTCATCTATTTTCCTACATCAGCTCCTCCCTGACAAGAGTACATAATGAGGAAAACATCCCATCACAAGAACAACCAGAACAACCGCAACTAAAAAACATCTCCTTACCACAGGTCATAATCATATTAACCTACAGTACAGAAGCAGGTACTGTAATGTAGAGGTATATTCAAAAAATCTCTTTCCATATGCCAACGGTAAATTGACAATGTACTGTATTAACAAATCTGTGGTCAGTTCATGTTGGTAACTGAGACGGATTACTTTCAGAAATAGAAATCACAGTCTTCAAAAAAACTTGACTTACCTCCATCAGGTTTGACAAGCAAGACAGGTCGGCCATTCCTCGCCTCCTCTGTCTCCGTCACCTCCTCCTGGTCTTCAATGTGAAGGTTAAACAGCCTTTCAACTGGCTTTCTGCTGGGCTCGCTCTCATTCAGCTTGACCCTCGCTGGCGGCTGGGAAGTGGTGACGTAGTGGACCATGGGGGTTGTCAAGTACTCCGGCCTGCTGGGGGAGCTGGTGCTGGGCTCGGGTGTGGTCTTTTGGTAGCTGCTGGTTGGACTGCTGCTCTCTGTCTCCACATGGCTTCTCTCCTGTTGTGCTGACTTTGTTTTGTAGAAAACATCCCTTGCTTCGGGCCCAGTGATGCCATGAAATGTTACTGTATCATCCTCCTCTTCCATCACTTCTGCCTCCATCACGTCCTCACTGTCCGCTGCGACCGTCCCCTGTATTTGACCATTTGAACTTGCCTGGGGATGAATTGGGCTCTCTGGGCTTATTGGCATGTACAGCGGAAATTTCACTGTATCTGATCGTCTCTGCTGATTGGTTTGAATGTCCGTATGTCTCACTGGATGACTAACATTGATCTTTGAACTATCTGATGCATTTTGGTGGTGTGTCTTTGTCTCAGAGCTTCTCTGAAGATGAACTGCGCTCTCTGGACTTGTATGTGGATACTCTGGATGTTTTTCACCCCCTGATCCACGGTTCAGTGGAAATATGACACTATCTGAACTCTTGAGTGCATGCGATGGATTCTCCAAATCTGTCTGGGTTGTCAGATCCCTGAGCGAGGCACTTTGTCCACTTGTTGGGCCCTGCGAGGGCTGCCAAGAAATAGTGGCGTCCTTGTGCAAATATGATGGTCTGATGGTACTCTGCTCTGCTCTCAGGGGGCTTTCTGTCACTTCCTGACTGTCTGCAGGATGGAGACGAACTCCGTGTCGCTCTCTTAGTTCCAGCTTGCTATGTCTGTCGAAGCTCTGGTGGGCAGAGGTTCGGTCGGGTCTGTCAGAGCCTCGGGACACAGAGATGACCTTGTTGGAGGGGGAGGACTGTGTTGGGAATACTAGAGATTGAGGGAAGGTCTCTGGAAAGTCTGCTGGACCGTAATCATACTCTTCTGGCTCGTCCTTATCCAAAGGCGATGGTTTGAAGAGAGAAAGATTACCATTGGGAGGAAGGTGTTGCGGTGGGGTGAATTGATCCAATAGGTCAAACCTGTAGGGGTAACTGTTGTGCCTGCTGGTTGTGTCTTCCCCTGTTGGTGCAGCTAACATTGGTTTATGGACCTGGTGCGGGTCGCAGTCTGGCACAGGGTAGCACATTAGCTTCCCTCCTTTGTTGGGGCAGTGGCAGACCCGGCAGGGGTCTATGTGGAAGGAGTGCCCGGCATCGTACTTTTGCTCGTCATCGACGCACCCGACGCGCTCACACTGCATGCAACCATCCGCCGGCTCCAAAACCTCGATGCAGTTCGGCGGCATATCGGGGCAGCTGATGAAGTGGCAGCTGATCCGGCCCCCTCCGGCGGGGCAGGAGCACTCCGTGCTGCCGTAGTCGACGAAGTACGACTCCCCCTCGGCCACCTTGCCGTTCTTGAATCCAGCGTTGATGCAATCGTAGTACTGGTAACCCTCGCACGTGCAACCCTTTTGCAGGCACGAGGCGCAACAGCCGCCACTCTCCAGCACTTCTTCGATGCAGTTGTCCAGCTGCGGACAGTCTGTGCCGGTGCAGTCGCGCTGGCACAAGCAGACACTCGCGTAGAGAAAGAGGAATGCACACCTCAGCAGCGTTACTTCAGCTTTTAGATCAGACATGACACCTGGTGTACGAACAAAAATCCAAAGAGTTTAGGTATCGCCCAAGGCCTTCAGATTATCTTCAAGGATTCTGGTGCATTCTGCCCCTGTGAACCATCTCTACTCTGCAAAAAAATAGCAGAAGGAGAGACAGACAGATACTTATTTCACAAAATGAAAGCAGACCAACATCTGGCTCACGAGAGTCCAATTATTACGGCATACTAGTTATCCTAACATAAAGACTATGTACTCCTCATTAACACCAGCTGCAGTACAGTGTTTTAAATCATTATGCAGGCCGTCAATCTGGAACCTGCCCAAGTGCTTTAATTTCTACCGCGACCCTGATTATCTCCATAGGGACGATTGCCAACAATCCCAGTTGCAATCAACCCTAAAGTGTAACTGCTGAACACTTCATAATGCTGTAGCAGCTGAGTGTGTTGCAAAGTCCACTTTCTGTAAAGCACATTCTCTAAAAGTAATTCGCGAAGTAAAGACCAAAGGGCACAGCCTCCTTTGACTAATGATTCTTGTTCCAAATGATGTGTTAAATAAGAGTTGCAGCTGCAAACTCAAAGTGATTTGTTTCACATAGCTCCATCCATTCTGGAGTGGGTTCATTCGTGCATTTCTGTGAAACGCAGAAATCAAAGCTAATCATTAATATATGGAATCATGATCTCGAGAAATATAATAAACAAAGGAATCAAAGCCCCTCAAATTTGACACAAAAACAACACATTATTTGCCAAAATGTTTTGTAGGCAGATCAAATATATCATCAAAGACACTCTGAATACTTTCCCATGGCAATCGATGCTGGCTAGCCTGCAGGCCATCTCCACAAGTAAACACACACCCCCACTACAAACTCAAACTGCTCTATTCCAGCGCTCATATTCATGAACTATCTATGTAGTGCTGAATTCAACACTGATTTGTCACAAATGGTACCCGTCAGAAGGCAGTTAATCTGCTCTAGAATAAGCACATCATCATCTGTGATCAGAGTCGTGAGCCGCACATAGAGAGGGAACCACAGGATGACCTCAACAGTTTGGGAACAGTTCACACTTATCACTCAGAAGTTTTCAAAACTGCTTTTGTTAGCTTAGCCATGCTTTATGCAACACAGAGGGATTCAAGCACATGAACGACTCAACACCAGAGAATGTTGTGGACACAGTGGAAGTGTAGCTAAATTGTTTTATTTATGGAGTAAGCGCTTTTCTTCAAGAATTCAAAGAAACAGAAACAAGGTGAATGTTGTATATATAAATCGTAATTTTGGGGGTTAAGTATTCCTTTAAAGTGTTCACAAGTCCCCATAAAATAAAAAGGCTTGTTTATATATTTTACCGTGTCAGAGTCAAGCAGGTTGAACCACAAACAGCTTTGTACAAAGCAGAGAAAAAGGAGAAGAGTTGAATAATTGGCATTTCTTGTTCTAAACGTTCAGAGTGGAAGCTTCTGCCACAGCCTCCTTCACTAGCCCGTCCACCGGGGGCCTTCTGTCACCAAACCGAGTTCATTACTAGCCTGAGAAGTGAGGATCACTGCCATCCTGTCAGTGGAAGTGACACACCGCGTTACCGTACCGGACCTAATAGGAGTTGGCAAGGCTGCAAGAGTAGAAGCAGACCGAGTAGCTTTAACCTGTCTGCCTGCACACACACACACACACACACACACACACACACACACACACACACACGCACACACACACACACACACACTCACAAACCCTGATGTCATGAAGCTCTGCAAACATGGACCAGAAAAAAAGAAGAAGAGGATTCTTTCACAGCTTCCCTTAGGAAAAAGAACCGCTACAGTTCTCAGACAGATGCTGGTGCAGCTTTGTAATGCACAGAAGACTTTATACCTCACTGTGGAATACACACAGGGAGATTCATGTATGCAGTGCTATATATTAAAGGCACAATTAAGTTATAATCACTTTAAACTCGTGATTGCGTATTGCAGACAATCTGGAACAACACCAATGTTACAAAAAACTTTAAAGAAGTATATGAAGTATATCTGCCACATGCAATTAGCAACATTTTGAGCCTTTATATAACTAATGTTTCCACCATAAACACAAAATAGAGACACTTTGTCTTTAAAGACCTTGTGCACAAACATGGCAACCTGTCGTCTTTTTCCACCTGATTACTGTAAAAAAAAAAACTCACCCAACTGATATACTTTTACAGGGGTGCAGTCAACAATAAGTACAATTCACCAATCCACCTGAAGTTTACCAAGAAAGTAGCTCCGTGTGGAGCGACTCATAAAGTTTCTACAATGGGTCAAACTGTATAGCGGGCGAACGGAGCCTCGGCGCAAAGCACGGCGACGCTGTTTTGACGTCCCAACCAGTAAAACAGCGGTCTGCGTTACCTTGTCGCGTGCGGACTGATGGGCTGGAGAGAGCCGCGAGCTACCGTCCTCCTGGGCGCCGCGAGTGGGAATCTTTTGACCATCGCAGCGCTGCTGGGACCGGGCAGGCGGAGGGAGGGAGGGAGGGAGAGAGAGAGAGGGGGAGGTACGAAAAGTTTTCCCCCGACTTCTGGAGAGTCCGGAGGAGAGCCCATCAGGACTCAGTAATGCAGAGCAGGCTCTCTGCTGGCTGGGTCGGCCCACACGTACACAACAGAGGGGGACTTTTTTTTTTGACTTGGCCATGTTGAACAAGTTAATACAAATGACATGTAGGCTAATTAAATGTTCAATGAAAAAAGCTATAAGTGCTACACAAAATAATATAGGTAACCTCAACAATACATTCTAACAAAGGCTGTAAACATAGCCATAAGTCTCTTTGAGAATATAAATGTATGAAATCATTAAGCAGACATTGCAGTCAGTGTCGTTCGCAACAAATTGGTGGGAATATGTAATGTTATTGACGTTACGTTCTTGGGGAGACATAAATGATTTGATACAGTCACTCCCAATTGTGTCCAATGGAGCAACAACCAGGAAGTAATTAGCGCTTATTAAGCTGAAAGCTAGCCTGTATCTGTCTTAAAAATAGGCCTATACTTATTTATTTTATTTGTTTGTTTATTTTGCAGGGACAATGCACACCAATCAGCAGTTAAACTGTAAGTGAGCCAGAGTTAGCCAGGGAGGCTACTTTACTTCTGCTGTCCCCGGCCAGATGTTTGAAGGCAGCCTAAAATTAAAACCTTAAAGCTTTTATGGAATTCAGAGCATTAATAGAGCAGCAAACAGCTATTTGCAATATAAAGATACAGAAGAGTAATGGTTCAACAAGCCCGCATAAAAAAATTCAAGGTTGTGTTACAAGGTAGGCCTACCTTAACCAGCTACAGCATGTAACTCCCTGTGAAACATTCTTACATTTCTGTTTGTGTAGAACAAAGGAGATACGTGTTAATAGTGAACTGAAGAGTTTCTGGTTATCTATATTTGTTTAGTTTTGACAAGGCTTTCCTCTTGCTCTCAGTATTAATGCTAAGATAGGCTAGTTGGTTCCCAGCTATAGCTTCGCACAAGCAACAACACACATTTAAAGAAATAGGCGAGCTGAATGCTTGACTTTTGTGTGCATAAATCTGCGTTTTTCTTCTTAAAGTCCACATACAGCATTGTGGCCAACTACATTACTATGAACTCACATAAGTGATCAGCCCAAAAAGAAAAAATAAGCTGGTTAAAGCTATTACTCCACTCTATTTGTCCTCTCATATTTAGCTTGCAGCATGTAGTCATACTGCATGGCCAGAGTTACTGTGCTGCTGCACTCTCTTATATTTTCTTTAGAGCCATGTTGTTGGCCCCCGGGGTGAACTTCAGGCGCTGCCCACCGCTGCGTTTTCAAGGATCTTACATGTACCTCTTAAAAGGAAGGCCGTAACCTTTGCTCAACAAGAGCCGCGCACTCACGCCGTTACTCATGCTACTGTCTGTCTCCTGTCAGTTGCAGTTCATGTATGATGCAAGGTCATAGGCTATCTCAACCACCCACAAAAGAACAAATCTCCTTCAAAAACCGGCCTGTTTTCAATTACCCGTTGAGCCCTACTCCCTGGAGGGGGTAAGGAAGCATGTCATTCAACTGAGCATGTCCCTGAATTCGCACCTGGCAAAGAAATAATTCATCCTATCATCTCATTGGAGGGAGCATGACCCCGTGACGGCAAACACCAGGAGGGTAATAACGTTACGACTTGAGACCGATCTTGCACCTCACGACACTCCCTGCTTTTTTTGAGGTTGGCCCCTTTTGGAGGGGCGTCGTAAATTCGGCACCTCCAGAGGACGTCTGAGTTCAAAGAGTGTAGGGAGTGTGAGCGGTTGTTTTGGGATGAAATGTGGCATGCTAGACGCTCGTCGTGTCGACCCGATCGGCAGTCTGGACCCCTCCCAGCAGCTCGTAGAAGGCTCTTAATGAGGAGCTGTCAGGGCCTGGGGTGAAGTGGTGGTCGCTGCTGTGATAAACAGATCAGCTCTGATCGCAGATAAGACCACACTGCCAGGGGAGTGGGCCGGCTTTCAACTAGAGATGAGAGATGAGGTAAAACAATAGAGAGGACTCGCATTCAGAGTGTTAAGGGCTGGGGCAGTAGAAGGACACGGCCAAACTTGCTTTTAGGCTGACATTTTTTATTCAACTACGTGGCCAACTGCCTTATTTTTCACACATAAGAATAGACTTGGCTCTGGCAGAACGGCTCCCTGGGGTTAACTGTGTTTTTTGTCTGAACTCGCACAGATGACACAGTGCAGGATAACAAGATCACAGAGGGGTTGCCATAGCAGAGTGAACAAACCTGGATTTTTGCGTGCGCATAACAGGATCAGGCTCAGCCCTGCTGTAAAACACAGAGTGGGACTCGACAACGCATGGGTGAGAATTGTTGAATCCCAGTGTGATCTCCAGGGAGAGCTGCCAGACGCAGACGAGACTTTGAAATAGCCGGGGAAGGCCTCGGGGAGTCAGGCTTCATGTGTGGGGTCACCAGGGAGCATCTGGTTCAAGACCCACTGGTGTCCCGCTTGCATTGTCCATTGAAAAGAGGCTTGGCAGGGGCCTCAAACAAATGAGTTCCACTTCGATGTTGGCTGCGAGTTATGTCTCAACTTGCGGTTCCGGTTCAATACATTAACAGGAAAATTGAAGTCTGAAAGAAAATTGAACGACATTGAGATAACTATTGTTTCCAGTTTGGCAGAGTATTTAGATTGCTGTCACTGTCTTCTCCAAAACAGATGGCGCTTGAGGAAAGTGAGATCATGTGTGCCAGATGTACTTGAAGATTATTACTTAATGTAATCCGAGCAGCTGCAATGAATGTTATCTCCCAAGTAGAACATTCGTAAAGTACACGAGCTGTATAGCTTTGGACGAAGACCTTTCAGAGGTTATGTGCCAGGACGTTTGTTATGTCCGTCTCAAGAGCGGACATGTTGCATATAGAGTTGTTTTAATACCAGTATCGGAAACGCCTCTGATACGGTCTAAAATGCTAGATTGTAAATATAAAACATACATTTTTGTAACTCGTGTCTGTGGGCCTCCTATGATTCGTTTCTTCCACTGTAAATGCAGAACTTTTGCAACAAAAGAACACACAAAACACAGGATAGGGCAAGGACATAGTTACTTGTTTTCTTACCCTGCAGGCAACAAAACTACTTGGCTGTGTTTAGGAAAAGATCATGGTTTGGGTTATAACAACTACGGAAGTGACGTTACTTAAATACGGAAGTTATGAAACAAATAAGTCAATCTTCGGGTTGGAATAACTATAGAAGTGGCTTTACCAAAGCATGGAAATTACTAAACAAATAAGTCAACATTTGGGTGTGACGTTGCTTAGGTACAGCAGTTATATAACAAATAAGTCATTGTTGGGGCTTTTAAAAGGAAACGGAATCATAACGCAATGTACAACTCGGCTGATGTGCTATCCTTTGGGCTGTCCTTGAATGGCACTATTTAAGTACGTGGGGGGGGTAAACTACAGGAAACACAATGGAGATTTTAAATTCCTGGTATGTTCTTGATTCATTCAGTGTGTTTTACTGGCTAAAACTTTTTGGGGAAGAAATGCATGAAATTACTTCCAGGCTAACTATATTCAGACGGCAATGTGCATTGAAAGTATAATTAGAATACTTGAGTATTGTTTTTTTTCCCCCTCGCTGCCTGGGAGACTCAAAAGGTTTAGAAATATCTGCCTCTCAATGAACGACGATGATACGTGCAGCATGTTGTAGTTAACTTCTGGCACAAGCTCAACTGCAAATTCTTATTCCCTGCAGAACGCAGGACGCCGAGGTCTGTAGTTAATGATATACAGGAGATACGAATACCTGGTCGAAGCACCAATGCACCATCACTGGATCCTTTTCTGCCAACAGCACAGACACATTCCTGCTACTATACTTGAAGAGGAGTGACTTTCACCCGGGCCTCAGTCTGACGGGTTATCTGAAGGAGACAGAGCAGTGATTTGTAGGACAAACGTGAACTCTGAGAGAGAGGGAAATGGGTGGTGTTGTAGTCTGGAATCTCCATTAGCAAGGCACTGTAGGGGACAAAGCGGCCCCGACCCGCGTCACTGGTTCTCAGTCAGCGGACTCTTTCATAAGAATAACATGTGGTGGAGACTCTACAGAGACTTTACAAGACTCTGGTCGACTCAACATTGTCCGAATCATGCTGTGTTCCATCTGTACTTGCCTCACATATTTCATCTCTGTCTGACAATGGGCTCCACATGCACCAGCAGTAAGGCCCACGTCAAATGCAAACGTGGGCAGATAAGTTAAAGCTTCATGCCTTGATCACCTTCTTGCCCCCAGTTTTGTACAAAAATGGAATGAAACTTGCCACCTAGATTAAGTTTCATTTCGTGTTGACTTTGGCGGTCCCTGTGGACTAAAGTGGTAGTGTTTCCGAGCAGCAGAGTTCCTTTAGAAAACCTCTCATTTTACCGCTGCAGGGATCCGACAGTCTTCATACGCTCAATCCTGGTTCTGGCTCTCCCGTGCCTCCCAACTGCAGGTCCGAGGCTGCAGCCAAGCCGGATCTGGGTCTGTCCACGGTGGACCGGTCCCTGCCGGAATCTGAGCTGAAGGAGTTTCTGGTGAACCTGCATTACATCATCTGATTTTGCACTGAATCCGCCCCAATGGCTCCAGTGACAAGCTTAAAGAATAACAAAATAGAAATCTTCTCGCTCATGCACAACACGGCACGTAACAGTCTCGTTCACTTACTTATGTAGGTCATACAGAGGCTTCAGTATTCATTTGAAACGCTTTCACAACCAGTTAAAAGTTACTCACAGTAGCTTTAACCAAAAACAGTGAATCGCAAATCAGCTTAAATGAAACAAATTGGGCTAACGAGGGTCATATAGCCTCTTCTGTGTTTGGCAGTGTGTGTCAGCCTGTTGTAGTTACTGGCAGCCCCGTCCTGTTTGGCTGCACAGTGTGTTTGGACGGAGCAGAGTGAAGAAAGAGCGGGGCATTGACAGACGTGTGCCCTCACTGCTGCCTGTGCCAGCCAACAGGATGCTGGAGACTTTTACCCTCCGTGCTCTGGTTGAGATTAACGGCTTGCTGTTGACTACTCAGGAATAAACAAGTGAGAGGGGAATTCAGCGTTTGAGGCCGCAATTAAAACTGGAATGGACTTGATAGAAAGTGGATCCATTGTAAGTATGATGAAAATTATGTTTAGTGCAGCTTTAAAGGAGCAGTGTGCGGGATCAGGTGGCATCTGGTGGTGAGGTTGCAGATGGCAACGAACTAACACCCGAGAGCGTGTCCGAGAACTACGATGGCCTTCAGGTAACGTAAATATGCCCTCTCCAGAGTGCCTTGCGCATTTGGTTTGTCCTTTCTGGGCTACTGTACAAACATGGCGGACTCCATGACAGGGAGCGGCTCCTGATGAAGATATAAACAAATCTTTCTAAGCTGACAAGAACACAAAGATTCTTAGTTTCAAGTGATTATATACTAACTTAAACATGGTTATGAATATTATATTCCATTTCTGCGAATAGATTCCCGTAAATGCTACACACTGGCCCTTTAAATGTGTAAGAGGAAGGTGAAGTCGTTGGAATAGTTTTAAAAGTGAGCATGGGTTTATCAATCAACCAAGTTTAGATGTATTCTACGTGTGTAGTTTTTACATGATCTCTTTGTATCATATGGAACAATACATTTCTTACATGAACATTTGCATTAAAAAAGACAAATCTCTGCATTATATTATAACATTTCAGGCATTTTGTGTGTCTGGAAGGCAGAGGTGTGGGGTCATGTCTTATGTACCTGTAGAACTTCCACCTGGATTAAAAAAAAAAAAAAAGATTTTTCTTTTTTTCTTTATAATGGTGATTGTTTTGTTGAATGCAACTATTCGCACCCATTCAGCCAATCAGCTTCTGATTTCATGAAATATGCATGTTCTACCAGCAGGCGCTCGGCAGGGAACTTTTGGTTTCCAGGGGATGTTGCTCGATACGGAGGAGGCGTCCAAATTATGCATTGCTCCAAATTGGCTCCCTGTGGCTATACAGCCCTCTACGCTGCAGCAAAAAACTCCGTTGTGGCATTACAGCTCGAAAGTTTCAGACTGTGAAACTCTTGAATCACGACCCACGCATCACCTCAAATGCTCCTTCGCCCTTTGAACCCTCCGGCTGCAGCTGCGCCAATTCGAACCCCTTTGGTGACAGGAAGATGCATTCCTGCCGTGAGCTGATGAATAGACCTTCAAGTAAAGTGAACATCCACGGCCTCTGTTGTCATCTCCCTTTGTGCTGATGAAAGCCAACACCAAGCCCAGTGGACAAAGCCAGCCTTTAAACAAAAGGGAAAAATAAAACCAACAGCTAGATTGGTAGAGGTAGTCAGCTGTTCCTTCTCTCAGTGAGGTGTCTGGCTTCAGAAAAACAACACGACTGCAGTGTGTGTAACAGTTCGACATGTCACAATACTCTGAAAAGATCAATAAAGAAATGATTGCTGTCGGGAAAGCTCTGTAACTGTCAGATATTATCCCGGTAACTTTGTCAAATTCATCCCCACAGTTTTCAAAATCCTTATCCAATTATTTAAAGGGGGACATATGGGAGAAAACTATTTTATCGTATGATATGAAGCTGTAAAATAAGACAAACCAGTTTCTGTCTGCTGCCTGGATCAGAAAACATGTGATTCAACAAGCCATTCAGATAGATCTATGCCGATTTATATCTGATTTATTCCGATTTCTTAGAATTAAGAGGTCTTAAAGAGACAGGCGCTAAAACTGAGATTTTCAGACAGAGGGTGAATACATGCATATTCACAGACATTATGAGAAAAATAATGTGTTTTTCAAATGTTAAAGCATGTAAACATATGCTGGTAGAAAGCCAAAAATACAAGTATGAACCTGAAAATGAGCAAGACATGTCCCCTTTAAATCTATACTTTATAAATGATACACGTAATAAACATTGAGTAATGATAAGCTGTGCCATTTGGGCTCATTTGTTTAACAAAACAAAACAGTTTCCTTTTGCCTGAGTTTTTCTCTCAAATCATTTCATTATAACAGTTATTCAAATGAGTAGCCCTTGAACTCTGCAAATGTCAACCCAATCAGCAGTCGTGCGCTGTATGTCGACAATGTGCCATTGTTTTATGCAGCCCCGAAGGCCAGCTGAAAAACGGCAGTGATTGTGTTTGAAATGGGATTAAGGATCTCTTCCCATATGGCCAGCAGATCCACGTGAGCCGGCCTTGAGCGTTTCACCTCTGTCTGCCAGACAGCATCCAGCAAGAACTACAGGGAGGAACTATAACATATCTCCTAAAAGCTGCTGCTGCTGTTGGCAAAAGTCAGCATGTGGTGATCATGTTGCATTACTTTTTATTCAGGCTGCACAACATCAAGTCCCCAAAAAGTATGTACTTGTCGTTCTTTCAATCTGTTTTGGAATGGATGGTGTAAAGATTGGAGTCTTAAGAGGAAACCCAGTGGGCCCAGATTGGTTCTGCCCAGGCAGCAACCTCAGACTCTGAAAAGAGAAGCCAATGAGGAAGTGCCTTGATTCATTCTCTCACCTGGCCATCAGTGGGCGAATTATGAAGTTGCAAAAAGCAGTCAGAATGTATAGAAGTCTATGAGAAAATGACTCTACTTCTCTCTTGATTTATTCCCTCAGTAAACATTGTAAACATGGGTTTATGGTCTCAATCTCTAGTTTCAAGTATTCTTCAATGCAGCATGATGTTCATTTAGTAAATGATGATCCATTTAGAGTCAAACAGACCATAAAGCAGGCTACGCTTTAGGGCGGGGCTACATTGTGATTGACAGGTTGCTACCAGAGCCGTATGCGGCGTCACTTCCGTTCACTGGTTGCACAAAAAATAAAATGGCTACTGCCAAACACAAGGCAAAACCGCAGTCCATAAACCAAACTGTGACGTCTAGATGACTACGTCCACTGCTTACATATAGTCTACAGGTCTGCCTGGCCGATCCCATACCATCCTATCACAAGTACATTTAAGGATAAATATGAATTCAAAACTGTTGCCGCACACATATGAAGACTCCATCTAACCATCCATCCATCTTCTATGCTTACGGCACGTCTCGGTCACAGTGGGAGCAGGCTTACCAAGGTAGCCAAGATGTTCTTCTCCCAGACCAGTTTGAACACGTAATCCCATCAGGGTGGATGCCATCTGGGCGTGGGACCTTTCCGCATCTGCACCTGCTCGTTTGCCAAAAAATATTTTCCTCTGTAGCCTACAGGGCTGACTCCACAATGGATAAGGTTCTGTGCACACATCGGACGGGGTGACGGTGTCAAAACATATGCAGAAGGAATCCAGTCTGAGATGGTACAGTATGTGTTAGATTCAATCTGGTCAACGACTAAAAAACAAGAAGCTATGGATAAAACCTTTTGATTGAGTGAAATACATTCTCTCAACTTCCAAGGTATGGAATAGGAGAGTATGTTCGTATGGGCCCTGAAGGTGTCCAGGAACAGTTGTGGAAGTAAGGGAACCTTGTTGCATGTTCTCAGGGTGCATCGTATGTGATCCAGGGCCCCTGGGACCTCAGGTTGTGGGCAGCCTGCAGGATTTCACTGGAAACACAAGCTAACTCCATCTGTCGCAGCAGCTAATCAGCGTCCCACAACTTCCTGCACTCTCTACAGACCGAGTGCTTTCCTTTCCACTGTTTTTAGTTGAAAGAAGAGACATGCAGGAAGTCTGTAGAGGCCTTTTTCTTCTTACCGCGCTATCATCTCTACAGAAAGGCCTTTGTTTTCTCCCGGATTACATCTGCTTCAACACACAGGCCATCTGCAACCCTTTACTCAACTAAAACTTTATAGACCTTTAGCCTCCTCTTATAGGAAAAAACTGCGTCAGGGAAGAAGTGATGCACAAAGGGAAGTTCAAACAAAAGTGACAAAAGTGCTTTAAGCATTCGTGTTCTTGATCTCTTCCTCTTAGGTATTCCGGCATCAGCACTGACTTTGATAACCCTTGTTAAAGTCCCTGACTGCCCCTTTATTCAAGCCAATATAAGGGATTTTTCAAAGATGGCAGGAACAGCAGGGTGCATATGCTGCTTTTATGGTTTTCTCGAGAGGGACAGTGTGGCAGCTGAGTCAGGAGCACATCGCTTCTGTTGTTTAATCCTGTCCTCAATATCATATGGAAGGTAGATAAAGGAGGATTTATATATTAACATAACTACAGGAACGGCAGAGAAATCCTTTACTTAGAAATGCCACACAGTATTTGTTCATCATTAAGTAACTGACACATTCCAGGATAAATATTAACAAGACCGTGTGAAAACCGAGAATGTGGCTGGACCGTCTATCAATTGTGTCTGTAATGTCACTTGTCAATGCATGTACAAGCAATGGTTTGCGTTACTTAGTTAGTGCCGATAATTTTGATTAATCTTCCGGTATGTCTTTGTGACATAAACATAAACAGACAGTAGATTTGCATTTCACTCATCAGTACACATCAAGGTAATCGGTGGTCAGACTGGCATTCATCAAGACACGAATGAAAATGACGATCAGTTCAGTTTCAGCTTCAGCATACGCCCAAGAACATACGCTCAAGACCTCTAATCGCCATGCTAATGAAGTACTCTTGTACATCGGGAGAAAAGAAGGAAATAAGTGTTACTCAGAGCTTTCTTGGGACATTCACAAATGTATTTGACAGTAGAGGAGCCCTGAATTAAATGAGGGGAAAGAGAGATGGGTATAACATGTCACCATGGGGTCCTGATGTTGGTTTATTTTAAGCGTGACCACTATCGTCCCCAAACCTTAACTAAGTAGTTATTTTAAATCTTTCCCCAAAGTCACTTTTGTATCTCACCCAAACCATAAGTGGTCTGATCAGAAAATTGTTTTATTGTGTAATGGGATTTTAGAAGGCTCGTTTAATGTGGAGGACTTGTTGACTGGGTTTAAAAAGCATCCCTACAGTGTGTCAGATCGTCCTAGCATTAAAAGAGAACAATAGAGTGCTGGAGGAGTAAATCGCAAAACTGAGAAATGAGGCTGCATTTTTGCACTTCTGACATAGCCTAACTTTAGCTCTTTACTTCTGTGTTCATTTGTGAAGATTTGTGAATCTTGCTGAAAAAATAAATGTGTTAGTATCCTAAAGTTGTGTTTGCCACATGGACATATTTGTTGCAATAATCCAAAATCCCATTGCCTTTTTGACAAGGGTACCAGGGCAATGCTAACTTCCGGGAATGGTCTACAAAAATACATCCCTGCAGCGCTCTGTTAAATATCCTCGGAGAGGTAAATACAGACCCTCCTTAATGATGTCTTGACTTGGAATGCTAACCTTGATCCTACTCATCAAACTCGAGTAAGCACATTAACATTTTGACTCAGTTTAATGCATGATTTAAATCCTTGAGACATTTAAATAATCCCCTAATCGTCAGTATGTATTCAACTGTGAACGTAAAACTACATTAAACCCTGAACCCGCATTTGAAAGTCTTGACATTGTGTAGCTTGGATTCATTATAGGGTCTTCTTACTCCGATCTATCTCTTTTGTCTTGCCAAAACTCCTGAGATTTGTGTTGTGAGATGAGTCGTGAGCGGCAGCAGGAGCGTCGATGGGACCCCAGGCAGCACCATCTGGATGTGTTTGGCTCGTGCCATCACTGTATCCAAAAACTGTAACTGTAAGAATAACATCCCAGTCTTTTTTCTTTCATGCCAATATGTGAATCAATCAAACTAACGTCGTAGAAGTGTCAGAGCAGATGCTCAGCTATTCAGAATGATAAAACGATAACAATGGAACACAGCGTTTGCCTTGTAGAAGAACTTCAGAGAAAAATGGGGGTTTGTCTTATTCATCAATCTGGGACTGTTTCAGATATAACATTAAATGAAAATCCACTCTGGAAGATTACAGTGTACGAATATGAAATGAACTCCACTTCGCTCCACACTCTGAAGTGATGCATTGATACAGATTTAGCTATTTCATTGGACAAAAGTGATGGCTGCCATTTGTCTGAAAAATCATTTCTTACAACGTACCTTTAGCTAAAGGACATTGTGACAGCACTGACATCCAAGCTGGTGATTTCTGCAGTCCTACAGTAACAGAGTATTTGGAGCCCATAAAAAATTCAGAAGACTTCATAAACTTTGCCTTGATATGAAAGACCTTTTCTTTTCTGAAGTCTTTGGTCCGTATTGACTGTGGCAGCTTGGATGTGCAGCAACAGCAACCGGTTTCCCAGAACCATAAACAATGTTATTCTCACTTTGCTGCATTCTTTCTTCTTTTCAGCAGTTTTCTCGAAGTTCTAGACATTCAGATTTGCATATGAAACAAAGTCTCTGACTATGACGCTTCTATTTGTTCAGTGTGTCTGGTCAATGGCATCTGATTGAGAAGCAATCGTCTCATCAGATCTGTGCAGCCGGAATTCAGGAATCAGCGACAGGAAAAGTTACAGTAAACAATGTCTTGATTTTTCAAGAAATAAAAACATGAAATGTAAAATTGTACAAATATGCACAACTAGCCAACATTGGTCATGTGGTACCCCACAATTTGCAAAAATCTCACAAGATGGTTAAGGTTAGGCATTGACCGTGAGTGGTTAAGGGAAGGAATTGACCGTGAATAGTTATGGTTAGGTTGAGGCATTAACCACAGATGGTAAAGGTTAGGCATTGGCATTTTGACCTGATGCAAGTTAGCTGTTTAACCCTGCTTCTAGTCGTGCTGAGGAAAAGGTAAATGTTAGATGGACTGTACATGTGTCTTGCCCAAGGACACATCAACATGGACTTGCCTGGGATCGAACTGCCGATCCTCTGATTGAAGGACGACCCTGCTCTCCCACTGAGCCACAGTCGCCCCTTAAAGGCTGAATAATTCAAGGAGCCATCTCATTTAACCCACATACATGGAGTCGACGTTGAGCTTCTCTTTCACTTCTCGGTAAAACAGCATGTCGACAAATTTCCCAAAATGTTGGCACATTCCCAACAGTAAAATATAAACTGTTTCCTGAAAAGCAGTTAGAGCTCCGGCCAAAGACAACTGGACCCAACAGTGTCTCATGGCGTTTAACGCTTTTGTATAAAATCCACAAATTGCAGGATTTCTGGGTACTGACCGTTGTTTGCGGCACACTCTTACACCTTTAAAAACTCTCAGACTAAACAGATTCACTGATAACATTGGTGCAGTAAAGACACAGGATATTAGAATATCTCTAGCCACTGACAGACTGCAGTGTGTCTTGGCACGTTAAGTCAACTGCTTGATTGATTATCGTTCGGTTTGCATCCAGGCAGAGAGCCACGTCTCTGCAGCTGTTGGCAGATTGAAGGATGAAAGCTCAGTCTGGTGCCCTGTGTGGTCCTAAGACTCCAGAGTCCTCCTCGAACACACCTACACACTGTACATCTTCCATTAAGTCCACCCTTTATTTTCACAAAACACATACCAGTAACCGTGCACAAGGATAGTTTGGAAATGGGTTGAATTCCAGACACTTACAGGAATCTTTTTGCCGTACGTTGTCTCTCCTTAATTTGTAGCTTTGGTAAGCAGGCCACATACTGTGCACCAGCGCCAACAATCACAGTAAGGAATCGAGGAATGTTTGGATATAACTCCGGATATGTCGGATCATCTGAGCCCGAAGGAAAACCTATGCTCCAGCTGTGAACATCATCCCATGAGCAGCTGTCTCTTTTCACTCTCTTTCAGTCTGTTTGGATCATACTGTTACTGTCATGAGTATAGCCTTAATAACAACTAGATATTTTTGTTAATTGATATGTTGGCATGTTTCTGGGGATGGCAACGTGGGTCAGTCAACCAACTATTATCAGGATTGTCATGAAATCTGGTATTGCCGTTCACGTCCCACTGATTCATTGTAATTCATCTTCAATGATCCCTTAACGCTGGTAGGCAGCTTTTTTCTGGCGTCATTGGGCAAAAATTCCATAATAACCTTTCAGCATGTAATTTCTCTACCTCCTCTTGGCTCTGTTTTCAGGCTTTAGAAACATCAAGGCTTTGGTGAATCCAAAGCCTTTTCAAAGATGCTGGTTCTACAAATGCTGATGTCTGATTCATGGTGAGAAAAAAACATTTCAGCATTGCTAACAAATGCTCACAGTGCAAAGAAAGCCAAAAAGGTGAAGTCAGACTTATCAAGAAGAATGGATGAGTACTAGTATAAGTTACTGTATGAAGGACAATGTATGAAATTAATGACTAGTATTAGTACAAGTTACTGTATGAAGGACAATGTATGAAATGAATGACTCGTATTAGTACAAGTTACTGTATGAAGGACAATGTATGAAATTAATGACTAGTATTAGTACAAGTTACTGTATGAAGGACAATGTATGAAATTAATGACTCGTATTAGTACAAGTTACTGTATGAAGGACAATGTATGAAATTAATGACTCGTATTAGTACAAGTTACTGTATGAAGGAAGATGTTTAATGAATAACTAGTATGAGGACAAGCAACCGTATGACGGAAGATGTGTGAAATGAATAACAAATACTCAAACAGGTTACTTTACGAAGGACGATGTTTAGAATATATGACTTGTACTTGTACATGTTACTAGTTTGTGTCTCAATAATAACGGAGATAATAACGGAGTAACATTACAAGCAAGCGTAACAACGTAATCCTGTAAATAAAGAAAACAAGTGTTGAGCTGTTATGAGCGGTAGCTTTGCTGTGTCAGAGAGTACATCAGTGAACTCGGCTGATTTCATACATGTTGCTTGTCTTCATGACATCATGGTTCAGGGAAGATGTGATGTACAGTGTGAAGGCTGTTCAGCTCATCTATTTGTGAAGATGGGTTATCACGTTAGTCATCATTTAAATAATAGATCCGGCTCCCATGCCGCTGTCATACTGTCCGTTACAGTGGCAGTCTGCTTTTCTCTATGTCTTCATGGTTGCTCTATTTCAAGACAGTTCAAGGAGAACTGCTGAGAGCAGTCTTAAACCACCCTCAGCCTCGTGTTACATTGATCTACAACATGGGCTGTTCATGACAGCATGACAGCATACAGAGAGCCAAAGACAGCAGTGTTTCCCTCTGAGCTCCCATGCTTTCTCATTTCTGTGTTTCTGTTGTCTCGTTTGGAAAGAATCTTCCTCACGGTTCCTCCACGGACGTAATGGGATCTTTCTCAGAGAAAGTGTGTTTAATGAGATGGGCAGTATTTCTATTACTTGTATTTGAAATACGTATTTCAATTACTTTTGAGTATTTTGTAATTTGTATTTGATAGGGCCGATAAAAATCTAACGTAATTTGTAACAAAATACTTTAGAGTGGAGTAATTTTGTATTTAAAATACTAAAAATACTTTCTCCACCAATCAAAAAACAGTTCACGAGTTCAGTCTTCAGATCTTCAAGTTTAACGGATTGTCTGTCAAGTTAAATATTTTATCTGAGTGTGACAGATGTCAACTAGCTTGATGTATAATTGATGTCTGGGTCTGGCTACATAGCCTGTTGTATATAAGTGGTGATGGTTATAATATCAAGCTCGATGCTAACATGCTAATGATGCTAGCATGCTGTCTAGGCTAGTGCATTGCCAGTGTTTAGCAAGTTAACTTATCAGTGGAGTAGCTAGCTATAGGAAGAGTGAGATTGGGAGCTTGTATTCATGGTAACCTTATCAAGAGACGTCTGGCCATCTAATCTTGCACTGTATTACAAGTTATGCTGCATCTTCTCAATGTGAATGTCATAATGCCATATCAATTACTGGCAGATAATATAATTCACAGTTAGCCAGGCTATGACAGTAGATGTCCATTTGTTAAAAAATTTAAAACATTAAATATCCAATTTATTTTATTTAAAAGGCATATTATGAAAGTATTCTTAGTTTTATTATTTCATACATTCTACAGTTGGCCAGGTGGACAACATGTCTCAGCAAGATGATGTTCAAGAAGGACCATCAACAAGCACAGATGTGCTTAGTTACACTGACATTCTGTGACTGTTCTTCCTTTTTGTGGGCTTCACCAGAGCTTTGGGTACATTACATATCATTATATGGTATTATTATTATATTATATAGCCCAAACCTGAATGCTCTGCTCTACCAAATTGTGAGAAAACGGAAAATCCAGGAAAAAGTATTTCCTATATTTTAAATACAAAATACATGTATTGTATTTTGTTACATTTTCTGGCACCAGTATTTTGTATTTTAATTTGATACATTTATTTGAGGGGTATTTTGTATTTTGTATCAAAATACATTTTGATTTATCTTTGCCCATCTCTGAATGATCACTGTTAATGAATGGCAGATGTGCGGAAGCTTCATTGCTATGTGATGTTTGTGTTGTGGGAGTGTGAATCCATGATTCATACGTCCTGCCTGTGTTATTGTTGCTTTCTGTAGGTCAGAACACTTTACATATCTAAAAAGTTAGAAAGTCTCATTTTCACGAGTCTCCTCCAAAACATTTGACAAAATTAGAAGCCTGTTCTGTGCAGCTATATACAGTACCGTACTTTCCGGACTATAAAGCGCACCGGGATATAGGCCGCAACAGCTGGCAGTAAAAAATAAATAAAAAATATGTACATAGATAAGCCGCACTGGTCTATAAGCCGCAGGTGTCCCCGTTGAACAGCAAGATGCTTTTAACAGTACTAAAGTTGTCTTCTTCTCTGAACATGATAACATGTCGCTAGCTTCTAAGCTAATTTTAACATTACGGCCAATGGGGAAATGCTAACCGCGATTAGCATTAGCGAATATAATATATATTCGTACATCTTTTCATGCAGACATACTTACAGACTAAGGTCTCTCAAGGCTACCAAACGGAAGAAGTAAAACAAAGCAGCGTGTCTTCTCATTAGAATCTAAAAGCAACGAGGCAATAACTGTTGTTGCTCATAGCTCGTAGCTTCTGAATACCGTAGCTGTTGTGCTAGCAGCTAGCAGAGCTACGAGCTACGAGCAACAACAGGACTCAGGACAGCAGAGTTATATTGCAAACCAAGATGATTTATTTCGCTCACTCAAAAACACGCACACAAAAACACGCAATAACTGTTGTTGCTCGTAGCTCGTAGCTCTGCTAGCTGCTCTGCACCCTCAGTGTCACTTTGCTCCCGAGGCAAATCCGCCCTTGAGCTTGCGTTGTCCTCCTCATTGCGCTGTCCTCTTCATCTCGTAGTAGTCCAGCCTTTCGGAACCCGTTGGTGATGGTGGATTCTTTCACACTGCTCCGTGACTTGAGAAAAAGCTGCTCTTCTCATGCAGCGTGTCTACGTTGCTCATAGCTCTGAATAGCATTTACAGCTAACTGGCTTGGCCAGTTGCTGCTAGCACAACAGCTATTCAGAGCTATGAGCAACAACAGTTATTGCCTCATTGCTTTTCGTTTGGTAGCCGTGAGAGACCTTAGTCTGTAATGCAAGTATGTCTATGTATGAAAAGATGTACAAAGATATATTATATATTCGCTAATGCTAATCGCGGTTAGCATTTCCCCATTGGCCATAATGTTAAAATTAGCTTAGAAGCCAGCGAGTCGGACATGTACTGTTAAAAGCATCTTGCTGTTCAACCTTTTTTGTTAACAGTCCTAGTGAGAGGTAGGTCAAAGGTACTTCATCCATATTGTAGTGACCCTGTCAGTAACAGCTGGTAGCAGAGGGGTTGCTGGTAGCAACTGTTCTGTGTCGGGAGCTAGTAAATGTTGTGTTAGACCGGAACCGGAAGTTGCGGTGGTTGTTGTGGCGGAGAAAATCTACGGAAAAATCCGTATATAAATCGCAGCGGACTATAAGCCGACGCCTCAAAGCGTGGGGTAAAAAGTAGCGGCTTATAGTCCGAAAAGTAAGGAACTTACCCTTTTGATTGGGCCACCTGCTGGTTAGGGCGCGGAACTACAACCTAAATAAATGGATAATTCAGTCATCTGTAAATTCAAAACGTCACCTAATCACGCACAGCCGCCGGCTCCACCCTTTGGCCCAGCACCATGAATCACAATATGGATGCTGGCAGCAAATGTGTGGACTAAAATCTTTGCCCACAAGATCCATGCTAAAAATGAAATACGATGAAAGAAAAGGTTGAAATCCCCAAGCACCACCCCACACCCTTTTCCTTTAAATGTTATATTTTCAATGCATTTTCTGTCTCAACATGATCGCCTAAATGCTGTTTCACAGCCTCTTCCAACAGAACAGGAAGATAGTCCCACTTGAGTAATAGTGTTACCTTTTGGAGTTATTTTAATTTAATTTCTGCCAGGAGAATATGTATGCAGTTGAGTGAGTGAGTGTGTGTGTGAGTGTGTGTGTGTGTGTGTGTGTGTGTGTGTGTGTATGTGCATCTGTCTGTTGGTCCAAGGCTAATCTCGCATACTATTGGACCCATCAGGCTAATCTTTTTTGTGCTCACATCGTTGAAGTGATTCCCACTGAAGATATTTTGTCGGTGTTCAACCTTCCTGCTGACTCTTCACTGCTCTTAACCAGTCGAGAGGAGTAGCAAATGATCAACTGCTTCAGTTTTACAACCGACGTCGTCAAAAATATGTGTGTTCATGTTGCCAATAGTTGTGGCATTGTGCCCCTGCCATCCAGACGAGTTAGCACGCGTTAAACATTCAATTAGCTGCTACCAGCATCAACACTTTTGGTTGTTGATTGATCTATCCATCATCTATTCATCCATCCATCCATTATCCATCTATCCATCTATCCATCCATCTACTCTCCAGCCATCTATCCATCTGTTCATCTATCCATCCATTCATCCATCTGTCCACAAAGATCACAAAGATGTCTTACAACTGCTGTAGGACTCTCCTAGAGCTGAGTTTGGTTCCATGAAGCATACTAAACTACCCTCTGATAAACCGATAGACTCCCTGAGCTTTAATAGAAAGAAATGATCCACCTAATGTCTCCGGAGGATGCTGCTATGTCCCTGGTATTCAAAACCACTGGGAGAAACAAATAAAACGATACCCAGCAGTGTGTATGCAGCCTTCTTGCAACATGAATCTAACAAGGTGAGTGAAACAACTTAATATTCCAGCGGCATTGCAGGGGAGAAATTGCATAATCTATCATACATTAGGTTCTAAACAATTCCACTGCGAGGCATTCGCTGAATTGGAGGAAAACAATAAAGAAATAAATCCCCATTGGTCACCCCAGGAGGTCTGTCTGCAAGCACAGGAATATCTCACTGTCACCGGGCTCGACGTTCATAGTCATCAGAATCACACAACGCTAATTAGAATGAAGGGCAGTGGGGAGTTATGGAAAACTAGATTTGTCTAGATTTTGCTGTCAGAGGTGTTATTTCAGAGCTGTGGGAACATGAAACTGGCCTGTCACAGCTGCCTCTGACAGCAATGTCACACTGACAACAAATACCTTTCACTCAATAGACAAATCCATCTGCTCAGGGTCTGAATCCAGTTTGTATAGATGGTTGTTGTATATATATGTATAGATGGTATCGACGTGATGGCTAGAAGTTAACTTAAAGCTGCAGTTGTTTTAATTTTGACATTACCTTTGGATCAGACGACTATGTGTAATGTGAAAGGAGTCACTTGTAGTGACAAACCCACACAGAATTATCACCAGAATCTGCAGTTCCCCTCAGCTCTACGGAGCACTCACCGGGTTATACACCAGATGTGTTTTTCAGTTTGTAGACCTAGAGGAGAGTGACTACTGGACACATATTCCAGGCAGCAACCACCTGTTCTGAAAAGTGAAGTAAATGTGAGTGCCTGAAACAAAAAGAAAGAAGTCTGATTGTATAGAAGTCTATGAGAAAATAACCCTACTTCTCTCTTGATTTATTACCTCAGTAAACATTGTAAACATGAGTTTATGATCTCAATCTCTAGTTTCAAGTCTCCTTCAATACAGCATGATGTTCATTTAGTAAATTATGGTCCATTTAGAGTCAAACAGACCATAAAGCAGAGTATGATTTAGGGCGGGGCAACCTTGTGATTGACAGGTTGCTACCAGAGCTGCATACATCATCTCTACGTCACTTCTCCGGAGTCCAAATATGGTCACTTCCATTCACTGGTTGCAAAAACCAAGATGGTGACGGCCAAAGTCCAAGATGGCGACAACCTCAGTCTACAAACCAATGGATGACGTTACGGCGACTACATCCACTGTTTATATAAAGTCAACGACCGGAAACAAATCTCATGGAGACTTAATATCCACCAAGTCAGCAGGAAACATCCTCTGTTCTGGCATCATGTTTAATGAAGCTTACAGCAAAGTGTCTTTGCCCCACCATCACACCACATGGTATGCATGAAATAAAATGGTAGAAATGGTAAACGGACTGTACTTGTGTCACACTTTTCTAGTCTTCCGACCAATCAAATCGCTTTAACACTACATGCCATTATTCAGCCATTCACACCCAGTCATACACTGATGGTGTCATGAAAGGTGCCACCTGCCCATCAGGACTCTAACCAACATTCATACCTATTCATACACCGCAGGAACAGCCTGAGGGAGCAATTTGGGGTTAAGTGTCTTGCCCAAGGACACATCGTCATGGACTAGCGGAGCCGGTTATGTTGACGTTATGTTATGATGACGGGTTCTTTGTGTCTGTGGGTGGAAACATTCTTGGAATAGAATAACAATCCAAGATGACGCCACACATTCTTCACCCCTGACTACTTTTTTGGAGCTCCTACTTAATAACCTCCAAAGTTCCTATTAATGCCACCAATGTGTTATGAGTGAAGTATGACGTCACTCAAATATGCACTAATTAATCCACTGAGTAGCATTACTGAAGAGCTTGTTAGCATAATTGTTTTTGAGTCATTTATCCTGATGATTATGGGAGAGCGTTAGCAGCTAAAGTGGCTCAATTTCAGCATTATGTTGGAGACCATTCATTCTTGTGTTTAGCAATTGGAATTCCGTTTGAGCACACATGCATAATCAACCAGTGACACTGACCGAAAAGTGAGAGCTGCTCATTGTGTTGCAAGTAGGAGCCACCATATTTTATCCGCATAGCTGCTTGCTGTGACAGATTTTTTGTGTGTTTTTGTTTCAATCAGAAGCTGAACTCTGCTACAGCGCTGCATGCTTAGTTCATAAAGTATAACTCGCTTATCAGTTTGAGAAATGAAAATGCAAATGCACAGAAAAGTTGAAGCCTTTGCACACATTATCCTCCCACACAGGTGTTCCATATTTCCGTTGATTACCGTCGACCTCTTGTCAGGACGGTGTGGGCTCGTACAGGTGTGATGACTGACATCTTATCGACTCTCTCGGTGGACGTGTCCATGTTCTATTTGGTATTGTCTGAATGTCTCGTGAACGTTAGCCCACAAAGCAACCGATAAAAAGTCAGGTGATTTCATTGAACCGGGGGGGGGGGACATTTAGTCTGAAGCAAAATTCATGACATTCATAAATGTAGTTTTCTTGTTAATCGGTGTGCCAAATCAACATTCATGTTAACATTAAATTATGACAACACAAGTTCAATTTCCTACGGATTGGTAATTTTATTCCATCTATAAGAAAGAAATCTATCATAATCCGGATATTTTCATTATATATGAGAACACGATACAAGAAGGCTGCTTGAAGTCATTAACCTACCATCCACCAATCTTGTTCATCAGCAACAAATTTAACAAATATATGTTACAGGTAGGATTAGCCAATCAGATGCAGAAGAGGGGGCTTCACAGAATGAGAGTGGTGTCAAACAAATCGATCAAACTACCAAAAACAACAGGCGGCGCAACTGCCAACGGAGGTTACAAAAAAGAAAAGTGAATATAGCAAACTGTAAATGAACACATTCTTAATCCACATTGATGCAAAAGTAAATATTGTTATTGAACAGCTTCAATGATATTGCACAAGTGAATCATCAGTTTCTGCTGAAGCATGTTGATTGTTAAGTGTGACAGCAGCAGGAAAAGGAGCTCCGGTTTCAATAGATGTAATAGGTGCATAGTTGCGCTTTTTGTAGTTTCATTGGCAGATCTACGTCAGTGACATCCGCCATCGCTTCATAATTACGTAGTTTAGTGAACTCCCCATTCTCCTTCACATCTTTCCTTGATTCCATGACGTTTTCCATCGAGGTCAAGGAAAAGTTGTTAGGAGGTAACTTTTCGACCGCAGCATGTTCTGCTTTAAATGCGCGCGTGCGGTAGCGGCGTAAAGGGACGGAGCTCGCGCGCATTCTACGTACGTCTCCTACGTAGCAGCGGAGCAGCTGAGAGATACTGAAAACAGTAGAGAAAAAACGTTTTCTTTCTGTTAGCTTGCTAACGACAAACAAGCCGAGCTTTTAGCCTGTCGGGGAGGACAAACATTGACCGTCTCTATTCATTACATTCATGTCCTGCAGCTGCTCGGTGACCTGCGATACTCCGCACACAGTGACAGGTGAGACACATCGGTTGTGGCTAGTTTCTGTCCTCTAAAACAGTTCCGGCCCTTTTTATACATTAGCCGTGGTGACGCTTTTATATTTGACGCTGAGATGTCGTGACAAATACGTTCGGAGGTTGTGTGTGTGTGTGTTTGTCGGTTCTCGCGCTTCCTTGTGCAGTTGCGTCTGTGAAAACGTACACATACCATTGCGCATGCGCGAAGAATTGGACCCTTGATTCATAGTGTACTGTCCCTTGTTCTTGCTTGCGCAGTGACGTTGTAATGCAATTTCTACAAACTAGTTGCTAAAAAGTTGCTAAATTAAATCTTATTTTCAAACAGAATCATGAATGTCTTGAGAGCTGCGGTAAATATTTACAGTAGTTGCATGTGAATGAATTTCATTATCCGTTTGTAATCTTCTTACTTTCCTCTCCAGATGAAAGTAGCAATGCCTGAAAAACATGGCTCACAAAGCAGATAATGAAGGGACGGGGAGGTGAGCAGCACACACAAACAAACATGTCTGTCCCAAGAATGCTTATTAGGCCAAAGGGGAAATAGCTCCATGTAGAATGTAATGCAGCAGTGCTTTTTCTATTTCTTTATTTTGACATTGTATTTTCAGCTCCCACCACACCGAATTGTACCCCAGCATCCCTCGAACATGTCTGCCCATCGTGTACCACCCAGACTACAACATGACCTTCATGGGCCTGGAGAAGCTCCATCCGTTTGATGCAGGGAAGTGGGGGAAAGTCATTCACTTTTTGAAAGGTAAGAAAACAAGAGACAGAGCGGCAGATGCACCCCCCCCCCCCTCTTTTTTTTTTTTTACATCTGTAGCATGTAACAACAGCTCTGTGTTCCGGTGGAAAGTCCAAGAATAAACCAAATAGTTCCACAATGCAGCAACTAAAGTTAGTAAATAATAAGCTAAATATAGCAAAAATGTACTATTATGTGACGCTAAAAACGTAAAAAAAGAAACCATACCCTTTGTAGCATTATAATAATGTTAACAATTATGTTGCTGTGGAGTATGTGCAGCGTATGCTGAGTGTAGACTGCTCTATCTGCATCTTGTAAAACTCAATGTTACTGCAGTGAGTTGTCAGTGTTAAGTTATTGCACCATGTTCATCACTTTGATCCGACTGGTTTGTATTTTAATCGACAGAAAAGGTCAAAAGGAAAATGCTCTGAAGTAATGTTTGCAGTGAGGTTGTGACAGAATGTGGTGTCACTAAACATGTCATTCATTTAGACGTAAAGATTTATATCAAATGATTTAAATTTGTTATTACACAAATATGTAAATAGTGTATATGTAATTATATTGGTCTGTCACCCAGCCCTATTTCTAGGACGAATGTATCGTCAGTGCTGGGTCTGCTTTCATATACGGTTGTTGCTCGACGAATAAAACAAATCCGACGCGTTTGATATATTGGCCCATTTATGTTTTTTTAAATGTATTTTTTAAGGATTCCTGAATGTCTTGGCAGGACAGTTCAGTTGTACGTTTCAGTGCCCCCTGGTGGAGAGACTATGTAATGGAACTAAGGTTGTCATTGTGACGTACAGCTTACATGTTAGAAAGAAAAACCCTGTGAGAAAATATACAGACGTCAACACGAGACGTGTGAAACCAACGTTATGATTTGAATATAGATCCGATTTCTGTTTGTGGGAGTATTGTACATGTAAGTGTGTCCTGTATGGGCGACTGTGGCTCAGTGGTAGAGCAGGGTCGTCCTTCAATTATCGGGGGATCGGGGGATTATGGGGATCGGTGGTTCGATCCCCAGCTGGTCCATGTCGACACACCTAACCCCAAACCCCGTAGCTGTGTCTCCAGTGTGTGATCGTTAGATAGTCCTCCTGATGGGCAGGTGGCATCTTACGTACAGCTACTGTAAGTACGGTCCATCTACCATCTATCATATATATATATATATATATATATATATATATATATATATATATATATATATATATATATATGAAAAACTGTGACCAGAAGGATGTGCGAGGAGAGAGAAATAAATAAATGATAATGTTTGTGAGTAAGTTCAACAACTACTTGAATAAATAATACAGAAAAATATAAAAGCAATTATAGTAAAGAAAATAAGTAAATGACTGACTGACAAATTACCTTAAACATATCCTTGGCTGCAAGTTTTAATTCAGATTCATTGCTCCGATCCGATTTTTACATTATTTTATGAAATTGTTCATTCATTTATGGCAGTGGAAAGCCAGCGAATTCTTGAGCCGATGACAACAAGACAAGAGACACATTTTTAACAATGACGCTTTGTGGCGCAATGCTCTTTACCGAGTTGTGTGTTTATGTGGAGTAAGAGTCACGGGTGGTGGGAACGGGACGCCAATGTCTTCACAGCGTAGAATTGTAACGAAAGTCGAGCTAGAGTGACGTAAAAGCGGCATTAATTCTAAAATGACTTCAGAGGTCGCATTGAGAACAATCGGACCTATTTCGCAAATGGAAAAGTCAAAAAAAAGATCCGATTCCATGTGATTTGTGCTGTTCACACTGTAATGGTAACAAATCTGTCACATATGTGCAAAAACCAGTTGTACTTTGTGCTACTTTTTGCCTGCAGTATGAATGTAGCCTCTGTCTGTGTGCGGTGTGCATGTTCTCCCCGCGTTGCCGTGGGTTTTCTCCGGGTCCCTCGGCTTCCTCCCACATTAGCCTTGTGAAAATTGTTTTGCGCAAAAGTTGGAAAAGAACTCCTGCTCGATCTATGTGACTCCTAATCAAACGATGCCTTTTGTCTCAGAGGAGCAGCTGGTCACCGACGGGAACATCGTGGAAGCGCGTGAAGCGACTGAAGAGGATCTGCTGGTGGTTCACACCAAACGCTACCTCAACAGATTAAAGGTTAGTTTCACCTCAACACCGCCAACCTTCAGTGCACCTCTCATTACCACAGCATGGCGTGTTCACTACAGCTCATCTCCTCTATTACATGCATCGCTCAGTCGAACTTGAAGAGCTTCATTAGTTATTACGATGACATGTTGCTGTATGTTCCCATGTAGTACTGGCATCAATGTGATTCAAAGAGTGTGTTGTCTGGGGTTTTCTCTGTTTGACTTTTTTTCCTCTCATGTTGCAACAGAGCAGAGAGTTCTCATTGAAATGCCCTGGACTCTCCCAAAAGGGAGTTCGTCCTCATTCAAATCAATCATGTCGAGCATATTCCGACCAGTACCTCTCTAGGTCATTTGAGTCAATAAGAACCGTCCCACTTTTAAAGGAACAGTGTGTAGCATTTAGGACCATCTATTGGTAGACATGAAATATAATACAATGTTTTCTTAAGCATGTAATCACCATTCACCATACAGTCAGTGCTGTTAACATCTCGTAAAGGTATCTTGGTATGTCTTGGAGGGCTCAAGAGAGGGACCTGTTGTGTACTGTGTTATGAATTAGCATTCCTCTGTGCTATCCTGTTCTCATGTGAGAGTCGCGGCTCAAGACTAAGCCCACCGGCAGCATTGTCGTGCATTCCTTTAGTCAGCTCGGGTACACCTTTTATATCCAAACCCTGGTGGGCTCACATTGAAACCCTCTGTTGGGCTTTCTGTGCTTTTCCGTCAACGAGGTCCATGTGTGGGTTTGTTTCCCTGACAATGGATAGAGTCATAGCACAGATAGAAGGTCTATGTATATACTGTGTTTATTGTGTTCTCTTTCAGTGGTCTCTGAAGGTGGCAACGATCACAGAAATCCCACCTCTGATGTTTCTGCCTAATTTCCTGGTGCAGCGGAAAGTGTTGAGGCCTTTGCGGACACAGACTGGAGGAACAATAATGGTAGGTTTCTGAGAGCCCCATTCTCTTCATGTCTGTAGCTTGTAATATTAACATGTTTTAACCCATCTTCCCTTTTAATTGCCCTCATTTGTCATAAGAACACATGTTCTGTAGTGTACCGCTATCAAATACAGGCGTGATCCAGTAGAGTCTCTGTTACCTCTGTCACAAAATACAAGCTTCTGCAGGTGCATCACAGATCACATATGCAGCTTCCTGCACACAAACAGCATCATGAAATTTAGATCATTTACATTTAAATACAGATTTTGTAGGGATTTCTACAGCTTTTAATTTCTTAACACATTTTATGCAATCTTGCCAAAAACCAAATAAAGCTGTGTACCCGCTTCGCAGCAGCTGAGTTGCAGATTACAGCAGTCTGCTGATTACGTTAGCTGCTAGCCAAACACACCTTCCAACACCAAGAAAGTGAGCCATCTTACAGCCGGTGATGTACGCAACCAACGCGTTCTAAAGCTTCTTAAAAACACTTCATTCTAATTCAAAAACTAAAGGCAACGTATGCAAGCAATCGCCTAGAAGGCGTTGTATGATACACTTCATACAAACTAGCCAAAAGTCAAATCAAACTCACCAAGCTGTCTAACCGCGTAGCAGCGGCTGAGTTGCAGAGAGTGTACGGTAGCTCCGTTAGCTGTTAGCATTGAGGCCAAATCCACATCAGTCCAGCACATGGTTCACTCTGCTGGTGTTGTGTTGAGCTCCATAGGCTGGTTCCCACCAAACACTGCTTTATCTCTCATGAAAAACACGTCTTAGACAGGCACAATTTTTTAAAATTGCTTGTCTCTAGAGAGGACATTTAGTCCTAGATACGGTGCAGGAGACATTCACCTTGTTCAGTCAACCGTTAGAAACTCTACATCACCTTCAAGCTTTGTATGTGATGATGAAGATTTAGCAACAAGGTTTGATGTCAAAACAGTTCTGTAGACTTTAATTTGATGTTTCATGCAAATGTTGTAAAGTTAAGGGGAGTGAAAAGTAGTTGTTTTGTCCTTGCTGATAGAGGATACCCTGAGGCGGGACACAAAGTGTGTGTGTGTGTGTGTGTGTGTGTGTGTGTGTGTGTGTGTGTGTGTGTGTGTGTGTGTGTGTGTGTGTGTGTGTGTGTGTGTGTGTGTGTGTGTGTGTGTGTGAGAGGTGAACACCTGCGAAGAGGGGGAAGCCTGTTGAGGGAGAATGACTTCCATGGAAAAACTGTAAATTGTTCCTTTTGTTGGAGCTCCACAACCACATATAGTGACTAGAAATGAACAAGTAGGACCAGGACCTTCCAAGATTGCTTGGAACGTCCTGAAAGCAAATCAGAAGGATGGGTGATTGTGAGGCAGTTTGCTTGACAACAGTCGCATCCAGGGTTTTTTTTGACAAATGTGGCAACTATAAGAGATCTCGTAGAGTGTTTCCCAGTGACGAAAAAGCAACCATATTCATCTTGCAGTGGTGACACAACATGCACTTGGAGAGGCCATCCGGTCATGAACCTGTCGTTATGTCAGAGAAGAAGAAGGGAAAGTCTAGTGCTGTCTGATTTGCAGTGGTCTAAAAATGTGAGGTGTCATGACTGAGTAAAGAGAGATTGTTAAAGGGAGAACAGGTGTGGGCCAAGGACAGAGCCCTGAAGTACGCCAGGGGAGAGAGTACATCAAATAGTGGATTTTATCCCTGTTATTGTGCCAACATTTTAACAGAGTAGCTTGTGTTTATCCCCTATAGTAAACAGGAAGTGATTGTGTTGTCTTGATTTGATCAGCGCCTCTCATCCATGTAATATCTCAAATGAAGTGGATGGGTTGAATATTTGTTGAGGGTTAGTTTCTGAGTTTTCTCCCACGAAAAATCTTGATTAATATTGTGCTCTTTGTGCAGTTTACTTTGTTTCCAGCGGAGCATGAGGAGAAACTAAGAGCCATCTCTGCAAATGTTGTTATGCAAAAAGGAAGAATGAGGAATAAGGAAAATAGGCGGGAAGCTAATGTGACAAAAGTACGGCTACAGACTTGAACGTGCGTTAGCTCATCCGTATTATGCAAATATGGCACATTGTATGTTGTTCTGTGCATACATTCGATGTATTTCAAATGATATCCAAAGGTCTTTTCAGATAAGCCCCGGTGGTTCCTTAACAGGAGCCACAGGAGTCATGCTGAGCCGTGCACATTAGGATTGGGGTTGATCAACCTGTGGAACAAACCCTGCCCGCCTCTTTCTGCTGCTCGAGATGTCCTTTAGGAAAAGTTACCATACACTGTTGTTCTACACGTAATTGTGTGCACCTACCCTTACATTAATGTAAATTGAGCTACCTTTTGCTAAAATGTTCCCCAAATCTGTTCAGTAAAATAACTTTAAATTGTACATGTTCATTGGGGGTGAGCCGGAGTGGTCGACGATTCAATCTAAGGAACCTGAGTTAACTGCCAATATTGGACCATAGACTGTATAGAAGTGGACGTAGTCACCGTGACGTCACCTATTGGTCTTGTTTTTTCGGAACCTTAAGTGACACGACAGGGTGGAGGGTTAAAGTTGTCTCCGGTTCTCTGTATGCAGATTTAGAAGCTCTGTACCTTCATGGTCGGAGGGCAGAAAAACAGACGCAGTGGTAAACACAAACAGAATTAGAAGTCTTTTATCGGGATCAGTGCCCTGCATTGAATAGCAGCATTTTCAATGCATCACCTTGAGACATGCTTATAATTTCAGAGTTTTTTGTTTTTTTTGTCGTTCAGTAAACACGATTTATTTCTCGTGAGCGCAAAAGCCATTTAATGATTGTTGCTGCATTTTGTGGTTAACTGGGAAAAGGTCATTTTCTTTGATACATTTATATTCTGTTTCACTCAGAAAGAGTCATCTTTATCCATCTGTCTATGTTGATTTTGAGAATTGAACTGAAATATTTTGTCTTCCACAGGCAGCAAAACTGGCTGTCGATCGAGGATGGGCTATAAATGTCGGTAAGTGAGTTTCTGTACAGATACGCTTAATATATAAACTGGACGTCCAATGTTCCTGTCAGAGTACATTTGCATCCTACAACTTTTTTGCCAAATATGTTTGTGATGGAATGTAATTGCTGCCATTTTAAAAGTCTGACGCAAGGCTGCAACCTTTTTCGTCCAGATCCCACTACATCACTGAACGTCTTTTTAGAGTTTGAGAACGGTTCCAACACATTTGCCCTGCCATCAGAGGCCAGGTTGATCAAGTATCATCCTTTTATTATATGTGCTAAGCAGGGGAACAAAAAGAAAAGCTGCATCAGACTTGTACTTTGCACCTTCTGTTGATGAATGGGGGGGGGGGGGATTGTTCTGCACCAATAAACTATGAATATATATAAAGGCTATTCAAATGTGTCTGACATCTGCATATTGTGTGCCTCAACACTACGAGGACGTGGAGGTTGAGGCTGTTCATGGAGGCCAGCCAATGAATGGTAATCATACTTCACCCGTGACCTTCCTGGCCTTCATTAAAATTCTTCTCTTTTCTCCGGTTTAATGAACACGAGCACAGCAGGGCAGAGGGGAGTATAACTCTTAACCTGAATGAATGGTTATCATCCCAATTTAAAAAAAGTCTCTTCACGGTTTTCTCATCCGTGCTCTGAACATCGGTGCTCTTCAAGCATTTTAGTCGCGTTTGAGCGGTCACGTTGTGGTGTGAATACATCCATTGTGGTACCACAGGGGAACAGCACCAATTTTCATCAGCCGCAATAAACTCAATAACAGCCCCGGGACCAATTACGGTCGTTTTAGAATAGTAGACTCCTTTAGATGTGCAGTGACCTGCTTGGCTCGTCTAATGCCCCTGACATTGAGCCGGTGGATTTGCTGTTTCCCAGGAGGAGGCTTCCACCACTGCTCCAGCGACAGCGGAGGGGGCTTTTGCGCCTACGCCGATATCACTCTGGCCATCAAGGTAAGGCTGAAGCCCGACCGGGCATGATGTTTGCTCATTGGAAACATTCATTCAAACAATGGCTAGTGGCTAAGCGTTTGATTAGAGGTCTTATTTGATTAAAGCGAGACCACGTGACTGTTGAAAGAAGAAATAACAGTCTTCCTCTTACGAATGAAAAAGATACATTCAATAGAGTTCTGCTGCTACAGCCTCACTAAGTTGTTTTCATTCATTAAAACTGAGCCGTTAACTACTAGGAAACTTACGGTTCATGGTTTGTGTGAAACTAACGTTAAAACTCATTCAGTGGTTGCCGAGCAACAATAACAATTAAAAGGCAGCAAACTGCAAAAAAACATCCAATGGGAGTATTAATATTATATTAATAATAACTGTACTGTTGTGTCAACCCTGTTCCAAGATGATGTCACATTCACTCCTGAATGTTGGTCACCGGGTGCATGCGGCAAAAAAGCTTACAGGTTCGCTTAACCTTCCATGATTTTGGACCCATAAAGCATCGTCATTACAGACATGATTAACTAAGCGAAGTCCCCACACACATGAACGGCACAAACATAATTGACTCATACAAATGTGAGACTTAAAAGTGGTAATAGTCTATATTTAATGCACGGCAAAATACATCTAAGTAAGTGAAAGAAACAATACATTTTACAGCTGTATCCTTGATGATGGTATATAAATATTTTTGGGCCGGTGGGTGTGACATGATTGTGACTTTGGTCAAAATTGCCACACAGCCCAGCGCTGTTCCTGGGGGCTTGGTCTCACTTATCCTAGAACTGCCACAGTGGCTGCTGTTCAGCCAACGTTACACAATTTGGCTTTCTTCTTTTGTATTAATGTTCAAAATCCTGCAGCTGATGGGCATCATGCTTTGCACGTTCGAGTTAAAGCAGACAAAAAAGAAAGGAGTCGTGTGTTTAAATGCACCGATTGAAGAGGTTCCGTTCAATAAAAGTCAGAGTAAGACCGCTAACCAAAGGCTTGATATGAGCTTAACCAGGTTATTGTGGACATCTCTGCACTTCTACTCAAATGTAATTTAATATCTAAAGTGAGGTTTACTCTGGAATCCCTTTGAAAGAATCCAAACTGTGAGTGTTTCATCTTCAGAGAGAAAGCAGACATTTTCCCATCTGTCTTTCAGTTTCTGTTCGAGAGAGTGGAAGGCATCTCCAGGGCTACCATCATCGATCTGGATGCCCATCAGGTGAGCCGATACCATCCCCTCGCCTCTCTCTCGCTGTGTCAATGTGCATCGCTGCTTAGGAGCTGACATTGATGACCAAATACCCCCACTCCCACCCCCTGTTACCACAACGCCAATCAATCAAGCTCCCCCGCAGGCCAAATTGGCCCTTACTGTCATATTCAGTGGAATGTATCTGAAAAGATCTCCACTGGCAGACAGCTGAGTGCAGGCCAGGTTTGGGTAATATTGGACGATCACTGGGATATCTGCCGTAATGTCAGCTACTTGTATGTTTGGGCTTGTTTACACTGATGTGTTTTTGAAAAAGAGGCTGCAGTAGTACTTTTGCGATTTAATTCATTGTTCGATATGTCCTGTAGATCCATCACATTTGATCATCATTCGGTGTGCAGGGATTTATAGTTGGACACAGTCCTATTGACCAATGTGACGGTCTCCCATTGACTTTAATTAAGAAAAGATCTGTTGATAAATTCCCTGTTGTACCAATGATAATTCAAATGTTTTTTTTTTAATCCAGCAAAGCCAAAAGAAACTCCTGAAATAAATTAAGACCTTTCACAAAAACGAAAATCTTTATCAAAAGAAATCTGAGCTGTGTTTGATTCTTTCTGAACTATAAATACAAAAAAAGCTTATCACCCATTATGCTACCAGTTGAGGATCTTAAAATGTCATCTTTGTCCTTTCCTTGGCTTGAATTAAGTCATTTGTGCCATTGTTCATGCTGTACTGACTGGGGAAACTGTACTCTATGACTTTCTCAACAACTCAGATGATTTACTTGGAGCTGTGCTGAGGGTTGTAACTTCTGTTTCAGTTACAGTTGTCTGTTCATTTGAGAATCAATTCTCAGGTTTTGTAAATATATTGCCATTCAAGCCAATAATTTGTATTTTTTTCGTGGCCTGGAATAAAGATGAAAATTTCGTCCAACGGCAACTGTACATTATAAATGGGTTGCATTAGCAGAAGGCCTGTAGTACTGCAGCACAGCTAAACTGGGATAAGCTTCATAACCGGGATACTCATGTCCATGTTAACACACCCATTGATGAAGTCTCAAGTTTCCCAAGGTCAATGTCTGTATTCCAGGTATACAGCTCTATTCATTTGGGGCTATGACTCATTGGTAATGATGCACCTTTAGCTATTGACACAAGCAGGGGATCAATACAGATGCGGAGTAAATAATTCATGAAGAGCAAATCTGCATGGAGATGGGCCTGAAGTGCCCCTCTCAGCAGATAATTGTGAACAAGAGAAATATTGGAGATATGCAGTAAAATCCTAATTACAGCCCCGAAACATAACACTTAAAGTTCTCTTGCCCTCATGTGAATTAAGATTAAGGCCGAGACAGCTGTGTTGCTTTTTTACCCTGTCAGCAACAAAACAATAATGATCCATTTTTGGTTCAATTTATGACAAGCTAGGCTGGATCCCTGCCGTGAAGGCATATCTCTGCCTGTCTATTGTGAGCAGTGTATACAGTGAGAGTGGGTTCAGGCACCCAGAGGATGATTTTATGACTCAAATACATTTTTACTTCCACCGTGACAGAAAATGTAACTCTTCACCTAAATAAAGGCAAACAGTGATAGTTGACCTTTCCATCAACACTGGGGGAACAACACACATACCAATACTACTCACTGTTTGTGTATGGACTCACTTCTGTGGCACATTCTAGGGTGGTAGATATCAAAAAGTGTCTCTAAAATTCTGTCCAGTTGATTTATGGATGAATAATCAGTGGAGAATCATAACAATAGCAATAGACAGGCTTACTGAATTGTTTGAAGTTTTACAGGAACTTGTGTAGCTTCAGGCACAGAGAGCCAATGAAATATGATATTGAATGGTTCATAGATAGGTCCATGAGTTTCAAGGCTTATCGGACACCAAAATAACTGTGGGTGAAATCCTTCGTCCTCCATCTCAATTATCACAAGGTGAACTCAGTTACTTTACTCGTGTGTCAGAGTAATCTTGAAAGAAAGTGTGCCCGTACATACTTGACTGGAAAGCAGCGCATTACCAGGGGATGTTGCGTTGTGTTGTGGTGAAAGTTAAGTTAAGTTAAGTTCACCCTTTTCACCTCAGCGGGGGTTCTCTGAGTCTGAACCCCGGTTGTGGTCCCATTAAAAGAAATGGGGTTGTTTTTTCAAACAGTGCAAATTTATGTCTGGACTTGGAGGGACAACGCTCACCTCCACCATCATGAAAACACCAAATGAGGGAATATCTTCTCCTGGAGATCTGGAGAATCCATGCTAAAAAGCACTGAAGCTGTTTTTTGGAGGCTTGCAGTGAAACGACACCTTACTTGCACTCACACCTTACCTTAATCGCAGATTAGAGAACTTCGCTTTCTCTGTCAATATAGCAGTGAGAAATGAATGCTTCAATTGACTACATTTACCACCAGCACTGATTGGACGTTAACATAAAAGGTGCTAAATTTCCTTTTTTAAGAAAGTCATTCAGTGTATTCTACTCACTGTCTTGGATGACAGGGCTGGTAAAAAAATCATGATCAAACATCATTTTTATTCTATTTCACTGGCATTAATGCCATCATGAGAATACAACATTTTACTGTGTGATCGAATGTGAGCTGGTTGAAGAGTTACCATGACACCAAAACAACACAGGCGAGGAAATAGCCTCAGTGCGCCTTGAGAGAACACCAGCCCTCTGTCAAGGATAGAAATAAGCAGGAGGAGAGGATAGCCCAACATTGTCGGATGAACCAGTGAAGTGGTAATAGCCTACATATGTTAGAACTTGGTAAAGGACTGAGGGAAAGGCCTGTTTGAGGCAGCATTGAAGGCTTTTGGCTGACACTAACAAATGGCAGTGAAACAGCAATGTTTCATTGTACAGTATGTGAGGAAGAGGATACGACTAATACGACTTCAGGCAGCAGGAGCTCAGGCAGCATATGAGCTGATTTATAGTCTCAGGCTGTCTTTTAGAGGGTGTTGATTTAGTCAATGTCTCAAGTAAGCCGGTACGAGCCGTCAGTGCAGTATGAATTTGTTGGTTCGTCCATGCAGTACACTAAAACCAACACAATACCCAGAGTGGTCGATACCCGTTATATGGACTAGAGACATACTGGTGTCTTAGTTTTACTATGTACTTGGGTTAAGCAGTCCGATGGCAACAATGTAGAATCCAATCCAAAACAAGGGAGAAAATAACGGCAATCCCTGATGTTTACTTCAGGTAAATACTGCTGTTTATATCTCTCTGCCACATAAAGTTAGCTTCGTATTTATGCATTCCATCTGTAAACATACACTTTATTTGTTAGGAATGACCTACAGAGCCCAGTGAAGGCAGGGCTCCATACCATATCCAAATAATAGTTCACGATGATGATCATTATCATTGGTGCCTCCTTCAAAGTCTCCAAAAGCCAACTTGACGAGTGAATGTTGAGCAGTTGGGAGTGTGTAGGGAGGCGGACCCTCGTGGACACTATTCTGTGCGCTAGGTTAAGGTGCGTACGCCTTGTTTGTGGGGGTTTGTAACGAATCGATAGCGGATTATTACAAAAAAGCATTACGAAGAGAGCGATGAGGAGGCTGTTGAGCCCTCTTTTTTTCTTGTTACAACAAGGGAACGGAAGTTACCATATTTGGACTGCGAAGGAGTAATGCAGTGACTCTGCATACGGCTCTGTAAGCAACCTGTTGGAACAGAATGCTGAATAATACCTTGTTAGGCAACCAAAATGTTACAATTAACTTTCATGAAGTGAAAACACACTGTGAAAGGGCTAAAGTTCTAAGTTGAAAGTGTGGACAACTCCCAGACTGAAAAAACGCTGTAGTAGCAAACTGTCAATCACAAGGAAGCCCAAGGTAGCAAGGTAGCCCCGCCCTAAAGTATCCCCTGCTTTATGGTCTATTTGACTCTAAATGGACCATCATTTACGAAATGAACATCATGCTGTATTGAAGAAGACTTGAAACTAGAGATTGAGATCATAAACTCATGTTTACAATGTTTGAGTGAGGAAAAAGGTTAATTTTCTTATAGACTTCTATACAATCAGCTTTATTTTGGCCATTAGAGAGAAGGCAAGTTTCAGGATTGCACCCAATACATAGCGTGTGAGCAGAAAAGAGGCCTTTGCCACACATCAAGAACCTCAGTTTCTTCAACGAAGATTGACACAAAGGCAAAGGTTATACACTGCATAAAAATGCCAGGTGCAACCATGCTCACTGAACTTATGAAATGATTCCACACTGCAAACTGGGTCTGCTTGTGGTCTAATGCCTACAGGTTTCGATTTGTTGTTGTGCTTTTAGGTACATTGCAGGGGCAATGGAAAAAATCTGATTCATCCAACTTAGGTCTGCTAGAGTTTCGAATACTTTTCAATTAATTGCCCAATCCTTCACAATGGCAGTATTTTGTAATGTCACCTGCAAGATCAGATGTCTTACATTGCTGTTGTACACAAAGTGCTTTTGTTTTGTTTTTTTTACGAGTTTTGTGTTTACACTCTGTCGCAGGGAAACGGACACGAGCGTGATTTCTTGGACGATGGGCGAGTGTACATCATGGATGTGTATAATCGCTACATATATCCTGGGGACGGGTATGCCAAAAGTGAGTGATCGCACCATCAGGTGTTTTCTCATGGCCGCTTTTTTTCCTCTGTGTTCCTAAAAAGAGTAACCTTTTGTATTGCTAGAAATTTGATATGGTTGATAGGAAAGTTCACCCTATATCAAAAATACATATTTTCCCTCTTACCTGTAGTGTTATTCATCAATCTAGAGTTTTGGTGTGAGTGGCAGAGTGTTGGAGCTATCTGCTGTAGAGATGTCTGCCTTCTCAACATAAAGGAACACACGGCTTGTGGTGCTCAAATTGCCAAAAAAGGCCTTTTAAAAACTCAACAGCAATGTCTCTTTCCAGAAATTACGACCCGTTTACTCAAAATAATCCACAGACAGTGTTGTACGGAGTTTCATGTAGGAACTATTTTCTTTCAACCCTACTACACCTGGCAACGGTATCACTCCGCAGAAGGAAGCGTGTATCTGTACTCGATACAGCTAGCTCACCTAGCATAAGCGAGCTAGCTAACATTACAGTTAGACCGAGGAGGATACCATCAATGTATACATCTCGCTCTGTCACAAGCATAGGCTGTACAAGAGGTGGACGTAGTCATGGTGACATCACCCATTGGTTTGTGGACTGCAGTTTTGAAGCCTCAAGTTTGGCAATTTGGTCGTCGCCATCTTGGCTTTTTGCAACCAATGAACGATAGTGGCAGCGACCTGTCAAATAGCAAAACCCTGCTTTTTGGTCTATGTGACTCTAACTGGACCATAGCGTACTAAATGAACATCATGCTGTATTGAAGAAGACTTGAAACTAGAGATTGAGACATACACTCATGTTTACAATGTTTACTGAGGTAATAAATCAAGAGAGAAGTAGAGTCATTTTCTCATAGACTTCTATACAACCAGACTTCAGCAAGAATGCAGGTTTAAGACTCGTCCATGAGTAGATGCACGCTTCCTTCTGTAGTTCGGTAGAAAGAGAATAGTTCCTACAGTTCATGATACTGCTCACAAAAAGGTCTTTGGATTAATTTAAGGAACCGGGTCATGATTTAGCTTTTTTAGCCCTTTGAGCACTACAAGCCGAAAGCAATCTTGTTCTCATATATTAAGAGAGAAGGCAGACGTCTCTACGTCAGATATCTCACACCAACACAATCTAGACTGATGAGTAGCACTACAGGTAAGAGGAAAAATGTATATTTTTTATTCTGGGGTACTTAATGTGTCATGTGTATTCTGCTCCACACTGCTACTGATGTCTGGTTGGAGGATGAGGTTGGAGTGGAGGGGGCCCCCTCCTCCAGTTCTGGTCCCTGGATGTCACTCAGTGCCATTTTTACTTGTGCTGTGATTTCCCTCTGCACTACCCCTAGCTCTGTTAGCACTTAGCAGGAAATCTGTCACACAGGAGTCCACACAACACTATAATCACGGCTTTTATGCACACTAATCTGTCACTACGTTATAGCTGATCCGACAGCAACCACATGTTACGATTGCGCCCCAATTCTAACAACTGGGGGACGAAACGTCACAGTTAAGAAAATTCTCCCCTGTCCGTCGGCTATCTGTCGCTCTGCAACTAATTGAATATTGTAATCGTCTCTACCCCTCAATAAAGTGACATAAAATGTACATCCTGGCTTGTTTAAGATAAAAAAATACTCCATTCTCCATATTTTTTCTCCAAGACACAGTTATTTCCTTGTGCTTTCACAGACCAAAGCTTATACTTGTTGGACATTTGTTTTTTTCCTCTTTCAAGTCTTCTTGGAAAAATTACCCAGAAATCGCTTTCACATGCTATTGCATTGCTCTTTCCCGCTTTGGCAGATAATACTGTTTGAATTTTAAAACATTTGGTCTCCTAATTACCCTTTTTCATCATTTGCCATTAATTATTTGAAATATTCATTAAGTAAAGCGTTGCGTCAGATTTACACAGCTGTGTGTTCTATAGATGGAGAAACACAATTACCTACCTGAATATTCCATAAGAATTCACCAAGCAGAAATTTGCTTTGTAAGCCTTTACTCTGCCTGATGCAGGAGATCTTGCAGATATTATTAGCCTTCCATACCTATGAGGGTGTTCGTGATGTCTCCGTTCCTCCAGGAGCCATAAAGAGGAAGGTGGAGCTGGACTGGGGCACAGAGGACTCTGAGTACCTCCAGAAAGTAGAGCTCCACACCGATGGGGCGCTGAACGAGGTCCGCCCCGACATCATCGTCTACAACGCGGGCACGGACATCTTGGATGGGGACCCCCTCGGAGGACTCTCCATATCACCACAGGTGCTGCATCAGTACACTTCACCCAGAATGTTAAAGTTGAGCAATTTCTTTCACCGACAGTCTAAAGACCATTAGAAAACAGTTTGAACCACTGACATGACCCATGTTGGGCGCAACATCACAGTAAGCAACGTTAGGAGTTGAAACAGATCGAGTAAACACCAAGTTACTTGAATGGCAAACTAAATAACACAAGTTAATGACTTAATTTAAAGCTGCGGAGCTCCCGTCTGTCGCTATTCAACAACAGTATGACAGTTGTGTCCTGCAGTGTACACGTAGCAAACAGCTGCACAACTTCCAGCCTCCTTAGAGGACACCATGAGTCGGACATTGAATTCACTTTTAATCAGAATGGCTGTATCCTTCAACAGTAAATAACCTGTATTGTTATTGAGTGCAAATCAGGTTACTTCACTCTTCCGACAACAGACCTGTGTTATCTAAAATAATTTGCACACCTGATCTACATGATGGACTGATGTGTAGTTCACCCTAGCTAACGTTAGCCCAGCTGCTGGAAAAAGTTGCTCAGCTGGTCAGAACTCCGACTTTACACTGCACTCGGAGCCGGGGAGTGTGTCCCTCACACAGTTCACCACGTTTGTGTGGATAACGTCCAGTTTGGCGTTAGCATGAGCCTCAGATAGCTGAACCACGCAGCCACCAAACAACAACTTGATGCTTCGGAGTTGGTCAACAGGACGGCCTCAGCGAGCAGAGCGAGGCACGCCACGACTTCTTTCTTCCCCGGATGGCAGGGTGGTGTGTTTGTTGTACAGTTGGTCATCTTCTGCATTATAGGGTCATATGTTCAATCTGTTAAATTATTAACGGCAACTAACTGATAATCCATTAATCATTGACATCCCTAGTTTCTTCACAACGTTCTTCTGGAGGTTTGGTTGCCATTACATTTGGTTGCATTTAGATGTCATTACATACAGATATGAAGGGTGGAAGAAATCCCCAGAGAAGACAACTGTTGATGAAACAGTTCTTTATCTGCAGTGCTGCGGTGGCAGGAGAAGCGTCTGAATGTGGAGGTGGCAGGCTCAGCTGTGTCGGGTCGCGTGAGCACTTTGTGCAGCTGATTTGTCAGGAAATCTGAAAGCATACTGGGAGCAGATACGCATGAGCCAAATGTGGATTTATTACTTCCTGTGTGCAGATATACCCTGCTAGTGATCCCGCAAATTCCAGAGAATAATTGGAGCAAATAAGGCGGATCTGCAGAATGCGTTAGTGGGGATGGTATGCTGATGTGTGTTGCAGAGCTAATTTGGGATTTTGGGCTGGTATATGGCCTGAAATAGAATTAAAAAAAAAAAAAAAACTCTTGTTGCAGTTAAGTAACTGTTATTTAAAGTTGTGGTTAAACATGTGTTTCTGTCATGCTGAATAATGTTCGAAATCCGTCATTGTGCTACAAATTGCTCCCTAATCAATGAGATTTTGGACACAAGCTGTTCCCACTTTCAATCCCTAGACGAACACAGATGAGTGGTTCTTTCCTGAGAAGTTTGCTGCTCCGCAGTGGAGCGGTGAGATGTATGAACAGGCCTCCCCTCTCTGCTCAGGGGAGGAGGGCAGCGTGGGTAAGCATTTGACAGAAGCCTGACACAATTCAGATAAGTCACTGGTGCTATTTAACAGGGTCGGGCCGGTGTCAACATTTTAATAACGATTTGATATTCAGCCGAACACAGGACAGGTAAACCAAATTACCAAACTAGGTGGAGCAGCTTGTCAAAAAAATGAGACTGGCTTGTCCACCTTAAAGGACAGCCCATCATGGGCTGAAGTTGTCGCTTACATCGAGGCTAACCCTGTTCACTTTTTCAGCAGGTGGCAAGCAAGACACGCAAGTTCACTAACGTTACGGGCCGCAATATTCCGAATCCCTCTATTGCGACTACCTAACCCTAACCAATCCCTAATGCCTTAATCTAACCAACCGGTTCTGAAAAGTGAAGCCAATGCGGAAGTGCCTTAAACCTGCATTCTCTCTAATGTCCACCAGGGGGCGACTCCTCTGGTTGTATAGAAGTCTATGAGAAAATGACTCTACTTCTCTCTTGATTTATTACCTCAGTAAACATTGTGAACATGAGTTTATGGTCTCAATCTCTAGTTTCAAGTCTTCTTCAATACAGCATAATGTTCATTTCGTAAATGATGGTCCATTTAGAGTCAAATGGACCTAACCAATCTAACCCAAGGACATACTAGCCAATCAGAGGCAGAGTAGGGTGGGTGATGCCTTCGTCATAGCAGGATTTGTAATTTAGGTTACGGGCCGCTGGGCTTGCAATGCAATGGCTGGTGGAAACCCGTCGTTGTCCTCACCCCAAAATAAAGACATGAACCTTCTGGTAAACCAACACGACCAACACAAACTGAAATGGACCCAACTGTACCACCCAAGGCCCTGTACTGACCGACCAGATCTCTTCTCGTCCCTCTCTGCCAGGGCATCATAAAGAGAGACGAGATCGTGTTCAGGGCCGCCAGGAGACAGGGCATCCCTATACTCATGGTGACATCTGGGGGGTACCAGAAGCAAACCGCCCGCATCATCGCCGACTCCATCCTCAACTTGCACCTTCAGGGCCTGATTGGAGCAGAGGCCCTGGAGGGGGAGGGCTCATCGTCATCGCTGGTGACCAGTATGACGTTTAGCTCTGGATCCGTTGGATCGAAATTCACTGCTGTCTGAGACGCTGTCATCCTGGCGTTAACACTCACATGTGCGTCATCCACAGCTGTGGCGTTTACCGGCACTCAAGTAACTTTATATTCAGCAGTTCTTTGTGTTTATTTGAGAGTTGTGACGGGGGGGGGGGGGGTACCCAGCGCTTGTTTGCACATTTAGACTAACAAACATTTGTTTTGGTAATTTTTTACATTTTGAATGTATAAGTTGTGAATCACTCAAAGGGAATAATCCTTCAGAGCACTCTCCTGATTCTCCTCTGCCACAAAAAGACTTCAGTTGGAGAAAGATGGGATTTATGTTTAATGGATGTTCGGGCAGCGTTTTAGAGAAGTATTCTGTCATCTCAGGAAATGTAATAATGACATTTGTGAATGATGCGATACATTACAAGTTCATGAAATTGTAAAGAGGTTTGACGTTCTTACAGATACATGGGAAAGCCCATTAGTTATGAGGTGAGACACGAGAGGATTGCACATGGAAACTAATGTGATCGAGATATTTAACGTGCTTACAGGAGACGATGTCTTCTTCATTCCTCATTGACGTTTTGTTTTATTACTTCAAGTGTAAATTGGTGTTTTTCCTCTCGATGATATTGTAATCATAAGAGTTAACAGAGTTTCATTAATCAGTTCAGCTGATGACTTTTCGTGCTTAAATCCACTCAATCTTTGGAGTTCATGCTTAAAGGGTGCCCGATGTTACTAAAGCATTTAGTCTCTTAATAAGTATGAACAAATTTGAAAAGTTGGAAACCTCTCTCCTAATGATGTTTGGTAGCACAGTAAGTTGTGTGAAAGGAGACAAAATAGATCTTTAAACAACTGTTGGATCAATATGATTAATACAACACGAAGCAGATTTAGTTTTAATTCCTACACTAAACGTTTTTTGAACACTTTTAATTTAATTAAGGTATTTGTGCAATTAATATTGCCGTTGTTTTAAAACTGCAATTACGGTAATTACATGATTATTCTGGTTCTGGGTGTTATTTCTGTGGTTTTGGTCATTGTGTAATAATGGTAGTTATCACATCCATTCCTACATAGCTAGCTAGCTTCCTACAGGTACATCCATGAAACATAGCAACAGGATAATGACAACAAACATGATTGTTGCCAGTCAATTTACAGAAATACCTCTTAAAGGGCCAGTGTGTAGGATCTGACGGCATCTTGCCCTCGGTGCGTGCATCAGACGCCGAGGGCCACTGACCAAGCTGCCGTGTGTTTGTCGAGTCGGGAATGAGAACGGTTTGGTTGCACACCCTGCACAGTACAACAAGACGTGCACTGCTCAGTCGCTGCAAAGTTGTGGAATGCAAAGAGAAATGCAGACATCGGATTCCTCGTGCAGTGCTGAGGAAGCGTCGGTAAAGCTCAGGGAGAACAGACGAGACGAAGCTGTTAACCAAATTGGAAGAGACGTTAATGTCGCTGTGAATGTTTTATTTATGAAATCCTCTGTGGTCTCCGTCTTGCATTGCGTTAGATGTGTTTTGCAGCTGGCAAGTGCCGCTGTAGTGAGTTTCCAATGTACTGTCAAACAAATGATCTTCCACTGCTCTGGTTTAGCAAAAGTTTAAGAGCAGGAGTGTCACTCAAAGGGTTAAAAGGCCCTTCTTTGAAGAGCATGAAAAGCAGTGTTCGGGTGCTCATGTTGGACACGTACATAATGAAACTGTGAGGGGGGGGGGGTGCACATTAGGTGTCGGTGCTAATTAGCTAAAGCCTTTGATCTGGTGCGCTGCTTTTGAATGCGGCTGAAAAGTGTCTACCGTTTTAATTAGGACTCTGAATATATCACTTATTGTATGCGGGGCCGGCCCTTAACACCCGATGTCAGATTCCAGCTTATCAGCTCCTTTCTGTGTCGTGCCAGCGTTTTCAGTTGAACGCTGCGTGCCAAAAACAACACTGAAGTCTTCAGAAGCTGTGCTGTACTTATTTTAAGGGTGTGTTTGTGCTGACATCAAAAGCTACTTCTATGCATCCAGACTGACATTGAATAAATCCATGACAACCTAAAGTGTCTGTTTTGCCTTTTTTTTAATTTTTTTTAATTTGTTGTACTGCCCGGCCTAAACGTATGGTATGTTTGTTAAGGCTGCTGCTATGTAGATCACACTTTCTCTGACTTTTCCCATTTAGTGCTGCTTGTCCCATAGGGGTGTTCCTAAAACCCCGCCCCTTATGATGTCATGATCCCACATCAGTAAGAAAACATCCAAGTAGTTTCCCTTATGTCATTTAGCGTCTCTGATACCTCCAGTTTCAGGTCATTTTCTTAGCTAGCCTATAAAGAGTTTGTTCATTGGAGAGGTGAAATGGTTGAGCAGCGCCATACTTGGAATTAAATCATCAAACTTCAAGTACTAATGAGAACCAAAGGTCTGAGTCATTTGCTATTAAAGACCATGCACTATACATTTCAATTTTCTTTTTACATTATAAGACAATCTTATAATCTAGCAGCTGACTGTATTATATACACTCACCGGCCACTTTATTAGGCACACCTGTTTAATTACACAAATAGCTAATCAGCCAATCACATGGCAGCAACTCAATGCATTTAGTTCATCTAGACGTGGTGAAGACGACTTGCTGAAGTTCAAACCGAGCATCAGAACGGAGACTTTGAACGTGGCATGGTTGTTGGTGCCAGACGGGCTGGTCTGAGTATTTCATAAGCTGCTGATCAACTGGGATTTACACGTACAACCATAGGGTTTACAGAGAGTGGTCCGAAAAAGAGAAAAGATCCAGTGAGCGGCAGTTGTGTGGACGAAAATGCCTTGTTGATGTCAGAGGTCAGAGGAGAATGAGCAGAGTGGATGGAGATGATATAAAGGCAACAGTAACTCAAATAACCACTCGTTATAACCAAGCCCAGTGAGCATTTTTCCGTTCAAAAGACGTTTAAAAGACGTCTTTGCCCAACGTTGAAAAGACGTTCAGAATTGGTTCAAAAGTGAAAGGTTTTTTGCCGACTATTTGTAGACGTTAAACAGACGTTCACGCTTAGACCAGATTTAAACGTGATTTGCAATACTATAATTTTTCGTCCTCTACATTGTGCTAATACTAATATATCATGATTTAGAGGCTTACTAAGAAACCACATCCACATTTATCAGTTGAAAGCCAGTTTTGGACATCACGTTGATATCTGGTCTAAACGTGAGCGTTGAATCAACGTCTACAAATAGTCGGCTAAAAACCTTTCACTTTTCAACGTGTTTTAACCGTTCAATGCCGAAATGCTTACAGTCCTTCTGGGTATATAACACATCAACAGTTTCCACTTACAGGACAAAAGACCAAGTGACACAGCAACAGTTCATTTGTATTTATTAAAGCACAATATAAATACAACAATGTTCTTTATAGAAAAACATAATCTCCTTTTCCTTCCTTAAATGTCGTTTTCAAAGCCACACAGGAGCCTGTTTCAGGAGATCTGCAATATTTTCAAGTTGGACATCTGTAAATAAAACAAGTATTAAAAAACATATTGACTTTTAGACCAGTTTTGAACGTCTCTACACCGGAGACCATAGACGTCTTTTAAACGTGTCTTCAACGGAACGATGCTGACCTGGATATTACACAATATTGTTTATATATTGCCATAACCCAAACAACAATGTTTTGACCATGATCTATTAACGTTAGTACAGTACATTAACTAACACATGTCTACTGTTTACTGTTTAGGTTTTGTTGATAAAATTAGCTTATATACAGCTTTAATCAGCAGCTAGCTTATATACAGCTTTAATCAGCAATTAGCTTATATGCAGCTTTAAGCAGCAGCTAGCTTATATGCAGCTTTAATTAGCAACTAGCTTATATACAGTTTAATTAATCACTAGCATATTTGTAGTTTTAATAACCATTAGCTTATGCAGCTCTATTAACCACTCATACAGTGCCCACAGCACACGCTAGGGCCAGAGAGAAGCAGGAGGAAGATTACTGATTTAACTGCGTCACAAGGAACAGGCCGCCATCTTCAGATAGATAAGAAAGGAACAATGGACAGTGAGATTCAAGAGAGGGACAACGCCCCAGCAGAGCCCAACTCTTCACACACTCTTTCTCAGGTCCGCACTCATGCAACATTTCATGCACACTGATATAAGAAGACGCCTTCTGGGAGGGGCCAAGGTGAACGGACGTTCACGGCTTCCAACCAGGTTGTATTCACATACAAATGTGCTCCGCCTGCTACTTTGATTTTGACAAATGGACATCAAGGGGTGGAACCCTATATTAAGCTTCACACTGCTGTGTTGAAGTGTGTCTCGTGGTGAATCTCTGCGAAGTTCAACCATTAGCACCCAAGCATGTTTGATTGCTGGGCTGAATAACTCTGTTGATAAATAAATCTATTGCTTTGATATAACTATATGCCTCTGAGAGCTTCTGTTTCATTCTTAAATCCGCTCTAAGTGTGAAAGATAGCTTTATTTTCACAACAAATTGGTGGAGGATGCGCGGGCAAGTTTGATACAGAGCAATCGGATTGGAATGTTAACCGACCTCTCTATCTGTGATTTCAGAAACAAAATGCGAGTCTCCCCGGAGGCTGGGAGCCCTGGTATTTGCCAGCAGGTCGTGCCTGCAGTTCGGGAACAGTCTGATAGTGTCGACACAACTAACAAGGTAGGCAGAAACCTATTTAACTGAATTCTGCATATTGTATTCATAGACATAATCCAAATTTTATCCGACTGACCGAACTGTGAGTATGGCATAGTCATAGAGTACTGGTAAAGAATAATCACACTGCTGCGGAGTTATTCAGCCCAGCCATTTGGGGGGTCTGTACACATGAGTGAATGAGTCCAGCAGAAAACGTTAGATAAAAGGCGAAAGATAACGCACCTGTGGCCTTGTAGATGTGAAGTAGGGTGAAACGCACACACGCGTGGATCACGAAGCACTCGAATCCATGCCACAAATAGCGTGATCTTTAACGTAATTTATAAGACGTTTTGGACTACGAAGAAACTGTATAACATGACGGGGATATATGTATATGTCATTGATGTCATTGATAAACTGTATTGAGAAAACTGACTGTGAAATTCCCGTATTAAGACCACCGAGTCCTCGGACATTAAATCGTGGGTGGCGTTCAGTGTAAAATAGTATTATCTCTGCTTAGAGTAAGCTTGACGAAGTTTCTGGACGAGAGCACAGACTTTAAGTTTATCGGTGTGTAGTTGATAACGGACGAAGTTAAAGAACGTAACCAGAAGCGAAAAGGACCAGCAGAGTCCTGAGTTACTTACGTGTGTTAAATTGTTGTGTTGATATACTGTCATACTGATACACTGTTATACTAACCTACTCTTGGTGTAGTGGTAAGCATAGTTGCCTTTCACGCGGGGGCAAGCCGTGTATAGTTGGCATACGCTGACAGCCAATGAAATTGCAGCATTTCATATCGCTGGTTTCAGCTCCTGGACGCAGATTCGAGTCTCACTGGGGCAAAGCCACTCATCAATGACAAAGAGCTATTCATAAATCAAGAAATGTTTATCCAGCTTTACCTTTTACTGATTATCACTAGATTGTAGTGGCAGATAGATTATCAAGTACTTGACTTATTTTTGGCTATAAACCTATTATATTGCAGTTTTTACTGTTGACTATAATGATTCACGTATTAATGAGACATGTGAACATTAGTGAATGAAATATATTTATTAAACACAACAGGGACAGTGAATATTGAACACAGAGCCAATAATGCAAGGTCACAAATACACAACACAAATATGTTAAACAAATATAATAATGACAAAACACTCCCCTTTTCTCTTACTTTCCCTTTTCAACCTCCCATCTCTTTTTTTCTGTCTCATAAAAAGCAGGTCGTCTGCTTCTCCATGCCCTGGTCTTTGTAAAAGGAAAAGACTTTACCAGGGCAGTAAATGTACTTCCCTGTTAGTCCAGGGAACCCCGTGTGAATGTGAGGACTGTTTGGATCCTGCTTCAGATCCATCTGACAGAATCGACACTTGCGACCTGTGGGCTGGGATTCAGTCCTCTTCCTCTTCTGCTGTCCTCTGTCCTCCACCCTTTTCCTTGTAGCATCCAGTTCCAGCTGAAAGAACTTTGGAGGAGGAAGATCAGAGATGCTGTGGATTCATTCTGGCTGGGGAGGGAGACGTCACAATGACACCATCTTCATGAGGTTGCGCACAGGAAAGCAGCCTGGCCAGAGAGCCGTGGATTCCAGCTCTGTCTTCATCCAGATCCTCTGCTGCTGTGAACAGGTCCACTGGCTGACTTCATGCTCGTAGCCAGGGAGCTGTGGAGGAGGACGGGTGGGGACAGCTAACGGCCTGGGTGATTGCTCACCTAGTCAGACAAGAATAAACGGAGCAAATTAGTACGATTCTGGGTGCGTCTTGATTTAATCTATTGACATGAAAAACCTTCTCACACTAACTTTGATCTCTCTGTGCAGGTGACAGTTGAGCGGGCTCTGCAGACGTCTCAGGAGAAATCAGGGGGGCCTCTGACACTACAGAGAATATTAAACATGTTGTCATTATTATTGACAGTAAGATGAAGCAAGGATGTAACATGACATCTACACTGTAGTCTGTGAAACTCAGCAAGCTGGACACTGGAGTGCTGCCTACCTATTGTCTGAATACAGTGCAGCAGCAACTGTATAGAATTAACAACAGTTTTGATGAACACTACATGAAGTATATTTTTAAGATGCAAATACAGGTCAAATAACACACACCAGGGACTGTGACAGTTGCCTCTGTTGCTGGACGACCCGCTCCTTCTGGCAGCAGACACGTGAGCTCCTGAGGAACAGGCACTGGTCTCCTTACAGTTACAGCTGCAAGGAGAGAAGGATCACAAAACACAATCAACGGTTTATAACAGATATGAGCACAGTGAATATGACAGATGTGTTTACATGTTGGATGTATTTACCATCTACTTGTGAACCCTTCAGATGAGTTGGTGCAGCCAGTGTAGCAGATGGTTCTACAATGGAAAACACCTTGTCAGTAATTTATATTTTGACAAAGAAACACAACTGTTAGTATCGTTACTTCACCTTTCTCAGCCGTATCCAATGACAGACTGTTTCTCACATTAATATATAAAGAATATACTTCATTCATACACGTGTGTTTGTCTTTCAATGGGTTAATATTCAGTGGCCAGTCATTGAGATGTAACCTAGGCAGGTGAAGCAACATGGCACACTTCAAACACATGCATTCAGGTGTTAGTAACACAGCAGTTTCAGACATGCATATTGTTTCTTTTTATCCATATAAGGAAACAAAGAGTGCTACGTACCCTCATCATGACTGGTATCAATTCATAGTCACAAGGACAACAAGCAGAACACCTAAACATGAGACAGAACGGTTCAATGCTTCACGTGGGATAAGAAGTCATGGTCCCAGGCTTGTCTGTTGATGGCAGAACGTTTTTGGTGAAAAACCTCTTTCTGTTCCCGGAGCCTGTTGTTATCTGGCTGTTTGATGATGCAGAAACAGCTGGTAAACAAACAAAAAACATATCATATACACTGAATAGAACACACGATTAACCGGTCAGCAAACCGGCTGAACTGTAACTGATTTTAAATCTTCAGGTGGTAGAAATGAAAGACATCAAATGTTTACTCACAGCTCTGCACATGTGGCTTTGAAGGAGATACTCAGCATCCCTCTCTCCAGCTCTTCATCTTCATCCATCACTGAGATGCAAACAGACGAGAATTAGAACGTCATTAAATGAATATCTTCTTGCACTTCTTGTACATAAACATTATTTTAACAGTGATGGAGAAAGTCTACACATCTTGTACTTCAGTAAGAAAATATGTATTAATACCACCACATGGTGTAAATACTCTTTAAGTGAAAGTCCTGCATTCAAATCTTACTTACTCAAAGTCTGACTTCAGTAAAAGTACAAAAAAGCATGTGTTCATCACTTTAATGACTTTATATACTGCTGGTAGTTTAATCTGTAATAACACATCATTTATTAGTTGAGTATATTTTGTCTGATATCCTGAATCTGCCAAGTAACTAACGTTAATAACTAATGCTGTCAAACACACGTGGAGCAGTTAATGTACATAACTATGAACTACATGCATTAATGACGATACGTGACGTGATACAACGGAGACGTGCGTGTTTATTTAACGTTAACGTGATTCACATGAACCACCGGGTCCGGTCACAGCTTGTTGTTCTTTTGTTACGTGTCCGTAAAGTAACAGAGTATATCTTACGTTCACCATAACCTCAACCGGCCGCTGCTCAGCCTCTGTGTTCACTGACATGCGTCGTAAACGGCAACTCATTTTATTTGAATGCACGTTCGTGTTAACTTGTGATACTTTTGGTCACAAAAACGCATCAAAGTCGGACATGAATTAACCGATATGAACCGTTAACGGCTCCAGATTACGTTACGTTGTAAGGTAACGAACTCATACAGAAGTCCGCCTTCGACACAATAACACAAAAAAAACACAACTAACTTTATCTTTGAAGCTTTCAAGTGAATGTCAGACAGCCCAGACTAATTGTCATGACATTTTAATTCATTGTTATTCATCTTAATGACTTACCGTTCAACGTAGTGTCCACCCAGCGAATAGATCCGGAAAATGCGGGCTGTCGATGCTCTTTCCAGGCTCCGACTGACTGACAAACACCGGAGAAAATCTTTCTCTCGCAAAACGGCACCACAGCGCTGCTGGTGCTGGTGGCCAAAGATATATTACATCCGTACTGGTTTAGGACTACCATTGAAAATGAATGGGAAACGGTTTAGGGAGTTTTAGCTAAAGAATCCCCGGGTGCCGCGCGGGAGGCCTGGGTTCGAACCCGGCTGTAACTTGTATTTTACAATACGCAGCGGCCGTTGTGATGCATTAAAAAATAGCGCTGTTTTGTTTTGTGTGTAGGATAGGGAAATAATTGATTATTATTTGACTGTATTTGTTTGCTGAAAAAGCAGTTTGTCATTTGTGTCGTGGTCAAGAGGCCAGCGATGCCACAGTCGGTTTGCTGAGCTTGAGTAAATAGAAATTGTTGTTGAAATACGCTGATGTGAATGTAGTGTGTCTGGAGACTGCAAAAACGCCATTTCCTAAAGGGACCACGTTCGTGCATGTTGTACACTGTAAAACGAAGTTCCACTCAGAGGTTTGTGTACCAGTATTGCAGAAGTGGCCGTGTATGGGTTTGCATGCAGCAATTTTGTTTAAATGAGTGAATGTTTGAAGCGTACATATGAGAGAGAGACAGCTGAGGAGTTGATGTGTTGCAACCGGTTCGTGTGCTCTTCAAAATTGACGGTCAGTTGAGCAGAAAAACACGCATTAGACACAGACGTTGCAATCACACACAAACATAAAACACTAGGATAGACTGAGAGACAGCTGAGGGTTCATTTATTGGAAAATTGTGTTCCCTAGGGACCGTCAGCAAAGTTAAAAGCGAAAACAGAGCAGGGATTCATTCAGTCAGACAGACGCTGAGAAAATTAAGGAGGAAAAGCATTCCTGATAACAAAACAGGTGCAGCCGTAGGGAGTGTATCGGCTCCAAGGACAGAGGGCTGAAGAAAATTATAATGGGGGGGGGTATGGGCATACTAGTTGCCTTACTGATCTGAGAAATTCGAAACCAAGTATCAGACACACCAGCACCTACCTAATTCAACTGCCCCTCTTCCCTCTCCATCCCCGAATCAGACACACACCCGAACTAGACAAAGCACTCCACCAACTTCTGATCCAGACAATTCAGATGACCTAAAACATCGAGTTACAGCCATTGAATGAGTAGTTCCAAAAACATAGAAGTTCACACCTAGCAGGGGTGAAAAGGGGGATTTGTAAATAAAATATATTCATTCACTGTTAAATAATATGCCTATACTTGTAAAGCTTATATTGCGGAGTTGTGAGGTCACTGTAAGTAGGTCAAAAACGCAGAATGGGGCATTCCGTCACCCGTTCGTACGATAGGAACAGATACAGTGGCCCTAAAAGTAACGCTTGCTTAAACAACCAGATTAGGGCAGAAAACTGCCATCTTAAAGTAGGAGAAGAGTTTTCTTTTTATCTATTCACACAGAGACTTCGAAATAAGTTTAGAACTGTACTGATTTCATTTTCTTCACCTTAAGTGTTAATAATAAAGTGGATCAACATTTCACACACTGACGTTCCAGAGAAGGCAGGTTTCGGACGTGAGCCAGTGTGGAGGAAGCTGTCCAGAGCTCCATCAGGCCATTTGAATTGAACTGCACAAGAAAATTTGGGAGAAGCTTTGGCTCCCTCTGTTGGTACTTCACGAACTGAAAAAAAAGAACATTTGACAGGAGTTTTGGCTCTTTCTGTGGCCACTTCAGGAACTGCAACAAGAACAGTGGACAGGAGCTTTGGCTCCATCTGGTGGACATTTGGGAATACTACATCTAAACATCATATATTTCAAATCAGTGAAAACATTGAAGAGCAGGAAGACATGGCAGGCAAAGAACACACTTATGATAAACACAGAGCAGCAGTAGAAGGATCAGATGTGGAGCTCAAAGCATGGCAAGTGTCACTAATGAAGAGACAGCTGGCAGACCTGGACTCGGCTCAAAAGACTGCTAAAGACAAAAAGAAGCAGGAAGGAGGAACTTTCTACTGCTACAACTGTGGAAAACCAGGTCACTACGCACGTGACTGCCGCTCCCGCTCGCGTGGTCAGCAACAACAACAAGGCCCACCACGTGGAAGAAGAGGAAATTACCAGAGAGGGAGAGGCAATCAGGATCCAAGAAGCCAGAATCAAGCTGGACATCAATGTCAGCAGCCACCTGCCTGGCAACAACAGAGACACTGCTGCAACTATTAGCCTCAAAAGAAAACCAAGGTCCAAACATGTAGGAGACAAGTCACTTTCCTGGGTCGCACTCTCTCATCAAGCGGCCTAGCTGTAAGCACAGCCCACAGAAGCACAGCCCACAGACCCACAGCCCACAGCCCACAGCCCACAGCCCACAGAGAAAGCATCCTTCATCATGACAGACCTAGCATTGTGGGACATATGCTGTCATTCCTGGGTCTAACAGGCTACTCTCGCAGTCACATTCCTGACTACGCGGACCTCACCACCTGTCTCAGAAGCCTGCTTAAGGAACCAGGAACTAGAAACACCTCAGCCCCACTAGTTTGGACACAAGAAACAGAAGAAGCGTTCACCACTCTCAAGCAGACTCTGTCACATGCATCGGCACTTCACGCTCCAGACTATTCACTCCCTTTCCACCTAGATGTTTCTGAACAAAAAGGAGGGATGGTAAATGCAGTTTTGTATCAGAAAAAAGGGGGAGAAAGAGTATCACTCATCAAAGCTGGACCCAGTTGAAGTTGGCCAATCCACCTGTACAAGACACATGGCGGCAATTGCAAAGGCGATTGAGAAAACATCCCACATTGTCATGTGCCACCCTCTGAAAATCCACACACATCATGGGGTGGCTGCATTCCTCCTAAGCAAAGAATTCACGTTCGGAGCTGCAAGAAAATCGAAAATTCAAAAAGAATGCACAAGAGCACATATTGTCTATGAAACAGGAGGAATCAATATGGCGTCATCACTACAACAGGGAGATCAACCACACAGCTGCGAAGCAAGGGCAATCATTGAAAACAAACTAAGGCCAGACTAGGAAACACACCAATCCCAGGAGCAGAAATGTGGTTATACACGGACGGATGTTGCTACAAAGGAGATGAAGGAAACACAGCATCCTATGCTGTGGTGAGACAATTCGAAGATATGGAACACTCAATAGTAGCATCAGGTATCCTACCTCAACCAGCATCAGCGCAACTGGCAGAAGTCGAAGCGCTCATACAAGCCCTGAAAATAGCAGAAGGAAAATCAGTAAACATCTTCACAGATTCTGCTTACGCACATGGAGCAGCTCACGTTGATGGGCCCATGTGGCGAAGAAGAGGATTCACGACATCAATGGACGCACCCATCAAACAAAAGAAGAAATCATGGCACTGGTGGAAGCTATGAGCCTACCAAACAGAGTGGCAATCATGAAATGCAAAGGACATGATGGTAAAGCAAGGACCAGAATAAGTGCGGGAAACGACATGGCAGATGAAGCTGCTAAAGAAACAGGAGGATACAGACGAAAACAGATGGTTCTGAAAACAGCCATACAAGAGCCAGAAATCACTGAAGAAACACTGATTGACATACAGAAGAAGGCTGGACCATACGAATGGTCCGAATGGCAAAGAAGAGGAGCAACAAGAGGAGAAAGTGGACTTTGGAGATCCCATGATGGCAGAGTGGTAGCACCAGCAGAATTGTGTGTCTCACTGATACCAGAGGCACATGGACCAACGCATGAAGGAAAGAAAGGAACATTACAAAGGATGCAAGCACTGTGGTGGCACCCACACATGGAAAGTATGGTGTCCCTCTTCTGCGACGAATGCACCACCTGTGGGGATCACAATGTGAAGAAACCGTACAAAACACCTATGGGCTCTTATCCTGTACCATCAGCCTGCTTCCAGGAAATCAGCATAGACTTCACTGACATGGGACATGAAAACAGAGTACAAGGAAAAAGGTACATCTTGGTAATGGTGGACAGATTCTCAAAGTGGGTGGAGGCAATCCCAACTAAAAGAGAAGACGCACAGACAGTAATAAAGTGGCTGCAAACAGAGCTGATACCTCGCTATGGGGTTCCTAGATGCATAAGGTCCGATAATGGTTCACATTTCAGTAATAAGCATTTGCAGGAAGTGGAAGCCAGACTAGGAATCAGACATAGGTATGGATCAGTGTATAATCCACAGTCACAAGGACTGGTAGAGAGGGCAAATCAGACGCTAAAATCAAAATTAGCGAAGACATGTGCAGCATCAAAGCTGACATGGGTTGAAGCTTTACCACTAGCTCTAATGGCAATGAGGAGCGCACAAGGAAATGAGACGCATCTTTCACCACATGAGTTAATGACAGGGAGGCAAATGCCTGGTCCTCCAAGAGACGGTAGTCATATTCCTGCCCTAGATGTGCAGCAAGTAGAAATGAAGGCATATATGACTGCATTAATCATTCTCACGGAGGCTCTCTCCAAACAGGTCCAGCGAACCAGTGCAGCTGACCAGGAAGAGGTAAAAAATCTCATCCGAGTGGGTGACTGGGTCAGGGTCAAAGTTCATAAGAGAAAGTGGACTGACCCCAGGTGGACAGGGCCGTACGAAGTGAAGGAGGTTACTTCACACTCGGTCCAAGTCATAGGTAAAGCAGGAGCACCTTGGCACCACCTGTCACACTGTGCCCCAGCACCTGAGCCGTCCGGACCTCTAGCAGAGGTCCGAGGTGATCTGACGCAAAATGCAGGGTAATTCAGGGTAATTTGTTTTGTAATTTGTAATTTGACTTTTCAGCAACAACCAATCCCTTATCTCTGTCTCTAAACAACGTCACCAAAAGCAGCACAGGAAAAAACATAATATGGTTCGCCCTATTAGTGGACGTCTCCGGCAAAGACCCGAGAGTAGGAATTCAGATAAACATAATTCCGAACAAAACTCTGACCCTAGAGAGACCACCACCACCACCGGACCCACCAATTGTCTTGTCAGAAGATTTCTCTAAATGGACTCCCCAACAGGTGATCCAATTAGCTACAGGACATGGAAACGACAATGTTTGGTTAAATTGGATTGTTGATAATGCTATAAAAAACAAAATGAGTGGCTGTGTAGCTTGTGCTGCAGCTAGACCAGCCATGTTCACCGAACCAGCACCACTATATCCTGAATCTGACCCAACAGGATACGCGTGCATGACAAATATGACTAAAATGGCTACTCCACCAAATTGCACGACTCTGGCATCCATATTTCCACCAATTGACAACCAAACTGCAGTAGGTTATTTCAAAGCTTACAAAGGACTAGGATCCAGATATGTCTGTTACCATTTCACCAACGATAGAGCTCAAACCAACCTAGGCAGAGTGCCAGAAGACTGGTGCAACATGACACGACCAGGCTCAGAGATAGGTTCTTGGGCTAGGAGAGGGCTATTCTACTACTGTGGGGGTCTGCGCTTATTCTCTAACATACCAGCATCTACAATGGGAGTGTGTGCTATGGTGAGGCTAGCAATGCCACTTACCTTAGTGGGAGACAAAATACTACAGGAGCAAAACAAAGTACAAAGCCTGACCCAACGCAGACGCAGACATATCTTAGCAAAAAGAGCAGCTGGAACTGAGTTCAGTCTGGACAAAGGTCCAACCTACATAGATGCAATCGGAGTGCCCAGAGGAGTGCCTAATGAATACAAATTGGTAGACCAAATTGCAGCAGGTTTTGAGAGTATCGTGAGTATAATTCCATGGATAACAGTGAATAAAAATGTTGATCGTATCAATTATGTGCATTACAATGTTCTTCGTTTGGCTAATCATACTAGGATGCAATAGAGGGTCTGGCTGAGCAGCTGGCCCCAACTTCTTTGATTTCTATGCAAAACAGAATGGCTTTGGACATGTTGCTTGCTGAAAAAGGGGGTGTTTGCTCAATGTTTGGAGACCTGTGTTGCACTATCATCCCCAACAACACTGCGCCGGACGGTTCAGTCACAAAAGCACTGAATAGTCTGAAGGCACTGTCAAAAGAAATGCAGGAAGCATCAGGTGTAAACAATCCATTTGGAGATTGGATGGAAAACATGTTTGGAAAATGGAAGCACCTGATCTTGTCAATAGCAGTGTCAGCGGGAGTGTTCGTTGCAATACTGGTGTCATGTGGATGTTGTATAACACCCTGTATTCGTTCTTTGGTTGGCCGTCTCATCACCACTGCCCTCTCCAAGGAACCACCACCACCCCCTCCTTATGGAGCTTACCCAGTATGGGAAGAGCAGACCAGCCTGGTAGGGTCAGGTGAGGCAGAGCCAGACACAAGCGTGTGAACAGGGTAGGAAGGTTAAGAAAGTGACGTCCTTCAGACGTCAAGAGAGGGATTTGTTGATAAAACTAGCTTATATGCAGCTTTAATTAGCAACTAGCTTATATACAGCTTAATTAGCAACTAGCTTATATACAGTTTAATTAATCACTAGCTTATTTGCAGTTTTAATAACCATTAGCTTATGCAGCTCTATTAACCACTCATACAATACACACAGTACACGCTAGGGCCAGGGAGAAGCAGGAGGGAGACTACTGATTTAACTGCGCCACAAGGAATAGGCCGCCATCTTTAGATAGATAAGGGAGGAACAATAGACAGTGAGATACAGGGACAACGCCCCAGCAGACTCCCCTCTACACACTGACAGAAGAAACGCCTTCTGGGAGGGGCCAATGTGAACGGACGTTCAGGCCTCCACCCAGGTGTCATACACGTACAAACGTGCCACACCTGCATCTTTGAATTTGACCAATGGGCTTCCATAAGGGGTGACTATATGAATTATCACGCTGCAATGTTCAAGCGTTCTTATGGCAGATCTCAAATGCGAGTGAAGCTCTATTAACCCATGCATGTTTGATTGCTGGGCTGAATAACTCTGTTGATAAATAAACCTATTGCTTTTGATATAACTATACGCCTCTTGAGAGCTTCTGTTTCATTCTTAAATCCGCTCTAAGTGTGAAAGATAGCTTTATTTTCACAACAGTAGCCTTGAGAGACCTTAGTCTGCAAGTATTTCTTTATGAAAATATGTACGAAGATATATTATATTCGCTAATGCTAATCGCGGTTAGCATTTCCCCATTGGCGGTAATGTTAAAATTAGCTTAGAAGCTAGCGAGTCGGGCCTGTTGCATGATGTTGTGCCCTAAAAGATGGAGCAAATGCCCTAAAGAGTTGATAGAGGGCGAAGATGATGTCCCTGTTTTTTCTGCTGGGTGACCCAGCTTATCCCCTGATGCCGTATCTCATGAAGGAATACCCCAATGGCGGAGCTAACGTTACATTCATCAGCCCCCACGGCAACAACAGACAACAACACAGAGGAAGCGAGTGATCGATGTGTGTTGACCACATTTATGCACCATAATCAAGTAAACGTTTGCGTGTAAGTGTTGATTGTAAAGTAAAGTTGATGTGAGAGAGATATATATATATATATATATATATATATATATAGAGACAGACAGACCTTACTGGACCATGACGTGGTCAGAGAGTCCCAGTGCAGCACAAGAGACGGCGTGATATGCCCTGCTGATTGTTGTGTAGCAGTGGTCCAGAATGCTCTCCTCTCTGGTTGGGCATTTAATAAACTGGCTGTATACAGCAGCGCTGTAACTACGTCTGAAAAATAAAACTTCTAAAACTTTCCACGAACTGTGTCTGTTTGAGTTTATAGAGGAAGATCTTAAGTATGAAATACAACCTTTCATTATTAAAGACTACTTTATTACTCTGTCATATTTTTTTTAAACTAAGCAAGCAATCCACTTCCTGTTTACACCATCACGAGCATGCCCAGTGTACGTTAATGGTCACGTGCTGTCCGCCTTGAAGGCTGCCGTGTGGATGGTCGAATAATGCTGAAAACTCTCGCATTGACGGAGATCGGTTCTATTTGAGAACTCTGCATCCAACGAGACACGGCCTAGTGTGGATTGTTATAGTAGTTGTTATAACTCACCCCGGTGCTTGTTGGAACACAGCTGTCCTCACAGAAGCTGATATATGAAGTTACATCAAGGCTGTTGGTAGCAGTCCTGAAAACATCCCAGTCTGTACAGTCCAAACACCTCTAGAGCAGCGGTTCCCAAACTTTTTAGGCCACGCACCCCATTCTACATCCCGACCGGGTTCACGCACCACCAATCCCCCCCCCCCCCACACACACACACACACCTTAAAAACGTGGCGTTTGTTTACAAGATAAAAAACACAAAAACTCTTCCTGCACCGTGCCTTCGAAAAGGTAACGGACGTAACGTTACGAAGGTAACGGACGATTGGCCAGTTTGGCCACATCTGTAGGCTCGTCTACTTGCAGAGAGTAAAACTCACTCTTCTTCATGCGACCGACCAATGTAGCCAGGATGTCTTCGGACAAAGCATCGATGCGTGCGACAGTGTTGTTGGACACCGGGATCACGTCCAATTTTTTCGCTTCTCTCTCTCCAATCATACATTCCACCATCTCTTTAACATTTTTCCCTCTCCACCACCGCCTCTCCTTCTCCCTATTACGCGGCCAGAATACCACCACAACACGCCGCCTGTCTTTGGCAGAAATGCGCTCATCCACGCACGGGAACAACACCGAGTTGTAATATATACCTCCATAACACCCCGCCACTCTCGGCTCATACCTCCCCAGCAACGAATCACATCACCCGGTCACAATACCTTCAGAATGTCCCCCGGGTGAAATCCGGGACTTGGTTTTATGGTTCCGAGTGGCCGGCGCTCACCCGTTGGCGCTGGGACGCGAGGTCTCCAGCCGTCCCCGCCGTGAGGCACCCGATCGTCAGGTCTGTCAGCCCTCGGAACAGGCCGCGGGTCAACAACTCGTGGGTGGCGGGGTAGAGGCGAGGCAGATCACAGAAAAATAATAAAGACTAGAGTACGGCAAAGATATGTTGATGAGAAACGTATTTGTACGTCAAACACAAACGTAGTCAGGGAGAAAATACGTTCGTGGTAAAACGTAATTGAGAATGCATTTTAGTTTTGGGGGAACGTAATTTTTAGGAGACAGGACTGCACCGCCATTACATTTTTCCTCTCGCGCACCCCCTAGAGGCAGCTCTCAACACTTTGGGAATCCCTGCTCTAGAGCCTCACAGGTCCACTTCTTGAATTTCCTCACCACAGGTTTACATAGCTTGAGTTTCTGCCTGTATGAAGGAATCAGATGGACCATGACGTGGTCAGAGAGTCCCAGTGCAGCACGAGAGACGGCGTGATATGCCCTGCTGATTGTTGTGTAGCAGTGGTCCAGAATGCTCTCCTCTCTGGTTGGGCATTTAATAAGCTGTCTGTATTTAGGGAGTTCATGGCTGAGATTTCCTTTGTTAAAGTCACCAAGGACAATAACTGGGGAGTCCGGGTAAGTCCGCTCCACACACAGTATCTGGTCGGCGAGCGCGCGATGTGCTTCCTGCACGTTGCTCTGCGGCGGAATGTAAACACCGACTAGGATGAATGAAGCGAACTCACGTTGAGAGTAAAAGGGTTAGCAGTTAATGATAAAATATTCCAGGTCAGGAGAACAGTGTTGAAGAATCACTGACACATCGTTGCACCAGCCGCTGTTGGTGTAAAAACAGATTCCTCCACCTTTCGACTTGCCTGAGAGCTCCGTGTCGCGGTCCGCTCTGAACAACTGGAAGCCAGCCAGCTGGAGCGCAGAGTCCGGAATCGATCCACACAGCCAAGTCTCAGTGAAGCACAAAACAGAAGATGAAGAAAAGTCTCTGTCTTTCCCCACCAGTAGCTGAAGTTCGTCCAGTTTGTTACACAGTGAGCGGACGTTTGAGAGAAATATGCCCGGCAGCGGTGTGCGGAATCCACGTGAGCGGAGACGTACAAGCACGCCGGCCCGCTTCCCTCTCCTGCGATGTCTCACTGCTTGAGAAAGGATGAGCGCACCCTGAGCAAGAATGTCCAGTAATTCCACAGAAGTTAGCAGAAAAGTTGGAACTAAATCCGCTGGAGTCGTACCCCTGATGTTCATGATGCTCATCTCTGGTGAAGGAGCTCTGGGTATCGCAGCATAAAACTGAATTAACAACAAAAACAACGCAAAACATTGCGCACCGAATCGTCGAGGCAGCCATGTCCGGCGCCATCTTGGATGACATGTGAAGAACATGAGTATGGAAAACAAGTCACAACCACCTCTAACGTAGCTTCACAATGGCTCAACAACATTTTGGGACACGAACGGCGGTCTCCTGGTTGAAGGTCCTGTGTTTGTTGACCCATTCACCTCACCACCCTCCCACCATTAGTCTATCTCACTTTGTACAATACATCACCGGCTCTGAGGGGGGCACATTCACACTTTATGCATTCACATTGCAGACTTCAGACTAAATGGCGTAAAATGACAATGAAAGTAAGAGTGGCATAGTTATTGCACGCTGAATGACTTGATGGGACTGGGCTGGTCTTTCTTATGGGCAGTTCCAAGTCTCAAAGAAATGATGCAAACAAATATGCACCATGAGCTGAGCAACACAATCCAGCCCATGATGTTTCTGCTTCTGCAGCCCTTCTATAGGGTCTTCCCCAGGGATTTATCACCCATACACGTGGCTTTCTGGTATAAAAGCTAACTCCAAAGGGTCCTGTAAATACAGCGAGTGCAAAAATACTCAGTAGAGACGGAGGCCTCTTGTGGATAATGCTGGGGCACTCTGGATCACACAGAACGCCTCCGGCATTTAATGACATTAAGAAGGGTCATTCAGTCGTCATTAGACTGGAAAGAGAGGCTTTTCACTGCCAGTAAATGGCAACAGATGTAACATTTGCTTTGAAAGAAACAAATATATGACAATAAAGTATACGCTGTAGAATTAACACACTGTATATATGTTGTAGCTCACAGCAGGCCCATAGCATTATTTCAAAACAAAATGATGACTTAACTGTAGTATTGTTTTCCAGAAAGGCCTATAAAATGAGAATAGTAATAAGACAACAATCCACTTACACACACACTGGAACTTAAAAGGAAGACTCAAAAGCTAAAAGACAGAAATGAGCTTTTTTTTGTGAAAATCAAACAAAGGTAATCGTAAATCAAAAGATCCCTGTGCACCATAAATAAAAACATGACATTATAATTCCTGTATTTTTTAAATCAGGTTATATATTTCTGCTCGGCGTCGGTGTGGCAAGTATACAACCGTTGACTTTGCTCAAAGCACATATGCTACATATAGATAGGATCTGATCATAATAGGCCCCTTTCACAGCAAGTCATTGCAGGAGAAACCCATGTTAAATTGATGACATTAATCTATGGCCCCGTTCCATTTAGGTGGCCCACGTCCCTGGACTTGTGCATGCTGGCTCACTGGAATGGCTGTGACAATAAATGGAACAGCACTAATTTGATCTATTACACCTGTATTACCCTGCTATGAGGCGTCAAAATGGCTCTTATGAAAAGGTTCCGTTTGTATTCAGCCTAATCAATACCCTCACGGTGCCGCCTGTTGTGTTTACATCGGGCCCGCTCACCAAGATCCAATGCCAGATCTATAGCCACCGCAAAAACAGGTCAGGAGGGAAAGACTTCCCCTGTACTCTGGTTCATTTGGTCCAGAACAACACGGCCTTTTACTTCTTCTCTGGGATCACTTTATGTGAATTACAAATAACCCAAAAGGGTGTAAACATGTGGCCATGTCTAGTAAGGTAACTTGTTGATGGGACAGTTTGGGCGCAGTCATCCTGCATCATCAGCAGTACGTGGACCCATGAAGGAATACATCTAATTTGTGGTCTTTCGCACAAACAAACCGCACATGGAACGCAATGCACCAGAGTTTGTTTGAACAAAACGCAGAGAGGCAAGAAAAAAATATATATCTTACCTAAAGTCGAATTATTAATTATAAAAGGTTGCAGGGCATACAGGGATTGGGAGGGACTTCCCTTGCATGGCTAGGGCTCTAACTATACCTGACTTAACGATACCGAGGTTTACCAAGACATAGGAACACCGTGTTAAATCTTCAGTATACTTCAGTCAGGAACACTCTCGTCATAGAATGTTTCACCATTTATTGAAACAAATGGAGAAACAGTTAAACTTTGCGCTGATGTCTCCGCTCTTTGAATGCTCCCCGGATTAGCCAGCAGCTACCAAGCCAAAGCGGGGAGCACCGAGCATCAACCCCCAAGGGTTTACAGGAATGAGCCAGAAGTACATTTTTAAAATACATTTCAACCCCAGTGGCGGGCCGTGCATTTTATACCTGGGCCTTCACTGCTGTCCTGCAGCTGAAATACCACATTATAACCTCACGATGGCGCCACAGCTATGGTTATTATTAATTTCTAGGGGTTTAACATTCGACGTCGTCGTATTAAACCGTTCGGTACGAGGCTTACAAACCGAACAATACGTTTGAATAGTACTAGTGCATTTGGAGAAATGCAGAAGCTTAAATTGTGGGAAATATAATGTTTTCTGCGCTCATGTAGGAGACAGCGGTCTGTATGACCTCTGAACCGGAACAAAAAAAAACACAACAAAAAACAGCTCGGGCTCCGCAAGTGTTCTGGGAGGCTACACCAACTAGCTTAATGGGAAACCAACAGCAGCAACACGCATTCTGCTACACACTCAAGGGCCAATGGTTCAATCCCAACTCACGAATCCATTTCTCCTCCTTCAGCCATTGAGTGTTAAAAAAAACAAAGCTAGGTAAAAGACAAATCTACACCAAGCAAAAACGCAAAAAATGTCATAATTTCTTCCATATCTTTAAATTTGAACTCTTACTACTCCAACTAAGCCTCTGCTGTTAAGTTTCGTTTCACAATAGCCACGTGCTCGCCCACTGACCAATCACAGCACACGCTGCAGCTCACTGCAGAGCTGCACCTGGAAACTGAGCTGCACATAATGCTGACGTAGTTGTAGGCCAGCTAACAGGCTCCGACACATCAAAGAATCCGCCCAAGATGTCAAACTAAAGATCTGATTGGTTGAACACTGACAATCAACAATATCGTCCCCATTCACTTAAACTGCACATGGATTCACTTGTGAGTCTGCAGGCCTCTGCCTCTCTTCTTACCTAGAGACACAGAGGTGAGATCTGATTGGATAAAAGCTCTACTTAAAACAAGCTGCACTGGAAGCAGAGCAACTGAGGAAGACAGTAGCTGTGCAATGAGAACATAAGATAATGGGAAAATATTTTTTATAAATTATAATACATGTAGTGTATTTAAGATAAATGATTAAACTATAAAACAGCTATAACTTTGTGATTCTGTTTAGGCCAGCAGAGAAGGCCTTGCAGGTCCTGACGGGCCACCACTGTTTCAACCATTTGCCATGAAAGATGAACTCTGAACGAAAGAAGGGTGGAGGCTGGGGAGGAGGAGGCAAAGCTTTGCCAGCAGTGCGGTCTGTAACAGCGTAGGTGTAGAATGAATCAGTGAGGAGGGAGTCATATTTAAATAAACCTCTTTGAAGTGAGAGCGGGCTGTGATTGGTGTGTGGCTGATTGGAAGCTATGATTCAATTGGCTGGCTGTCGACTGGTTACAGCTGGGGGCGTATGACTTCTGTGTCCTGCATGAACTAACGCGATGTTTCATTTCACTGTATCTCATCATGCAGCAAATAGAAGTGGGGAAACATTGAATTCATTCTCACTGAGCAGACAGAATGAATGAATGAAGCTGTAGTTAGCTGCTCATCTGCATTCTTTTGTACACTGCTCTGGCTAACTTGCATGTATTCACAAGGCCACAAACCTCACTTGAGCTGCATTATTTACCACGGTGGGTTGTGTAATATTTCTGGTATTGCAGGTTTTGTTCAGCTCGGTTAAATACGGAGTAAGTCGACAATCCATCATGAATCGCTTTCTGAAACCACACAAGTGGAATTTGAACTTGAGTGCTCTTGCTTTCAATGCGTGCCTACTCGTTTTCTTTTAATGCTGTAACACGACTATAAGGTAGGGAAGGATGGGACTGTTTTACGGTTTACGGTTTTACTGCATATGAAGAAATCAAGAGGACAAATACACTTTTCATTGCAAAGAAGATTTTTTTCAAATTTGTGAATGCTGTACTACATCAACAGGACACATTTAAAACCACTTCAGTGCATCATCCCTGCACAAGCTCATCAGGGTTTGTTTGACCTATCCACCCCGTCCTCCTCCCGATGCAGACTTTGTCATTCTTTGTACTACGTCACCTAAATTCTGGAGCAGTTGGCTCTGTGCATCAGATATTGCCATGGATGGTTTTACCGTGGTGACTTGAAACAAACACTAAAGTGGGCCCTTGCATATAAGTATCAGACGCCGAAGGCCGAGACAAGACGTCAGTATTTTGACCCCCTTGTGAATGAGACCAGGCTGGTGGATCATCTGGTACTAGACTCAAGGGAGGTAGAGTTGGTGAAAGCCTCACTGACAAATCACTGTCCCTCCAACTGAATCTGGAGTATTTTAGGGAGTGCGCACTGAAAAAAAAAAAGTAATGAATGGCGCAAATGGAAGGCACCCTTGCGCAGGAAGTAACAGTGTAGTAGCTGAATTGTGGCAAATACTCTTTGTAAGACAATCAAGTAACGTTTTTGGGGCAGAATCACGGGTTAATAACACCTTTTTCCAAACCTAAAATTAGTTTTGTGGTTGAAGATCAAGGCAAGTACCGTGAACACGACAGCCCCCTTTAAAGGGGGCTAGAGGGCGGTAGGGGGGTGGTGTACTTGTGTACTTGTGTAAATCTCGCGCCAGGCCGTACCCATATCCGCAGCAGGTCTCCAAGGTGAACAGCCTCTGGCATGTTAGATCAAGGCCGGTAAGGGAAGTCGGCTAAACAGTCGGATTCACTTTTGCGATATGAATAATAAAAAATTAAAATAAAAATACCTGTGTAACAAAGACATTCTGGGCGAAACAACCACGGGAGCCATTTTACACACTGCAAAACACAATTATACATGAACTAAGATCATATCTAGAACCACGTTTTTCTGGGCAAAAAACTGCAGTACTATACTCTTTGTTTTGGTCTCTGACGAGAAAGCACGGAGCGATTTTGGCGAATTCGCGTTGTCAAGAAGAGTTGACCCCTCAGAGCTGCCTCGGTAACATGTTGGCAGAGAGTCAGGATATAAGAGCACAAAGCATATACTCAGAATAAAGTGTAATCAAAAGATAAAGTGTATGAATTATATAACGAAATGTTTAATCAATATGTAACGAATGTTTAATGCATAGAGTGATTTAACAATTGTAATAAGTGTTTAACAAATGTTCTGTGTGACCGGAGCTGAGATAGAAATGTATAGTCAGAATGACTTGACAGAAATCAGAAACAGATGTTATGGGTGGAGTTAGGAAGAGACTGTTGCAAGAGATGAGTCATAGAGGCATGATACAGGATGAAGCCTGGACTTGTCCGGACTTGTTCAGAACCCAACGCCCTCTCCAGAGGGAGGGGGGATGAGATCATGTATTGAACAAGGGGGGCCGACAAAGCCCGAATGATAGATAAAAGGAGACATTTGCAGGCAGAACACTGGGATTTCAACACGGGTGCCGTCCAAGTGCACCGAGAGGAGATACGGACGATCGCAACTGATGTATTGAGGACTTTGTCTCTGTTCACGGAAAGAAGACCGCTGTTCGTGGACAATAAGATTTAAAGACGGAGGTTTTCCTCTCCCCACTGCTCGACTCTTAACATCTGGACAACGGAGAAGACGCAGCAGCCCTAGAAAGACTTTGTACTGAGTTTTGAGGACTGTTGAACGGACTTCGCTGCGAGAGCAGGAGGACTGAGGGTCCGGCCGGACCTTCGCTCCTAACAACTCCAAAAGAACGTTTTAATCGCACCATTGAACATCCAGCTCCAACCGAGCCGTCTCGGCAACTAAAACTAATGAGTATAATCTGATAAGAAAGTTAACGTAACGAATCAAGTGTAGTAACATTTTATGTGAGCTGCAGCTTTAACCCTTGCAAACTAACTAAAATATAACCTGCAATAAATATCTAATCTGCATTTAAAGTAAATTTCTCAAGTGCATTCATTTGCTCAAGTAGTAAAAGTTCCTCGTGGCAGTAAAAAGTTAAAGCCATTGTATGTCTAACAACTGAGTTTTGAAAGGTTATCCTAGAGACCGAATCCACTTAACAACCCCTTACGGTTTTAGAAAGAAGTAATCCTAGCCGTTAAAACCTAACCTGGCATTTACCAAGAGCACGGATCCATAAGAGGGAAGCTGCCATAACCGACGCGACTGGTGAGAGCGCCCGGGGCCAGGACTGGTCTCTCGGCCGAGTGCGCTCAGACCGGAGGAAGCAGGGTAGACGTCGGGAGTAACGGCAGTTAGCGGAGCCAGGCGAGTTCCCTCGCAAGAACACCAGCTCGACAATCTTTTAATAGAGAGCTGAGTCAGTAAGTAGCCCCGTATCGGGCCAGAAGTATCCCAGGATCTAACAGCGTATCATTTTTGAAATTACTCTTTCAAAACGTTCAAAAGTTATGGGGATACGTGCCAATAGCTTTTTTTAGCATGCCTTTGCTTGGTTTATGCTGGCCTGCTTCACTCAATCGAAGTCAAATCAGTTTTAGAGACTGTAAAACCGGTTGTGCTATGACTGTGGCTGTCATTGAAATTTTTAGGCTTTATTTCAAGTAATATTTTAGACACAAGTGCTTTTTTTCAGGCGAACCTGAAAACTTTTTCAATTTGAGCTGTGCCATATGTGTATTTGTTATTAACCAGTAACATATACACAATTGTACAGATATCAGCACATCTCACAAGTGTTACCTGTATTATACAATCAAAAAATTATTCAAATAGACCTTGTAGTTGCAGAAATACACTCTCTTTAGTATGGGTATGCAATTTTCGAGCAGAGGCCTGAAAATAGGGGCAGTGTTCAAGAGGTTCAAGAGACCTACTTTCCATATCATGGTGTAAATTATGCTAATTAATCAGGTGGTTTATGTTGCATTTTGATACTTTTCTATTTGTGGCAGCAACAATAACATTGTTGTACAACATGACAATTTTGTAAACAAGAAATATCGGCAGAATCCATTTGGAGTCAGCCAGCACTTTATTTATGTTTAAGATTATATTCCTTTTCAGTTTTGGCCAGCAGCTGAGCTTGGAGGTATTCAGAGCAACACACATTAGTTTTAAATGAGTTTTTCTCACTGCATGGTTTCAGTGTAAAACGACTTACTGCCTGTACTTACTTAATGTACAAGCTCTGCAGGCTCATAGTTCACTCGGTTGGAAGATCACCACAGGTTGCTACAAAATGACATCTCACTAACCTTAGCCAAGCTGGACTGCTCACATTTTACCATATTGAAATTGCTTAAGGACACTTTGCATGTCGTTATTGTTGCCCACAGACCTGCTCTCTGTCAGCTGACATCTAACTGTCACTTAAACTCTCCATGCCTGCTTTGGAGGCCCCAAAATGCTATTTTAGTGTCAGAATGTTCAGCGGATATGTGGCTTGTGAAAAATTGTTTGAATATTCTGATCGCACTGTTCACACCATAGACTGTGTATAAGAAGTGGACGGCGTCATCCTGACGTCACCCATTAGTTTGTGCACTGTGATTTTGAAGTGTCAAATTCTGCATTTTGACCTTTGCTATTTTGGTTTTTGGCTGTCGCCATCTTGTTTTTATTTGCAACCAGTGAACAGAAGTGACCATATTTGTTCTGCTGAGTAGTGACATTTCAAAGCCGTATACAGCTCTGTCAATCACAGTAAGCCCCGCCCTAAAGCATCCCCTGCTTTATGGTCTATTTGACTCGAAATGGACCATCATTTACTAAATGAACATCATGCTGTATTGAAAAGCGATATTTCAGTCTGCAGCCTCTCATCCACCACAGCTACGTTTACACAAAACACTAGCTCGACTAAGAGCTAATTGTCACAAACAAGTTCAAACAGAGGCTGAGACAAAGCAGCCAGGAGGACAGAAGGAATGAGTGATGATGTCTGATGTCTGCGTTCTTTTGTTCTTTATAAACAGGAATATGATTTATTTTATTGACATTTTAGTTTTGTTTCTAGTGAGATAATAATGATTTTAAATAATGACATTACTGCTGCTGCTCTAGAAACAATATTTATTTAGATATAAATCAATTATGTGACATGCCCTACTATGCCTACTGTTGTTCTAAACTTATCTCACTACTCGTACTAAACCAACCCAACCAATGAAGGCAACAAGTAATAAGAGGAAGATTAGTGGGTCATGTCTTTGCAAGTATACAGGAAAATAAACTGGAAAAAGTCAGATGACATCATAATAATTAGTCGCGTGCTTTTTTGTTTCAGGGAGAGTGTTTTTTTTCCCGGAGCGATGGGCCTTTGAAAAAGGGGCGTTTTCTCTGCTGTCGGACAAATAGGACATTTTTCAGATTATTAGGGTATTGGAATAAAGTACCATGGCCGATCGGCAGGACCTCCACGGCCCACTAGATGGTACTCTGAGGCCCACCAGGGCTTTTTTTCTTCGCTTTATGTGTTTATCTGTCTACTATTTTAAACGGCATTCATTTATATGTGAAACATAGCGGCAGCAGGACATCCACTATGTCTACTGTGGGTCAAAGTATGTACATGCATGTCAGGTCTGCAACAACCACGATATACACTTCCCGAGCCACTCTTCAAATAAAAGGCCACAGAGTGGTGTCTCATTCTATTGTCGTCCACTTCCACAAACTCCTGTCAAGTGTTTGAGTGTTCTGGTGACGTGGGAGCAGCTGTCAGATGCGTGGCCAGATAAGAGGAGTCGGGTGCACGCTGTGACAGCCCATTGATGTCCGTGCTGTGGGCCCACCGCTCCCTGCCAATGGCTCCAGAGCGTATTCTCTCAGGGCAATTGTGCTGTGAGTGGCAGTGGTCGAGGCTCCCACAGGAGGCACAGTAGCATGCTTGGAACACAATTTAAACTCCAGGATTTTGACATTGTGCCAAACTGAACAGCATGTTGTCAGTCTATAATTTTTATTTATTTTTGTAATTACATTGAAATTCAAAGTCAGTGTTATTTACAGCTGCACTAAGCAAATGCACATATTGGTAAGCTTGAAATGTGTGTGCCATGTGCCAAAAGAAGCCTCTGTCTCACTCAAGGCTAAATATCTTATTTCTCAGTTTTAGATTCACGATATAACCATGAGGAATCTCACGGAGCGACAAGACCAAACATATTAAAATTCAACCAGCAATAAGGGAGCGGTCAGTCTGGGCAAAGCTGGACTCATTGATGGCTGAAGTCCTCCATCAGCGTTTGGTACATTTACATTGAATCCCAGGAGAACAGTTTATTGGTAACACTGAATGATTACTGGAAGATGAAGTTCTTCAAACTTACAGTTAGCAATGTGTGTTTTGATGCCATTTTCCAATATAACAGATTATACAAGGCCTGAAATAATATGTTTATTCCTGTTATAGTTAATCTTTACTTTATGATTGGAATAAAATGACAAAATGATTCTTCCTTCCTTCCAATTAGACTCCAGTTTTTGTATTGTGGGCATTTTTTGATAGAACTGGTGGCGGTGGTTCTGATGTTGATGGTACCGATGGCGGTGGTCCTGGTGTTGATGGTACCGATGGCGGTGGTCTTGATGTTGATGGTAAGGATGGCAGTTTTCCTGATGTTGATGGTATGGATGGCAGTGGTCCTGATACCAATGGCGCTGGTTCTGATACAAATGGTCCCGACAGTGGTGGTCTTGATGTAAATGATACTGATGGTGTTGGTCCTGTTGTAAATGGGGCCAGAGCAAGTACTCTACGTTGCACCGGATTTTTTCTGTATTTAGTATTACAGACCGCAGATATTCCGTATCATAGCAACAAAGGCATCTCCTGAGAAATTCAGTGGCCAGAAGCTCCACTATATTCACATATAGAGATAGGGGTACTGCAAAGCCAGGTGCTAATTCTTTCTCAATATATGAATATTGATATAAAAACATGTGTTAGTGCTTCTTTAAAAGGTGACATACCATTTCATGGAACTCTAGGTTCACTTTAGGTAGAATTCTGACTTTGGCTCCCCCCAGTGGTAGTGTTGACTGGATAAGACCCACCAACACTGAGAAAAAAGGGGTTGAAAGCAACTCACTGACAGCACAATTTGACTGTGATCGTCTTGTTCTTCTACAAACACAAACATAAAGCATCAGAATGCTTTTTATTACACATAAAATCCAAAGGTAGATGCTTTCTTCAAATCAGAGAGTAAATTAAATCCATTTGTAGTTAAGGCTTTCTGAATTAAACTAGTCTACATCTTTTTTCAACAGTTTCCAATTGCGATCTACAGCCTGAAAAAAGGAGGAGAGTACAAGCACACAGGACACAGGCTCTTATCCTTTATACTGCATGCAGTTGGGTTTGGCACCTAGACAAACCACAACAAGGCTGGAAGGATGGCCAGGAAAAACAACCATAAAGGCAATGTTTCATGAGATCACTGCCTGGCTTTGAAAATCAGATGATGTTTACACCAGCCCGAGCAGAGTGAATACTGAGAGGCATTGTTTGAGTGGAAATAAATTGGAGTCCATCTGTCCTGGGTCTTCCAGCCAGCAGTCCAAATATCTGAAGCCCTATCGGATTTAGACACACGACTCCATTGTCTGGCAAAAATAATGCAAGCATAGCAAGCACTTTATCTGCTCCACAGTTTGAAATACGAGTGTCGATTTGACTCTAAATGGACCATAATTTCATGCTGTATTGAAGACTTGAAACTAGAGATTGAGACCATAAACTCATGTTTACAATGTTTACCGAGGTAATAAATCTAGTGAGAAATTTTCCTATAAACTTCTATACAACCAGAGGAGTCGCCCCCTGATGGCCATTAGAAAGAATGCAAGTTGAAGACACTTTAGCATTGGCTTCACATTTCAGAACCGGAGGTTGCCGCCTGGTTATATAACAAAACTCTGGTCTGAGGGTTGTGGAGGGATGGCGGTGAATATGTGGTGCTCAGCAATGGATACTTCATTCAGTTTGCTACATTTAAACATAAATAACGAGGCACCATTATTCCTAGTTCCTAATGTCATTCCTAATGTCCCGTCAGCTGGGTTTAAAAATGTCCACTTTTCTCAGATAATATCGACAGATGTACCGATCCTTATATTTGATTTTTCTTGTCTTTTTTCATTCTTCCTTACTTATTCGTATTCCATGAGTGGTATCCACTAACAAGATATCCTTATAGCGTGAAAAGGATTTTGTTGAAATAAGAAACCTTTCATGTTTTAACCAGGGACTGGGAAAATATTTTTGGGCAGGAAACACAAAGAGGAGGGTTGAGGACACACGGTGGACAGGTGAGGAATAGCAATGATAGAAATGACAAGATAAGTTGGTACTGCATTGCATTCAGAACAACAAGAAAATTTAGAGTATGATGAAGATACAGCCATGACATAGTCGATCATCTGAAATTAAATCACGACCAAGACGTTTTGCTTTTGAAAGGCATTAATGTAGGGGCGACAGAAAGAGCTTCAAATGTGACACTCAAGTCCATGGCTGGACTTTGTGGTGACATGGTATGTCCTACAAACTCACTGGCTTAACAGGACACCCATTTGATCTTTCTATAGATCATGGATATGATGGATGAGCTAAATAATTAAACCATAAATGTTGCCAAGAACTCATATACAGTATCCTGTCAACTGCCTTCCTGTCCGACGTCTCTTTATGACAAAAACAGTGCCATAAACAAAACGAATGATGTCGTGATGCCTCTCAAACCACATCATTCAGTTATAAGTTTTGGCCCAACGAATAAAAGTCACCTTGTATATGATTGAAGTCCAACAAAAAATATGAAAGGCAAGGGAGTAAGTTTCACTTTGCACATTCCTGCCAATCTCTATATCTTAAACAGTTACATTGTACATTTTTTTATTTGGTAGGCCTTTTAAAAAAAAAAAGAAAATTGTGTTCTATATTTAGGTTTCTTGTTTATGTGTCAAAACACAACAAACAAACAAATTCCTAGATTGTGAAAACCTACTTGGCAATGAACCAGATTCTGATTCTGTAATCATCCATATACCAAATGCCTATTTATGTTGAGTAAACGTAAAGAGTTTGCTACCTCACTGTCCACACAGTTATTAATGTTACTTATCATTAATGCTGTAACAGTTGCCATTGAATATGAAATCATGGTTTATAAACTTTACAGCAGCTCCTACTTTCACCGTGGCGAGTTCATCCTGAAGTGAACAGTTGTACTCATACCAATAGAAGGGTGCTTAACTCAGATGTGAGTGTGACTAAGAGCGGAGTTCACTCCGTCATGGTGTGGGAGTATGGAGGGTTTGGTTCGAGAAAGGCCCTATGTCTTCCTTACGTCCTCCGGATACCCCCAGACTTTCCCTCCTTTTCCAATCATCTGATAGCCCCACCCATCGACTCACCTGTTTCCACTTCCCTAATCAGCTTTGCCTGGCCTTCCCCGCCCACCTGCTCACCTGTATCTCATTTCCTCGTCAGCCACTCTCCACATACAGTATACCGGTCCACTTCCTTTGTGCCTTTGTTGGTTCATCCTAGTTGCCATATACGTACATTGTACTATTGACCTTCAATGGTTGAGGTTAATATAGGTCGTTGCCCAGCGAGTCAAGTGGAATTTATTCACAATTTATGGGTAACCATCCAGACACCGCCATTAGTTTTGGGCTTTAAGTAAATCAAGTAAAAAAACAAACTAAGATGGATATTACAGCAATCTCTGGATGGCTAAACTTTAATATTGTAAAACTCATTCTAAACAGGCTTCAAAGTCCAAGGGAAACAGGAGTCAGAGAGCCTTTAGCCTCTGTACTGTGAGTATTCCCCAGTGAAACTATATTTGATCAAATCAAATGCTTTACACAACATGATGGTTTGATTCTCATATAAAACAATAACCTTGACTTAAAGGTAAATTAAACATCTGCTGTAATCCTGCTTGTCTCCTCTAACAAGGTAGAATGTGTTGTCTGAATCCTGAAGTATTATCCATTAAACTTGGGTCATATCTACTTTGACAGTCGCTATGGCAACGGATACTCAGTGTTGTTGGCGAGGCGTTTATTGCCCGAACCGACCATCTCATTCATATCAGATGTGGACCTTGCGCTGCCAATCACTTCTATTGAGGTAGAAAAACTAAATTACAAACTGGTAAGCCAAAGGAAATATGTATCTGCATGTCTCTGATATAAAAATGTCGTGGTCTTGTGAGATGCACCAGTATGATTCCACAATAGTGATGTCTTTAAAACTTTAAAAAGTACATATAGGGGGAGGAGAGTGTCCGGTTTGGCGACATCAGAATTGCATCCCTGCTCTTTGCAGATGATGTGGTTCTATTTGCTCTTTCAGAACGTGACCTTCAGCACACACTGGGGCGCTTTGCAGCCGAGTGTGAAGCGGTCGGGATGAGAGTCAGTAACCTCCAAGTCTGAGGCCTTGGTTCTCTGGAAAACAATGGACTGCACCCTCTGTGTTGGGAGCAGTGGCGGGCCGTCAGGGCCAGCAAGTCTTTCTCTGCTGGCCTAGACAGAATCACAAAGTTATAGCTATTATATAATCGAATTATTTTTCAGAAATACACCACATAAATAAAACTAAATATTTTTCCCATTATCTTATTTTCTCATTGCACAGCTACTGTCTTCCTCAGTGGCTCTGCTTCCAGTGCAGCTTCTTTTAAGTAGAGCTTTTATCCAATCAGATTTAACCCCTGTGCTGTCTCTAAGTAAAGAAATGAGCACGTCATCTGCAGCAGGGGTCTTTACGAGCCACAGCTCATTGACTGAGGTTGACTTTAGCTGCTGGAGGCTGGATCGACCATTGTTACCACGACACTCCTCTTCACTTCCCCGCAGCACATCCAGGTACAGGAACCAAAACGATCAGCCCGCTCCAAAGGGCGAAGAGCAACACATTTATTTCACCTAATTTAATGTAGCTAAAGCTCACTGAAGTAGGCCTAACCCTGTATATGATTATACAGATGTATCATTCTCTTTAGGGCATACAGAACACATTTACATACAGGCCACTAATCTGCATTAAATATGCAATCACAGAGCTCATAATATTTGTCCCAATTTACTTTCCCACATAGTTCCCACTCATTTATATTTGTCACGTTTGATGAAAAAAGAATGTTTCTCCAGTTGGATCAACAAAGTCTCACTTTGTGGCTCAGCAAGGATTTAGCCAGGGAAGAAGATACAAACCTTTTTACTTTTACTTCAGCAACACCAAATACTCACAGAAGGATCAATAAAGTTGAATCTCATCTGATCTCTGCATGTGCAATAATGTGCTCATAAAACTCCCCTGAATACTGTCTCTTTTGTAACAGAGCAATAGGAATTCACACACCGCCGGCACTGACAGGCAAAGCGTTACCTGTAGTTCCTGAGGATCGGGTGGCTCTGTAATCCTGCCTATATTGGCGCCTGAAGAGGGAGTCGTCTATAAATAGCTCGATATGTTAATGCCGGTGTTCGCTGATAGAGATGGTCTGCCTCTGAAGTGAGGAGAGGCTGGGCTGGAAGTCTGGAGAGAACTTTAGAGAAACGAGTTCTGCCTGAAGCACCTCTCAGTGAAATGACCTGACATTGACCTGTGGTATATATTCAGCTCATGTCTATTCCCCATACTGTGTCTGAAGAATACTGCATATAGTTTATTGCTGTGATGTTACTGTCTTAAGACACATGTGTTTTCATGGGCACATCTTTCCGTAATCACAGAGATGAAAACTGACAAGTTATATATAATAAGGAACAATTAATCGATAAGGACTACGTTTCAGGGCTGTAACTGGAGTACGCAAGTTACTTGACAAATAAATCAACGTTTACTTCTTGTTTCATGAACAAAGGTCAAAGATCACTGTTCCACTCTGTGACGGATTTCCCAGTCGATGTGCGTTTCCCCCAACCTGAACCTGAACCGTCCCTTGTACCCGAGTCTCACTCTACTCGACCATGAAATATGCAGCTTGTGCAAAGAACTGGCACTTTATTTATTTATTTTTATTTATTAAGGGGGAAATTTGTCTCTGTATTTGACCCATCCTTGTATCAGGGAGCAGTGGGCTACCCATGACAGGCACCCGGGGAGCCGCTAGGGGGTTAGTGTCTTGCTCAAGGACACTTCGACTCAGAACACATCCCAGCCAAGGATCGAACCGTCAACCCTCCGGTGCAAGTGAACTGGGGAGAAGGAGTTTGACACCTGGTGGTTGAATGTCATTGACAGCACCTTTAAGTCACTTGTGTGGATCTAGGCGTCATTTTTCAAGTCGGAGGAAATAACCCAAGACATAACTCAGTTGTTTTTACATGCAGAGAGATAAGATTCATTTAATTGTCATAGTCCTTTAATAAAATACTTGAGTAAAAAGGTGCGCAGTTACTTTATACCACTGTATTTATCCAGGCTGGTTTTATCCAACATTTGTAGCAAAAGCTTTCAAAAATAATGTACCATAATTCACAGATATACAACGAAATAATTTAGTAAGTTATCCACGAAATGATGCATGAGGAAGTTTAAAGACCACAAAAGCAAACGCAGGAGCGGAGGTGGATGTGTCCAACAAACAGTGAACATTTAAGCCAGGAGGCCACTGTTCCTTCCCCATGTGAAACCAGAAGTCAAGATGATGGTCCTTCCGTGGTTATCGTTACGACAATCTTTTCCTAAATCTAAAAAAAGTGGTTTTGTTGCCTAAATCTAAATTTAGGCAATCCTAAATTTTCAAAATAAATTTTGAAAAGACCTGATGCATGTCACCAGGCAGCAACCTCCGGTTCTGCCGAGTGAAGCCGACGAGGAAGTGTCTTGAAACCTGCATTCTCCCCACTGACCAGCAGGGGGCGACTCCTCTGGTTGCAAAAAGAAGTCTGATTGTATGAAAGTCTATGAGAAAATGTTCACTTTGTTAAAGTAACCAACCAGATTCTGCACAGTTTCAAACATTAAACATCAAACTTTAAAGTGTTCTCCTCTCTGCTGCTGTCAGTTGTCATTTCAGCTCAAAGCAGATGCGACCCTCCTCCACCCCAGTCACCTCCGGTCAGCATCACAGTCATGCTCCTCATTCATCATCAGATTGCAGCTACTCCCTACATCACCACCAGTGTCTGGACTCCAGGGGGATTAGGCCTTATCTGACCTCAGCATCACTACCTCTCCATTATCCTACTTCAGGATGGAGTCCAATTGCCAAAGGCTTTGCACTATTCAAAATTCATGCATGTAAAATAAATTATTGTCAAATTATAATGAAGTCTCTCCTGATTGAACTGTGATTGACAGGTTGCTGCCGCTACCAGAGCCGTATATACAGCGTCTCTACGTCACTTCTCCGCCATCTAAATATGGTAACTTCTGTTCATTGGATGCAAAAATAAACATGGCAACGGCAGTAATCCAAGATGGCGACAGCGAAATCACGGAACTCAAGGCTTCAAAAATCAGTGCACAAACCAATGGGTGACGTCAGGATGACTACGCCCACTTCTTACACACACTCTATGGTTGGAACGAGCATATTGACACGTGTTGCTGGCTGTTTTAGGAAAACGCATGAAAAATTTACTTTTCGTAGGATATCAGACCAGTTTGAGATGATTTGAGCTTTATGACATGGTGCATTATCCTGCTGGAAGTAGCCATCAGGAGATGGGTACACTGTGGACATAAAGGGATGGACATGATCAGCAACAATACTCAGGTAGGCCGTGGCGTTTAAACCATGCTCAATTGGTACTAAGGGGCCCAAAGTGTGCCAAGAAAATATCCCCCCCACCATTACACCACCAGCACCAGCGTGAGCCGTTGATACAAGGCAGGATGGATCCATGCTTTCAAGTTGTTTACGCCAAATTCTGACCCTTCCATCTGAATGTCGCAGCTGAAATTGAGACTCATCAGACCAGGCAACGTTTTTCCAATCTTCTGTCACATGTGGCACTCTGAGATTTTTTAATGAAAAGTGCGTTACAAATAAAATGCATTATTATTATGTTGGTGAGCCTTTGAATTGCAGCCTCAGTTTCCTGTTCTTAGCTGAGTGGCACCCAGTGTGGTCTTCTGCTGCTGTAGCCCGTCTGCTTCAAGGTTCCACGTGTTGTGCGTTCAGAGATGGTGTTCTGCAGACCTACCAGTGAGCACTAACCCGGAGTTCAACGTTGATTTCTGGTTGAAAAAGCGTTGATATGAGGTCTGAACGTCTAAGACGTATTTTAACCGTCTTTTGAACCGGCTAAATTACGGTTACAATATCAACGTGTCACAAAACACCAAATTGTTTTAAAATATTGATGTTTGTTCAGTTGTAGGGTGAAAGACACGCGATTTTGGTTACTTTAAACGTATTTCTCCAAAATCATATTCCGCTGTCCGTTCATATGTGGTCTACGCGGAGACGTGATTTCAACGCATTCAATGTCTCATATAAAACGTCGTAAATATGGAACTATAGACTGTGTGCTGTCAACAAGAAGCTCACCGGACATGATAATGAGAGCAGAGCACATTATGTCTGTATATGTTCACTAAAATACAACTCTGTGTTTACTGCTGGAATATGCATGTGCACGGACTCTGCATTGTTCTAAGTTAGAGGCTGGAAACACGACAAGGTTTGAGCTAGCTAGCTCTTACTGAGTGATGAGGAAGTGAACGAGCTGACGGAATAAACGAGGCTTCACGCTAATGACGTACTCTGTAAGTACTTGAACTACTTTATTCCAATATTGCAAACCAAAATATTATTACCATACCACTAATATCATGTTGCTCATCATGCGGGCGAGGCTGCTAGCTTGTTAGCATGTAGCGTTAGCATGTTACGAACAGTAAACTGTTGTGAAAATAAAGCTGTCTTTCACACTTAGAGCGGATTTAAGAATGAAACAGAAGCTCTCAGAGGCGTATAGTTATATTAAAGCAATAGATTTATTTATCAACAGAGTTATTCAGCCCAGCAATCAAACAAGCTTGGGTGCTAATGGTTGAACTTCGCAGAGATTCACCACGAGACACACTTCAACACAGCAGTGTGAAGCTTAATATAGGGTTCCACCCCTTGATGTCCATTTGTCAAAATCAAAGTAGCAGGCGGAGCACATTTGTATGTGAATACAACCTGGTTGGAAGCCGTGAACGTCCGTTCACCTTGGCCCCTCCCAGAAGGCGTCTTCTTATATCAGTGTGCATGAAATGTTGCATGAGTGCGGACCTGAGAAAGAGTGTGTGAAGAGTTGGGCTCTGCTGGGGTGTTGTCCCTCTCTTGAATCTCACTGTCCATTGTTCCTTTCTTATCTATCTGAAGATGGCGGCCTGTTCCTTGTGACGCAGTTAAATCAGTAATCTTCCTCCTGCTTCTCTCTGGCCCTAGCGTGTGCTGTGGGCACTGTATGAGTGGTTAATAGAGCTGCATAAGCTAATGGTTATTAAAACTACAAATATGCTAGTGATTAATTAAACTGTATATAAGCTAGTTGCTAATTAAAGCTGCATATAAGCTAGCTGCTGCTTAAAGCTGCATATAAGCTAATTGCTGATTAAAGCTGTATATAAGCTAGCTGCTGATTAAAGCTGTATATAAGCTAATTTTATCAACAAATCCCTCTCTTGACGTCTGAAGGACGTCACTTTCTTAACCTTCCTACCCTGTTCACACGCTTGTGTCTGCCTCTGCCTCTCCTGACCCTACCAGGCTGTTCTGCTCTTCCCATACTGGGTAAGCTCCATAAGGAGGGGGTGGTGGTGGTTCCTTGGAGAGGGCAGTGGTGATAGGACGGCCAACCAAAGAATGAATACAGGGTATTATACAACATCCACATGAGACCAGTATTGCAATGAACACACCCGCTGACACTGCTATTGACAAGATCAGGTGCTTCCATTTTCCAAACATGTTTTCCATCCAATCTCCAAATGGATTGTTTACACCTGATGCTTCCTGCATTTCTTTTGACAGTGCCTTCAGACTATTCAGTGCTTTTGTGACTGAACCGTCCGGCGCAGTGTTGTTGGGGATGATAGTGCAACACAGGTCTCCAAACATTCAGCAAGCAACATGTCCAAAGCCATTTTGTTTTGCACAGCAATCAAAGAAGTTGGGGCCAGCTGCTCAGCCAGACCCTCTATTGCATCCTAGTATGATTAGCCAAACGAAGAACATTGTAATGCACATAATTGATACGATCAACATTTTTATTCACTGTTATCCATGGAATTATACTCGCGATACTCTCAAAACCTGCTGCAATTTGGTCTACCAATTTGTATTCATTAGGCACTCCTCTGGGCACTCCGATTGCATCTATGTAGGTTGGACCTTTGTCCAGACTGGACTCAGTTCCAGCTGCTCTTTTTGCTAAGATATGTCTGCGTCTGCGTTGGGTCATATTGCACCAGTCTTCTGGCACTCTGCCTAGGTTGGTTTGAGCTCTATCGTTGGTGAAATGGTAACAGACATATCTGGATCCTAGTCCTTTGTAAGCTTTGAAATAACCTACTGCAGTTTGGTTGTCAATTGGTGGAAATATGGATGCCAGAGTCGTGCAATTTGGTGGAGTAGCCATTTTAGTCATATTTGTCATGCATGCGTATCCTGTTGGGTCAGATTCAGGATATAGTGGTGCTGGTTCGGTGAACATAGCTGGTCTAGCTGCAGCACAAGCTACACAGCTACTCATTTAGTTTTTTATAGCATTGTCAACAATCCAATTTAACCAAACATTGTCGCTTCCTTGTCCTGTAGCTAATTGGATCACCTGTTGGTGGTTGCTGAAAAGTCAAATTACAAATTACAAAACAAATTATGCATTTTGCGTCAGATTACCTCGGACCTCTGCTAGAGGTCTGGACGGCTCAGGTGCTGGGGCACAATGTGACAGGTGGTGCCAAGGTGCTCCTGCTTTACCTATGACTTGGACCGAGTGTGAAGTAACCTCCTTCACTTCGTACGGCCCTGTCCACCTGGGGTCAGTCCACTTTCTCTTATGAACTTTGACCCTGACCCAGTCACCCTCTCGGATGAGATTTTTTACCTTTTCCTGGTCAGCTGCACTGGTTCGCTGGACCTGTTTGGAGAGAGCCTCCGTGAGAATTGTCACGTGCAACTTGAAGGTACTGAGTGTAGATACAAAACGCCGAGTTCAGGAGCCAAAAAGAGGTAGAATTTAATAAGATATCCCACAGAGGGAAAACACAGGAACAGACGTGTCAAGAAAACATGAGGCTCGAACGAAGGGCCAGGTACAGACACGCCTTAAATACACTTGAGGCAATTACACAGGTGAACCCACTTAAGGTGAGCCAAGTCCAATCAGTCCACAAAACCTAATTAAGGCGCACTCTGCCACCATCTGCTGGATGTCCTGGGGTCCTACGGCGCAGTCCTGACAGTACCCCCCACCCGACGGCCACCTCCAGGTGGGCCAGGCTGGAGAGGGTGTGCACGGTGAAAGGCACGGATGAGGGCAGGATCCAGGACGTGCCGGGAGGGCACCCATGAGCGTTCCTCTGGGCCGTAGCCCTCCCAGTCAATCAGGTACTGAAGGCCTCGCCCCCTCCGCCGGGAATCCAGCAGCCTCCGGACGGTGTAGACAGGGCCACCAGCGACGACCCGCGGGGGCGGCGGCAATGGGGCAGGCCTGGACAAGGGCGAGGAGAAGAGAGGTTTCAGCAAAGAGACATGAAACACTGGTCTCACCCGGAGAGTCCTAGGAAGTCTGAGTTTGTAAGCCACCGGGTTGATCCTCCTCTCCACAGGAAACGGACCGATGAACCGGGGAGTGAATTTGGAGTCCGTGCGCAGAGGCAGGTTCTTGGTGGAGAGCCATACTCTCTGTCCAGGGCGGAACGTCGGGGCGCGCCGTCTCTTGCGATTGGCCTGGATCCGATGGGTTTCGGTGGCGCGTGTAAGCGCAGCACGGGCCTTCTTCCAGGCCTGGCGGCATCTGGCCACAGCAGCATCCGCAGAGGGGACCGCTGACTCGGACTGCTGAGAGGGAAAAAATGGCGGGACATATCCGTACTGAACCTCAAAAGGCGACATACCGGTGGAGGACCCACTCAGTTGGTTGTGGGCGATCTCAGCCCACACCAGCTTTCGACTCCAGGCACCCGGATTGGATGATACCATGCAGCGTAGGTATTTCTCCAGCTCCTGGTTCACGCGTTCCGTCTGTCCATTACTCTCCGGATGGTAGCCTGATGAAAGACTGACAGACGTTTCAAACAAGGACCAAAATGCACTCCAGTACTTGGACATGAATTGGGGCCCTCTATCAGAGACAATGTCACTAGGGATGCCATGGTGACGCACCACCTCTCGGACCACCAAATCAGCGGTTTCCTTCGCAGACGGCAGCTTAGGTAGTGGGACAAAGTGGCTTGCTTTGGAAAACCGGTCCACAATTACAAAAATCACTGTGTTACCGTCAGAAGGTGGTAGGCCAGTGATGAAGTCCATTGAGATGTGGGACCATGGCCGATAAGGAACCGGCAGGGGGTGGAGCAGGCCCGCCGGGGCTTGGTTTCCTGACTTCTGTGTAGCACAAACAGAACATGCGTGAACATACTCCTCAATGTCAGTTCTCATGCGTGGCCACCAAAAGCGGCGGCTGACTAGCTCCATCGTGCGGGCAGCCCCAGGATGGCCCGTCACTGGTGAGTCATGCCCCCATTGTAGAACTTCAGAGCGGGCGTTGAGCGGGACATACAGACGGCCCGGGGGTACTCCACTAGGACCTGGATCCTCCTCTTGCGCACGCAGGACGGCGTCCTCCAGGGCAAGCGTCACCTGTCCCACCACGCAGCTGGGGGGAATGATGCACTCAGGGACCGGGTCAGTAACGTTGGCGTCATACTGGCGCGATAAGGCATCAGCCTTGGCATTCTTGGTGCCGGGGCGAAACGTGATGATAAACCTGAATCTGGTGAAAAACAGGGCCCACCTGGCTTGTCGGGGGTTCAGGCGCTTGGCCTCATGGATGTACTGGAGGTTCTTATGATCCGTGATGACTGTGAATGGGTGGCGCGCTCCTTCCAGCCAGTGTCTCCATTCTTCAAGTGCCCTTAGGATGGCCAACAGCTCCCTGTCACCGGCGTCATAGTTCCTCTCAGCGTCACTAAGCTTGCGAGAGAAAAAGGCACATGGGTGCGTCTTGTTGTCCATACCTGATTTCTGGGACAGCACAGCTCCAACACCAGACCTGGACGCATCCACCTCCAACACAAACGGAAGGGCAGGGTCAGGGTGCCTCAGCAGTGGGGCTGACGTGAACTGAGCCTTGAGATGCTCGAACGCCGCTTGCGCCTCCGGGGTCCATCTGAGTTTGGTTGGGGCTCCCCGGGCCACTGCTGTGATAGGTGCTACTATGGAGCTGAAGCCTCGAATGAAACGGCGATAAAAGTTATCAAACCCCACAAAACGCTGTACCTGCTTGAGAGTGGCGGGAACCGGCCAGTCCAGTACAGCCTGCACCCTGGATTCGTCCATGATTACTCCATCGGGGGAGATGACATACCCCAAAAAGGAGGTGCGGGTAACGTGGAACTCACACTTCTCCAGTTTGACGAAGAGCTGGTTGTCCAGCAACCGCTGGAGGACCTGCCGGACGTGCTGGCGATGTTCTGTGAGGGACTTGGAAAAAATTAGCACATCATCGAGGTAAACGAACACACTGCGGTTGAGGAACTCCCTGAGCACTTCATTTACAAAGGCTTGGAACACAGCAGGAGCATTGGTCAGACCAAATGGCATTACCCGGTATTCATAATGTCCACTGGGGGTGCTAAAAGCAGTCTTCCACTCATCATTCTCTCTGATGCGGACCAGATGGTAAGCATTCCGCAGGTCTAGTTTAGTGAACACTGTAGCTCCTCCAAGAAGATCAAAAGCGGAAGACATGAGTGGCAACGGATATTTGTTCTTTACTGTGATGTTGTTCAGTGCTCGGTAATCTATGCATGGTCGTAGACCACCATCTTTCTTGGGTACAAAAAAGAATCCTGCTGACACTGGTGAAGTTGAAGGTGTAATAAGCCCGTTCTTAAGAGACTCGCTAATGTAGTCCTCCATGGCCTGAGTCTCGGGGCTGGAGAGAGGGTATAGTCGTCCCCGGGGGGGAATAGTGTTAGGCAACAGGTCAATGGCACAGTCAAAAGGTCTGTGAGGAGGAAGTGCTGTAGCTCTAGTCTTACTAAATACTTCAGCTAGGTCATGATACTCTGCAGGGACTGAAGAGAGCTCAGAGGATGAACAGGCAACAGAACACTTCATCACAGGTGTAACATGTTTGGCTGAGATACACTCTGGGCTCCATGATAAAAATTCGCCAGTGGACCAGTTGAACTGGGGATTGTGTTTCTGAAGCCAGGGAAACCCTAGTACTACTCTATCATGTTGGGATTGGACTAAAGCCAAAGAAACAGTCTCTGTATGTGACCCAATCTGCAGTAGTAAGGGGTGTGTCATGAAGTCAATTTTACCGGAGCCTAGGGGTCGTCCGTCGAGCGCCTGGATTTTCACAGGATTGGGAAGGGCCTTGGTAGGTAGACCGAGGCGTGTGGCCAGAGCAGAGTCCATCAGGTTTTCCTCTGAGCCTGAATCGATCAGCACCGTGATAGGGATGTTCTCCGGGTTCTCTGGGGTCCAGGTGAGTCGAGCCCTCAGGCAGAGGCGCTTAACTGGGTTGGGGTACTGAGATTGGACAAAATTGCTCACTACGCTGTCCCCTCCTCCTAATGAGCATCCTCGTTTCCCTGCCGCTGGGGACATTGGTCCCGGTAATGTCCAGCTCCTCCACAGTAAAGGCAGCATCTCTCTCTGCGGCGTCGCTCTCGTTCTGCAGGTGTAATGCGGTACCTGCCTACCTCCATTGCCTCCGCTTGAGCGGGCTGAGCAGTGGGGCCCGACGCGCCCAGTGGTGAATGCGCTTGGGGAGGTGCCGAATTGGGAAGCCTGCGCTCACGCCTCCTTTCGCGTATGCGCTGATCGAGGCAGATAGAGGTGGTTATGAGCTCATCTACAGTGACCCCCCACTCCCGACTAGCCAAATCATCTTTGACCGCCTCAGACAGGCCATTGTAAAAAGTGGTCAAAAGTGCTTCATTGTTCCATTTGCACTCAGCTGCCAAGGTGCGGAATTCTATGGCATATTCAGACACAGGTCTAGCTCCTTGGCGGAGCGAGCTGATGCGGCGTGCTGCTTCTCTGCCACTCATTGGGTGGTTAAAAACCTGGCGTAGTGTCTTGGAGAACTCTACTGCATTAGCACAAAGTGGGGAATATGCCTCCCATAGGGCAGTAGCCCATACTAGAGCTCTACTGGTTAGCAGCGAAATCATAAAAGCGACCTTAGCTTTTTCTGAGGGGAACTGATCAGGCTGCATGACAAAACACAGGTCACACTGTGTCAAAAATCCCTGACAGGTCTCTGGAGTGCCGTCATACCGCTCTGGTTTCTGTAGGAACGTCTTGGCAGCCGGGGGGTTCGGCTGGTGCATTTGCTGGGTTATCCAGGCTTGGATCTGCTGGATCGAGGTTCCCTGGGATTCCACAGCGCCGAGCACCTGGGCTAGGCTGACGTCTCCTCCTTCGGCGCCTGTTACACTCATGTTGGTGGTTCGAGCCTACTGTCACGTGCAACTTGAAGGTACTGAGTGTAGATACAAAACGCCGAGTTCAGGAGCCAAAAAGAGGTAGAATTTAATAAGATATCCCACAGAGGGAAAACACAGGAACAGACGTGTCAAGAAAACATGAGGCTCGAACGAAGGGCCAGGTACAGACACGCCTTAAATACACTTGAGGCAATTACACAGGTGAACCCACTTAAGGTGAGCCAAGTCCAATCAGTCCACAAAACCTAATTAAGGCGCACTCTGCCACCATCTGCTGGATGTCCTGGGGTCCTACGGCGCAGTCCTGACAAGAATGATTAATGCAGTCATATATGCCTTCATTTCAACTTGCTGCACATCTAAGGCAGGAATATGACTACCGTCTCTTGGAGGACCAGGCATTTGCCTCCCTGTCATTAACTCATGTGGTGAAAGATGCGTCTCATTTCCTTGTGCGCTCCTCATTGCCATTAGAGCTAATGGTAAAGCTTCAACCTATGTCAGCTTTGATGCTACACATGTCTTCGCTATTTTTGATTTTAGCGTCTGATTTGCCCTCTCTACCAAACTTGTGACTGTGGATGATACACTGATCCATACCTATGTCTGATTCCTAGTCTGGCTTCCACTTCCTGCAAATGCTTATTACTGAAATGTGAACCATTATCGGACCTTATGCATCTAGGAACACCATAGCGAAGTATCAGTTGTGTTTGCAGCCACTTTATTACTGTCTGTGCGTCTTCTCTTTTAGTTGGGATTGCCTCCACCCACTTTGAGAATCTGTCCACCATTACCAAGATGTACCTTTTTCCTTGTACTCTGTTTTCATGTCCCATGTCAGTAAAGTCTATGCTGATGTCTTGGAAGCAGGCTGATGGTACAGGATAAGAGCCCATAGGTGTTTTGTACGGTTTCTTCACATTGTGATCCCCACAGGTGGTGCATTCGTCGCAGAAGAGGGACACCATACTCTCCAGGTGTGGATGCCACCACAATACTTGCATTCTTTGCAATGTTCTTTTCTTTCCTTCATGCGTTGGTCCATGTGCCTCTGATTTCAGTGAGACACACAATTCTGCTGGTGCTACCACTTTGCCATCATGGGATCTCCAAAGTCCACTTTCTCCCTTTGTTGCTCCTTTCCCTTGCCATTCGGACCACTCGTATGGTCCAGCCTTCTTCTGTATCTCAATCAGTGTTTCTTCAGTGATTTCTGGTTCTTGTATGGCTATTTTCAGAACCATCTGTTTTCGTCTGTATCCTCCTTCTTCTTTAGCAGCTTCATCTGCCATGTTGTTTCCCACACTTATTCTGGTCCTTGCTTTACCATCATGTCCTTTGTATTTCATGATTGCCACTCTTCTTGGTAGGCTCATAGCTTCCACCAGTGCCATGATTTCCTTCTTGTGTTTGATGGGTGCGTCCATTGATGTCGTGAATCCTCTTCTTCGCCACATGGGCCCATCAACGTGAGCTGCTCCATGTGCGTAAGCCGAATCTGTGAAGATGTTTACTGATTTTCCTTCTGCTATTATCAAGGCTTGTATGAGCGCTTCGACTTCTGCCAGTTGCGCTGATGCTGGTTGAGGTAGGATACCTGATGCTACTATTGAGTGTTCCATATCTTCGAATTGTCTCTCCACAGCATAGGATGCTGTGTTTCCTTCATCTCCTTTGTAGCAACATCCGTCCGTGTATAACCACAGTTCTGCTCCTAGGATTGATGCGTTTCCTAGTCTGGCCTTAATTTGTTTTCAATGATTGCCCTTGCTTCGCAGCTGTGTGGTTGATCTCCTTGTTGTAGTGATGACGCCATATTGATTCCTCCTGTTTCATAGACAATATGTGCTCTTGTGCATTCTTTTTGAATTTTCCGATTTTCTTGCAGCTCCGAATGTGAATTTTTGCTTAGGAGGATTCTTTGATGAGTCTCTTTCTCCCCCTTTTTTCTGATACAAAACTGCATTTACCATCCCTCCTTTTTGTTCAGAAACATCTAGGTGGAAAGGGAGTGAATAGTCAATTCTTGAAGTGCCGATGCATGTGACAGAGTTTGCGTGAGTGAACGCATCTTCTGCTTCTTGTGTCCAAACTAGTGGGGCTGAGGTGTTTCATGATGGAGGATGCTTTCTCTGTGGGCTGTGGGCTGTGGGCTGTGGGTCTGTGGGCCGCTTGATGAGAGAGTGCGACCCAGGAAAGTGACTTGTCTCCTACATGTCATGTTTGGACCTTGGTTCTCTTTTGAGGCTAATGGTGCGTTCACACCGGTCGCGCTGATTTTTTGACGCGCGTCGAGATTACATACAAAGTCTATGCACAGACGCGATGAGACTGGCGCGCCTCGATTTTGCGATGGCGCCGCACGTTGGACGCGTTATTGCAGTGCGGTGGACGCGGTGGACGCGTTGGACGCCGCAAAATCGCCAACGCGCGAGTTGAAATTTTTCAACTTCAGCGACATAATCGGGTGACGCTGTGGCGCGATAGCCTATCAGCGTTGAGTTGCTGCCCCCGTCATCAGTGCCGTAGCTCCTGCCGGTGCTGAATCGTAAACAATGGAGGACAAATTAATAGTGGCGGTTTTGTGGCTTCCCCGAGCTCTACGATACGTCGTCGTATCTCTACCGCGACCAAACTAAAAAGGATATGGCATGGAGGAAAGTAGGTGAGGACGTCGGACAACCTGGTAAGTTATTATTATGTCTTTGTTACTTGATTCTAGCTATCGGTTGTAATTTACTAACTAGCTATATGAACCATGTTAGCATGAAAGCTAGCCCAACCACCGGCTTTCACACTAAATACGTTATGCGTTCCTTGTCAGATGAGATTTGCCGACGGAAGTGGAAGACTCTCAGGGACACGTATTTGAGAAAGAGGAGACAGAGAGAAAGAGTGGCTCAGGAGCAGGGCCATCAAAGAAATGGAAGTACTCTGCGGTTATGTCTTTCCTCAACCCCTTCGTGACTCCCAGGGAGAGTAGCGGTAACATGGGGAGGGTCGAGGGAGACAGTACCGCAGAGTACTTCACAGATGCAGGACCAGACCAGGACGACATGTCAGAGGCAGCAGCAGGGCCATCTGAGATTGACAGGAGAGGTTTGTTGAAGTGAAGACACAAAAGCACAGCATAGTTAAGTCATACAGAAAATATTACTACAGCTGAAGTAGTAACGACAGGCCAAAGCAGTGCAAGAGGTTTGTTTTTTTCATTTGGCAAAGCCTGGGTCTGTATAGTCTTCATACTTATTAAAAAAAATGTTTCATGAGCAAAAATAAGTTATAATAAAGGAGCTTTGAACCCTGGGCTCCGGATCTTAAACCACTATACTGTCATAGCTTTGAAGGCAAATTACTATTTAATTAAAGCAGCACTTTTGAGTAATAAAATTGTTTTATTGTTCATGTTCAAAGATGAAACAGATTGGTCATCAGAGGACGGTGAGGAAGAACCTCAAGGTGCTGCTGCTCCTCCTCCTCCTGCTGCTCCTCCCGCTCCTGCTCCACCCATGGGTATGTACATCACAAAAGTTGGATTGCATTTTTTTGTATGAATACAATTTATGCATTCATGGTATGTTTTTCACAATTACAAATATTTACTTTACAAGCTATTGTAGTGATGGGATGCAATAGTTTCACGAAATATGTTGTTTCCATGTCATACAGGAAAAAGAAGGGCCCCAAAAAGGCCAACAGGGATCGAGAAGCAGCAGGAGATAGAGGAGCGCCTTCTGCAGGCATTGGAGAGAGACACCCCTGCTCCACCAGCTCCACCAGCTCCACAATCTGAGGATGAACTCTTCATGAGGAGCCTGGTTCCTTCCCTGGAAAGATTGCCACGCCAGCAAAAGGAATACATAAAATTGCAATTTCACAAAATACTTTATGATGCCAGCACTGTGGTGCTGAATTTGGAACATTTGGAACAGTTGGATTAGACATCTGGGGGACAATCTTTCCAGGGAACGAACCAGGAATTAAAAAAAAAACAATTAGTTTGTATTTTGTAAAAATTAGTTTGTTTTTTGTATATGTTTTTTGTATACGTTTTCTATACATTTGCAATAAATAAATGCACTTCATTTCATGTTACTTTGTCCATGTTCTTTATTGTAGTTTTACAAGAAATAAAGAAAGGATACAACTTATATATATATAGATAGATATAGATATATATATATAGATATATATATATATATATAGATATAGATATATAGATATATAGATATATAGATATATATATATATATCTATATATATATATAGATATATATATATATATAGATAGATATATAGATAGATATATAGATAGATATATAGATATATATATAGATAGATATCTGTCTATCTATCTATCTATATATAGATATATCTATCTATATATAGATATATATATATATATAGTTATATAGTGAAGGACACACTGCTACAACATATATTAAGTAACATTGCAGGAAGTTTGCTCAGTAGTAATGTGTGGGTGGCTCTTAAAAGAGCCGTTTTGGATGTGCTTGGGCATTACACGGTGTCTTGCCATGGGACCGTTCCCTCAGCAGAGAAGTAGGATGTGAAGGCCTCCCTCACCCTGATGGCTTCTCTTGCAGAGTTGTTGGCAGCAATTCTTCCCAGATCTGGCAGTGGCTCCACCTCTCCAACCGGTATGGTCACTGCAGTTGTTGGGGTGGTTTTCCGCAGGAAGTTATGCAGAACACATGTAGCCTTCACACACTTCTCTGCAACTTCTGGGTGGACCTCAATGGCTCGCCTGTACATCCTCCACTGAGAAGAAAGGATCCCAAAGGCATTCTCCACAACCAACCGAGCTCGGGAGAGACGGTAATTGAAGATCCGGCGGTCCCTTGGAAGGATGCGGCCGGGGAATGGCCTCATGAGATTTTTCCTCAGTGGAAAGGCCTCGTCAGCAACAAAGACGTGCGGCTGAAGTCCTTGGTGGTCAGCTCCTGGTAGTGGCAGGTCAGCAGGCAGTTGGAGGGTGCCAGATTTAAGAGCTTGACCAAAAGCTGAGTTGGCCAGACTCCCACCATCGCTGGTTCTTCCGTAGCCTCCGACATCAATCAGCCGGAAACAACATTTCGCATCCACAACTGCCAGGAGAACTAATGAGAATGTTCCCTTGTAGTTGTAGAACTGAGATCCGGAATTAGCAGGGGCTTTGAGGACAACATGCTTTCCATCGAGTGCTCCACAGCAGAGAGGGAAATTCCACCGCTCCTCAAACTGCACAGCAATTGATCTCCACTCCTCTGTGGTGGGCACAGCCATGAACTCCTCCACAAGGCAGTCCCAAATAGCTGTGGCAACATCTGGGACAATACCGGCGACAGTGGAGACCCCGACACGGAAGCTGTTTGCGATGGTCCTAAAGGAGTCACCAGTAGCAAGATATCTGCAGCACAGAAGAACATTCAATTTAACAGAGTTATTGAACATACTGTAGCTGCTAATATAAGTCGTTTTTTATTGATATGACTGCACAGCTGCTGTCATGAATAATAAACATCTTAAATGCTGGTGATTTTCGTAAGATTACATTATTTTGAGTATTGTCGGACTTCGGATCCATCATGGATCCAAACTCCATTCAGAAAAACTATGTTAAAGTGGCTTCCTTGCCCTGTTGTGGACCGACAAAGCCTGAACTTATTTCATTCTTTCATTAATTCATTTTATGGAACTGCCACTCACCGGAGACAGACGGACAGGCGCTCCGCAGCTGAGATGGAACGCCTGTAGTAGGTGTCCAGTCGACAAATCCTGGGACCGACCCGAGCCAACAGGTCATCAAACTGGCTAATGGTTAGCCGCATGTAGCGCTGGAAGCGGTAGTCATCCAGACGTAGTTCCTGGAGAAGTCTGTGAAATTCACCGAGCTGTGTTCGTCTACGGATGCTGTTATGGACCCAGAGACGACTGCGTTTGGCATTCCGACGTTTGAGGGACTTCCACAACACGTACAGAGCAGCAATTGTCCTTATTCCTGTCATGGTTGACGGCGGAAAACAATGGCGGCCAGATGGAGGCTTCCAGGACGATAAACCACGCCCCCTCTCCGGCGCTACGAGATTTTGCGGCGACCGGTGTGAACACAACCGGCGGCGCGTTGGACGCTTTTTTGCAGTGCGTTGGACGCTTTTTTGCAGTGCGTCAAAAAATCAACGCGACCGGTGTGAACGCAGCATAATAGTTGCAGCAGTGTCTCTGTTGCTGCCAGGCATGTGGTGAAAGATATTGCTGTTCAGCTTGATTCTGGCTTCTTGGATGCTGATTGCCTGTCCCTCTCTGGTAATTTCCTCTTCTTCCTCGTGGTGAGCCTTGTTGTTGTTGCTGACCACGCGAGCGGCAGTTTCGTGCGTAGTGGCCTGGTTTTCCACAGTTGTAGCAGTAGAAAGTTCCTCCTTGCTGCTTCTTTTTGTCTTTAGCAGTCTTTTGAGCCACAAGCTCTGCCAGCTGTCTCTTCATTAGTGACACTTGAGTGCTTTCTTTGCTTATTTGTTGCAGCTCCTCTTCAGTGGGAGGACAGTTCAGCAGTTCTCCATCCCAAATATCTTTAGCCTTCCATGTCTTTATCATTCTTTTGTACGCTTGTTGTTCCACCGGCCAATGTCTGCTTCTTCCATTCATCCTGCTCTGATCCTGGACAGCATTCTCCAAGTTGCACAGATAAGTGGTGACTTTTGTTGCCATGACTTCTTCCTCTGCAATGTTTTCACTGATTTGAAATATGTATTCCCAAATGTCCACCAGATGGAGCCAAAGCTCCTGTCCACTGTTCTTGTTGCAGTTCCTGAAGTGGCCACAGAAAGAGCCAAACCTCCTGTCAAATGTTCCTTTTTTTTTTCTTTTTTTTTTTCTTTTTCCCGAAGTCTCTGTGTGAATAGATAAAAGAGCTCTTCTCCCACTTCAAAATGGCAGTTTTATGCCCTAATCTGATGGTTTAAGCAAGCCGTTACTTTCAGGGTCACTGTTATCTGTTCCTGTCGTGCGAACGGGTGACGGAATGCCCCATTCGGCGTTTTTGACCTACGTACAGTGACCTCACAACTCCGCAATATAAGCTTTACAAGTATAACGCATATTATTTAACAGTGAATGAATATATTTTATTTACAAATCCCCCTTTTCACCCCTGCTAGGTGTGAACTTCTATGTTTTTTTTGGAATTACTCATTCAATGGCTGTAACTCTATGTTTTAGATCATCTATCATCTGAATCGTCTGGATCAGAAGTTGGTGGGGGTGCTTTGTCTAGTACGGGTGTGTGTGTCTGATGCGGGGATGGAGAGGGAAGAGGGGCAGTTGAATTAGATAGGTGCTGGTGTGTGTGTTACGTGGTTTCGAATTTCTCAGATCAGTAAGGCAACTCTAATATGCCCACACCCCCCCTTTTTTTAGTTTTCTTCAGCTCTCTGTCCTTGGAGCCGATACAATCCAAGGCTGCTCCTGTTCTTTCTTATCAGGAAAGCTCACACTCCTTAATATTCTCAGCGTCTGTCTGACTGAATGAATGCCGGCTCTTTTTCCGCTTTAAACTTTGCTGACGCAATTAACACAATATTCCAATAAACCTGTAGTCTTTTTTAACTATACCAGTGAAACAGACTCTCAGCTGTCTCTCAGTCTATTCTAATGTTTTTTTTTATGTTTGTGTGTGATTGCAACGCCTGTGTGTAATAGGTGTTTTTTCTGCTCAACTGACCATCAACTTTGAAATCACACACGAACATTCGCATCAACTCAGCTTCAGCTTTCAGCTCTCTCATATGCTCCACACATTAACTCTCATTCATACCAAATAATCACTTTCTCCAAACTCAGCAAACCGACTGCTGTGCTGACTGACCTCTTGGCCACCGCACAAATGACAAACTGCTTCTCAGCAAACAAACACAGTCAAATGATAAACACAAATTAAAGTCATACACTACCGTCTCTGAAATGCGCACAATTCACAAGCACGGTCCCCGAAGGAAATGAATATCTTTACAAATACAGTCAATTAATGAACAATTCTTTCCCTAACCAACACACAAAACAAACAGCGATACTTTTAATACATCACAACGGCCGCTGCGTATCATAAAACCCAAGTACAATATCTGCTTTGGCTGGGGCTCGATCACTGCCCTCCCGCGCGGCACCCGGGGATTCTTTAGCTAAAACTCCCTAAACCGTTTCCCATTCATTTTCAATGGTAGTCCTAAACCAGTACGGATGTAATATATCTTTGGCCACCAGCACCAGCAGCGCTGTGGTGCCGTTTTGCGAGAGAAAGATTTTCTCCGGTGTTTGTCAGTCAGTCGGAGCCTGGAAAGAGCATCGACAGCCCGCATTTTCCGGATCTATTCGCTGGGTGGACACTACGTTGAACGGTAAGTCATTAAGATGAATAACAATGAATTAAAATGTCATGACAATTAGTCTGGGCTGTCTGACATTCACTTGAAAGCTTCAAAGATAAAGTTAGTTGTGTTTTTTTTGTGTTATTGTGTCGAAGGCGGACTTCTGTATGAGTTCGTTACCTTACAACGTAACGTAATCTGGAGCCGTTAACGGTTCATATCGGTTAATTCATGTCCGACTTTGATGCGTTTTTGTGACCAAAAGTATCACAAGTTAACACGAACGTGCATTCAAATAAAATGAGTTGCCGTTTACGACGCATGTCAGTGAACACAGAGGCTGAGCAGCGGCCGGTTGAGGTTATGGTGAACGTAAGATATACTCTGTTACTTTACGGACACGTAACAAAAGAACAACAAGCTGTGACCGGACCCGGTGGTTCATGTGAATCACGTTAACGTTAAATAAACACGCACGTCTCCGTTGTATCACGTCACGTATCGTCATTAATGCATGTAGTTCATAGTTATGTACATTAACTGCTCCACGTGTGTTTGACAGCATTAGTTATTAACGTTAGTTACTTGGCAGATTCAGGATATCAGACAAAATATACTCAACTAATAAATGATGTGTTATTACAGATTAAACTACCAGCAGTATATAAAGTCATTAAAGTGATGAACACATGCTTTTTTGTACTTTTACTGAAGTCAGACTTTGAGTAAGTAAGATTTGAATGCAGGACTTTCACTTAAAGAGTATTTACACCATGTGGTGGTATTAATACATATTTTCTTACTGAAGTACAAGATGTGTAGACTTTCTCCATCACTGTTAAAATAATGTTTATGTACAAGAAGTGCAAGAAGATATTCATTTAATGACGTTCTAATTCTCGTCTGTTTGCATCTCAGTGATGGATGAAGATGAAGAGCTGGAGAGAGGGATGCTGAGTATCTCCTTCAAAGCCACATGTGCAGAGCTGTGAGTAAACATTTGATGTCTTTCATTTCTACCACCTGAAGATTTAAAATCAGTTACAGTTCAGCCGGTTTGCTGACCGGTTAATCGTGTGTTCTATTCAGTGTATATGATATGTTTTTTGTTTGTTTACCAGCTGTTTCTGCATCATCAAACAGCCAGATAACAACAGGCTCCGGGAACAGAAAGAGGTTTTTCACCAAAAACGTTCTGCCATCAACAGACAAGCCTGGGACCATGACTTCTTATCCCACGTGAAGCATTGAACCGTTCTGTCTCATGTTTAGGTGTTCTGCTTGTTGTCCTTGTGACTATGAATTGATACCAGTCATGATGAGGGTACGTAGCACTCTTTGTTTCCTTATATGGATAAAAAGAAACAATATGCATGTCTGAAACTGCTGTGTTACTAACACCTGAATGCATGTGTTTGAAGTGTGCCATGTTGCTTCACCTGCCTAGGTTACATCTCAATGACTGGCCACTGAATATTAACCCATTGAAAGACAAACACACGTGTATGAATGAAGTATATTCTTTATATATTAATGTGAGAAACAGTCTGTCATTGGATACGGCTGAGAAAGGTGAAGTAACGATACTAACAGTTGTGTTTCTTTGTCAAAATATAAATTACTGACAAGGTGTTTTCCATTGTAGAACCATCTGCTACACTGGCTGCACCAACTCATCTGAAGGGTTCACAAGTAGATGGTAAATACATCCAACATGTAAACACATCTGTCATATTCACTGTGCTCATATCTGTTATAAACCGTTGATTGTGTTTTGTGATCCTTCTCTCCTTGCAGCTGTAACTGTAAGGAGACCAGTGCCTGTTCCTCAGGAGCTCACGTGTCTGCTGCCAGAAGGAGCGGGTCGTCCAGCAACAGAGGCAACTGTCACAGTCCCTGGTGTGTGTTATTTGACCTGTATTTGCATCTTAAAAATATACTTCATGTAGTGTTCATCAAAACTGTTGTTAATTCTATACAGTTGCTGCTGCACTGTATTCAGACAATAGGTAGGCAGCACTCCAGTGTCCAGCTTGCTGAGTTTCACAGACTACAGTGTAGATGTCATGTTACATCCTTGCTTCATCTTACTGTCAATAATAATGACAACATGTTTAATATTCTCTGTAGTGTCAGAGGCCCCCCTGATTTCTCCTGAGACGTCTGCAGAGCCCGCTCAACTGTCACCTGCACAGAGAGATCAAAGTTAGTGTGAGAAGGTTTTTCATGTCAATAGATTAAATCAAGACGCACCCAGAATCGTACTAATTTGCTCCGTTTATTCTTGTCTGACTAGGTGAGCAATCACCCAGGCCGTTAGCTGTCCCCACCCGTCCTCCTCCACAGCTCCCTGGCTACGAGCATGAAGTCAGCCAGTGGACCTGTTCACAGCAGCAGAGGATCTGGATGAAGACAGAGCTGGAATCCACGGCTCTCTGGCCAGGCTGCTTTCCTGTGCGCAACCTCATGAAGATGGTGTCATTGTGACGTCTCCCTCCCCAGCCAGAATGAATCCACAGCATCTCTGATCTTCCTCCTCCAAAGTTCTTTCAGCTGGAACTGGATGCTACAAGGAAAAGGGTGGAGGACAGAGGACAGCAGAAGAGGAAGAGGACTGAATCCCAGCCCACAGGTCGCAAGTGTCGATTCTGTCAGATGGATCTGAAGCAGGATCCAAACAGTCCTCACATTCACACGGGGTTCCCTGGACTAACAGGGAAGTACATTTACTGCCCTGGTAAAGTCTTTTCCTTTTACAAAGACCAGGGCATGGAGAAGCAGACGACCTGCTTTTTATGAGACAGAAAAAAAGAGATGGGAGGTTGAAAAGGGAAAGTAAGAGAAAAGGGGAGTGTTTTGTCATTATTATATTTGTTTAACATATTTGTGTTGTGTATTTGTGACCTTGCATTATTGGCTCTGTGTTCAATATTCACTGTCCCTGTTGTGTTTAATAAATATATTTCATTCACTAATGTTCACATGTCTCATTAATACGTGAATCATTATAGTCAACAGTAAAAACTGCAATATAATAGGTTTATAGCCAAAAATAAGTCAAGTACTTGATAATCTATCTGCCACTACAATCTAGTGATAATCAGTAAAAGGTAAAGCTGGATAAACATTTCTTGATTTATGAATAGCTCTTTGTCATTGATGAGTGGCTTTGCCCCAGTGAGACTCGAATCTGCGTCCAGGAGCTGAAACCAGCGATATGAAATGCTGCAATTTCATTGGCTGTCAGCGTATGCCAACTATACACGGCTTGCCACCGCGTGGAAGACCGTTATATTAACCACTACACCATCAGCAAAGTACATCAACAACACAATTTAACACACTTTAAGTAGCCTAGGGCTCTGCTGGCCCTGTCCGCTTCTGGCTACTTTCTTTAATTTCGTCCGTTATCAACGACACACCGATAAACTTAAAGTCTGTGCTCTCGTCCAGAAACTTCGTCAAGCTTACTCTAAGCAGAGATAATACTATTTTCCACTGAACGCTACACACGATTTAATATCCGGGGACTCGATGGTCTCAATATGGGAATTCCACAGTCAGTTTTCTCAATACAGTTTATCAATGACATCAATGACATATACATATATCCCCGTCATGTTATACAATTTCTTCGTAGCCCAAAACGTCTTATAAATTTCGTTAAAGATTACGCTATTTGTGACATGGATTCGAGTGCTTCGTGCGAAGCGCGTGACCGCGACAGAAGAGGCGCGCGACACGGCTCACATTACTTCACATCTACGTTGTCACAGGAGCGCAATTTTTCGTCTTTATTTTACGTTTTCTGTTGGACTCATTCACGCATGTGTACAGACCCCCCAAATGGCTGGGCTGAACAACTCTGTTGCAGTGTGATTACTCTTTACAAGTACTCTATGACTATGCCATACTCACAGTTCGGTCAGTCTGATAAAATTTGGATCATGTCTATAAATACAATATGCAGAATTCAGTTAAATAGGCTTCTGCTCACCTTGTTTGTTGTGTCGACACTATCAGACTGTCCCCCGAACTGCAGGCACGACCTGGTGGCAAATACCAGGGCTCCCAGCCTCAGGGGAGACTCGCATTTTATTTCTGAAATCACAGATAGAGAGGTCGGTTAACATTCCAATCCGATATGCTCTGTATCAAGTTGCCCGCATCCTCCACCAATTTGTTGTGAAAATAAAGCTATCTTTCACACTTAGAGCGGATTTAAGAATGAAACAGAAGCTCTCAAGAGGCGTATAGTTATATCAAAAGCAATAGGTTTATTTATCAACAGAGTTATTCAGCCCAGCAATCAAACATGCATGGGTTAATAGAGCTTCACTCGCATTTGAGATCTGCCATAAGAACGCTTGAACATTGCAGCGTGATAATTCATATAGTCACCCCTTATGGAAGCCCATTGGTCAAATTCAAAGATGCAGGCGTGGCACGTTTGTACGTGTATGACACCTGGGTGGAGGCCTGAACGTCCGTTCACATTGGCCCCTCCCAGAAGGCGTTTCTTCTGTCAGTGTGTAGTGCGATGTTGAGGTGAGAGGACCTGGGAAAAGTGTGAAGAGGGGAGTCTGCTGGGGCGTTGTCCCTGTATCTCACTGTCTATTGTTCCTCCCTTATCTATCTAAAGATGGCGGCCTATTCCTTGTGGCGCAGTTAAATCAGTAGTCTCCCTCCTGCTTCTCCCTGGCCCTAGCGTGTACTGTGTGTATTGTATGAGTGGTTAATAGAGCTGCATAAGCTAATGGTTATTAAAACTGCAAATAAGCTAGTGATTAATTAAACTGTATATAAGCTAGTTGCTAATTAAGCTGTATATAAGCTAGTTGCTAATTAAAGCTGCATATAAGCTAGTTTTATCAACACTACCAAACGGAAAAAGTAAAACAAATCAGCGTCGATCACTCGTCTCTCACTCGTTTTCCTCTGTGTTGTCTGTTTGTAGCTGTAGCTCTGAATAGCATTTATTGCTAACTGTAGCTTCAGACAGCCGCTCCGTGGGGACTGATCGCCGATGGTCAAGCAGCTCGCTCATCGCTCGAAGAACAGCTCACCTCCTCCGCATGTAGGCATTAGCAGCATTGTAAAATGACGAATTTAACTCCACAATAGCTGCTACTACAGACAACAAAGCAAGCAAGGCTTATGTTATCCATGTCCCGGCTGTTTTGTTTTCTTCCGGGTACGGGTCAAATGATAGTGAGTGTGACGAATCAGGGACGGAGACGTCATGGCTGGTAATAACCAATCCAGTAGCGAGCACGGGTGTGGGCTCTTTTTTTCTAACAGACATCCGTATCCGACGTCTACACTGAACCAAAACCCCGGAGTTCTCAAATACCTCCAACCTCGGCGGAGTTTTCAGGTTCCTCTGTTAAGGCTGCTCCAAAACTCCGGCGTGGTGTGGCTGCTCAGTGTAAACGTAGGAAAAGTGGACTAGTGTGGACATGGCATCAGACAGCTAAGGCTGCAAAAAGATCAGGCCTTTAAGATTGGGGACAAGGACTTGTACAAAGAGTCTAAATACAGGTTTAGCAACGCAGTGAGAGATGCTAAACGACTGTACTCTGAGAAACTCCAACATCAGCTCTCAGCCAACGACTTCTGTCTGGAGAGGTCTCAGACAGATCACCAACTACAAGCCCAAAACCCCCCACCAAAGACAATGTTGGTGCATTTCTACAGAGCCATCATCGAGTCCATCCTCTGCTCCTCCATCACGGTCTAGTACGCTGCAGCCACAGCCAAGGACAAGGGCAGGCTGCAGCGCATCATTCGCTCTGCTGAGAAGGTGATTGGCTGCAATCTGCCATCCCTCCAGGACTTGTTCACTTTAAGAACCCTGAAGCGAGCAAGGATTGTAGCTGACCTCTCTCACCCTGGACATAAACTCGTTGTGCCCCTTCCATCTGGTAGGAGGCTGAGGTCCATCAGGACCAAGACCTCACGACACATGAACAGTTTCTTCCCATCGGCAGTCTGGCTCATTAACAGAGCCTGGGACCCCCACTGACTCTGTCATCCCCAGGACAATTTCCCACCGGTCACTCCCCCGCACATCCCTTCTATCACACTCGACACTTTCACACCACTTCATCTCACTGGTTTATAGTCCTGTTACCTGTCCGCTTGTGCACTCGACTTCACTTTATTTTACATTTTACTTTATCTTATATTTCACTTTATTTATATTTTACTTTATCTTATATTTTCTGCAAATGTAATTTGTTTCTACTTCGCATTGTTGATTGTTGTTGATTGTTGTTAAATGTTACGCACCTCCCATCATGTCAAATTCCTTGTATGTCCAACATACAATGGCAATAACCGGTTTCTGATTTCTGATTCATGTTTTACTTTGTTTAAGTACTTATTCAAAGCAGAACCATGATGTTTTTCCTTAACCTAACGAAGTACTTCCGTTGCCTAAACCTAACCGGTGCCGTTTTACGTAAAATGATACACGGAAAGCCTAAAATGTGTCATGATGTGTTGAATGTCCTTAAAATCATGAGCTATTTATAAGCTTTTCCATGATAATCTCTGATAATGTCAGAGGTGAAATTAAATCATTTTCTTAACTTAATTTGTTGTGTCTTCATCTCCACTCCATTTTCGTCTTGTTTTTCTTTTATAACATCCTGTTTGTTTGTGTCAATCCTTTGTAAAGCACTTTGAATTGCATTTGATTTGTTTGAGAGGTGCTACAGTATATCAAGAAATCTGTATTGATTGAGTGCATTTGAGTAGTCTTCCCATGCATACCTGCAAGATCTCATATCAGATTTCTGTCATAGCGCTGTCTTGGCATCTCAAGCTTGTGAAATGAAAAACTTGTTGTCGACCTATTTCAGTGATTAAAAACTGATGCATTGAGTAGGACCTTTGAAATGGTGATCATACAAAAGAGGAGGTGGTGGGGGAGCGATCACCATCCATTAGAAAACTGAAGAAAGATAAATGATCAAACAGGAAATGATGTTGAGATGCCATTGTCTCTAGTTCTACATGTACCAGCATGGAAATAACATTAAGGCTGATAAGTTCTCTTGATTGCATTCATTTTGACAGTTTGCAATCATGTGATTGAGTATATTGTATTTTAATACACCTTATTGGTTTTTCATTCGACTGCAGTCACTCATAAAGTCTATAATCACCTTTGCTAATCACAGCCACCCCCTCCATCCCGACTGACAGGCCGTTAACCTCAGGCTGACCGGCCATCTGGAGCAAGGGCCAACAAACATACAAGAGGGGAAATATGGCAGAGAAAGTCCGGATTTTGTGTAATCCTCAAGTTATGTAGATAGGACATTTGTTGTCCGATAGCATTGAAAATGTGTTTAAACTTATATTTATTTATCAAATGTATTCAACACTTGTCCATTCATTTGGCACTTTTATTTTGTCAAACCTTTCGTTATTTCTTTTGCTAGTCACAGTAAACTAAGATGAAACAGCAAGTTTGATGAACATGTGGCAAACAAACTGATACAAATAAATATTTTACACAAATGAAATTAAAATACTCTTCACCCAGCTCACTGTTCCAGCCCAAAACTTCCCGATAGACCGTAGGCAGCAGGTGAGGCTGGGGGAAAATCACATCCAGCACCTGGACAATCAGCACTGGCGCCCCCCAGGGATGTGTGCTCACACCACTGCTCTTCTGCCTCTCCTGCACCTCAAGGGACCCGTTTGTTAAACTTGATGCCACAGCGCTCATCACCCTTATCTGGGATGATGAGTGAAGAGTCCATGTACGTCAGGAGGTAGCTGAAGTAGTTAGATGAACCTGGACCTGAATACTTTTAGAAATGGAGAGACCTTGCCTTCCCATCACCATCACCAGGTTGCAACATCCGGGTCTGAAACGTGAAGCCAATGCACAAGTGCTGCAATCTGGCATTCTGACTATTGCCATACATTACATTAGTAACACTACTGGGAAGCTACATATTGATATAGAAACCTAAATACATAACTGGACCCACCCTTTATCTCAAGTACTTCTCTGCTGGTAGGAATATCAACACAACATTTCAATGTTGAGTTTGCGTGGAACAGTCCTAATAAGCAGCAAATAGTTTGGTCATAATTTGTCGTGTAATGGTTTATTGTTTCTTAACAGAAATATACGTTCTCTTTTTGTTGGCCTCTACACCTAATGTAGACTAATGCTAATGGTGTATTGGATTTAGTCATTCTTAGACCATCATGTTGACCTCGTGCTGTCTGATAAGCAGGGGAGGAATGCCTCCTGTGCTGAGTACAATCAATAGGCCAGAGAGAGAAACGGGGGCTCAAACCTGGAACCGTTGGCGAGATCCGCCTGCCATACATCCCTACTCTTAATTGATTTTATTGCTTTGTTACGCAGTGGCTCACAGCTCATCAGAGGCCTGATGCGCTGTATGTACGCGTGCAGGGAGAGGCAGGGCGGCAGGGAGTGAGGCTGGAGCGAGGAGCCTCAGCAGGACATCAGCTGGTCAGCAGCAGTAACACTGGGCCGCAAGCGGGGAGTTTGACTGCATCTTCACACCGCAATGCAACTCTCACGACTGGAGGGTGTCTCTGTATGGAACCAACTGTACTGCTAGTCACAGTATATATGCTTTAATGTGCAGTTCTTTGCAGTTGTGAATGAACATGGGGAAGTGGCACCAATTGGTTTTAAACCACTTGCGGTGATCATGGACAGTGATCGACAGCTTATAGGGATGAAAGAGCTTGGTACAGAATGCTGCGGTTTAAATAATAAGCTGATAGTAATAAAGTTGTCCGCTTACAGCGTTACATTTAGGTCTTTTTAATACATGAAACATGTGAAAAGACATTTCAAATCTACGGTAGGCGAATGCATCCACGCTCAAGTGACACGGACCCGGCCGAAAAATGGCAAAGCCAAAGGGAAAAGGCAGAAATTTGACAAGTAAATAGCAAAGATTTCCGTTTGATGACTTTATTTTTATATGATAAATAAAATATATATTTTATAATCATCATTATAGTGATGAATCACCAATGGAGGTCTGCCAGGAAATGAGCATCCTGCAATCAGAATGCAAGAAGAGGTACAAATTCAATCTCTTTATGTGATCACATTTTAGAGGACGACATGCTGCTTTAGCCATTAGTTGTTTGCACATTGTGCCGTGGTTCAGTTCGACACCATTAAACAACACCACAGTATTTGCAAATGCAGAGTGAGACCCTGTTCTGTCGAGCCTCTAGTAATGAATTAAATGAGCCTGTGCGTGTGTTTGTGTGTTACTATCAGCTGGGGATGTAATGGCAAATCGGAACAACTTTCGTTCCTGCTCTCCCCTAGAAGCCCGCTGTTGATTTGCAAACTTTATTGGATTATACCGACCCTAATGGTGTCCCCTAATGTTTCTCTTAGAAAATCAAATTGCCTCTCACCAACACAGAATATTTTCTTTACACTTAATCTATGTGGACAGCAGGAGTAAGAAGCACCTTTCCCCCTCCTTAGCAGCTGTTAGCAAAGCCCCAAAGTGTCCGGTTGGTCAATAAGAGCTGCTCAGTGGTCCGCATTGGAAGGCTTTGATTGTACTGGGAGACCCGCAAGAATGATTGGGTTTAACCGTCTGAGTTACAGTGTGCACAAGTGGGCTCAGCAGTCCTTTCCCTGGTAATTGAAAATGCATTGTATTAGAATTACACAGGAGAAAACAGGCTAAAGGTAACAGCATATCTGACGAAACCTTTCACTAAAAAAACTACACCTGTAGTTTAGTTGACTTGGTCCATACCAAGCAAAAACTGAAATATATTGTTGCCCTTAGTTCTGGATATTTCATGTTCATATTTACATTTTCCAAACTGCTATGGTCACGCCATAACTCAAGCTTTCCTAGTGTTTTTTCAAAGGGTCTTTCTCTTTTCCCAATTTTGTGCCTCCTCGAATTCCTCGCTCCTCACTGCTCTGGCTTCGATCCTAGCGCTTCATTAACAGACGTCCGAATTCTTTAAATGCATCTCGAGGACCGAGCACACTTGCCGCAGGAGCTATGAGCGAGGAGACACTGCTGTATCCTTTGCGGAAGTGTTTTCGGCACACGTGAATAAATAAAAGAGACATGACACACATCTGTAATGATCTCAAACCTTAAAAAACCTTCCTTATTGAACTATCATCACTTTAAATTACTGTCCCAGGTGAGGGTGCCTCATTTGCTAATTGCCTCGACTACTCTTTCGTCTCGTCTCTTCCTGGCCTCTTCTGCTCGCATCACCCATGGGTGAGGTGTGGAAGCGAGGAAAGGAATCGAGGAGACACAAAATCGGGAAATGAAAAGAGCCCCGTAGTGTTCCTGTCAGTCTCTCTCCTTGTGTTCGTGTTGTCTCTTTGTCAGCTGTGGTGGGCATAGTCTCCGGTCTTCACCTCCCTGGCTTCCATCTTCCCTACACTCACACCGCTGCCTTCAATCAGCATTCAGCACACAACGGTCAACAATCATCTGATCAGCTCTGCAGTAAATGTACTCTCCCACCAGTCTTGGCCATGTTGTTTTCAACTCTCCTGTGGTAAACACAGCCCAACTCGTATCCTCCTCGTGTAGCTACTTCAAGCTATCGTGTTTATTCCGTGTCCGACTACTCCAGGATCATCAATTCCAACCCGCCACATGAACTTCCTTGCTGTCCCACGGCAACCTTTTAACTTTTATCGCAATCGCTCCCCGGACTGCACTCCCTCCAATACCTTTTTGTTAAGAGACTTTACTCTTTGCACTTCTCTGTCTGCGCGTGGGTCTGTTCTTTGTGGTTTCACAACACGAAACAAATCATATGGATGGTCTGTCATGCTGCATCCATCAGCACTACATGAATTACTCTCTCAAGGGTGGGAGTGAGTCCCCGCCCTAAGCAAGGGAGTTCAAGTATCTCAGGGTCTTGTTCAGGAGTGAGGGTAAAGCAGAGTGAGAGATTGACAGACAGTTGGGTTGTGGCCTCAGCAGTAAGGGCAAAGCTTTCGATTTACCAGCCCTTCTACGTCTCAACCCTATGGTCATGAGCTTTGGGTAGTATCGCAGATACGAGCGACCAAAATGAGCTTCCTTCGTAGGGTGGCTGGGCTCAGCCATAGAGATATTGGTTGAGGAGCTCAGACATCCGGAAGGAGCTCGGGGCAGAGCCGCTGCTCCTTTACGTCGATAGGGGCCAGCTGAGATGATTCGGGCATCTGATCAGGACGCCTCCCTTTAGAGGTTTTCTGTGCACATCCAAATGGTAGGAGGTCTCGGTGTAGACCGAAAACCCGCATGAACGATTATATATCTTGACCTGGGAACCATTCCATTGGAAGAGCTGGTAAATGTTTGTTGGTGGAGAGGGATGTCTGGAAAAACCTGCTTAGCCTGTTGGTCGGTTGGTTGGTAGGCTGGGTGGTTGGTTGGTATGTTGGCTGGTTGGTTGTTTGGTTGGTTGGTAGGTTGGTTGGTTGGTTGGTTGGTTGGTTGGTAGGCTGGCTGGATGGATTGATCAAAGCAGGTTATGCAGCACTTCACTCCTCCATGTGTGTTTAATTCTCTACTTGTACCGCCACAAAGAGCCCACTAAGAAATAACTGAATAGGGGCATTATTAGACAACACTGAAATTCAACTTCACTCTTCAAATGATAAAAACCAGGTAAAAGAAAAAGTGTCATCTCTTACTATAATGGTACAGGGGGGAAAGTTACTGTACTGTGTTGTCTTGTTGTTTCAGTTCTTCAAAGAGGAACTGACAAAACACAGAGTAGGACACAAACAACTCCTTTTCACTCTCTGATCAGTCAAACTCTCTGCACTCGATTGCTGGCTCGCATATGCCTGTTACCATGGTGATCAAGTGATTTGCATAAATCCATTCAGAAGATCTCTGACTTGACAGCCGAGGATGCATTTAATTGTAGTTGAGCTTTGAATTCACGCCCAAGTCACATCTCTACTGTACTCATGAAGGGTATGGTGTCATACTTTTCAGTTACAAAATGTTACAAATGTTACAGACGGCCAACATGTAGTTTGACAGACATGGGCGTTTACCAAACAGCAAGTCATCTACTGAAAAAGGAGCTTTCTAGTTGCATTATGGGAAGTCAGAATATCTATATTTAATTTAGAGGATTTTTAGAGATTATTTCTGGTTTCTACATCTTAGTGTACAGAATCAAGAGTGTCACAATGTGATTTGTCTCGTTAGTTTTCCCACCACGAAGCTTTGTGACATCACTTCTCTTGTTGTTATAGTTGTACCACGAGCTGTAAGACACATATCGTCCATGAAACATAGGGAGTACTTTGTAAGGAGGAGTGATTTGGTAACCACAGAGTGTGTTCAAACAAGCTGTTTCTGCTGATGGCTCCATATGGTTCCTCAGGCTGTGATTCACACACATTAAGGTAGTCTGTCATTTCAGTTCTCAAACTCTTTTTATCACAAAGAACTTCATAGAATCTGTTGACTTGGTGTAACGGAGCCCTTTTCATGCACAACACCTTAAAGAACATACACAGGATTAGCTCCAGTTTAGCAGTTAGTCTGTCATTCCGTAGAGATGACGCATATAGGCCTTAAGAGTAGAAAGCTTACCGTCTCTATCTGCTTCTTCCTCTTCCAACCGTATCTCTTTCTTTGGCTGCCTGACTCAGTGTGTGAATCATCTGTGAAGGGTGCTTCAAATTATTGTGTGATTTCCTCCTATCTGCAATGTATCTAATCCCCTTTAGCGTAGCCTGACAAGGTGTTGAGACAATCTTGACAATGGGATTAATTAGCACCAATTTCAGCACTTACTTTTTTCTTAGTAGGCTTACATGGTGCTGTATGAACCAATGCGCTGCCCTTTGTTTTTGTTGAATAGGAAGAATTTGGATCTGAATTAATATTAGGAGCTGTATACATGCTTACGGAGTCTGTAACTAGAAACCAGAAACAAGTCAGCATTTTTGCATTTTGCGTTTCTTCGTCTGAAGTCAATGTTCTTTTTTCGTCAGTAGAAACGCCTCTCTGGACTCTGTCTCGTGTCTTAAAAAGGCGGTTGCTAACAAGTGGCTGAATGAGACCACTAAACCTCATCACACCGACTTGTCGACCTTAACGGCCTCGTTGTTTATACTTGCACTCTTGGTGTGGTTGGTTTATAGCCAAACAGTAGTAGTAGTTGTGGTACAATTTGTGAAGATTATCTTGCTGAAAGGTGTGAAGTATAATAAACCTTTGTTTGCCACAGAGCATATTTTGTGCAATAATCCAAAATCCATTGGAAATATCCCATTGAGCTTAATGAGGGTGTCTTTTGTCCTTTGGAAGCAGGTGGCAAACTTTGGTTCTGACAAGTGAAACCAATGCATTCTCTCTAATGGCCAGCAGAGGGTGACTCTTGTAGTTGCAAAAAGAAGTCTGGTTGTATAGAAGTCTATGAGAAAATTACTCTACTTCTCTCTTGATTTATTACCTCAGTAAACATGAGTTTATGGTCTCAATCTCTAGTTTCAAAGTTCAAAGTTCAAAGTTTGCTTTATTGTCAATTCCACAATGTACTGAACATAAAGGGGAGTTGAAAAGACGTTTCTCTCTAGTCCAACATATAAAGTGAATACAGTGCAATAGATTAAAAAACATTAAAAAACATTTAGACAATAAATATATATAATAAGAGAAAAAAACAAAAAAAAGCTATCAATCTGTATTTAGCAGCAGTTGGACATGGGGAGTCTTAAAAGAGAGGAGGGAGAGATTCCAGAGAGTTCAGCTTCCTAACAGCCTGGTGGACGAAGCTGTTTGAGAGTCTGGTGGTGCGAGCACGGAGGCTCCGGTATCTTCTCCCAGAGGGCAGGAGGCTGAAGAGACTGTGTGAGGGGTGGCTGGAGTCGCGCACAATCATCGTCACTTTGTGGATGAGGCGAGTGTCATATATGTCCTGCAGGGAGGGGAGTGAGGCACCAATGATCCTTCCAGCTGTGTTCACTATGCGCTGCAGGGCTTTCCTGTTGTAGTCAGTGCAGCTTCCGCCCCACACAGTGATGCAGTTTGTCAGGATGCTCTCAATGGTGCCACGGTAAAAGGTGCACATGATGGGTGGGGGTGTTCTTGCCTTCTTCAGTTTGCGGAGAAAGTAGAGGCGCCTCTGGGCTTTCTTTGCCAGTGATGTTGTGTTGGCTGTCCACGAGAGTTTCAAGTCTCTTTCAATACAGCATGATGTTCATTTAGTAGATTATGATCCATTTAGAGTCAAATAGACCATAAAGCAGAGTATGCTTTAGGGCGGGGAAAACTTGTGATTGGCAGGTTGTCCGGTCTGGGAGTTTTCCGTGTTTTTGTCTTGGAACTTCACAGTGTGTTTCCAGTTCATGAAAGTTAATTGTAACATTTTGGTCGTCTATAAATATTGTTCATTCAGTTGTACTTAGCTCCACCCTCTAGTGTTGCAAAAAAGTTGCAAAAAAAAAAGATGGCGACAGCCAAAATACTGAACTGGAGGCTTCAAAACTATGGGTGTAATAAAGTCTGTTTGGGAGGGACATTCATTTATTAGAGTGCAGGTGACACTGGGACACTTCTGATATCTATACACTATATATCATCTGATAGATTGTCACAATTTGTCAGAAGTGACAGACAGAACATAGTTGGTAAAAGCTGGCTGCACTTCAAGTTCATTCATCTTTCTTTTCTCTGTTGGAAGATTGAGGAGGCATTCCTGAAATCTCACTTCAAACAGCTGACGTCCAAAGCATCAGGGGCCGAGGAACTTCATGGTCCCTTATTGCTCACCTAATGTTTGGTGGCTGCTTTTATTCAATGAGTGTATGGTGGCCTTGTTTTGTGAGGCCACGATGACAATAGTTGCTGTTAATGTATCGTCACACTGAACTTTCTCTCAGATAGCAGGCTTCCATCATGCTCCCCTTGCGTCACAGCATTAGCATTTCGGATGGAGCTCTTTTTTAAATTAAAATAACGGACATTTTTGGGATTATTATTATTGCCAAAAGTTAGTTGCGAAGATTGATACCGCTCCGGAGTGTTAACTATCGAGCTAAAGCTGGCAGGCGATTGGCTTAGCATGAAGACTAGCCGCTTCCCCCCTACTCATGCTAAGCTAAGTTAATCACCTCCCCGCTCTATCTTTATACTTAACACACAGGAACACGATTCATATCAGTCTTCTCATCTACCTCAGCAAAAAAGTGTTTTTCCCGAAATCTCATGGTCCAAGGGTTGTTTTGTAGTTTGTTTCCTGTTTTATTTTGATAGACTCACCCTGTGTGTCTATTCTGCCTTTAGTTTCCTGCCTTTGTGTTTGTCTGCCCCTTCCTGATTTCCTTCACCTGTGCCTAATCACCCTGCTCTCCTTGTGTATTCTGTGTTTCTCCTCTTTCATTGGATGCGTCCTAAGTCTCCTTAATTGCATCCACGTTTCCCTCATTTGCATCGTATGCATGAGACGGAGGAAACCATGCCAGCAAAGAAGAAACGATGAAATGTGTTTTTAGAGTTTCTCGTGATGGAAGCAGCTGATCACATCTGGATCAGATGGAGTTTGTGTCTGCACACATGTGTGCTGTATTAATAATACTTATAATACTAACTAATAAAGGTTTTCCCTCTGTAGCCTGTTACCTGTCTAACAATAACAAACATTCTGTATGTGTCCTGAATACTGTGTCCATTTCTAGAGGCAGATTAAGTTTAAATTATTCATTTGATATTTGTGTTTGTATTTATTGATATTCTGACTGTGAATTCATTCATTAATAACCCAGAATATGATTATAGTGTCTTGTGGAAATGATTTATTCGCCCAAATGTTTTGTAGAAAATTGAAATTGTCAATTATCAACGTCTGTGACTGAATGAAATGATAATAAATTATTTAAAAAGTGCTTCTTGCTGACAGACTCTCACACTCTCCCTGACTTTAACTGTATCCATAATAAAAGCTCATGGAAATAACAGAGTTGGTGTTGGTCCTTTTTGTTACATGTATTTTTTACCAAATGGTAAATCAGAAAACAATTCAAATACTAAAGGGAGTCTTCACTCAATCAATAACTGATATCCAATGAGGGGGGAGTGGCTTCCATGAAGGCTCCTCTGTATCCTCCCTCCTCGCTCCTCGATCCTCAGAGCAGAAATAAGAGCCTTGAGACGGCCTTTGAGATGGCGGACCAGAATGACTTGTGAGTGAGGACATGTCACATAGCTTGGGATGCATCCTGCACCCTGGGGAAGGTCCTGGCACAGCAGCAGTATTTCAAGGAGAGGCCGTCAGTGAGACAGTTTGTGAGCTTCATCCATAACGTTGACCTAAACATTTGAAAGCTGCAGTTTCTTCTTTTTTCTATTTATTGTATTTAAACCTGGTATTTCTGCACAGTTGCAGATAAAGATCAGGCTACACTAATATTATTATTATTATTTGTAGAATACCATTCTAGTGATGGCTGCGTAGGGTTGTTTCCTACTCCTGTAATTCAAACTTTTCCAACAACTCCAGTTTGTTGTGAAATTAATGTAATTAATGTAAAAATTCAGTCTTTATGAAACATAATATTACATAATATTTTGCATAAATCCATAGTTGTTGGCGTTTAGAATTTCAAAATAAACATTTTCACTGCAGAAAAACGCTCGCTTCTCTAATTTGACTTATCCAGCTTTTAAATAGAAATGTGCAGACGCACCTGGTTTATAAAGGGAATGGGAGACGACACTGATCGGTTTGATTTATGAAACGTGATCGATGCAACCTGTAGTGGAAAGCTTTGCTACTTTTTATTGGGCACATATCTGTGGTCTGTCAGTTGATGATTTTTCTAGGTAGTCTTTTTGTGAAATCTGTCCGACAGACAAAACGATGTTTGTGTTGTGTATTTGTATTTACACATACATAATATCTATTGTTGATTCTCATATCTATGAATGTTTTATGTTGTACATTTATGTATGTCACTGGTCTGGGATTCAGATGTTATGTCACCATCCAATGCTGAACAAACAGGGCGATCCAGGCCTCAGCTGAAATCACCCCAGAGAATGGTAATTGCCTTCTTGAGGCTCTAGCTCTGTCTGACACTCATCTTACTACACACACACACACACTCACTCACTCACTCACTCACTCACTCACACACACCATGACCACTGTAGCAGCATCCTGTGACACATGCACGCTACAGTCTGTGCCGGCATCTGTCCTCAGTGTTCATGGCGATAAAATGATCCTCTGCATTCAGCACATGATGAGCGTGTGGAAGCTCTGTAACAGAAGCTGCCGCACTCGCTCTCAGTGTTACTGTCGCCTCCGGCGGCTCACCTGCTGCTTGAACACAAGGTTGTTTTCTTTCTGTGTCGGGAACTCAATAGCATTGACCTCTCTGCAAAGAGGTCGACGATTGTTTCTCGACATCTTTGGAGGAATCGCTAAATGATGACTACAGCACCTTTGCATGGATAGCCACCACACTTCTGTAAAGTCCTGAGACATGACTTTCTTTCTTTTGTGTGTTGATTGTGCTAATGTTCTGACTCAATGATGTTAGGGCCACTGCTCACTCAGAAATGCTAATGCTGCTGTGCCTGTGTGTGGATGTGGAAATGGGGATCTGCACTGTGCGCCAACATGTTTGCCAACGTTTTATAGCACGATAATATGTTAATGTGGCTTCTTTTGCCGCCCCAGTGGTGAAGAATAGAATGCTCTGTCATAAATTGATTGGCCGGTACTTCAATGCCCAATAATCCAAGGCCACACGAACCCAGATGTACTGGTGGCTATATTAAGGACAGTTAACACTCAAACAGGCATCATTTCACACATTTTTCCAGTCCGCCAGTGGACTTAAAGACTGGAAACCACATCAAAGAGTGTGTCTGATATCGCCGCCAAGAAATGCCAGGAATGACCTTTGGCCATTACAACTACAATAGCAAGGGTATATGTAATGACAGTAACCTTTTCCCAACAGTAGAGAGTGGACCAATGTAAAGCCTGATGTAAACGAAACCAGTTCACCAGGCAGAGGAATATGATTGAGAACATATCGTATCCCGGGGGCCATCAGAAATGCTCTACGGTGTGGTGTGGTGAATAAATGTGAAGATGAACACAGCAGGCGTGTCTTCCCTATAGTCACCAGGCTGCGTTATTGACTGCAGATTCGGCTCCCCCCCCCCCGTCACCGTTGGTCCGATCAGTCCGCCGCCCGACTGTCAGCCGACTGTCAGGGGACAGAGCTGATTTATGGCACACATGTGCATGGTGCACATTCCCCCGTGCTGTGAGAGATAGCGGACATACCTGTGCTGACAGGGAGGATGGAGCGAGGCGGCGGCAGTTTCACGGCGGTGATGCTTTTCTTTAAAGCTCTTAAAGTCCTCTTCATAATGAGAGTGCATGAGTGCTGGATGAGCTGTGCTCAATCATTGTCTTGGCTTCAATCTGAAGCAGGTGGCCCAGCATTACACAGTCAGCCCCGCGCGGACTGAAATGACAGAACGCCAATATATATCGATGGTGAATCCACTCTGAGTGGGCTGCGGTTATCATATGCATTACAATACAGAGTGTGTGTCACCGCTTACAGTTCCTCTGTAGAGCTATAGCATTTTTGTCGTTTGATTTATCTGTGAAGATTCAGTTTGCAATAAACATCTGGCAGTACCGACCCTAACCCTCCATTCACAATTTCTGTTTCATTTTGATGAAGGAGCCACTTGTTCATTCATTTATAATATTGCGCCACAGAGAGATGTTTACAAAACTGCAAAGTCCCATTTCGCTGAAATGTGTTTGACTCACTTGAAAGTGTTGCATTTATTTCTCCTCTCGCTCAGAATGTGGCGTTTGAAAGCAGTAAAATATATCTTTTGCCCGGCTGATTGTGAAGCATTTTCAAAAACATGTCAATGGATGGAAATGTTGCTTTCAGCCCGAGTAACATTATCTTCCATCAGTATTAGATAACAAGAGAAAAAACTGCACTCTGTGTATTTTAAGTCTCTCTTTTATTCTCTTTACATGTGTTAATGTTCATCTCCTCACACAAGATGATGAAAGGAGCATGAAATGCACAACCAACACCACAGAAGCCAGACAAATAATAAATAAATATATATATAAATATATAGAGAGAGAGATTTATAATATTGAGATATACTGAATTAGATCAACTGATATTAGACCAAATCACCCTAAAGGAGTATCTTTCCTTTTAACTTCACTTCATTAAAGGGAGAATTAAATTGAGTTTATATATATATATATATATATATATATATATATATATATATATATATATATATATATATATATATATATATAAACTCAATTGAATTCTTCGTTTAATATATATATATTTCACAAATATATTTTAATGTACATATATTTGTTTGTTGTTTTTCATATTCAATTATATATATTATTATTATTTTTGATTATTTCTTTGTACTTATTGTGGTTATTGTTTTGCACCACTCTCACCAAGTCAAATTCCTTCTTTGCGCAATTATACTTTGCAACAAACCATTTCTGATTCTGATAGACATATGATAACATACATGCACATCGAATGAATTTTAGCAACATAATGTGTGCTTTTCATCTACAATATATTATTATTATAATGTGTTGCTTGATCACTTGAAATCAAGGTTCATTCATGGTCCCTTTATGCTACACCATTTGTTTTTTATAGTAGTATTATGGAGGATGAGTAATCTCACACCCTGGGTAATGAAGCTGCTCTGCAGTCCGGTGGTACGACAGTGGAGACTTCTGTTTCTCTTGCTAGATGGAAGCAGGGTGAACAGGCTGTGGCTGGGGTTGAGTACTGTCTTTTGATATCATTCAGGCTTTATGCGGGCACCTCACCTCACCGATATCACTGGTGCTATCACTGTGTCCTTGGGCAAGAAACTAAACCCCAAACTGTGCCTTCGGTGGATGAATGGGTGTGGCACCTTGGATGGTAGCCCCTGTCATCAGTGTGTGAATGGGTGAATGACATGTAGTGTAACAGCGCTCTGAGTGGTCGGAAGAAGACAAAAAACATGCCATTTACAAGTCTGTTTGCCATTTACCATGCTGGGACATGGGTACCGCTGATGTTCTGGGTGGTTTTGGTCGCCCGCTGTAGAGCCCTCCTGTCCTGGGCTGTGCACAAATCATGCTAGTCTGTAATGTTTCCAGTCAGAATGCTTAACAACAAGAACTTGACATGGGAATTTTGCCTCAGAATTTGTAGGCATCTAGTGGTGACCAACTGAATACCCTCCTCTCACTCCTTCCTTTCCAGTATCGTATCGTGAGGTACTTACTGTGATTCCCAACCTGAGTGGCCTCACACATGATGGGTGACCTCCTGTTTTTGTAGCTTGTGATGGTCTGGATCGCCTGCCACATATCTTGTTGTGTCGTTAGTGTTAAATTCTCTCGCCAGTCTCCTTGATGCCAGCTTTCGATCTCGCAGTGTTGTATACTTCTTTGTTTCCCTTTTAAGCCTCTTTTAGTTCTTTGTTTTGGTTTCACAATGTATGAATTCCTCATCAGCGTGGTTGCCAGCAGCAGCAGGAAGCTGTTTCAAGTGGAACTTTCTTAAACCCACTGTACGGTACCTGCCCATCACCAAATCGCAGACCAGGACTAGCTTCTGAACACAGTGAGGCATTTAGCAGCTAAGGAGGTACCGTAGGAGGAGACCAAAGCAGAGCTATTCCAGTGAATTGCTTGGTGTAACAACTTTTCAAGGTGAAAATATATCAATGTAAGGTTTTCAGATTGTTTTGCTGCCTACAGTTTGCCAAAAAGACAGAAAAAATGAAATTTATGCAGCTATAACAAAAGTAAAATAAACATGGAAGCACAAAAAAAAATAACATTTGACTTATTAGACTGATTTATGAGGCATACAACAAGTCAGCATATACACGAATAAAAGCAGCAGCTAGAACAGAGAATACAAGAATGCAAGGTGAGGGAAACTACAGGGAAATTATAACTGGCAATGCAGCCTTCATCGTTTATGATTAAAATTCCACTTCACTGGGTAATTTCATTGATTTCTCAGGTTGGCTTATGGAAACCCTGGAGAATGCAATGAGCCTTCAATTGTTTCAGTCCAGCACCTGCTATATATGAAATCATCAACTCCATACAGGGACAGATGGAGTGATTGCAATAATAACATAGGGGGAATGAAAGTGTAGCATGCTTTCCAATGGATGCAAAGCTACACCTGAACATTCAACTGATGCAGTTTGTCGAAGCCTTTAGGAAATTATATTCATAAAGCATTTTGAATAGTCTCCCTTTGTTCTTTCCAATTTGAACATCCATCTTTAAAGCTACAGTAAGGAGCAAGACGGCAGTGGAGCGAGCTGAAAATACAAACTTCATAAACAACTGCCCGTTTAATAGCCAGAGGACAAGCAGCAACATTAGCATTCATTCGGAGTCGTGTTTCTGGCCACCTGATGAATTGCAGCAGTCACACTCCTTTTAACTCATTTTAACTCTTTTAGGTCTAAACCAACTCCTATGAAAAATATCTTGTTCTTTCGCTGCTAAACGCTCCACTAATATGTTCCACTGTAGCTGATAATTCTCTGTAAGTTTGTCATATAAAAATATGAATTGGTGGAGATTTAATATTTTCTATCACAGATACAGTGGCGTATGAGTTAGGAGTGATAGAATGTTGTGTAGGTGTTAGTTAGACACATTATATTGTACAAAGGCCCCAAAGCACACGGTGGGAGTTTGTTTTGTGAATCACTTTTGCATTTCCTCGCAATAATATTGCATTACCGAGCAATATTTTTTGCATTCCCTCTGATCCATGAGCAGTGAGCGTGTTGGTCCAGAAAGGAGAGCTGCTGTGACACACTGCGCATGATGCATTTTTTCTCATTACTCCTTTCAAAAGGCCGCGCTCCGACAGCATACCGCCGCTGGCTGTGAGCACAGCTGCAGCTGCTCTTCCTGGCTGAGCTGCTTGAAGCCTTGGCTGTTGATACGGTTATTGCTCGGCTGCAGTTGTGGCTCAATCAATGGCTCTGTTCAGAATACTAACATACTATTCAATGTGAGTATGTAGGGCGTTCCTACTGCATAGTATGTGGATATTGTGTACTAAACCTGGATGTATACAACATTAGCAAGAATTTCTTTTTTTTGGAATCAACTTTTTAACAGTAAACATATGCAAACACACACACAACAACAAGTCCCCAACCGCCCACCCCACCGGCAAATAAATAGACATCACAATTGGCCTTGGTGGATCAAAATGGAGAACATAAATAAAGAAATTATACGCACAAAAACAAGTATATACACGCGTATTACATGACACGTATGTTGATATAGGGAGATAGCGGAATGGTATTATTTGCATAACAATAATCATATAAGGTCTGGGACCTAATGCGTGTGCACACAAAAACTTAAATTTTGTCAATAAAGGTAGCCCATGCACTGATGGACGATTGTTTGGCATTCATGCATTACAGTCATGTGATCAGTCACGTGATCGATACAGTCATGCGATCAGTCATGTGATCGATACATCATGTGATCAGTCACGTGATCAGTCATGTGATCGATACATCATGTGATCAGTCACGTGATCGACACAGTCATGTGATCGATACAGTCATGTGATCGATACAGTCATGTGATCAGTCATGTGATCAGTCATGTGATCGATACAGTCATGTGATCAGTCATGTGATCGATACATCATGTGATCGATACAGTCATGTGATCGATACAGTCATGTGATCGATACAGTCATGTGATCAGTCACGTGATCGATACAGTCATGTGATCGATACAGTCATGTGATCAGTCATGTGATCAGTCATGTGATCAGTCATGTGATCGATACAGTCATGTGATCAGTCATGTGATCGATACATCATGTGATCGATACAGTCATGTGATCAGTCATGTGATCAGTCATGTGATCGATACAGTCATGTGATCAGCCATGTGATCGATACAGTCATGTGATCAGTCACGTGATCAGTCATGTGATCGATACAGTCATCAGTCACGTGATCGATACATCATGTGATCGATACAGTCATGTGATCAGTCATGTGATCAGTCATGTGATCGATACAGTCATGTGATCAGTCATGTGATCGATACAGTCATGTGATCAGTCATGTGATCAGTCATGTGATCGATACAGTCATCAGTCACGTGATCGATACAGTCATGCGATGCAGAAAAGACGTATAGCTTGAGTCTACTTGTGTGAACAATCTGCTGGTGATGTCATACCTAAATATTTAGTAGGCAGTGTGATCAGATACTGATTGAGTATGAGGTATGTGGTTTCAAACACAAGCTATTATGCGATGGACATCTGTACTGTGACCGCTCTTTACTGCTACTGTTAACATCGGCAGAGAAAGCATCGTTGGGCCACACAGGGTTTGAAACCTCTGTGCTTCTATCAGATGTGACTGATGTGTTAACAATACACGCTGCGAGTTCAAACAGTAGCTGCAATGCAACACACAACTCAGTGCCTCTCTATAAACTCACTGCACACACACACAGCCCCTGAATGCAGGTAGTGTGCACAGTAACGACCAAAGCACAGCCGCAATCACAGTTACAGCCGCGGCCAATAAAGCTCCGTCACCTCATGACTGTAGTCATGATCACAGCTACAGTCTGACACAATCAGCCTCAGCAGCAGTCGGTGGGAGAGCTAGGCTTGCTAGCTCCCCTAGTTATCGATCTAACTTCAATGACACAGCCACTGCTGAGGGTGCACTGAGGGAATGCAAAAATAATTCCCACAGTGACTTTCAGGAGCTCTGAATAAACCAGCGGTGAGCTCTGAAGGTTTTGTTTTGTTATTCAAGTTGTTTTATTTTTCAAAAGATCACCTTTAAAGGTGTTACATTTTTCAACTTGCGTTATTTGAGCTTTGTGTGTTTGCAGCCAATGTACCTACTTCCACAAGTGTTTTTCTTAATAGAGCTCGGATCGATTGGTGCTTTTTAACAATAAGTACCATATGGTTTATACACACACATTTATACACATAGTTTTGTCCAGTCCAAACTAAAAGAGGTATCGTAGAGCTCTGGCAGCCCACCTACGACTACGATATTTTTTTCCTGATTCAACAACGGCAGGATGTCTGTGAGGAGCATCTCAACACTGATAGGCTATTCAGTGTCGCGTGAATTTTTTGCCCGAGTTGAAACATTTTGAAAATCATTTGCGTCATTCGCGCTGCACGTGCATTGACTACGCTGCGTTTGGTGTGAACACGACTTTACTCAGAATTCGGTTGGACTAAGCTCCATTCTCTGGTGTCACTTCAGGTTACAAAAAACCATGATGGCAACGGCCAAAAACCAAAATATTTATTCATATAGTCTATGGCAGGGATTCCCAAAGTGGGGTGGAGCTGCCTCTAGGGGGTGCGCGAGAGGAAAAGTGTAATGGCGGTCTGATGGTGTAATAATATTAAATATAAAAAAAAAATGTAATTTTAATTTAAAAACTGTCAGGTGGGACATCTGAAGCTATCAGTCGTAAAAGAGGAGAGGGACAGAGAGAGAGAGAGGAATCGGAGGCGAGGGGAACGGAGAGGTGCGTTGGGGAGAGACCGGGAGAAGAAATCGAGCCAGAGTCAGAGGAAGATGAGACGGAGGAGAACGAAAAGGAGGAAGGGATAGCACAGACAAATCGGGAGCACATCGGCCCATCGAGTCAAGGTGAAAAAAGAGGAAACGAGAGTGAGCATCAGACTGGGAAAAAAAGAGGAAATATGATGAAAAGTATCTGTGTCTGGGTTTCACTTGGATTGGCAACGCAGATTCCCCAAAGCCACAGTGTGTGGTGTGCAGTGAGGTTCTGGCTAACAGTCTGAAGCTCTTATTTACGTCACCACCTGAACACCAAGCATGCCAGTGCAAGTCAAAAGCCCCTTACATTGTTTATATCCAAATTGGAGGAGTTACAAAACAGCCAAAAACAACTGGAGTCTCATTCATGTGTTGGGTCTATAAATGACGCACTACGGGCTTCATATCTGGTTACAGAATAGCGAGAAAGGGGCTACCGCACACAATCGCCGAAGACGTGAGCTTGCCAGCTGCCAGAGAGATGGTGGAATGTATGATTGGGGGGAAAGAAGCAAAAGAGTTGGACATGATCCCGGTGTCCAACAACACTGTGTCGCGCCGCATCGATGCTTTGTCCGAAGACATCCTGGCTACATTAGTCGCTCATTAATTGTAAATTAAATGTGATAATCTGCCTCTGAGCCTGTGCGTGTTTCCTCGCATCCGTATTGCTCTTTAAAAGCCTTGTGTCACTGAAAGTGATTGAAACTTTGTTGCAGTGTTTCAGGGCGTTTTCACACCTTCAGTTCGTTTGCTTTGTTGCAGTTGCTCCTTTGTTCGGTTTGTGTTCGGTTTGCGGACTAAATCTTGTAAACAAATGCCACGCGCGAGCAAACTGTTCTCTCATTGGTCCGATTCTTATGCGGCTATGAAGGCTTAAAAGGCTCTGTTGCTTCTTTTTTTTTTTTCTTTATTAAGGGGGGGGGGGGTGCGCGAACCCGGTCGGGATGTAGAAGGGGGTGCGCGGCCTAAAAAGTTTGGGAACCACTGGTCTATGGCAATTCATCTAAAATTTACCTCACGTTCCACTTGAACACACCTTCAAAAACACCATATACATATCTTTTGTATAGTATGTATTCCTTTGGAGAAAAATATTAATCTGGGAAATGGCACACAGCGGTGAGAACAGCTTTGTCTTCTTTGTTTGACTGAAGGAACAGAGCGCGCCCCAACACCTGTCTTTGTCGTGTTGACAAACCCACCACAGATGTCTGATGCTAGATAGCATGTCAGTGTTAACGCCGCTGGCTCCAACTCGCTACCCATCTATCAGAGGCAGGCGATGAGGAGTGCTGATATCACACTGGACATAGAAACATAAATCGTGCTATTTGGTGCCCATTGACAGATCTCAGGCAGATTGTTGAAATTCAGCGCATTCAGCTGAGGACACAGAGCTCTGTCAGGCGGACAAAGAAGCAGACAATGCATGCATTTCCAATATGCATTGTATTCTATCAAGCCTGTTTATCCATTGTATATCTAAACATAGCCAAGGGTTATTGAAAGAAAGTCAATATTCTAAGCTCGCATACAGTTCTGCTATGGATTATTTCTCACCATTACAGCAGTCACAGAGGTATGAAATGGATTTGTGTTGCAAAGTGTAAAAAAAATTCTGCTTTTAAAAAAATGCCGAAATATCACTGAACAAAGCCTAAGAAATCTAAATAAATTCCCTACCTCCTACAGCCATGGCAAAAATGCTTTTTGAGTTCCTGTTTTGAGCTAAAAATAGAACAGTTAAACTAGCAGTCTGTTGTGCAATAAGAAGAGAAATGGTTACCTCTAGTAATTGTCCAAGGACAAAAGCTGGGATGCTGCTCGGCCCAATCATTCACAATCGAACGTGCAGCAGTGGTGCTCTGAAGTCAGCCTCGCTCTAACTTCAATCTATCAAACCTTCAATCCGAGAGACACGGCAGAAGAACCCAGCAGGGGGAGACGGGAGGGAGCTGACTGTATCAATGGACTCTATACTAACAGCTGTCCACTACACACTATGTGTCTATATGCAGGTGAAGAACAGCAGGGATGAGATACCGTACCTTTTAGTTATAGGGGACCATATTATATTAATATTCTTTTTTATTAACAAATGGAAGAGAACACAAACAATGAATTTATCCTACTAGTAAGTATTCTAAGTGGCATTGACCAACATTGAGATATACATCATCCAAAAACTATTCAGGGCTAAAAATACTTTGAAACATTTAAACCACCATTTTTTTTTTGAACTATCTTTTTTTACTGGACCATTCGTCAAATTTGTTATTCTTTCTCAGACTCCGTCTGTAAAAAGAAATCCAACATCGACCGCTGCGTCATTTTTCTTTGCGGGAAAGTTTCCCAGCACGTGATTACAGATGATGTTTTCCGATCTAGACTACGTCATTCTTGTGTTGTGTATCGCTGCGTAAGTAAGACCATTTAATTTCAATGGCCGCTCATCAAAATGATGTGATCGTTGGCAAAGGAGTGTCAATAAATCGTTGTATTGTTTGCTGACACAATGCCTCACCTGCACACAGATGAATGTTAAATAGATTGTTCTAAAAGTGTTGTGAAGGCCGCACTTATGTAACGAAGATTGGGTCCAAGTCAATGAATTGGTGTTGAAGGAGGCTTGATTGTATTTTGAAAAGTTAAACGCAAATCTAGGGTAGACAAGTAGCACTTTGGGAATCTTGTGCCCTGGTAGATACTTTATTTACCAAGCTGATGGAAACGCAACTTATTAGGGCCCGAGCAACCGACTTCGGGCCGGCGAGGCCCTATTGATATTGTACCCGTTGGGGTAAACGTACGCATGGTTGGAGGACTTGCCATGCATGAAAACTCACCAAGTTTTGGGGACTTGTCAGGCCTGGTGAATATAGCCATCTGAAAATGAATGCATCTTTCTGTGTTCAGAAATGGCTCTCTAGCGCCCCCTACAAGTCGGACCGGCGACGCCCCTCGGCCAGTATGTCCCATTAACTTGAAATTTGACACACATGTCCACTTGAGCTAGAGCTACAAAAAAGCCAATCAGCCCCTAAGCTCCACCAACTTAGATTTTCCGCCATTTTGAATGTAGTGTAAAACACATTTCTGCGAACTCCTCCTACATGCTTAGTCCCATTACTACCACATTTTCTGTGGATCATTACTGGATCTACCTCATCAAAGTTATCAAAAGCTTTCTGATATCTCTTAGCGTTTACAAGATATGGACCAATACACTTTGTCGGGATGTGGCTAAATATCAATACACATAACTTTTCAACCGTTTGTCCTAAAATTCCAAATGTTGCAGCATATGTGCACATTGCATGCTGTAACATACCCTGAGAATTGTTTTGCATTAAACCACTAGTGGGCGCTACAGCAAACCCGCGAAGTTGTGCTTTTTGTCACTTTTTGCCGATTTCAGCCTTCGTATTTTAACGAACTCCTCCTAGAGAATTTATGCCATCAACTTCTCCTTTGGTCAGGATGCTCATAAGACCTTTGTGATTAAAAGTTATCAAAATCTCGCGCTTTCATCGAAGAACCTTGACGTGGCGTTGCGGCCATTTTGCCTCACTGTTTTTGAAAAAATACATTCTTATAAGTTGTTATAACTCCAAGGTACATTATCCAATCCGCACAAAACTTCTTATGCATGATGCTATGTCAAGCTTGAACATATTTCAATTGTAAAAAATTCAATAACTCATAACGCCGCCTACTGGCTAAAGGAAATGTCATATTTTATACTTTTCTTCATACCTCCTAGCCAGGTGACCTGATGAGTTTCAAATTTGGTAAGAATAGCCTTAAGACAATGATGATGCATCATCATGAATATTGTGAGTTTTCGTTGCACGGTGTTGCCATGGCAACGCATCGTTCGCCTTGAAAAAGGAAGCTGATGGTTTAGTGTGTTGGGATGCTCAAAAAGTCATGGACCTTTGTACATGTGTCATAGGTCATAGGCAGACATAGTATATATGGGTTTTGGGCTTGGCCGTTTTAAATTGCTTCTATAGCGCCCCCTACAATATTTCAAAAGAGCAGCCCCAGCGCTACGTTTTGGCTACATGTATGAAACGTGATAGGCAAATGTATCCTATGGAGACTTAAAAATAAGTCTCTTGGGACCATGCTCTAAACCCTACCGGAAGTCTGCCATTTTCAATTTTGTATGAATTTATACAATATTTCGACGACGCAGCCCTCGCGGTACGTTACACTATCTAGATATAAAATTTAGATGTATAACATTTGGTAAACAGATGTATCACATGTAGACGTACAAAAAAGCCCCTGGAGCTCTAAGCTCTAAACCCAAGCGGAAGTCAGCCATTTTGACTTTAGTGAAAAAAAACACATTTTTGCAAACTCCTACACGCTGGCTCCGATTTCTATTAAATTTGCTGTGGATCATAAGTGGCTCTCGATCATCAAAAGTTATCAAAATCTTTTTGATATCTCTTTGCGTTTATAAGATATGGACCAATACACTTCTTAGGTGCGTGGCAAAATATCAATACACATAACTTCTCAACCATTTGTTCTAAATTCCCAAAATATTCAGCATATGTGCACATCGCATCCAGTAACATACCCTGAGAATTGTTTTGCATTCGACCACTAGGGGGCGCTACAGTAAACCCGCAAAGTCTACTGGCTAAAGGAAATGTCTGATGTAACTTAGCTGGACTTGTTCCAAACGGTCCCAAACTTCACATGCTTGATAACACTCATGGCCTGAGGATGTCTACAAGCTAATTTTCCCTAATACTAACAGCGCCACCTGCTGGCGAAAGGAAATCTGCGTTTTTTGACAAACACCATCCGATTTACGTGACTTTTACACTACGTGGTTCACACTTGACACAGAGCAACACGACGCACGCGTTCTGTAGCGCCAGGCAGCGGACACAGGAAGCGTCGGACTATTTGCAAAGCGTCATTTCCGGCATCAGGCGGTCCACGCGGGATTAAACACGTCTCGCTCGCGGACGCGCCGTCCGACGGTCGCGGATGTTCTCGGACGCGCAGGCCGGAGTCCCGCCGGCACCCCGACGCGCACATGGCGAGGACCCGTTCATCGCTGCTCGCAGCTTTAATTCATTTTATTTTTGTTGCCTCATTTGTAACATTGGCTTTAGATTCCCTTGATTGTGGAATACAACGATTACGCAACATGCTAGCGTGTCAGCTCAAGTAGTCGCGGTTGGGTGCATTGTGACAAGCCTAACAACAGTTGGATAGCTAATTATATTTCGATTTACATTCTATGGAAAACAAGTCAATGCAAAAATTCTGAAAACGTGATGATACTCATTACTAATGCTACATTGTGAACAGCAAAACTTTGTGAGCATCAGCAGAAGGAAAGTTAGTTAACATTAGCTGTTAGCAGAACAGTCATGCTCGGAGCTAACAGATAACAATAACGTAGGTTGCATTGAGTTACATCCTGATGCGTTAAAGCTCTCTTCAGTTAAAATGACTATTAGGCGAAGATAGATTATAACATTATCATGGTGTGTTCAAATGTAATCTTGTAAATTATCTTGTACAAAATCTAAATAAATACAGCTGTTTGAAGGAGATTCGTCCGGTTTACACAGTCGACCGTCTCCTGGATGTCCGCCGACGAGGTAGGGGTTACCAATACCTCGTTGATTGGGTGGGGTATGGTGTGGCGGAACGATGCTGGGTTCCTCGCTCCCGGATTATGATCCAGAGCTACTCCGCACATACCATCGCCTGCACCCCGATAAGCCTGGTGGTTCGCCGGGAGGCTACCGTTGAGGGGGGGGGGGGTACTGTGAGGATTTGTGTCTAACTCTGCTGTATTTCCCTCAGTAGGGTCCTCCTATGAGTCCCGCCCACTGCCGCGCCTCTCTCCGTAGGCACAGCTGTGCCTCATCTCCTGTGATCGCCTCCAGCTGACATAAATACTCCTGTCACTCTCATTCCAGTTGTCAGTCCGTCCGTTTACCTACCTGGTATTCCGACCCGTGAGTAGTCCATTTGTTCACTCTCTGAAGATCCGCTACTAACGATGCATTTCGTTTTTTCAACTTGCCTGCCGTACAGTGTCGAGCCTCGGGTTTTCACCTGTACGAAGAAGCCTTCCAGTTAGTTCCTCGGAGATCAACTGTGTAGTCTTGGCGTTCCTGTGTCGAGCCTCGGGTGTCACACAGACGATCCAGCCTGCCTGCTAGCCGCGGATGCGGACCGGCCACTTCCCGGCTAAGATCCGAGCGGAGCGCGAGGACGCGCCTCCGTACTGACGTTTGACAGTTTTCCTGTCAGCTTCGTCGGCCGCTCAGCAGGATTAGCCACTTTCCGGCTTGGAACCGTGCAGAGGCGTGGAGACGCCTCCTATTGACTTTGTCCATTTCCTGTCTTTTCCCTTGACTGAGAGAAATTAATTATCGTGGTTTTGAAATAGAACTCTGCTGTCTGAGTCTGCATTCGGGTCCATGAACACACCACATCATAACACACACACACACACAGAGGTGACTATAGATAGATATATGGATAGATAGACAGATAGATGCCACACACACAGAGAGAGGTGAATATCTATACATTATTACTTTTGGTCAGACAGCCTGAAACTTTAATGATTCCCATGAGGAAATTAGGTACACATGGCTAATTTTGCAGTGTCAAGTGTTGATTTTTCTGCAGCAATTATTCCAAGTGGATTGGAGAGAGTTGTATTCATTAAACGCTGGAATGTAGCAGAAGTATTATGCACGCCAGATGGCATCGCTGTGTACTGCAAGAAGGCGCCAGGAGTCACGAATGATCAACAAAGTCCTCAACTCTGGGAAGAGGATAAAAGTGGTGTTTTGTGGCCCCATTCACCTTACAGAAATCTGGGCAGAACTGGTCTGAGCCAACAGAACGGCTAAAAGGCACGGCAAACTCCAGGAACTAGAGATGTCATGTGACCCACCAGTTCTGGCAAACAGGAGGCTCTTATCAGGATCCACTCTGCACGCATTTTGTTTTACTGGTGGAGAATCCCTCCACATCAATATCAATGAGTCTGCACTTCTGAAAATGGAGGCACGTGAGATTTTATTCAACGGACCACGCCCTCACACTCGGACTGACTCAAATGCGGAAAACACTCATCAGATATAGACAACATTTCAGAATTTTTCTATCGTCTTTTTTGAATAGCACTGGACCGGAGCAGCAACATCCTCAACCAGCTCAACATCGGACAGTCAAACTTCTACTTTTTGCATTTTTGTCAAACCATCTCTTCATTTTCGTTTGCGCAGACGTATTTTGCTTTCCCAATTTAGCAAATAATTGACACAAGACGTTAGTGTTATGCAAACAATTAGGGAAAAGGTTATTTTTTCAATTTTAATGGTTTATATCTTTGCATGAACTTGAAGTATTTTTAATGGTTTATATCTTTGCATGGACTCGTGTAATTGTTGGGAAAAATCTAAATGACTATAGTATGCGTTTAATAAGTAAAGAATGTTATACATTTTACAGAAGCTCATCTCCTCTGTAGTGTTTAAGGCCTGTGTCCTTGTGCGAACTTTCACTGACACTAGGTCTTCAGCAAATGTTTAATCTATTAAGAAGCAGTTGATTGTCGAAAGAACACTTCAGCTGTTTGTCCTGAATAAGAATGATAACAAACGTGTAGAAAGCATCAATACTTACGCAGGGCTGATTTGCGATCATGACTTACGAGAAAGTGAGCTTTGTACTCGAACAAATAGTTAAAGTGTCCAGATACGTAGACGCCTGTGTGAAACGTGAAATGTGTGTGTGTTACCCTGTGCCAGCCCACTGCATGTTGTTTACTGAGTATAAATACCAGAGACTCGGAGACAGATCTTCGAGCGGTCTTGATGTACATTCTGTATGTGAATCAACCCTGTCTCCTTCTTTGCAAAGAATAAATGTCCAATGATGAATGATTTTTACACCAGTCTTGAGTGAATTTTTCTAACAGTAATAGTAACTTTTTACAGCAGAAAAAGGTAATATGACAGTTTGGAATCACGTGTAATTGTACAAAACCTAGCGTTTAAAAACGACGACAGTGGAAAAACTCAAGGACTAAATATGTGGGAGAGGAAACCAAACACTGGTTTTATAAAAGTTCACAAGCCAAAATTGTTGGAAAAGATAATGCATAGTATTTTAAGAGTGTATCATGTGTTTTTTTGTGTAAATTCTTGATAGAACTGGAGTACTGTCGGCAGCACTTTTACTGGAGATGATGCTGCCTTTGACTGTATTCCATGAGTCAACAATGCTTTGAAGAAATATTCATGTTTTTGTGTCTGTGAAGTTGAGTCCCGTTGTGGAGGGAACAAGCCCGAGTGTTTTACTTTTGTCTGGGTTCAACAAGTAGCACATATATTTCCAACTTCTCTGTGAGTGTGTTTGTGGTGTGTGTCTGTTTGTGTGAAACACAAATAGACACACATTCACAAACACACTCACAAAATGACCCTAGGACAATTGTTGTACCCTGGTGGTGTACAGCTACAACAAAGGTAATGGTTAACTTTTTATTTTAATTCATTGAATTTCAACTTGAAAAAGACAATTCATGAGGTTTTCTCTGGCGTTAAACACAGTGGCCGCTCAAGACGACATAGTATGACGAAAAAACTCCCTGATTGGACAACGCTGTGGTATCAACCTGTCATCACAAGGTAGCCCCATCCTAAAGCATACCTTTATGGTTTATTAGACTCGAAATGGACCATAATTGACAAAATGAACATCATGCTGTATTGAAGAAGACTTGAAACTAGAGATTGAGACCATAAACTCATGTTTACAATGTTTACTGTGGTAATAAATCAAGAGAGAAGTAGAGTAATTTTCTCACAGACATCTATACAACCGGAGGAGTCGCCCCCTGATGGACATTAGAGAGAATGCAGGTCAAAGCACTGCCACACTTTTCAGAAATGGTTGCCGCCTGTTATCGACCACTACATTTCTTGTATCCTGATATCACTACAGTACACAACTGATTCTCTGTAGAGCTGAGAATTGCATGCACAGCCCAAATCTTACGTGCGGCGCAGTGCATGTGGTATTGCAAGCCCTGCTATTAAAAACACATAAGGATCTCTCCGCATCAGGCTGGCATCAAAGGACTCTGACAAAGGCCGACGGATCAAACGCTTTGCATTGGCTCACGTACTCCTCTGTTCAAAATTGCATTTGAACATAAGCACAAAGGAGTACAGCCAACTGACTGCTGACATGCGTGTATGTTCAAGACAGCATGAAGAATATCCAGTATCAGTCTGTATTTATACTCATAAGAACATTATATATACGTATAAATAAACTGGGCAATTCCCCCACCACGGTGGATCTGCTTAAATGTACATATAAATAGCGAATATGGCTGATCTGAGTTGCCATCACTGAAAGTAACTACTTGTTGGGCAGACAGGGCTTATTTTTGAACGTTTTGGTGCCCTAGTCATTGTAATATTTTAATATAACTTCATTCAGCTTCACTCATCCTGGTCTGTGTCACGTCATCAACATGACATTTAACCCCTTCAATGCACACAAGTCTCAGTTGTGTCTATTTCTAACACGTTCTCACTCCCAAGTACGGCAGCTTGGTCGGCGGCCCTTATGGCACTCCGAGTGGCCGTCGTCATGGCGTTAGCAAAAGAGGAAGTCAGGTGATGGGCTATAAAGAGCAATAAAGTCAGCATGGTGAGAAGGCCGGTGTGGATGGATGAAAAACGGACTTTCACACAGGAGACCGGTGTTGGTGTCCCGTGTGAAACCAAAAGTCAAAAAAGTTTTACAATTAATCTATTTAAACAAATCTCCATTCACAGTATGAACAGGGATTTTTACAGAATTTTGTTTTCAGAATTGTGCAGAATTTGAATAGCGTCTTGGGTTCAGTGAGGAGGTTCTAGTAGTTATTGAAGAGCTTCTTGGGTTCAGTAAGGAGGTTCTAGTAGTTATTGAAGAGCTTTTTGGATTCAGTAAGGATGTTCTAGTAGTTATTGAAGAGCTTGTAGAGGTCAGTGAGGAGGTTCTAGTAGTTATTGAAGAGCTTCTTGGGTTCAGTGAGGAGGTTCTAGTAGTCCTTGAAGAACTTGTAGAGGTCAGTGAGGAGGTTCTAGTAGTTATTGAAGAACTTGTAGAGGTCAGTGAGGAGGTTCTAGTGGTTATTGAAGATATTGTAGAGGTCAGTGAGGAGGTTCTAGTAGTTATTGAAGAGCTTATTGGGTTCAGTGAGGAGGTTCTAGTAGTTATTGAAGATCTTGTAGAGGTCAGTGTGGCGGTTCTAGTAGTTATTGAAGAGCTTATTGGGTTCAGTGAGGAGGTTCTAGTAGTTATTGAAGATCTTGTAGAGGTCAGTGAGGAGGTTCTAGTAGTTATTGAAGAGCTTCATGGGTTCAGTGAGGAGGTTCTAGTAGTTATTGAAGATCTTGTAGAGGTCAGTGAGGAGGTTCTAGTAGTTATTGAAGAGCTTATTGGGTTCAGTGAGGAGGTTCTAGTAGTTATTGAAGAACGTATTGGGGTCAGTGAGGAGGTTCTAGTAGTTATTGAAGAACTTGTAGAGGTCAGTGAGGAGGTTCTAGTAGTTATTGAATATCTTGTAGAGGTCAGTGAGGAGGAGGTTCTAGTAGTTATTGAAGAACTTGTAGAGGTCAGTGAGGAGGTTCTAGTAGTTATTGAAGAGCTTCTTGGGTTCAGTGTTGAGGTTCTAGTAGTTATTGAAGAGCTTATTGGGTTCAGTGAGGAGGTTCTAGTTGTTATTGAAGAACGTATTGGGGTCAGTGAGGAGGTTCTAGTAGTTATTGAAGAACGAGTAGAGGTCAGTGAGGAGATTCTAGTCGTTATTGAAGAGCTTCTTGGGTTCAGTGAGGAGGTTCTAGTAGTTATTGAAGATCTTGTAGAGGTCAGTGAGGAGGTTCGAGTTGTTATTGAAGAGCTTCTTGGGTTCAGTGAGGAGGTTCTAGTAGTTATTGAAGAGCTTCTTGGGTTCAGTGAGGAGGTTCTTGTAGTTATTTAATAGCTTATTAGGTTCAGTGAGGAGGTTCTAGTAGTTATTGAAGAGCTTCTTGGGTTCAGTGAGGAGGTTCTAGTCGTTATTGATGAACTTGTAGAGGTCAGTGAGGAGATTCCAGTAGTTATTGAAGAGCTTCTTGGGTTCAGTGAGGAGGTTCTAGTAGTTATTGAAGACATTTTAGAGGTCAGTGAGGAGGAGGTTCTAGTAGTTATTGAAGAACTTGTAGAGGTCATTGAGGAGGTTCTAATAGTTATTGAAGAGCTTCTTTGTTTCAGTGAGGAGGTTTTAGTAGTTATTGAAGAATGTGTAGAGGTCGTGAGGAGGTTCGAGTAGTCATTGAAGAGCTTCTTGGGTTCAGTGAGGAGGTTCTAGTAGTTATTGAAGAGCTTCTTGGGTTCAGTGAGGAGGTTCTAGTAGTTATTGAAGAACTTGTAGAGGTCAGTGAGGAGGTTCTAGTCGTTATTGAGGAACTTGTAGAGGTCAGTGAGGAGGTTCTAGTGGTTATTGAAGAGCTTCTTGGTTCAGTGAGGAGGTTCTAGTAGTTATTGAAGAAATTGTAGAGGTCAGTGAGGAGGTTCTAGTAGTTATTGAAGAACTTGTAGAGGTCAGTGAGGAGGTTCTAGTAGTTATTGAAGAGCTTCTTGGGTTCAGTGAGGAGGTTCTTGTAGTTATTTAATAGCTTCTTGGGTTCAGTGTTGAGGTTCTAGTAGTTATTGAAGAGCTTCTTTGTTTCAGTGACGACCTGCAAACAACACCTCCCAGTACCTGGAGTTCAAACTCCTCTTGGCTGAGGAACTGATAACTCTGGGACAGGCATGTCAACGTGTAAATATGCTGACAAACTGGAGCAAAATCTGATGCGAAATGTTTCACACTCGACATTAATGAAGTCCTGTTTGTAATTTATTTAAACAAAAAAAAAATGAAAACACTTTTTTTCCCCTGGGTCTCAGGAGGTACGTTTTTTTGCTCACTGCAGACAGGCAAATACTGATAATAGTGACGATATTAGCATATAGGAATATTTTTCCCATCCTCCCAATACTGGAGACATTTTCCAAAACAAGAAAAATGTGTCTGACATGTGTCGGACGTTTCGGAGGAGTTTAAGGCCCAGAACTCCATGTTGTTTTTCAGGGACAAGTGGATAAAACAGCTGATGGAGTAATTAATCTGAGGGCCATAAAAACTTCAGAGCTCAGCCATCGGAGAAATAAAACAGCCTTCTCTCCGGCAGCAACTTGGTGAGGATACGGCCCGCTGAGGTTTTGTGAAAAGAAAAAAAAGCCATCCCGGCGTCCTTAACCATGAGAAAAGATAGCATCTCACAGCAGTCCAACTGAATCACAAATGAGCTGGCGGCATTAAACATGTGTGTTTTCCAATCCCCCACTTGGCCCGGGTTTTGCTGTTTTTCTCCGTCTGCGGCGAAGTGTGAGCTGCACACTTCAGCCACTTCAGTCCGTCTCTCACTCATCTTGGGGCAGCGCTACAGCTGCTGCTGCTGCTGTCACCGTTACTGTAGCAACCTTTCATACGTTGGCCTTTTGTGAGATCAAATTGGAATTCTCACATCAAGCTCAGATCAGCTGGAAACTACACGTGCACATGTGCACACGCTGTAAGACGGAGCATCAGAAGAATACCCTGAGAGTCTAAATATAACTCCTGAAGAAAAAAGGGGGGGAAAAATTAATCCTCTACTCTGCTCTACTCCCCTACATGCTTTGGAGACTTCTACAAGGAAAGAATGATTGCGTGGTCTTTCCAGTGAATTGTGCACGTTATCTTTCTGCACATCTCCTCGGAAGACGAGGTGCGATGCGTCCAAGCTGTTGGTGACGGATGTGCCGCGTTTGGTCCGTCAGCGGAGCGGCAAGCCTTCTGTTGGGGAACCCTGCATTGACCGGACGGGACCGAATAGCTCAGTGCCTCCCATCTGCTGCCTCACAAGTCAGATATTGGGCTTTGAGGATGGACTCCCGCTTGTCAAACACCACCAGCATCCACCTTCACTGTTTGACTGCGTGTGCCCCACTAGAGGGCGACGGCCGTATGAAAGAACCATCCGGCAGTGTGAGTGTGAGGGATAATGACAGGCTCTGTATGTGGTCTACCTCGCCTCTTCGCGAGGGAATACGTCCCGGTGTGCAAGAAAAAAAAGAAAGAGCATAGACACCTGGAAAAGTCATAAGCAGCAACTCAAGCACAGTGAGACAGATCTTCTGCCTCTGTGTCATTCGTCACAAGCAGGTTTTCTGTATCACACGGTCCATTCAGCCTCGATAACATAAAGACGAAGCATTTCAGTGTCTAAAATGAGGCCCTGGGACGCTAGATTGCAGTAAGTGGCAGTGCGCTTATTCAATACGTGTCCACGAGTTCAAAGGTTACATCTGGGGTTGCAGCCAATCCCAATCTCCACACTCAACGGACTTTGAGGTGAGTTCCCGCAAAAGTCCGTGAGGGTATAGGGCTGTCCCACCGTCGAATCGCAGAGTGTTTAGACGGCTCTCTTGCAGACATTTTGAGCCCTTTGTGAACGTTTTCCAAACGTCTACATTCCTACAAACATTTCCCGAGAGAATTACCCACAATTCATAGTACTGTGACGTTAAACACGGGGGTTAACAGTGGAAGTTGGAGATGGAGAAAAAAAAAGTAAACAAATCGGGAAGCAAATGGGTGTTCAGCCTGGCAGATTGAATTTTAATTAATTAATTTAGGATGAAGTTTGAGTCGAGTCTGGATTCAAACTTCACAACATGGTCTGGCTGTGAGGTGACAGATAAACACTGAACCAACATGACAGCCTCATTCTGAACCTTCATCAGTATCTGTTGTCTCCTGTGTGTGAGGAGGACTCAATACAACTTATTCGCACCCAAACTTCACCAGATTAATTCACTATTTTATACATTGTTTCATGTCAGTGTAATAAATCCTCTTTATTGACTGAGTGCACGAACAGAATGTTGGTTGTAAGAAGCGACACGTGATATAAACTCTGCTCATTTCTCTGTGACTAAGATGTTTCAGTGAGGACAGTTTAAAGGACAGAGACTGACTGACTCATGTTCTTCTGCTCTCAACATGAACTCTGTACTTTGAGCTGTTTCAGGAGGAAAACTGACTCAGTTATACTCTCATATTAGTTTCACATCTTCTCCATCAGCTTTGTATGAAACCCTGTAAATAAGAGAAGAAGAAAAGACTTTCTTCATTCTTGAATCAAGAAATACTTTATTCATCATGTAAACCTTCAGTTTGTTCACATCCCATCAGTGAAGTCTGTTCAATGACTCTTGTGCAATCATTTCATGAACATATTCACTTCATCCTCACAATATATTTGTTTGACCAGAATCTCAGTTCTGTAAAAGAGAATAATGAATGATTTACTTGTTGATTATGATTATAATCATGAGTTATATAATACGAGTTTGGATAATGTTGTACCAAAATGCAAAACTATTTCTGTCACAATCTAACGCCCAAGATTTGTCATTCAATCCAAAACCACATTCATGAGACCACCCTGTTCTGCTGGTATTCTTGTATGCGACTGCTACATAAACTCCTTCTCCTCTCCTCTCCACCTCCCAGTAACAACGTCCAGTCAGACTCTCTCTACTCAGGACCTGATAATATGAAGTGAATCTGTCTGGGTGACTCGAATAAGACTGATGTTTTCTCATAACTGTTGCTTTTCTGAGTGACTCACTGGATTTATTTTGGAATATTTTATTTTTCCAAGTATTTTAACAATGCAAGAGAACATGCAGAGCATACAGAACACAGTACATTAAACATTACAAAAAATTACATCACAAATTAAGAAAAACAAAACAAAAATAGATGACATAAAATTAAGTAAATAAATAATGTAAATTAATAATTCCCCCCACCCAAACAAAACAAAAAACAAACAAAGTTGGTGCATAAAGTAACACAGCACAAAGAGACTGCAATGACACAGTGTATATTGTAACTCAGAGCTCTAAATAGTTACAGTCCTATGGTACTGTTAGTGTTGTACCCATGTACTCCAAATAAGGCTGCCAGATTTTCAAAAATAAATGATCTTATTCTGAGACTACATGTAATCTTTTCAAGAGGAATACAACTGTTCATTTCCACAGACCATTTGTCGATGAGAGTGGGGGAATCAGACATCCACGTCATTGCGATACATTTCCTGGCCACACATAAAGCAATTTCTGCAAGTTTGATTTGGGGCTTCGTTAAAGACCTGTTGAGGGTTGTGAAGTTTCCCAGTAAACATAGCTCAGGATCGAATGGAAAGGTAACCCCTGTGATCTTAGTTATTATACTACAAAAGTCATACCAAAAGGACCTCACCTTTGTGCAAAGCCAGGTACAGTGTAGGAAGGAGCCGACCTCTATACCAAATCTGAAACACATTTCTGACAATTCAGGTTTGGATTTATGAAGCTTCTGTGGGGTGAGGTACAGCTGATGAAGAAAGTTATAATGAACAAGTCTGTACCGGGCATTAACCGTTGCTGACAAACTGTTCTGGCACAAATCTGACCAGAGTTCTTCATCAATTGTTATATTCAAGTCTGATTCCCATCTCATCCTGGATCTGTGTAATCCTGGTTTTGGGCCTTCATTCAGCAACATGGAGTACATTTTAGAAATTAATTTGTACACATTTCCCTGGTGAAGCAATTTCTCCACGTTCGTTAACACAGGTAGAGTCATTCCAGGGCCCAGGTTGGTTCTCAAAAAGGATCTTAACTGGAGGTAACAAAAGAAAGTTCTACTGGACAAGTCATACTTCCTCTTCAGTTCTTCAAAAGGCATGAGGAGTCCTTTATCAAAGCAGTCTTCCAGATGCTGGATTCCTCTGTCATGCCAAGTCTCCAGAATCTTGTTACTTAGAGTCATGGGCATAAGTTCATTTTGTCTTAGAGGTGTTTTTGGTGATAGTCTCATATTTAGTCCAAGAGTTTTGTGAACTTCATACCATGTTTTAATAAAATGTTTCAAAATAGGATTGTCTGTCCTCTTGGATATGGTTTTGGAGTAACATTCATAAATAAAATCACTGAGGTTTCTTCTTTGAGAGGATGAAGTGCAATTTGTATCCAGGAGGGGGCAGCATCACCTTCAAAAAATGACAAAATATATCGCATTCGGGCTGCTAAATAATATTTTTTCAAATTGGGTAGTCGAAAACCTAGACTATAATCCCATGTTCATTTTACCATTGACACCCTTGGCATTTTACAGTGCCATAAAAACTGCCAAATGTGTTTGTTGAGGGTTTAAAAAAAGGTTTGAGGTAATGGCATGGGCAAGGACTCACTGGTTGAGTGACGACTGAGAAAACTGCTCAGGAACAACATGAATCTCCACCAACCATAAACTGGTGCACAGGAATGAGGAGGATCTTCCTAAAAAACAATGCATGGACTCATATAAACATAATGTCTCTCAATGATCACGTATGAGCCACTAGAATTGGTTTACTCTGCAGAGAGAGTGTCAACCTCAAAATAAACTTAGGTGCCAGATTGAAAACACTCATCCAAGAGGAAGTGTAACCGACTTGGATGAGTGGGCATTGAAGGAGAGAGTGGGGGGCCGTGCATCTTATACCTGGGCCTTCACTGCTGTCCTGCAGCTGAAACAACAATACACTAACTGCAGAGTCTCCAACAACACCAGAACAAGTCGCTAGATTTGTCACTAGTAGCTTTTGACAAAAAAAAGTCGCCATGAGGGTTTGGAAAGTCGCCAGATTTAGCGAGAAAGTCGCCAAGTTGCCGGCACTGGCACTGGCTAAATATGTCCCCAGAGCAACATTGGACGTAACAATAGTTCCTATCACATATAAAACCAAACAAAAATCCATCTTCATAAAAACAAGTTGGACAAATAATAATATATAAACAAGCATAGTAAAGCTACTGCAGGTGTAAAAACAAATGTAGTTAATTTACCAAATGCTGTTCACTTAAAGACAAAGTCCATCCTCCTTTCTTTGTTGACAAAGAGTTTAATCCCACGGTTAAATCCCAACTCACAAATCAGTTTCTCCTCCTTCAGCCATTGAGTGTTAAAAAAAACAAAGCTGACTAAAAAAAAAAAACGACACCAAGCAAAATGCAAAAAATGTCATAATTTCTTCCATATCTTTCAATTTGAACTCTCACTACTTTGACGAAGCCTCTGCTTAGGTTTCGTTTTCCAATAGTCACATGCTTGCCCACTGACCAATCACAGCACACGCTGCAGCTGCACCTGGAAACTGAGCTGCATGTTAATGCTGACGTAGTTGTAGTCCAGCTAGAAGGCTCTGATATGTCAAAGAATACGCCCAACATGTCAAACTAAAGATCTGATTGGTTGAACACTGTGACAATCAACAATATCGTCCCCGTTCACTTAAACTGCACATGGAAGCACTTGTGAGTCTGCAGGCCTCGGGCCTTTCTTCTTACATAGAGACACAGAGGTGAGATCTGATTGGATAAAAGCTCAACTTAAAACAAGCTGCACAGGAAGCAGAGCAACTGAGGGAAAAATGGGAAAAATATTTTCATAAATTATTATACATGTGTATTTAAGAAAAATGATTAAATTATAAAATAGCTACAACTTTGTGATTCTGTTTAGGCCAGCAGAGAAGGCCTTGCAGGCCCTGACGGCCCACCACTGCTTTAGGGTGTGACTCCCGCTCACTCCTCTGATGTAATCTGGAAGAAGAACTGAACGCCTCGTATCTTCATTTCTGCTGAACTAGACCTGTGTCCTACTGGGGAAAACGGCCAATGCTCACTCTTGGGAAACAATACTGTATGTACACGCTGATTTTGTAAGGCTTTGTGAAGTTATGTTGAGCGTGAAAGTGTAAATATGTAGTTTTGAAATCCGCGACGGTCTTGAGCTGCGGGTTTAGCCTTAGCAGGTAAGCTAGCTGCCATGCACGGGTTGTTTCACCTGAGTGTTGTCTTGCAGGGATGTCGCAAACGTGATCTACTTCACACAGTAATTATTTGGGCTCTCACACTGCTGTTAGTTACAGGAAGTTTTAATATGTTTCAGTGCCTTGTGAATAAGTATATTTTGGAGAGTTCGTAGTTAGTTTATATGAAATGTTAACTTGTGAATGTTGTAGATTGAGAGTTTTGTTTACTACACTGAAGATGAGTTTAAAGCATGTGTGTACAATGTGAGTCATTTTAATTCAGAACAAGTGCCTTGAGTTTCAGAGCAGGGATAAAGACAGAATTTATAGAGCTTAATGCTGCACATGCTGCTGTTTCATCGTTCTTTAGTGAACTTGTTTTGTATCTCTATGTGTGATATGCAGGTCCATCATAAGTGTCAAGGTAACATCTATTTTCAGACAGTTTAATATAGATTGTTATAAATACAGTTGAGAATTGCTGTAAATTGCACTGTATATTTACAGTTGCCCTAAATCCCTCGTGTACAGGTGATGAAGTGTACTTTATGTTGAGTATCGTGGAATACTGTGAGAAGTACACTGAATATGTATTGTGCTGCGGTGAATGCATGTTAGTCAAGAATTGTAAGATAACCAGACTGTTTGATACTTGTACATTTCAGAAACAGTAGGAGACTGTAATAGAGACTGCTGCAACACACACAGTGGTGTTCATGTTGAATGTTGTTTTTCAAGTTAAGAATAAAATGTAATCTGGAAGAATTGAACGCCTCGTGTCTTCATTTTATTCATTTTGTTGCTGTGGTACCATTCCTGGGACCCGTAACACTAACATGTTCCTCGTATCGACGTAGAGAATATGTCAGTGTTGCGTTTGAGGCTGCCAAACATTGGTTTGTGGACTGTCATTTTAAAGCCTTGAGTTTAGCAATTTCGCTGTTGCCATCTTGGAATATAGCTGTCATGTTGTTTTTTCCGCAAACGATGAACGGAAGTGACCATATTTGGAATGCGGAAGAGTGACGTTGTAACCCCTTAAAAGTCTCTGGTAGTGACAGCGACCTGTCAATCACAGTAAGCCCGCCCGAAAGCATACTCTGCTTCATGGTCTATTTTACTGTAAATTGACAATAATTTACTAAATGAACATCATTCTGTTTTGAAGAAGACTTGAAACTAGAGATTGAGACCATAAACTCATGTTTACAATGTTTACTGAGGTAATAAATCAAGAGAGAAGTCAATTTCAAATAGACTTCTATACAATCAGACATATTTTTTAACAGCAGGAGTCGCCCCCTGATGGCCAGTAGAGAGAATGCAAGTTTTATGACACTTCTGCATCGGCTTCCCTTGGCAGAACCAGAGGTTGCTGCCTGCTCACGCCACACGCACCTCGCCACGCCCCCTTGGTTATGGTAAGAAAAACGTGACGACATAGGGTTAGTTTAGCTGAGATTACATAAAGCATATTGCTAAATTCATTTTTGGTGCTTATTGGGACCCAGCAGCTCATTTGTTACCATGCTTGGAATGCTCTTGACAGCACCATAATAGATATCATTTTAACAAGGTTTCCAAAAAGTTTTAAAAGTGGATTATTCTAAATGATCTCTTAACATACATTTATTTCTGTAATGATTATTAAAGGGTCAACCCCGTCTGAACAGGCTTTTTCCAGCCGAATCGAACTGCCGTTTTGCACGCCGGTGGAGGGGAGTGATGAGCCTGCTACTCCCTCTTGCACAAGCAAACACACAGCTGACACCACGCGCCAGTACGCACGGCCGTCGAGGTGAGCGCGCGCACCTGTGATTTGGAAAGGAAACCTGTTGAGTAGATACTCCGAACAAACTCGGTGTCTCTCTGTTCTTTTCCCCGAGAAAACACAAACCTCCTCGGCACGCGCAGCAGCCGGAGCGCTGAACCTCCAGCACCGAACGAGTTAAACGCCCCGCCCCCCCCACCACCACCATCATGTACAGAGCGGCTGACTGGAGGTTAGTTAGGCTGTTGCGGTGCAGAGCGTAGTGTGGACGCGGCGGCGGGCGGTGTACAGCAGCGTACCCGAACCCGGGTCAACTTCACGGTTAAAAGCTGCCAGAACTACCCGACAAAAACAACCCAGCAGCCATGTCGGAGCGGAGGAGGATCTCTGGATTTGACAGCGCTCAGTCTCGCTACTACTGAGCGCGCGAGTGCGCGCGTGAGTAAAGAGAAAGGGCTGTTTTTTTTTCTTCTTCTAGCTGGTGTGTGGTTATCGCCTCCCCGATGGATGGGCAACGGGGCTTTTACGAGATGGAGAACCCAGCGGAGAACCCCAGCAAGGCGGCGGAGTACCTCGCAGAGCTGAACAAGATCATCGAGACGCAGCAGGGGCTGCTGGAGAAGCAGCGGGTCCGGATCGAGGAGCTGGAGCTCCAGGTGACGGACCTCTGCAAGGAGAACGTGTGCCTGAAGGACCAGCACCAGCGGCACCTGGCCACCTGCAGGCTCCAGCAGGGCAACCACTCCGCCCTGGTAGCCATCAAGGAGAACGCGGCGCAGGAAAAGTAAGTTGTCCACATGGGTTCCTCTGGCCAAAACGCAGGGGCGCTGGATCCCTCGCGTGCGTTCTGTGTTACCTCCGACCACGCAACCGCGTCGAATGCACACTTATCTGCCACTTTGTCATGCACTCTTAATTTATCTGTGTAATCCCTCATACATTGCCAGGGATCGTTTCAGGCTCACACACACGCGCACACACATACACAGAGGGCTGCCACGCTTTGACACGTATTGCGTAATATGGATCCCCCAAGGCTATTAAAACCACGACCGTCAGATTTGTTTAAAGTGTATCACACCGTCGCGGTGTAAAATCCGGACCGGTGGGCGTGACATTGTTGTTGTTTGTTGTATTGTGTCAGGAGAGGTGGTTTGTTGTGAAGAAACGGCTTTACCCATCTTTTTGGTGCTGCTGGTTGCTTAGGCGATGAGCACATCTGGATGTTTTTCTGAAGACGGATGTGTTGACTTATTTTCCTCTCGACCTTTTTCAAAAAAAATTATAATAATAATTTTAATTTGAAGTGAGGTTGCATTGGAGAGCTGCCCGGCGCTACTATCACTATTGATTCAGAAGTGTTCCATTAAAGGCTGAACAACACAATTTGAGGTGAAAAAAAACGGAAGTCCCCGTGCGGGCTGTAGATAACGCAGTTCTGTTTTACAGCATGTCAACAGAGTCGTCCTAAACTGTTCAATCACGTGGTTCCTCATTGTTGTGTAATGTTTTATAAGCGCTTTTGAAGGCAAGCTCAACACATTCTGAGGTCACCCACTCTACATGCAGTACTTCCGAACATAGTGCATGTTCTGAGCGTGGTCAATTTATGTGATTCATATATATATTTTTTTAAACTTTGGTTCGTCACACATCATTAAGCAGCAGTCATGCCATGCGGATGAAATCCAATGTGTGTATCACAGTGTATCGATTAGCCCCGATCCAGGACTGTCGAGATACGCCAGTATTGACGACAACTGATGTTTAAAAAAAATTAAATATTGATATCATGTTAGTTGTACTTAATTCTGCGCCTCTTAAAGGTACAGTACAGATGTAACAATTGTAATGTTTTATGTTTCTTTTTGTTTGTTTGTTGTTTTTGTTATGATGTTATGATCACTAATGCGTTGTAACCAGGTGTTAGTATACATATTTAAGAGAAAAAAATAACTATTATGTTTAATTATGTCATGTCAGTAATAATTAATCTTGCGTCTCTTAAAAGTACAGTTACGGGCTTTACACACGGGCAGTGGGACGATTAAACAACAAGAAAATGTGAAATACTCGCCTGCGAAAGTTATGTGTTGATGGCTTTTATTGTGAAAGGTAAGAATGAAAGGAGTGGATCATGCAGCCTTTGCCAAGATTGAAAGAAGTAGCCTAATGAAGTTGGCGGGTTTGGTTCATATTGAGCCTCTGAGTAGTTGTTTTCAAGCCGAACAAATATGGACGTTACTCAACCGGTTGCGAGTCAACGTGATTGGTTGACTTTATCCGCGATGAGAAAGCTCTGAAAAATCTTTTTTGCTGCATAATATTCGCGTTCAGTGTGAAAGTATTCATGACAAAAACAACAGTTTGAAAAAAATACATCAATGTGCAAAATAATCGCAAGAAAAATCTATTTTACTATCAGCTTTGTTATTTATTTTGATGTTGTTATCGTGAATTATTTTGACCACGAAAAAGACGAGTTATATTAATTCAGTTGAATCTCTTTTGGGTTTTAGACTGTTGGTCAGAAGACATTATCAACTTCAAGACGTCCTCTTGGACTCTGGAGAGTTCCGATGGGGAGTTTTCAGTGTTTCCTGACACTTTTATTGACTAAACACATGAAGCTCTAATCCCAAAATAACTCTCATGCCCTTTAGTCTCCCAGAAACCAGGGTGACGTGCTCAAGTTGCTAATTGTGTCCGACCAACACTATAGTACACAAAGATCTTTAGTTTACAACGATAGAAAACTGAGAAAAGCAGAGAATGTTTGATGAATTACTTTCGACATAAACTACTACAATTAATCCATTATCAACATTGTTAGCAATTAATAATCCTATTCACAGCTGTCACAGTTAAAAATTTAAGATAGTAGACTTCTTGGAAATTAAATTGGGAAACTGTTCATATAGTATTATATAACTGCACTATTTTGGTTTTGTGCAGTTATTAAACACTTTCTAGGGCTTCTCCAGAGGTTTATTATTGCACTTATCCTTTCCCTCTTAAAAAATGGCTCAATTAAAAGCAGCAGAGCGAGAAAGATCCCAGAGATTTTTAGTGATCTGTTCTCATAACCACTCCACTCCACTCTCTAAGAATATTGATATTTTCTTTTCATAAATGTACCACTCTAATCTCGTAAATTCCGAGAATTCTGTGGGAATACGCCCCCTCTCTCTCTGCCTGTCATTTTCTGTTCATTTAATTTTCCCTACAATGGCCCAACGATACGCATTTCATTTAATTAAAAATGAAAGTACTTCATCACATTGACGTCAAAAACCCAACTGTCCTGCTCATTGATTTGCGACATCACCTTCCGTGTTCCGATCTGACCAAAGACCTTAGGACGGATGAAAGGTATGGTGATATCTCTTGACGTTTGACTAATTTATATTGTATACCCATGCAATACCTGCGCAATAGTCCTCACTCCTTCTGCCTCCTTTGCTTAGTGGGTATGAAATTGCAGCATCTGCGGCGGTGAACGATTAGCTCCACCGTCTGTAGTTTGATTCTCCAAGTTGTGACGCAGTAAGGGGACGTTCACATACATTTTTTGCAAAAGGTCAGACAAACTGTCACAAACAAATCAAGCAGTGAAGCTACTGTGAGGGATCCATGGTGCGGAAAACCCATTTGTCTTTGTTCAGTTCATTCAGTGAGGCTTACTGCTAAATTACCGCAACTTCATCATCGTCGCCATCGCAGTGCACAGGTTTTATTAACTGCAGGCACGTCGGTAGTGCAATCCCACCCAAGCAGCTTGGATAAGTTGACAAATGCGGTACGGCCGGCGTTTTTCAAACCGCCTTCACAAAATGCAAAAGAAAAGCTGCACCTACAACCCGGTTCTGTTTCTTTTTGCACCGAGTGCAACACCGTGAGGCCTTTAGAAAACCTCATGACATCATTATCATATTTGCTTACTCATTGTTTTAACTATAAATAGCTATCCATGCGGAGCCGAGGCCGGGAGCTGGTCTCTCCGGAGTGTCCGCCCTTGTGCGACCCTTCAACACCTGAGCGGACAGGTTTTGTGTTTGAAGTTCCCCCGACGTGGTTCACGTCCGTGCCTAAAAATTGAGCAATTATGTCTATATTTGTTTTAGCGGAGAGCACTTCCTCTGCACACACAGACACACAGCTGAGAGGGAGTCCTGTCCCTTCGGTCCTGTCAACAGTTGGGCTACGTCAGCTGTTCTTTTGGTGTTGACCGCAGTCAGCAGCAGCAGCAGCACAGTCCACGGCCTTGACTGGAGGGCCAATGGGGGGGTGCTCTGTTCCTCCCAGGCCTTCTGACACACACGCACACACGCACGCACGCACGCACGCACGCACGCACACACACACACACACACACACATTATGATGCAAGTCTATCGCCACCACGCAGCAAGACGGGTCACCCTGTTACTCCTGGTAATGAGTGAGCGAGAAAGAAAGGCCTGTCAGAGATGTTTTGATTCCAGAGCAGAGTGTTTCTGCTTCGATGGAGGTGGGAGCACATCGTTCCCAGCGCAGCGTGCTTCACCAGCTCATGCCACTGTGGTGGGGCCAGTGCTCTGTGTTTACTCTGTGCTTTTTGTTTGGCTGGTAAAGTTCACACAACTCGCGCGGCTCTTATCGCGGTCACACTGCATGTGTGCGTTGGGAGATACGAGGCCTGGAACAGCGGGACGTCAAAGACTCCTCTTGGCAGTTTGCTGTGAGAACATTTGCAGGATGACGGAGTTGCATTCAGTAACGCTGAACAACCAACTTGTTTTTGTCAGGAAGACTGGTCAGATCAATCAAATAAAATCTCAGGCCTGGCTGGATTAACTGTTTAGGGGGGCATTGTGTGGACTATGACTGCACAATATTGGAACAAATTGACATTGAAATATTGATTGTATCGTCTTCTTTTTGCATCAAGCTGCATAAAAAGTTACAGCGTGACGTGTGTGGGGAAATCCCCAGACGTTAAGCTTCATTTAAGTGCTTTGCTCAAAGGCATCTGGAGGGAAAACGATGACTGATTTGATAAATTGCAAAATGTGTGAGAATTTGTACCGTCGAAGTACAACACGAAGTACAGCGAGACTTATTCTGGTTCACGTTGTATGTAGAGTTTAACCTAAATGAGTTAGTGAGCATCCTTCAAGCAGAGGAGTACTGGTTTCCTTCTGAGTGTCTGGGTGTATATAAAGGCCGCTATTAAGGAATAGTCTGTGTACATTATGGAGGCAAGAAGGTGCATATCATGCCTGTAAATGTTGACTGATTTGTCACTTAGCCTCCGTACTTATTTGAACCCAAACATTGACGTATTTGTCGCGTAACTTCTATACTTCAGTAACGACACTTATTCTAACCCAAACCGCCATCTTCTTCTGAACCGAATCCATTAGTCTTGTTGCCTTAACACTGCCGGGGCTTGTGCAGGAGCGCTGATCGCTGGTGTTGCTTGACATTCGTAGGAAAAACGTCACGCTAAAAATAACAAAATAACCTGAGGAGGATGAGGATACTTTGATACTTATACTGAGTTATACTGAATAAGCTGAAAGGTGCATGTCTTGCTCAGGCCGCTCTCCATCACATATAGACACAACCGCCATATGTCACACACCCAAACCAAGAGCTGCTGTTCTGAAAATATTTATTTCAGACCTTCATCCATACAGCTTGCTCACGTGTGTGTGTGTGTGTGTGTGTGTGTGTGTGTGTGCGCGGCGCTGCAGGAAATAACAGCGCGCTGGTCAGCAGCTCAGAACGCTCAGCGAATCAGGAGTCAGAAAAGTGAACGCTGCCTGAGGACGTATGAAAATCGGTGGGGAATACAACACAGTTTCAACTTTTTAAGGCAAGCGCATACGCCCCAGTTGCTGTGGGCAAGCTGTGGAATATGCACTGTTTGTGATGCATTTAAAGCCAAAGCTAGAAATACATTTCACACGAGAACGCCGTATGTTTTGAAGCCCGAGGGTGGTCTTGGCAGGCCTTATAAATGCAGAAGATGAGAAGAATAAATAAACTTTCAAAAGGAGAACACATTTAGAAATAAAATATTCATGGAGGCTGTTGGAGGTAAAAGAAAAGAAGAGATTTGCTACATTATTTGATTCTGTCAGTGTTTATTCTCGATGTGTAACATCCTGTATACTTTCTGTTGTTTGTTGTTCCCGTATTTTAAATATCTTATGAGGTTAAACTTGCGAGAGAGTCACTTAAAAGCTGCACATCAGAAGGTGAAGAATCTGGTGATTCATCACACAGCGTTGCTAGGCGTTGGAAGGCAGGATGCTAATGAGAATTTGATGTATTGCCAAATCCAAAGTGATGACATAAACAACAACGCAAACTCCGTGGCTGCATCGAATGAAAGCTGAATAACACAGATCCTGTACATGCATCTCCTTAAAAAGTTAACGTGATCAACTTCTAACAGTTTCAGTTTAATATCGATGCCTCCATATGAGCTCCATCAATAAACGCAACCATGACAGAGAAGACTGGCTTTTTCTATATAGTTATTCTTCATGCTTGTCATCGGCTTTGATCCCGACAGAATCGGACAGGGTAAAAATAATTTTGCCTCTCATAATTACATCACTATGGGTTTTAATGTCAGTCCGATTCCAATTAAAAATGCATGTTCTTCTATAATGACAATAACCACAAGCTGCGTCCTGTCGCGTGTTCTTACAGCAACTGTTGAACCTCCACGTAGGTCAGCATTCACTTTGACCATGTGTCAGCAATGCAGTGCAGACACATCTCTGCACAGTATTTACTGGATAGTTAAGTATTTTATTTTCACTCCTTGAAACCTGACGAGATAGAATATCATGCGGTATTCTTGCATGCTGTTGCAAGCTGATGACGCATCAGGCTTTCAATTAACTCCAATGTCAACTTTTTTGCATCATCTTTAGACAGTCTGAGCAACTGAAGCAACACCTGAATCAGGACACACGGGAAAACGAATGATGCATTTGACATACGAGTCCTTAAGTTGCACAGACATCGCATCACTTTTTCCTGATAGTTCGTAGAATGCTGATAGAATAAATGTGTCGAGTAAGTAAAATATCTGTAACATTTGGAAACATTGATGTGAAACTGCCCTGTGCATAAAGGAATGAACTTCCCCAGTCAGATTCTATAAGAATCCAAAGTAGGATTTAAATAGGTTTTGACTTGTGCCTTGAAATATCATATGAGATCCTCCTGAGAGCGGGCTGCGGGCATGACTGCGCTGAGTCATGCTTATTGATAATCTTGTGGCAGAGCGGGAGCATGGCATATTGTGTACTGGAGCAGAACAGTACAAATTAGAATTAATGTTCTTGAACGCTTGCCAAGAAGTTGTTGATGTATGAGGCAGGAGTTTAAAGGTACCCAGAGATTTCATTGGTAACATGTCTCACCAAATGTATGTTGCGCATCTTTTAAGGTTCTCTATACGATATTCAGAGCATTTATATCGCAGCAAACACATATTTGATATGTAAAGATACAGAGGACTAATATATCTGAGCAGAGAATGAAGTCGTTATCAGAGTTTGTCGCATGTGAATTGTAGTACATGTTAGCCCACCTCCCGGTTCCCCCTCAGGTAAACGGTTACCTCTGTCAGCACTGTTAGCGCTTTTAGCACAGTTACCTCTGTCAGCACTGTTTTCGCTTTTTGCACGGTTACCTCTGTCAGCACTGTTAGCACTTTTTGCACGGTTACCTCTGTCAGCACTGTTAGCGGTTTTTGCACGGTTACCTCTGTCAGCACTGTTATCGCTTTTTGCACGGTTACCTCTGTCAGCACTGTTATCGCTTTTTGCACGGTTACCTCTGTCAGCACTGTTAGCGCTTTTTGCACAGTTACCTCTGTCAGCACTGTCAGCGCTTTTTGCGCGGTTACCTCTGTCAGGACTGTTGCACTGTTAGCTGCAAGCCGCCGGCTCAGCCGTCGCCATGTTAAGAGCCTTGTGGAGGCAATAGATCCGTATGTTGAGTTTTGAATTCAGTACCTTCAAGGCCCAGCAAACAATTGCTGTTTTAATTTTGTTGTGTTGCTGCTTTTGACCAAAAACAGTTACTTTGCATTCTAGTCGGCAGGTTTCCCAATCTGCTATAAACTGCATTGAGCTTGTTGTAATGTTATTTGAGTGGTATTTGACAGGATGCGGCCGACTGTCGTCTTGACTGACACGGTGCTGTGATAGAAATACAACTGTACTGCAAAACACTTCTTCTTGCTTTCCATTTAAAGTAGAATTTGACAAAGTTGGCGCTGCCGCTAACGTCATTCTCTATAAATCTGCAGAACATATTTTTAATAAGTCGCTTTGTCAATAGCCTGTCAGAAAATTGTGAAACATGCCAGCCAATTTAAGCGTTTCCATCAACTGGTTTGGAGCGAATAAACTCCGCTACAGCGTGGTTTGGTCAGAAGTTGGCCTGATAGGCTACACATTGCTGTAATCTGCCAGTAAACAGTAGCAGAAGTATAAGTTGAGAACCATAAACAAACGGTTAGGCTTGGCCATCTAACTCATGTACCAATTGGTTCCCAAAAGCTTTAGTTAATGTCCGTATTGGCCATGATTCCTGCTATTCGGAGACGAAGACAATATAAATATATACCCGAGAAGACACGGCAGAAACAGCTGATCAGTCATGCGAGTTAAAAGTTCAAAAGGTCGACAAAGACGTTTCCATATCCCTTGGCGCATCGACTCTTTTTCGACGAAGACAAAAAACACAAAAGCCTGTGTAAAAATGCTTTTGTGCAATTCAGGAAGTTTTATCAAGTTATACTTCAAAATGCGCAGAAAAAACCCAACTTGAATGGAAACGGGCCAAATGTGTCGGATACATATACATTTTAGATGTATCTATATGAATGTATATGTATATAAATATTTTAGCATCTGATCAAACACGGTATCAGCAGAACCAATGTAAAAGGACTTGACCGGGTCATCCCTAAATAGAGGATTAGAATAACAACGCAAATTCTTGCTTGAGGCCCAATGTGTGTGGAAGTTAAGGCAAGGCTTGTTGGAGAACACCCGAAGTGGAATAAATGCAGTAACTTATCTACCAGATAATAGATACATAGCCATTCCTTGGCTGCAACCATAAACACCCACAGCATGTCACTAAGCAACAATGAAATGCCATCACTAGGGGGACAAGAGGTTTAAGCAAGAACATCATCAGCATATTCCTTTTTTTATTTATTTTAATGTCCATAAAGGTCAGCTTTAAAACCGATTTATTTGCCTCTATAGTTCATTAAGCACTGCTGTATTTACTTGCTTTTCATTGTGTAGACCAGTGTTGGTATTCACCCTGGCTGGACGAGATCAAACTGTGCTCCCCCAGGGGTCGTCCATTTGAGAGCACACAATAACATTTCCAGGATCTGACCAGGTGTGTGGATGGAGGTCGTCTATCATTCAGCTGAAGCAATTTCTCTGCCAGCCCACAGGACCTATCTTTTGGACTGGCTCAACCGCCGCCAATCCAATTATGTCACGGTGGACCTCATTGTGGAACAGGCTGGAATTGCAATAGTCATCCACTTTTTTATCCATTTTCATCCCACTGAATGCACGGGCAGGGAATTTTTTCCCTCTGGATCATGTGTTTAGTCATTAACATGATAACTGCTGCAGGAGGTATTTTGTGGAGGACGTGATATACACGAAACGTTGAACACAACAAATGAGGGAACCGCTTTCGGTTCTACAGGGTGATGAGTGCGTGTTGAGGCTTTAACACAGACATATGCCGATGCCCCCCCCCTTCTCCTCCACTCTTCTCCCCCCTCTTCTTCCCGTTCCTCACCTCTCCTGTGAGAGAAGCAAGCTCTTTTTGTTTTGAACTTCAACTAAATGGAGTCAGCGCTGCTGACATCTTTGAACAGTCGATGTGTTTAATGATCGTCACTTTGCACATTTCTGTTGACTCTGTCTCACAGGACCACCAGTCCTCAGATGTCAGTCTGCCAGAGCGACTCCGAGTTCAACACCTAGATTGGCAAAGTAGATGAATTAGCTTTGTCATTATCAAAGAATAGCGTACAAAACTTCCAGATAGCAGCTTCCCATGTTCAGTTGGCACTGGCCGCCACTTTCAGCAGAGTCTTTTGGATCATGTAGCTTGTAAATAATTAGTTTAACATTTAGGTTAACACAAGAAGCAACCTCCAGTTCCGAAAAGTTAAACTTGCATTCTCTCTAATGGCCATCAGGGGGCAACTCCTCTGGTTGCGTCTATGAGACGCAATGAGACGTCTATGAGAAAATGACTCTACTTCTCACTTGATTTATTACCTCAGTAAACATGGTAAACATGACTTTATAATCTCAATCTCAATATTTAAGTCTTCTTCAACACAGCATGATGTTCATCGAGTAAATTATTGTCCATTTAGGGTCAAATAGACCATAAAGCAGGGTATGCTTCAGGGTGAGGCAAACTTGTGAATGACAGGTCGCTAACTTGGCGTTGTCCAGTTTGGGAGGCCTGGTCTACAAACCAATGGGTGACGTCACTTTGACTACTTCCACTTCCTATAGTCTACGGTTAACTATAAGCATAGGACCACACTTGATATCAGCAGCCATTATTAAAGAACTTTAAAGAACTTTTCAAATTTGGCACAAACCTCCACCTGGACTGAAGGATGACCTTGTCATTTGGGGTTCATAGGTCACTCTGACCTCACAAACCACATTTTTAGCCATAACTCAAGAATTCATATTCAAATTAATGACAATTTCACACAAATGTCTTCTAGGATAAAATAATGAAGTGATGACATTTATGACAATCATAGATGTAAACTGCAACTTGGCTGGCTAGCGGAGGCAGACAACCATGAGGCGGTACTAAGATATTAAACATCAGTCAGTCGCTAAAGGGATGTGTAGCCGCATTGAAAGCTGACATTTGAAATGGTTTTGGTTCTGTTACTCTTTCCATTTCAGTTTATTCTGACTATCACGAATGTACATCCCAACCTTACATAGACAGGAGTTTGTTGGTCTACTGTTGTGATCAAGCAAAACCTCAGAAATCTTCGTGAAACCCAGCAGCCCGGGAGAGCCGTTATCTCGTGAAGTCAGATGGCACAATTTTGAAGGAGTGTTGACTTTTTTGCAACCTATTACCTGCTTATAATAAAAAATGTAAAAGTTTTCCAAATGTTGTTCACAGCTAAAATGCACACTTCTGGTCCCTCTTCTGAAGTCTTGTTTTTTTTATGCTGCACTCCTCTACGAAGACATCCCGAAAAGTTGTTATTTTGGCTCTACAAAAAGAAACAATTTTTTTGGAGCCTGATAGTGCCCCTTAGCTAAAATGTTCTAAATATTTGTGATATCTACATAGTTTGTGCTTAGGGCCAAAAGCATCCACCTGGCAATTGAGTCGATATGGATGCATTGACAGCACAGAGAGATGAATTCCATTTCATTCCACATCAGCTAGCAGACTCAAAACTAGAGCTGCTCTGGGGGAAAAGATTTTCCACTCAGCTTATAGTGGGATCCTGTGGGTTTTCTCAGGCTTTATCAGAGGTGGAGTATTTGGTAAAGGGTGGTACGAATGACACCAGCTCCTTTAAGTTGCTGGCCATCAAACTCAAATACATCATTTTTAGATATAAGACTGGTAATTATTCCTCTGGGTGTCAAACAGTCCAAGCCAGCAGAATAGGTCGTCCTTGCAAGCACCTTATTACGACCCAGTTTTAGGTTAGTCTTTAAGCAACTAGGGAGGATGTCGGGGTGGATGTATGAGACAAACAAACACAAGACTTTCACCCAGGAGACTAATGCTCCTGTGCTGTGTGATACCAAAAGTCAACACATTTTTTAAAGTCATCTACACTAGTATACAACCACGTACTATACGTACAAACATAGTTATGTTAACTTTATACCAGTAGTTGTGTTGCCTGAACAGAACCAAGTAGTTTCATTTCATAACATTAACCATGTGTTGAAAACTACGACCGCTTCACGATGTTAAATAGTACGGTCACTTGTTTTAAAAATGTGTGCTTTGAGCTAAACGCTAACATCAGCATACCAACGAGCTCATAGTCACGATGTTAGCATGTTGGTGTTTTGATGTTTACCATGTTGGCATACTAACATTAGCTAATTAGCACCAACATAAAGTGAGGCTAATGGCAACGTTATTTGTTTTTCGGCTTTTTGGTCATAAAGCTGGAGTGCAAATTGAAAGTTTGACCTGATGGACCATGCAAGATGAAAAGTCAAGGGGTCACCAGTTATTGCAATTATTCATCCCATGGAGACCATGAATGCCTGTACCTACTGTTGTGCCAATCCATCTCATAGATGTCAAGATATTTCCCAGCATAAGGGAAAACTTTGACCTGCTGGTAGCGCTGGATGAAAACATACATTGAGCAGTTGTTGAGGTACATCAGTCCGGAGCAAAGTGGCGGATCGACTGATTGCAATCCTTGGTGCTCTGCCAATAGTGTGGCTATGACCAAACTGCACTCACTAAGACGATCATCATTACAATACTGGAGATTCACACTCCATCAAACCACTGATCTATTTTCAAGTCATCAAGGTCACTGCTCACATTTCCCCAACATCTCCATCGAGCGGAGGTGCTCAGGGTGCTCAAACTGTTGATGTGATGAAACACCAGTCTCTCGTCATCCAGACTGAGACTGTCTAACCCAGGTGACCTTGCCCCCGCTGCTTGTAAAGGACTTTCTTTCATTCTCGTGATACCCGCCTCATTGCACATAAATGTTCACTTTTGGAATGGCAAGATGTAAAATGTATTTCTTTGTCTAACATGGAAACGTATACCACTTAATCACATGACTCAAAGCTAATACTGCCAAATTGATGGCTCAAGAAGGTGTAATTGTTCAAATAACATTGTTTTATTTTAGAATTTTAAAGAAATTGTTTTTCGTTTCCATAGAATGACCCAGCTACCCAAAGGTCATGTCCATAGGTAAGAGCTTTACATAAGATTGATTGCTAAATCCAGAGCTCTGTTTGGTCGCTCAGCCCTCTCTTCACAGCCACATTTAAATGCTGTGGTCACATAATTGCATACCAGTGACCTTGGGGTGCTCTGCTGTTGAGACTCTGTTGTGTGGTGGTTCACCCAGTGGCCCGTGAGGGTTGCGCAACAGAGAAGATTTGCATCATTTTTCAGTAAAATCCAACAAGTGAAGGAACATTTTGCAGTAACAAAATGGTTCACTACCTCATGAAGATGCAGTGGTGTTTGGGATGTTCTGCGTTTTTTAATCACATTATTCCTCAAAGTCTGATCGAATTCTTCATTGTTGGATTTCTGAAACGATGAGTATTTGTAAAAGTTAAGTTGATCGATTATCATTTTAATTAATTTGGCAAGTGTAAAAGTCATAGTTAAATGTTTTCAGTCGCTATAAAATTAAAAATAGAAATACATTTATGCGTTGGACTTGTTTTCGGACTAAACAAGCAATTTTGATTCCACCATCCTATCGACTGACACAACATCATGCTGATTGACATTCAAAATGCAGGACCATAAAGACAATAATGGAGCATGAGAACATTTTGGATTCATGTGTTTTATGATGTAGTTTCTATTGCTCTTAAAAACAAAACAGTTGCAGTGCATTTCGGCTTTGCACTGTTTCTTTGAGTACAGCAGTGATGGAGGTTCCAGACAAAACTTTAACCCCTGCAAATGCCTGTAGCACTGCAGGCATTACCAAACATATCTTTAATCCAGAAATCGCCACTTCAGCAGTTCTTACATACACCAAACTGTACACTTTCATTCCTCTCTATATTCTGAAGGTTTCTACAGAGGGGTTTATTCATGTTTCATCCAGAGCCTATTTTATACACCATTTTATTCCTAAAAACATGCAGGCATTTTTTTATGGCTGTTAACAGTATTTTGTGATTCATGGAGTGATACAAAGAGATAACCCTCTGTAAAAACCTCTGACTCTAATGTGTCAACAAAATGAAAGAAGAATTTAGACCCTCTATCCAACGATCACATTTATGTTCTGGGAATGTATGCAAAGTAGTTCATATTTAACAAGATGATGCCTTATTTGCATTTTTAAACATACGTGAAACAGAATTTTTATTAAACGTTGCAGATTGATTGATGGACGGATGTCATGATATTATTGGTTGAAATTGGTTCGCACTAGTTTACATAAGCACACATCAGATTTTATTTTACATGAAGAGAAGATGATTCGATTTTATCTTGGAAGAAATTGATTTTTTTTGTTTTTTGTATATATTGTTAAATAGGTGCACAATATGACGTGATCTAAAAAGGGTAAAAGGCATTTAGCATTCAATTTGGACTTTAATGGGGCAAATAATCTCACTAGTTAAAATACTTTTTTTGCTTTCGTGGCATAGACCAGTGATTTTCAACCGGTGTGCCGCGGCACACTAGTGTGCCGCGAGAGATCGTCAGGTGTGCCGTGGGAAATTTTCTAATATCACCTAATTAACCATTGTCGGGTGTCTGTGCTGTAATAAAGTGTCGCAGATAATGTAATACTCTTCTATGGCAGTGGGTGGCAGCAGAGGGATTTAAATACCTGTAAAGACAATAGAGTTAGTGCTGCGACACGTGACAGTGACAGTTTGGGATCAAAGCAAGACGAGCAAGTGACAGTGATGAAAAACAAAAACAAAAAAAGGTGACAGTGATGGAGAAGTTTTTGAGAAGGGAAAATGCAAATGCCGAACAGGGCCCTGGACAAAATTCTGACCCAGATGAAGGCCCAAGTATGAGTGGTCGACAAAAGAAAAAAGACAAGACGGTGAGCTCGAGGCAATACAGCGAAAGCTATCTTTCATTTGGATTTACGTTCACCGGGGATGCAACGGCACCGAGTCCGCTGTGCTTGGTGTGTGGTGAGAAGCTATCCAATAGCGCCATGGTGCCAAGCAAGCTTAAACGCCATCTCCAAACGAAACACCCTTCCGTTCAAAACAAGTCGATGGACTATTTTGTACGCTTACGTACAAACAATGAGACACAGGCAACTGTTTTGAGAAAAACCACAAAGGTAAACGAGAGAGCCCTCAAAGCTAGCTACCTTGTTGCTGAACTCGTAGCTAAAACAAAAAAAGTCCCACACCGTGGCAGAAACATTAATACTGCCAGCTTGTAAAGGAGCAAGAGGAACTCATTGAACTGAAACAAGATCGTGGTTTAAAGCTAAACTTTGCTGATCTTCCTTTGGACAGTTTTTGGTTAGCTGTTGCCAAGGAGTTCCCCATTCTGGCCAACAAAGCTATTTTGACATTGCTCCCGTTTTCAACCACATATCTGTGTGAGCTGAGCTTCTCAAGCTTGACAGCGATAAAAACTAAAAACAGAGAGAGACTGAGAGCTGTTGAGGAAGAGCTTCGTGTGTGTCTTTCTGCCATTCCTGCCAGGATATCCATGTTGTGTTCATCGAAACAGGCCCAGGTTTCACACTAAGTGAGTACAAATACATTTAGAAACTATATTATTAACTATATGTATTATATGTACTGTGTTAGTGTCTTTTTGTGTCATTTTGGTTGGTGGTGTGCCCCAGGATTTTGTAAATGTAAAAAGTGTGCCGCGGCTCAAAAAAGGTTGAAAATCACTGGCATAGACGTCTTGGATTGTGAGTGGGTTGCAGGGGTTAACTCATGGTTCGGTATCAATCAGCAACCGTATCAATTCCCCACAGATGCATTATGGTCATTCTGTGCTGTGGGTGGAGCAGAGATTGAATAGAATGTTGATTTATGTATGTGGGTGGAATTTTCAGCACTTTTCTTGTACAGTATGTTTCAGTCGCAAAACAATGCTGAGTCAGTATTCTGGGTTTTCAAATTTGGTAGGAGTTAGAGATTCTCTGAGTAAAAAGGCCTCCGTGGGGGAAAGGAAGTTGGACTTTAAGGGAGTGGATGGTGGATTATCAATCGATAATACCCTGATAATCCATGAGATTCTTCCAAACCAGATTTTTTTCTCCCACAGCGAAGTGCACTCAATCTGTCAAGTAGTATATGACTGGTGTCCTACAAGACACAAGTGATTTCATCTATTATTGAAGTTGTTGAGTCTTCTTCTGATCAATGTAAAAAAAGATCTTCTGAAGTGTTTCTGACATTAGATTTCCTATAAATATCTCCCTTCTTCACCAAAGAGAGAGTATGCTATTTTGTAAAGTGACGATATCAGATCGTAAACGTTAAAAAAACTCTTCACTATCTGTCTTTATGGAGAGGTCATTAGTATCGTTCTACAGTCCATTCTATCGGTTACAGTTCTATGGCTCGAGTGTTTCCCCTTGCCGCTGTTTAGCAAAAGTTAGGTCGTCTCACGTTGAAATCGACACTCCTGCTGCTGCTTCCCCTACGTGACACTGACCCAAGCTGTTACTGTGGAGCTGCTTCAGGGAAGTTTGGAGTCATACTCGGTAGTAGTAGTTTAGCATAGATTACTTAGGTGAGAAGCTAGATAGAGTTGGACTAGGGTTGAGCTGGTGTAAACATTATTAAAACCAGTTTGGTGTGAAGCCACACACTGGACAGGAGCGGCTTGTCAAGATGAGAATATCTGGCCCACCTTAAAGGAAAAGTGTGTCACGTTTAGGGGGATCTATTGGCAGAAATGGAATATAATATTACTAAGTATGTTTTCTTCCGTGTTTAATCACACGAAAATAAGAATTGTTAGATATTTTATACCTTAGAATGAGCTGTCTATATCTACATACCGAGTGGATCACCATGTTTCTACAGTGGCCCAGAACGGAAAAACCTAACTCGAGCTCTAGATAGGGCCATTTTGTGTTTTCGCGTCGGACACCGTAGTTCTCCTACACGCTTCGCACATGGGAGATGTTTCAGTTGGTTGCAATCTGCAACCTCATCGCTAGATGCCGCCAAATCCTACTGGAAACTGAACTGAACCGAAAGTGTCGCTAATATCGGGGCTAACCCACTTTAACTTTAATCAGTCGGTGGCCGACAAGCCAGACACTTGGCTTGGGTCTTGGACCGGCCAAACCAGAAATGGAGCCAACCCTGGAGTGATCTAAAGATGTTAGAAAGTTTGGTAGATGTTGGTCTAAATCTCTGGATGAGTGTTAAATAATTAGCAAATCAGAGATGTGAACTGGTTCGGCAAAGATCTGCAGGTGTCTAATCAAATATAGACGAACATCAAACCCACATGAGTGGGTAACTAATGCATTTTTCCTGTTCCGTTAAACCCAATCGACATGTATGACCGGGCACTCCAAACGTGTGCGTCATTCCAGCACTATGTTATCCTTCCAGGATATGTGGCACCACATCCAGTATGAGTCACCGCTAGGCCTCAATATGCAGCATGTGGTAGTTAGGCTAATAGGAAGAGCTTCCCTGCAAGCTAATTAGCTAGAATAGTGACCTGCTCTTGCCCTGCATGAAGGTAATAGCCATCCATACCGGTGGAACATGCAGGCAGCCAGCAGAACACTCTGCGCCGGTCCAAGGACTCTCTCATTGATCAGCCATCTCTGGATTGTCTGCTTCTCTTTCAAGACTGCTGGAAATATCTGAAATAGATCAAGCAGTATCTATTTTGCTAAACAAAGTCGAGCCGCATTTATAGCCCTTTCCAAAAATTCTTCAGTTGAATGCTAAACAGCGACTGTCGACAGAACGCTTGTTTTCATCCTCTAAAGAGTTATTATTGGCGTCTCCTAAATCAGTCAGTGACGGAGGCATTATTATAGCAAACATCTGCAGCTTGAACGTCAACCTTTTCGCTCGCTTCCGGGGGTCCTGCCTCTAGCAGCTGCACCCTTACCTCCCCGAGTGAGAGAAGAGCCCGGATTTCTCCCCCCCCCCCCCCTGCGACTTCTTTGTAGGTGAAGAGGTCTTGAAGTGGGTTCCTCGGGATAATGATTGCCGCTTATTGGCAACGGGCTCTTTAAGTTTTTTTTCCAGCTAACAGATGAACACCATTGGCTGCCGGATCGCTGTGACTCATCTCCGCTTTTGCTTTTTTTGGCCGCCTCGCTCCCAATTAAATCTCAGTGATGAAAGAACCGCGGTTAATACCTGTGACTATAATGGGCACACTTTACTCTCTAATCATCTGCATTTACATGGAAATTATGTATATACATATGAGAAAGATGCAAGCTGATTACTTTGACATACTGTATAAACAGCCAACTGTAAATTCCATGTTATATCCCATAGTTGAAGTTGGTTAGGTAGAATATGTGTCTTGGACAAGGCCATATCCTAATATTCACATGCATACCTGTACAGTAGGTAGTGGGATATTGTAACCCTTGCCTTGGTTCAAATATGGTCTCTGTCATTGGATGTGAATGTTCTTTCCATTGATCTCTACAAACAAGTTTTGTAGAACTGTAAAAAAAACAAAACTGGAAAAAACGAGTCTGCATTTGGGTCCTTGAACACACCACATCATGAATTAGCTTAGAAGCTAGCGACATGTTATGATGTTCATAGAAGAAGACAACTTTAGTACTGTTAAAAGCATCTTGCTGTTCAACGGGGACACCTGCGGCTTATAGACCAGTGCGGCTTATCTATGTACACCTTCTTTTTTTCTTTTGGAAATCGGCTGGCGCGGCCTATATATCGGTGCGCTCTATAGCCCGGAAAGTACGGTATTTCACAGAAAGAATTATTAGTACTTAACAATTATTTGTGCAAATTACTGAGTCAAAAGTTGATAAACGCTCAGCCCTGGATCAATTAGATTCACTGGACTTGTTTTAAGATCAGGGGGTTTTTGGTATGTTTTACAGTTTTAAGCTGCATCCCGAAAGATGAAAGTAACAGTACTTTTGTAACGAAAGCCAGCTGCCGGTGTTAGCCTACCGAACATAAAAAAATATAACTGATTCGACAGCTAGCAACCTAGCATTCGCTAATGTCACGTTTTTTAGCATTAACGTTACAAACGATAGGCTAAAATACTCGTCCGGCTCGTAACAAGGCCACTGGGCCAGCTAAGTCAATGTTAGCGATACACGGGCAACGCGTAACATTTTGCTGAGATCCTTATCTTATTTGTTTGCTAATTTACAAAGCTTTTTTACCTCAGCTCTGTTGACCTCTTCACAGGAGTTCACTAAGTCACAGCTTCGCTGCCTTGTCACATCAGGATGAGTGCCATTCAATTTCCTAAATAGCCCAATAAGAATTCACAATCGAAAGAAAGTTTCGACTTGTCTGTTCCCACCTCAGCTGGCTAATTTAGCTGGCAGGGATGAGCTGCACAAGTGACAGCCTCTTTAAGCCAAAGGTCAAGGAGCCAAGCGATCAAAGTTTGTCCCTGGAGGCTGTCCAATGATGGATCTGAGCCCAGGACTAGTGGAATCGTGAAAAGGCTAGCCTCCCAACATCCTGGACATTTCCCGCATTGCTGTTTGTGCCATTGTGTAATTCGCCTTTGATTAATGAGTCTCATTTGGTAACAGGTCAGACTCAGGCTATCAAGGGAGATCTGGCGAAACATATTGCTTGTTCACTATCAATTTGTTGCGGAAAAAATGACACAGAGACCTAATTTCAATTTTATCAATTATTTGAAGGTGAGTCAGGTCAGTTCTCTGCCTGCTCTATAAGGTATACTGAATGTAAACGCGTGCTGCTTTTCCTTTTTAATGATTGTAACAGGAAATAAAAACATACCCGGCTTTACAGGAACACTGTTGTTCCTTAATTTCATCGTCTTCTGTCGCGAGGTGATGTGGTGGTTCACTTTTACACTGTGATCAGTAGGTTTTAATGGCGACTGTGGCGAAGTGGAGAGCATGGCCGCCCTTCAACCAGTGGGTCGGCGGTTCGATCCCGGGCTTTGCTAGTCGCATGTCGATGTGTCCTTGAGCAAAGCACTTAACCCCAAAATTGCTCCCGTAGCTGTGCCTACGGTGTAGAAATGTGATAGAATCTGCTAAATGACTTAGCTTTTGAACCTGTTTATTAATGCTTGACATCCTGGATATATCCTTCAACCACTTAATGTAGACCCTTCTTTCTGCTATTGTCAAACAAAGTGTTCTGGGACAGATACACGAAACAGGCCATGAAACCAATACAACGAGCCCTTTCACATTACGTGTAGCATTTAACACATTGTGAATAAGGAAATGTTATTAGTGCTGCATTAAACTTCCACAATCCATATTAAGCACACATGAGATATCTAATTGATAATCCCAGCAGGTTTTGGGAATGTAAATGGTCTCTAAAGGAGCTTTGTATAACAAAATTAAAATGTTAAGACGTGAGTGTATACATTTCATTTTATAACTCTAAATGCCATAGTGCAGAGCCTGCACATCTTTTATAGCACAGCCGCAGCCAGACTGCAAAGGATATCATTTACACCGCAGAGGAAATGAAAGACATGACATTTTCCTATGATCCGTTGGCACATCCTGACGTCATGAAGAGGCGTGTTATTTAATCCCCAGCCGTTCTGTTGACCTTCGGTCACAGATGTGTGGCCCGGCCATTGTAGCTGGTGTGATCTCTGCGGCTTCAACCGCACAGGTTCCCACACCACACCGCGGGCGGCCTGCTTCGGCCACTCTGAACTGCAGTGAACTTATAATTCCAGGCCGCTGCTCTAGATTTAGGCACTAGCTGTCAGAGTGAAGGGATTATGGCAGCACCTACGGATCCAGTTGCATAATACTGTGCTGTTGTTGTTAGAGTGCCAAGGCCAGCTCAGAAATTACAATTTTCATCACTCTTGTACTTTTATTCTTGGTTACAGTATACTTTGTTTTGAGCAAAATGGACATTGTTTACTGAGATAGCACACCAGTATATGTTCAGGTCCATTCCAAAGTTAAAGCTGCACCCATTAATAGTTTTACATTATTAATGGATTCATTTACTTCATGAAAATGAAGGTATTGCTTGTAGTGATGAACCCACAGATGATTATCACCCAACGCTGCACTTCTCCTCACCTCGACATCGTCTTTCAGGTCATTGCCTTGGTTTTACAACCCGCAACTTTACTGTTTTGATTGACTCTCGCCGCTCTCATCGCCCCAAGGTTTTCCTGCCATTGCAGGCAGATGTTGTCAATGTAAAAAAGAAGTCAGCTTGTGAGCCTAGTGAAACATTTAGTAGCTAAAGAGACTTTTCTTCTCAGATGTTGGTGGAGACCAAATCCGAGCTAAAAGAGGGGGAATATTGGACTGACAGTTGCTGGGTGGAGGGAAACATAACTCCAAATCGTGAGACAAAATGCGCATGTTGTTCTGCCTCCCCTTGATGTGTAAATCAGCAATTTTTTCAAGGATTCATTGTCATTGTGCAACACACCCCTGTGCACAACGGAATTCAGTTGTGGCAAATTTGTAAAACAACAAACACATTGACAGACAAAACGAAACTGTAGTACATTCCTGTAGTGCATTTTTATAATTTGCATCATAAGGAATGTAAACGGCAGCAACAAAAACAATTCTCCGAGCAGATAATATTGCCAACATCTTCCCATTAAAAGTTCAACATGAGGTAAAAACATTGTCCATCAACTTTGACTGTTTTTGAGCACCAAGCATCATCTTTTTTGTAAGGTGAAACAAAGATCAATTGCTTGAGGAAATATGAAAAGGACACTGTCGGAAAAAATGAAGCTTCAACAGAAGTATTTAAGTTCAAACCAAAAGTCCAGTACAACACAGAGGAGATGATGTAACTCAGTATGACAGTTCTGGCTTTGATTGACAGGCTTGGAAGCCGGAAAATATAGATCTCTCCGGTGGAGGAAAATCTTCAGCCAGCTGTTCAAATATTGAAACAATGCGGACAGTCGGGCTGTCTTATGTAGACTTAAAGATAAGAGCAAGACTGCGACATCTGTCTCAAGACCGGTTTGGATGCGTATACCCCTCTTGAAGCTGCTGCTTGGAGAAGGGAGCTCAAGAAACAACAGCATCCCTGCTGCTCCTCCTGCGTCTGCTTCACTCTTTGTAACTGGCTATAGGAGCCGCTGAAGGACGTCTCAGACTGTTGGAGGTCCATACTTTGAGGAATGTGGAGGCACATTTTGATCCTTTGTCCTGCTCATCTGCGGTTATAAATAGATGGGTGTAAATAAACTACTGCATCTTGAAAAAGAAACCTCGTATTTTAGTTTTTTTTGTTTACCTCATTACATTTCGACCCTGCTTTGTTTTGTCAATTGTGACATTGACCTTTTCCTATTTTTTTATTTAATCCTGGGTGAACACAGTGTGGTTGCAACACTCAAGGTGCTGCGCCTTTCCTCTGCTCCACTCTCTCTGCAGCAAGCTGTGTGTGTGTGTATGTATATGATTGATAATGTACCTCATTATTTGTGTCATTTCATCTGAGGCTTCAAGCTGGGACTGTCTGTCCGCTTGGAATACCTGCTAATGACTGTGCACAGTCTAAACCCCCACCCCGCACCCGCCTCCCCCCCTACGCTGGGCAGCCACACAACAGAGCGCCAGCGAGCGCAACCCCTGGCTTTGGTGGCGGCACATTAGCATGCACAGATGCATTTAGGCACACGCGCATCACTCCCAACACAAACACATTCACTTCCCTTTGAAATCACTGCGGTTTTCTGTGAATTATTCCAATCAGAGAAGTGTAAGCATTAGTATTTCCTTCATCCCGACTGCTTCTATCCAGTAAGAATTTAAAGCGCCGCTGATCGATATGTTTTATATTCACAATAGAGTGCTGCAGGGATGATGAGTAAGCATCGCACTGGTTCCCTCGACCAACAGCCAATAGGATTTTGTCATTGGATTTTGGATTGTTGCGCTGTGGCAATCGAACCTTCATGATACTTAAACATTTTGTTCAGCAAGATGATCTTCACAAATGTACACAACTATTCAGATTTTTGAAGCAGAAATGCAATCAGCAGAAGTAAAAAGCGAATATTAGGCTAAAAACCAGAGTGTTTCAGAGGTAAATTAAGGTATATTCGCACAGGCAATATATGATTGTTTTTTTGTTTGTTTGTTTTTTACATTAAGGTTTTAAACATGTTCTAGTAAAAGCCCTACATACAAGTATGAACCTAACAAACTGCCACTATAAGGACAGCCAATGGGGCCATTTTGATGATTTAAACAAATTGATGTGAAATTGTAAGCAACCACTTTAAGGGCGCTTTGGAAAGAGATTTATGAGTTCAGACGCTTTAAGCCTCACAAAACGAGCAGTCACAGGCAATAATTGGGTTCTTTTATATTTACATTTCATATGTATGCACTTTCAGTGTGGGCGTAATTAGTCATCAACATCCATTTAGTTTCACAATATTTGCCGGCATACTCCCACATGATGTGTTAAGTTATAGTCCTCCTCTGTTGTAACATACTAACAGAATAACCCCCCACAAAGAGTTTACCGAGACAAAATCCTTGGCATCTGTTTCTGTGTGCGACACAAAAACATTTGAGAAGCTCAATACAACACTAAGTTAATACGATGTTACACAGATGGACATAGCCAGGGAACACATTTGTCGGAGTGCTTTTGTCGGGCGGACATTGTAACTCAGCCGCAGGACTCGAAAAAAAAAAGAAGCAAAAAAATAAAAAGCAATAATGTTTTGTACAATAATGGAGTACAAATCCATCTGTGCCGGGGCAGAGTCAGCTGGGGTTCAAGCAGAAGGCCAGAAAATGGCAGAGGAAGTGAGGCCAGAGTGGCAGCGTGGCTCTGGAAGGGGTCTGAATGACAGGAAGGGAGAGGACACGGAGATAAGGCAAACAGGAAGACACTGCTTTGAGAAAATCCCTGCCTCAACTCTGACTCGTGTCACCCGCATGGAGAGGCTTGGGGGGGGGAAGAGTCGAGGGTCTCTGAATGACATTCTCCAAAGGAATCAGACCTTTCATACATTATTAATCAGTCCTCTGGTTTCTAATAACAGGACTATATCTGCCAGCGGTCTCTCACACAGCGCTGGGCTACTCCCAATACTCGCTACCCACAGAACTCGCACTTTTCAGTATTCTAAATGTCCCCGCTTCTTTCTCCTCGACTTTGACTCTTTTGTACCATCGTGTCTGCTGGCAAACGGTAAGACGTTTAGAAACTCCCTCAGGTGAATGTGACTGTGAGCTCAGCTAGAAACCACAAAGCATTATATGCAGCACAGCAAGCATCGGGCTTTTAATAAATACGTTTATTTGGACGGAGGAGCCGCGCACTGGGAATTGAAATGCAGATAACGCCGGAGCTGACGGGATCAGTTTTAACTTCACAGTTCTACTCTCCTCCTCCCTCATGTCCATAATTACACTCCTCTGAACACCAATAAGCAGGACACTGCCGATCGTTTGTTTCATCCGCTGCTGTCAGATATCAGAATTTCGTTGTTGTTCATATTAGCTCCCACATGACCAGAGAATGAGAGGCATGAGCCCAGAGCCCTGGATCAGTCGAGCGCTGCTTTTGATGGGCAGTGGCAGAGGAAATGGAAGCGAGACCTCGGTGATGACGCCGGCGACTGCCAAAACCTTCTCACGAGGGATTTTCAGTGCTCTGCTGTTGCCAAGTGCTGCGTTTCTAGACATGAATGAATTGAATGAATGAATTTTATTTATATAGCGCTTTTCACAGACAGTACTATCACAAAGTGCTTAACAGAGCAGACATTTAAAAGCATAAAAAACACAATGTGACCCTAGGGTCAATAAATTACATACACAGAGTGAATAAAAAATGTTAAAGAATAAAATTAAAATAAAATAAAAATGTAAAACAAATGTTAAGAGCAGGTCTAGGACATGGGTTTACTTTTACACAAACGCCAGCCTAAACAGGTGGGTTTTGAGCTGGCTTTTAAAAGTATCCACAGTATCTGCGAGGCGTAGAGTTGCAGGCAGAGCATTCCAGAGCCTCGGGGCCACTGCCTCAAAGGCTCGGTCACCACGGGTCTTAAATCGTGTGCGTGGGACTGACAGAAGACCTAGAGCATTTGACCTGAGAGTGCGGGCGGGTGAATAGGGGCGAAGTAGATCAGCTACATAAGTCGGAGCCTGACCGTGAAGTGCTCTGTAAGTGATGGTGAGAATTTTGAAGTGTATCCGAGATGCTACAGGAAGCCAGTGGAGAGATCGGAGTACGGGGGTGATGTGAGACCGTCGGTTTGTCCTGGTGAGTAATCTGGCGGCAGCATTTTGGATGACCTGCAGACGGTTAAGAGCAGATACACTGAGTGATGTGAAAAGTGAGTTGCAGTAGTCAATGCGAGAGGAGATAAATGTGTGTATGATCATTTCTAATTCAGGCGTTGATAATACAGATCTCAGTTTACTGATATTTCTTAGATGGAAGAAACATGACCTGGACAGCTGCTTAACATGAGGGTCAAATGACATGGAGCGATCAAAGAAAATCCCAAGATTGCGCAGGTTGCAATGGGAAGCAGAGGAGAGTGGACTAATAATCTGCCTGATCATGGGGACAAACTCCTCTGGAGCAATAACTAGGACCTCCGTCTTAGAGTCGTTGAGTTGCAGGCAGTTTTCTGCCGTCCAGTCTCTGATGGCATTGACACAGTCCAGGAGCCTAGTTAATGTGAATGCCTCGCTGGGTTTGAATGACAGATGAAGTTGGATGTCGTCTGCATATAAGTGATAGGACACATTATAGCTTTTTATGATCGGTCCCAAAGGTAACAGATAAAGGGAAAATAACAGAGGCCCCAGAACCGAGCCCTGCGGTACACCACAAGACAGTGGAGAGGTAACAGACACAAAAGCACCCACAGAGACATTGAAACTTCTGTCACTGAGGTAAGATGTAAACCAGTCTAACGCTATGCCAGTTATGCCCACCCAATCACGTAGCCTCTTAATCAGGATGTCATGGTCTACAGTGTCAAATGCAGAACTTAGGTCCAGAAGAACTAACACAGAGCAGTCACCTGCATCAGCACACATGAGAATGTCATTTGAAACCCTCAGGAGAGCGGTTTCAGTAGAGTGTTGCTTACGAAACCCAGACTGGAACTTGTCGTACATGTTGTGCCTCTCCAGTGCAGCAGTAAGTTGTTTGGCCACCACTTTCTCTAAAAGTCTGGACAGGAAAGGCAGTTTTGATATGGGCCTGTAGTTCATGGGCAAAGCTGGATCTAAGTTAGGTTTCTTTAATATGGGCTGGATAGTGGCATGTTTGAAATAGGAAGGGACAATTCCTGTAGACAATGAGGAATTGACAATAGATGTTACTGCAGGGCCAATAGTTAACAGAACGTTCTTAAATAGAGAGGATGGAATTATATCCAGAGGGCAAGATGATGGCTTTGTTTTGTTAATTAAGTCCATCAGGTCTTGAAGGCTGATAGGCTGGAAAGAGCCCATAACAGCAGGAGATTGCGAGGAGCTACAAGTAGCCGAACAGATCCCAGGCCGAATGCCAGACCTAATACCTGTTACCTTATCATTAAAATAGATCAGGAATTTGTTGCAATCGTCAACAGAATAGCATGGTACAGTGGAGACAGGTGGTGAAACAATTCCTCTAATTGTGTCAAACAGAATCTTGGGATTTTTCTTTGAAGAAGAGATTAGGTTGGCAAAATAAGCAGTCATGTGATAGACAACGGAAGTAATTAAGAAGTGTTAACGCTACACGTCTTTGTCCATGAACATGTAGGTGTTACTCCAGTGTGTGTAAACAGGATACGCATGCATCCATAATCTGAGTACTCAACCCAATGTATCACCCAACATCACATGCCAATGTTTTATTCTACACACTGGTGTCTGTAGTGAAGGGGCCAGTGTGACCAGTAGCTTACAGTGGCTAATGTTAGCAAGCTTTAGATAGCCACGACCGTGTAACTGACTCAATGAGTCTGTTATCGGTCCAGTGTTTCATCACGTATTTGCCACAAAATGATTGAGTTTAATTCAATTTCAGTTTAAATGAAAGAGTTTAATTTCTTTGCGACAAATCGTAATCTCGCTCAATTCTATACCCATGGGTTTTTTTGAATTAAAGAGTTTTGTCGCTATAGCTTTACTTGGTCAGGAATGACCGCTATGACAAGCTAATGTTAGCACACTTTAGATGGATAGCTGATTGTTAGCTGACTTTATGACCTTCTGCGCTACTGTTACACTATTCTGTAGCATATAACATATCCCAATATAGCCAAATTAAAAGTAAATTAGCAACAAAACAAACACCATTCTAAATTCAATACAATTCAAAACAATATATTTTTGTAACCATAGTTTTACTTGGACTGTGTCGAGTACCGATCTACGGTATCGACCCAAACAACTCTGTACCAAGAAGTATCAAAGCTTTTACAGTGAAACGGTATCGCCATTCAATCCTTTTTGTTTTGCAGATCTAGAGGTAAAATTACTTTTTGTGTGGTTTAGCTCGCAGCCAATCACCGCAAGTGTTCTTCAATTTAATACGAAGTGTGATTGGCCCACTACAGCAGTGACTTCGACCCATACAGTCTGTGGTGTGGTGTATTTGACGGAGTTGACAGTTCAGCGTGTTAACATGCCAAGTATGGTTATAGACAGATCCCACTGCGATGGCAGTGACTAACCGTGTTAACTGGTGACTTTCAGACGAATTAAAAGAGATTCAAAAGTCAAAACGAATCATCTTTTCAACAGCTGCCATCACTACGAGCATCACTACGAGCAACCACGATGTCTCCAGTTGGCATGGTTAGCAGAGAATTGTGATGTTGGCCCAATGATGTTTACTTTGTTTCCGTTAGGTCTCACTAGTAAAAGCAACTAACATGCCACAGTAAGTCGATTGAGAGCATTTATTTTGTGGGACCACCACAGCTGCTCGACAGTTGGTTTTAAAGTCAACAGCAATATGACCTCTTCAGTTGTAAAAGACACTTTATTCAAACTCAACCGAAACTGAATGAAACTCGTTAAAGTTCTGGTTAGCTCATTCCACTGTTCCAAAAATCCAAAACTCTGATTGGCGATTAGAGTTAATGTGAAAAGAAACAACTGTTATGCTACCAGACAAACATGATTTATTCAAACTCAACAAACACTACAAAACTCATCAAAACTGTCATGGGTTATCCCTCCACTTCCAACAAATGCAAACTCTAATTTGGTTGAGATAACGTTAGGCCTTGTAGATCTAATATGTGTGCAGATTCAGCAACTGGATTGCCTATTTCTCACCTCAAATTTGTTCAGAAACAGATTTGGGCGAACTGCTGAGGTGAATAACTTAAAGCTTAATTCCCCCGTTTCCAAATCTGGGGACAGGAAGTGCACCATGCTAGTAGGATCATGGGTGTTTTAGGATGCGTACTTCTGAACAAAGGTTCCGTGGTAGAATTCCAAGGACATTTGATTTGATGCCCAAGCATGAAATTCAGCCGTTGAAGAAGAATAAACATTCCTTCATTAGTCCCACAGTAGGGAAATTATTCTTGGCATTTGACCCATCCCTGTATATATAGGGAGCAGTGGGCTGCCAATGACAGGCGCCCAGGGAGCAGTTAGGGGTACAGTGTTTTGCTGAAGGACACTTTGACACAGGACACGGTGTAGCCGAGGATCGAACCGGTGACCTTTCGGTTGGCAGACAACCCTCTCTACCCAGTAAGCCACGGTCGTCCCCTACAAAAGGAAGGATCCTTCTATAACTCTGAGAAAACCCCAGAGGCCTTTTGAAGGGGACGGACACATATTTCCTTTTGACAGTGTCAAAAGGAAAAATGTAACGTTACTAAAATAATAACAGTAATCTGGTTATTTTTCTTCCAAATTACATAAATTACAAAACTACTAATGTTTTGAGAGGGAATAAGTTGAACATTTTTGCCATGATGGCTGTGTCTTACAGTAGTTTATTCTTAGTGCTTGTATGTTAAATATGTTGGTAGAATGAGGGTGAGACCCTGTTGGTCCCGCTCCCACTGGAGACGTGCCCTCTTCAGTCAAAGGTTTTTCTCTCTGGCTTCGCGGAAAGAGGATAAACACGTTGGAAGTCATTCTCCCCGTTTGCCATTCACTCCTTCCACCATCTGCACCTGGCAGCTTTCGCTCCATCTGCACTGGCGCTCCGGCAGACCCACGTCCTGCTTCTGTGCTGAAAAGCAATCCAACAGATTTCCAGCCAAATTCCATGCGCTGGTGCACAAAAGCAGAAATGCAGAGAGGCTGCCAGGGCCCCCCTCTCTCTCAGTGGTGGTGTCATTTGTTTCTGCTAATTACACTAATTTCTCCAAGTGATTTATTGATGCCAAAATGCCCAACACATCCCTCTTTAAACGGTTTCTCTGAACTATTGTTCTATCTAAAAAAAAGAAAAGAAAAAAAGATTGAATTACATACTGGCATTGGACATCCTCCTGATGTATAGTAGTGTATCTGTCATGTTGAACCTCTTGTTCTTATGCAATATACAGCATCAAGGTAAATGTAATACCCCGCTGTAGGGCTGTCCAATTCGACAATGGAATATTCCCAGATGTATGGAAATTGCATATTGACTTCACTTTCCCGCTTCTGCTGGAAAGAATGCTGATTGCACAGATATGATGAGCCCGTCTGATTTGAAGCACCCTGCAGTGAGTCAGGGCTGTATGTAACCCTAGGAATGTAGGCTGGCGTGTGTATAATGTCCGCTACGTATTCTCTCAGATGCATGAGCATTTCTGTTGTGAATATCTGCCGCTGACACATTCAGAGGGAGTGAAATGGGAAGCGTGGCAACGTGACACACGGCGAAAAAACAACAACACAAACGTCAACAACGAAACTGCAGCCAATGCAAACATGGCAACGTCACTGGCCTTCTTTTCACTGAGCACCCTAAAATAGACCCAGAAGATAGTTGATGTCTCGTGCGTATTCCTCTCTGCGAAACTGCCGCCATGACGCTGGCAGACTGATGCTGATACGTTTGATGCCGTCATCTGTGTGTGGGGCTACAGCGATGATAGATTGAGATCAGCCGTCCTCTTTCATAATCCCTGTTCTTTAATGCAACAGCCGTGAGCGCCGCACATCTCTCTTTTTTATTTTTTTCCCTTCCATGTGGTTATGACTTCCCCATGGTCACAGATGTAATGAGGAATAATATCTGTGCAGTATGCTGGCACATATTAAATACTCTGCTGAGGGCTCCGAGGCATTAGTGTTCACACCTCAAATCATGTACACAATGTAGCTGAGGAAAGTCTGCCTCCAGGCTTTATTCTACCACAGAAAATGAAAACGCTAAAGCAATTGATGTGTTATTAAGTGACTTATCACTTCCCATTGTGCTCAGAGTACAACATTATAGCTTGTCCTTGATCATTCTCAGTAACGTAGTATATACAGTGTATATGTGTGTATCGTGATACAGACAATGGCAGCTACCTCCAATGTATTTTCTACTCTGTATTCTGTATCTCTAACAAAAGAAACCCCCAAAACTATCCTTTTTGAATAACCTTGTTATATGCTTGTGAATGTGTTTGATGAAAGTTGCAGCTGGCATTGTAAAGTTTGGGTTTGCACAGACTTTGTCAGCGTTAGCTTTGATTATGGGAGAAGAGAAGAAAGCAATGTGAAGGTGAAACATGAAGAAAAGCTGCGCTGAAAGGTTGGAATCACTAATTTTGCTGAACAGCCAGACAGATCTGTCTCACAGGTTGCCTCCAATGGAGATTCACATTCAACATGCTGGTGATTTATGTTATGGGGACATGCAACTGTCTTAATTTTGTCCCCGAAAAGAGTCCCCACTATGTGACTGTTTAATCAGATTTATGTCTCCAGAAGACGGGTAAAACACACCCCACACACACACACACATTAGTATTGTAAATAAAAAACCAAAGTGATCTTTGAACTGCGGACATATTTCTATTTGATAAGATACACAGCAGAAAATACTTTCATCAGTGCAGTTATGGAAATATCAGCAGGTTTCATTTGATTTATCGCAATATGAAAACAAATTGAGTGCTCATCCACTCCTGCTCCATGATTCACAGGAATGAATGTTGACAATTTATTATTGCAGCATTTTTTTTGAAGATGGTTTCTTTCATTGTTTACCTTTCTCTTGACGTTCCTCTTGCTGCAGGATTGTCAGGATCCAGGATCCCTGTCTGACCCGGTGTGTGTTTCCCCTGATCTCCTCTCCTCATGTGTTCTGTCATTCCCCTGTGTGTTATTGTGTGCCATGGCCGCACCCTTGATTGTGCACAGCTGAGGACACTCCAGCCGATCACCTCCTGCAGCCTGACACACCAGACTCAGGGCCCACTAATGAGTCTCCTGTCACTATATAAGCTCTGGTCCTGCAGTCTGGGGTTGTCAGGTCGTACCGTCTTTCACCCGCTGAAACCCCGTGGCATCCTCTGCCCTCCGCGTGTTTGTGGATTTCACTCCGCCGCTCTGCCCTCCTTGTGGTCCACGGATTACACTCCGCCGCTCTACCCGCCGTGTGTTAAACGGACTACACTCGCCGTCAAGCTGCCAGCCTCCGGTGTCGAGCCACGGGACTCACACCGTCGATCTGCCGCTCGGGTGTCGGACCACGGGCTCCACACCTGCACGCACAGTCTAAATAAAGCATGTTAATATTCACTTCTGTCTCCTGTGGTCTTGCGTTTGGGTCCTACCTGTGAACTCCCGTGACAGAACGACCTGACCATAATGAACCCAGCAACCACAGGAGCAGCTACGCTGCGCAGCACTACCAGGCTGCTGGAGGAGATGAGACGTTTCGCTGCTGAGGTTTCTCGGGTTGGCTGGTGCGGGCAGGAACTAGCCCGGACAGTCAAGTCTCCACCAGTTCCAGCACCCGCACTATTCCCGCCTGTCCTCGCTCCGCCGGTCTGGGAATCCCCCGTGCCGGCTCCGGATCCCTATGATGGAACACTGGGGAAGTGCCAGGGCTTCCTGTTGCTATGCCAACGGGTATTTGACCGGCAGCCTCAGACTTTTGCCTCGGACGGGTCCAAGGTGTCCTACGTGGTGGGATTACTGCGGGGAAGGGCTTTGGACTGGGCCTCGAGAACGTTAGGTTTTGAGCGGCCTAATACGGTGGGTTATGTGGACTTTGTGGCGGATCTGATGAGAGTTTTTGACCCTCTGGGGGACTCGGATTATATGGCCAAGCACCTTCTCAGCCGGAGACTGAGCCAAGCAAGTGTAGCGGAACACTCGGTGGCCCGGCCGACTCCGGCTCCCCGTATTCGGACGGCATTGCAGCCAGCTCCTGTTCCTGCCACCTCTTCGCCGCAGCCAGCTCCGGTTCCTACCGCCTCTGCGGCACAGCTTTCGCCAGTCCTGGCCGCCGCCGTCTCCGTACCGCGGCGACCTCCAGTCCCGGCCGCCGCCGTCTCCATACCGCGGCGACCTCCAGTCCCGGCCGCTGCCGTCCCAGAGCAGCAGCGACCTCCAGTCCCGGCCGTCTCCATACCGCTGCGACCTCCAGTCCCGGCCGCCGCCGTCTCCGTACCGCGGCGACCTCCAGTTCCGGCCGCTGCCGTCCCAGAGCAGCAGCGACCTCCAGTCCCGGCCGCTGCCGTCCCAGAGCAGCAGCGACCTCCAGTCCCGGCCGCCGCCGTCTCCGTACCGCGGCGACCTCCAGTCCCAGCCGCTGCCGTCCCAGAGCAGCAGCGACCTCCAGTCCCGGCCGCTGCCGTCCCAGAGCAGCAGCGACCTCCAGTCCCCGCCGCTGCCGTCCCAGAGCAGCAGCGACCTCCAGTCCCCGCCGCTGCCGTCCCAGAGCAGCAGCGACCTCCAGTCCCGGCCGCTGCCGTCCCAGAGCAGCAGCGACCTCCAGGCCCCGCCGCTGCCGTCCCGGAGCAGCAGCGACCTCCAGGCCCCGCCGCTGCCGTCCCGGAGCAGCAGCGACCTCCAGGCCCCGCCGCTGCCGTCCCGGAGCAGCAGCGACCTCCAGTCCCGGCTGTCGGCTCGGAGCCGCAGCTATCCCCGGACCTCGCGGCCGCGGAGCCGTCTTTCACCCGCTAAAAGCCCGTGGCATCCTCTGCCCTCCTTGTGTTTGTGGATTTCACTCCGCCGCTCTGCCCTCCTTGTGGTCCACGGATTACACTCCGCCGCTCTACCCGCCGTGTGTTAAACGGACTACACTCGCCGTCAAGCTGCCAGCCTCCGGTGTCGAGCCACGGGACTCACACCGTCGATCTGCCGCTCGGGTGTCGGACCACGGGCTCCACACCTGCACGCACAGTCTAAATAAAGCATGTTAATATTCACTTCTGTCTCCTGTGGTCTTGCGTTTGGGTCCTACCTGTGAACTCCCGTGACAGAACGACCTGACCATAATGAACCCAGCAACCACAGGAGCAGCTACGCTGCGCAGCACTACCAGGCTGCTGGAGGAGATGAGACGTTTCGCTGCTGAGGTTTCTCGGGTTGGCTGGTGCGGGCAGGAACTAGCCCGGACAGTCAAGTCTCCACCAGTTCCAGCACCCGCACTATTCCCGCCTGTCCTCGCTCCGCCGGTCTGGGAATCCCCCGTGCCGGCTCCGGATCCCTATGATGGAACACTGGGGAAGTGCCAGGGCTTCCTGTTGCTATGCCAACGGGTATTTGACCGGCAGCCTCAGACTTTTGCCTCGGACGGGTCCAAGGTGTCCTACGTGGTGGGATTACTGCGGGGAAGGGCTTTGGACTGGGCCTCGAGAACGTTAGGTTTTGAGCGGCCTAATACGGTGGGTTATGTGGACTTTGTGGCGGATCTGATGAGAGTTTTTGACCCTCTGGGGGACTCGGATTATATGGCCAAGCACCTTCTCAGCCGGAGACTGAGCCAAGCAAGTGTAGCGGAACACTCGGTGGCCCGGCCGACTCCGGCTCCCCGTATTCGGACGGCATTGCAGCCAGCTCCTGTTCCTGCCACCTCTTCGCCGCAGCCAGCTCCGGTTCCTACCGCCTCTGCGGCACAGCTTTCGCCAGTCCTGGCCGCCGCCGTCTCCGTACCGCGGCGACCTCCAGTCCCGGCCGCCGCCGTCTCCATACCGCGGCGACCTCCAGTCCCGGCCGCTGCCGTCCCAGAGCAGCAGCGACCTCCAGTCCTGGCCGTCTCCGTACCGCTGCGACCTCCAGTCCCGGCCGCCGCCGTCTCCGTACCGCGGCGACCTCCAGTCCCGGCCGCTGCCGTCCCAGAGCAGCAGCGACCTCCAGTCCCGGCCGCTGCCGTCCCAGAGCAGCAGCGACCTCCAGTCCCGGCCGCCGCCGTCTCCGTACCGCGGCGACCTCCAGTCCCAGCCGCTGCCGTCCCAGAGCAGCAGCGACCTCCAGTCCCGGCCGCTGCCGTCCCAGAGCAGCAGCGACCTCCAGTCCCCGCCGCTGCCGTCCCAGAGCAGCAGCGACCTCCAGTCCCGGCCGCTGCCGTCCCAGAGCAGCAGCGACCTCCAGGCCCCGCCGCTGCCGTCCCGGAGCAGCAGCGACCTCCAGGCCCCGCGGCTGCCGTCCCGGAGCAGCAGCGACCTCCAGGCCCCGCCGCTGCCGTCCCGGAGCAGCAGCGACCTCCAGTCCCAGCTGTCGGCTCGGAGCCGCAGCTATCCCCGGACCTCGCGGCCGCGGAGCCGTCTTTCACCCGCTAAAAGCCCGTGGCATCCTCTGCCCTCCTTGTGTTTGTGGATTTCACTCCGCCGCTCTGCCCTCCTTGTGGTCCACGGATTACACTCCGCCGCTCTACCCGCCGTGTGTTAAACGGACTACACTCGCCGTCAAGCTGCCAGCCTCCGGTGTCGAGCCACGGGACTCACACCGTCGATCTGGCTACTCTCTGGTATCGAGCCACGGGACTTCACGCCGTCAACCCACCAGCCCTCCGGTGTCGAGCCACGGGCCTCACACCGTCAATCTGCCGCTCGGGTGTCGGACCACGGGCTCCACACCTGCACGCACAGTCTAAATAAAGCATGTTAATATTCACTTCTGTCTCCTGTGGTCTTGCGTTTGGGTCCTACCTGTGAACTCCCGTGACAAGGATGAACCATCTACTGATTCTACTCTGTTGCTCTGTTGCTTTATAAAAATACAAGTTGTTTTATAATTTAACAATTTGCTTAAAATGCTGCTGTGTAGGGTGGACTAGTTGCAGTCAATACACCTAAACCAGACCAGCTTCATTTTCCACCAGGCATATGAATAATAGACAATACATTATGAGTTGTTGTGAGAGGCTTGTGATATGATGTGAAACTGGATTAAACTCCAGTTTTATATTTGTTTTCTGATCTGGTTTAAATAAATGTTCATTGTAGTCTGAACAACAAAAGGACCACAAACAACGTTCTTCATTTATTAGAAAGATTCGTTTTTTCATGATCTGATATTTCCCTCAACTTTTATTATGGAAACAATTAAAGTCAGAGAGAGCTGCAGAGACAAAACACTGTTTACATCATTTATCATTTTATTCAGTCACGTGAGGCGGATCATTGCTGAGTGTCGGGTTTGATGAGTTTTATCATTTCAATTTAACCTGAATGGAGCCTAATCAATAAATTCCAGTATTCAAGAGAAACTATAACCATATTCTGGGTTGTTTAATAATGACGTCACAATCATAATTTCCAAACATACAGATGCAAATAATTCATAAATAAGACAAACACATTCTGCTGTATGAATATATTACCAGTCATGATACTTATACTAATGCAGTTATTATCCAAGTATTAGCGTGACTGTGATTATCACACATTTCCCAGTGTACTACACATTAGATAGGGCTCCTTGCACTCACTGTATGGCTTACTCGTACTGTACATTTAAAAGAACCATATACAATGGAATGAAGGTATTCAATTATTCTTGAATGAGAAGGAAATAAAATCATTTTAAATGCTCGTTCCAACAACAAACCTTTCTCACTTTGATATGCAGATATTTCTTGAGCATGGAAGCTTATTCTGGACCGTACTACCAAGCTGTTAACCTCATCTCATGTCCTTCCTCAGACGACTGAGTTTGCTTAGACTAGTACTTACAGTCTTTCTCGTTGAAGCACGATATGTGATGGAGAACTCCGGACCTAAGTAGACCTTAAAATAAGTTTCCTTTTCCTTATGTGGTCAAAGGTGCACATGATTTTGTTTTATTTGTCCAGGGTTTGAGTTTTCTGCCAACACTGCAAGATATTGGCAGTGAATAGAGCTTTGTTGAGAGTTGTTGTTAACCGCTGCTATTTATGCAGGAGTAACATAGAAATAGATATTTCTGGTGAACTTTCTGTACATTTTCAACGAGGTGAGCACCACGTTCCATGCGTGTGTTACTGATAAGAACAGTACCTCAAGGAAAACCAAAAAATGTTATGAATGTAAACGGAAAAAGGAAAAGTAAGAGAGAAGTAGAGAACTAATTTTTTTTTTAAATGAGTGAATGTGTGCAAACAAATGTGCCCTATGTGACTTTAAGTGTAGTGTTTAAATGCAGATAGAATTTCTTCTCTCAGCTGAGGTCATATGCCAAGGAATCAATAGAAATCCACTAGATGACATTCGTTAATCCGTTAACCCCGCCGGTCTGCCTCTGCCTGCACCTTGGTATGCAACTTAGCTACTATCAGAACCAGCTGAGCTCCAGCTATACATCGACAGAAAGATTGGACTAAAGGGGCCAATCAGGCCTGCAGGAGCTATTCCTACCCATTCCCAGCTCGTCACATTGGCCTCACTATTTAACACACTGCGTACCTCTTGGTGTCACTTAAGTTTGGTAAACAAAACTACTTGGTTCGGTTAGTGTTGCACGGTATACCAATGCTAGAAAAGCCTTTGCCCTGGCCTTAAAAATGGTAAAATACCCCATTATATTCGTACTTCTCTTTAAGGACGACAATAAGGACCGTATTGCTTCCATTCACTGCAGGCATAGTGGGCGCGTTTTCCATGTACTGTCAGGACAGCTTGCAATGCTCTGCCATTGTATCGGAATCTGTGGTCAAACTGTTTGAGTTGCTGCTTTTAAAGATTAATCGATCAAATAACTTCTCTTTCACTGATGCTGGCTGTTACAGACCACCTTCCGCTCCCGCCTGTGCCTTGCCTGCTCTTCGTGAACTAATTGCCCTGAACACTTCCTCTGTTTTTTGCTTACTAGGTGACCAAAATTGGGATATGCTTAATCCTCCCCCTCCTGTGCAACTTCAATTGGATGCTTTAAATCTCTGCCAGATTGTGCAGGCTCCCACCAGAATCAACACTAAGTCCATAGAAAATGGAACACTAATTGATATTATTCTCACCAATAGACCAACCAAGTACACATCTGCAAGTTTTTTTTGCCAAGGCCTTAGTGACCATTGTAGTATTGCTTGTGTACGAAACACCCTCCCTTGGTCATCTATAAATGTCTGCTAAAGAACATAATGAGCAGGCCTTCTTACATGGCATGGCAATTTTACAATGGCGCAGAATTGGCCTTATCCCTACTGTTGAGGATGCTTGGTCATATTTCAAAAAACTCATTAATTTCCATTTCGAATAAACCTTCAAAAAACATCTGAATCAAGAATCTCTTCAACCCTTGGTTTAGCACTGAACTGTCTGAGCTGATCCGCCAAAAACAACTTCTCTGGCATAAAGCAAAGGCATCCAAGAGCACATCGGACTGTTAATCCTTCAGGGCTATAAGGAACAAATGCACCCAATCGGTCAGAAAAGCAACATCTAATTATTATAAACAACAATTATTTAACAGCTGATCCTAAACAGTTTTGGAAACACTGTTGAAATCATGGAAAATAAAAACATGTCCTCATTTCCTTTCGTCAACATTACTTCAGATAAAGCCAGAATGGTAGACTATTTCAACAAACATGTTGTTGAGGCTGGTCATGCCTTTGTAGCTGCTACGCCTTCTCCTACCGTCAACCCTGCTGAATCAGTGCCAAGCATTGATCCGCTCCCTCCAAGTAACCTCCACTTCTCCTTCCACTCAGTACGGGACATTGAGGTGCTCAGGGAGTTGCTCAAACTGGATCCTCATATTTCCGCTGGGCTGGATACTCTAGGGGGGGGATATATTAGACCTGAACTGTTACAGACCTATTTCCATCTTATCCAAAGTTTTTGAGAAACAGGTCAACAAACAGCTCTGGGCGTGTACAATCTGTGAGAGCTGAGGGTTACCTATTTGACCCACTGTCCTTGTGCAAGGGTGTTCCTCAGGGGTCCATTCTAGGTCCAACCTTATTCAAAATCTACATAATGTTGCTCATGCTGCAGGTGGCTCTTACATCCATTTGAATGCAGACGATACCATCTTATACATATCTAGCCCCATATAGAAGCATCATACACAGACTATATAAGTAGCTTTAGTGCATTCCCCATGGCGTGTGTGTGTATGTCGGTACTGATGGCACCACTGAAACTTTCCTTGCAGGCTCCTCCAGCTTGTTCCAAGTGCTCCGTCAAGAACAATTAGCAGTTGTAAGTGAGTGGGAAGCCAGTGAGGGATCACGGCCCTGTAGCTGTGTAACAACCAACCAACTAACAGTTGATTGCCAGGTTGTACAACAATGTACCCTTCCCCTAGCTTGCAGTTGAAAATCAGCAACTATGGATTCCGGTTTGAACCTACCTGAGGCTAAAACATAAATGTGAGGAGGGATCCTTCCAGTAAGTAATATAGAACGAGTAAATTCAGTACTCCATCAGTTGGTCAGTTGGCGTGGGTTTTGATTGATATTTTTGGCAGAAGTAACACAAATGGTTTGCTGTAAACGATAAATGTCAGTTGGGTATTGTGAATGATGATTGGTGCAGTAGGCAGTTGCTTGGCCAAGTTGATTATCAAAGCACAGCTGTTCCAAATAAAATGTCAATCAAGTTTATGAAATCAATTGACAATGTATCACTCTGTGAGGGACCAGGGTACGCATAAAGCTGGGAGAGCAGGTAAAGTGGGAAAAATAGGGATTTTATTCACCCAAAATATGTACAATAATGAGGATGGGTGACAAAATCAAGCAAAAGTGACAAATTAGAAGAACAGTATAAACTTAGCATAATTAATTCACCATAACTTAGGTTAAACAACATAGTGAGTGCTCTTCTGACCAAGGGACACTAAATTAGCCATCTCCTAACTGCAGACTATATACAAGGCTGCCTAGTCCATAGTCAATCGCAGGGGTGTGAAGACACTCCTCCGCTGTGGCGCAGATGTAAAGGTTCCCGCCAACACCCCTCGTGCTGCTGCAGAATGGCACAGTCCAATTATCCAGGCTGCTCTACTTAGAGAGGTGTGACGCAGCAGCTCAGTCTTGTGCCAGAATGGTCGGCTGCAACACACTGACAGGAAAGTTAACGCCTCAACTCAACAGCACAACAAGTGTCTTCATAATCGATGGTTTGGCTAGTTTGCAGCCGCCACACACTATTTTTCACATACATTTCATCACTTCCATTATTAATTCTTCAGCATTTTCATCACTTCCATTTGTTGTTACTCCCACCATTGAGCTCACTTTCTTTGAATGATAAATGGCAGTTTTTGTGTTGAGGATGATGAATGAGGGAAAGTGATGAAACATGGCTCTATTTTCCTCATATCAGGACTCAAGGATGAACTAATTCGATTTTTGATGGTCAAAGGGAAACTGTAACAGTTGTTGTAGTGGGCTGACATACTCACTAACTTCCATACAAACCAACTTGTGGCAACTCGCAGACATGTAATGCGAGGCTCACACAGAGCGACAATACTGTAGCTACAAAAGTCAGGTTGTAGCTTCATGTCACCGGCCTCTGTTGAAAATAACGTGTAGCGTGTTGCTTAGGGCTGGGTATCGACAAGTACCTCGAGATACTATACATATCCACGTGTCATGATATGATATATTGCGATTCATCGCGATATATTATCAAAAATAAAGCTGAAAATACAACTTGCTGTATAACACCTGTATAGTCTAATACAGTGATTCTCAAGTGGTGGGTCGCGACCCAAAAGTGGGTCGCGGACCCGTTTTCAGTGGGTCGTGGGCCTTTGCCTGACAAAAAAAAAAGAAAAATTTGTGATTTTATTTTGAAGGGCATTTTTTATGCAGCGGAATTATTCTAGCATTTACGGCACTTGTTCAGCGGTGCAGGAAAAACACTGACCAATGCGTTGTGAATCACATCACATGATGCAGCTCAGCCAATCAAATATGAGTATTCTGACAAGTTTCCTGACTTGAGTGAGATGCACACATACCGTGACACACAGGGAGAGACGAGGATACAGAGAGCAGAGCAGGACTGTTGAGCTGTGAGATGTGAAAGTCAAATTATATATATAATTTGAATATATAAATTATATATATATAAAATTTGGGTCGTTGTCATTAAGAGGTGATGGTGGGTCCCGCAGCCAGACCAGTTGAGAACCACTGGTCTAATACATACATCACATATTGATAACTCGGAACATCAAAACTACTTCAAAAGGTATTTGCATCGTCACTCAGCAGAGAACACACTGAACTGAAATGCACTTTCCATAACACATTGCATGAAAATAAAGTACATATTTTATTCTCATTGTGTGACTGAACAGAACTTAATTTGAAAATAAAAAACATACTATAGTATTTTCTTATTGTGTCACTGACCACTCACTAACTTACATGTAGATACCTTAAACATCATATGAAATAAAGTGCATTAAGTGAAGTTGTCTGTCACTATGGCTGGGCCTGCGATGCTGCTGCCTGTACGGCTCTCATGTGACAGGCCGGGAGGTCACTGACCTTAGATTAGAAAACAATAGGCAGCGACATGTAGCGTTACAGGAGCGTTGTTTGACACACACACAGGGATTTGAGGCAATTTAACGGACATTTTAAATTCATTTATCACTTTGGCAACGATCAACATTCATGCCATTTTCTTTTGAACTATTTATATGACCACGGCTAATAGTTTAATGTCCTACTCTCATTTCATTTCTATGGTTTTTTACCATCATTTTGTCAATATGGCTTTCTCAAGTTGGTTCTACGGGTTAGTATTCATTTAAAACTAGAAAGACCCAGGGATTCCATACTCGTACACGTGGGATATTTCATATTCCATATGGGCTAATGGCTCTGTGAAGGCAGTGTGGGTCTGCAGCCTATGGGCGTCCATGGCCGCTGCAGAAAGCGGACCCTCCCAATTGTGCTTGTCTCCTTTTGGCTGTAATGTATTGCCCAGGATGTGAAAAAGGTGTAATTGATGCAGGAATGGAGAAGAAAATGAAATCCTTGGCTGCAAGACAAGCTGCCGTACTGTGGCCAGTAAACGCTTCTTTTCACTCCTCCCAAAGCGACTTGCAACAGCAGAGAGAAACATTACTTTAACAGCAATGAAATAGGAGAGCAATCGCATTTATCGGCTTTTCACACTTTTCCAAGCAAAACTGCCTTCTCCTAGTCCCATTTTTGTGCACTCCAGGGTTTGAGATGGCACTTTAGCTCTTACACCGTAGCTCTTTGAAATTTCAAGTTGAAGTTTTTTTTTTCTTTAAGTGTCAAGGCATGAAGGTTTCTTATACCCAGTGCATGGTGAGATGATTAAATGTGGTTGCAGTGGATTTCTTGGGGTCATGTAATGAAACCCACTTACTGTCAGGCTCGTATCATTTAATTGGCTTGGCTGCAGCCCCCTGCCACTTCATTACAGCGTGCCTGGATTGCCCACATTGCTATCCAAGATTCTTGCCGTTCCCTATGCAGCTACTGGGAAATCTCACGCGACTGTGTGACTTCGTTGTTTTTTTTGGTTTGAATTCCATTTTTATTGTAGCCTGAAATTCAGCAGAGAATAGACTGTAGGTCATTTTCACCCGGATGAAGTGTGTTTCCAGATGGAAGGTTAAGGCGCCGCGGAGAAGCGCTTGAACAAATGTGACGCATAATTCCCCTGCAGCCCCATTCATCTGTGATTATTAAAACTTTACACTTGATTGAAAAACTCTGGGGGTCTAGAAAAATGTTAATTATACTAATCCCTGCTATGATTGGATTGACAGCTGCCGGAGCCCAGTTGATTGTCAGGGAGGCACATTTGCCATACTATTCTGTAGCTGCAGCTTTTCTGCAAGCATTCACTTCTCATCAGCATTCTTTTCATTTTGTTTGTTTGGTTCATTACGACCAGATGTATTGATTTGTGAGTTGAAGTAGGAGGCAGAAAATCAACACAGATCAGTTATAGTTCTGTCCTCTTTAGTGATTCATCCATTATCTGTTGGGTACTGCAAATATTACTGTACATTCAATTTATCAGTTTATCGTGCCAGGGACAAGAGGCATATTTGATGAAAAGAAAATTGCTGGTTTGTCACAACTGTGGTCTTATTTTTGTAGTTTTGACCAGCATTTCTATTGGTATTTGCCACGTTAATAACTGAGATCTGGGAATACATTGACATCATATCAGCAGTTATAACAATCAGACCCAGCCATGCTTATTAGGAAGGTGAATGGTCAAATTATTACCCATGGCCATGGTTAACATCGCAGTTTGCATCCTCTTTGACTGTCGTTACTGCAGGAAGTGAAGTTGAGGGATTGGCAAACCTTTGGTATGCTCTGTCTAACCTGTTGTTAAATGGTCTGACGGTGCGTGTTTCTTGCCACTGTTGTTTGTTTGTTTGGTTAAAGCTTTGCACCATTGTTTAGTTAGTTACTTTAATATTCTATTTTATTGTATATACTATTGTGCAGTTTTACATTTGATATTGTTTTGTATTTTTATAAATATCCTGTACCTATTGTGCTGCTGTAGCGAAAACACTTCCGCTTGTGGGATTAATAATCTACATATCTATCTGCTCACCAGTGGCGTGTGGACCAATAAGGGCCTTGGGGCCTTGGGGAAGTAAACATGGACCCACGGTGTTGCCTGGCAATGCAATTATGTTGAAACAGTCTATATCGTCCAACCAAAGTAGTACTTGTGTCAGTCATTGATATCTAGTATTAGTATTCTGCTGCTCTTCAGCCACATTATACAATCCACCTAAACCCACAGTGACGGTTGATTTATTAACTGCTTACATATACACACTTTGTTAATATACCATATCAAACAACTCTTCAACACTGTTTAATTTGCTCCCATTAAAAAGCATCTGCTCTGGCAACAGGGCTTCATCCCTCATTTTCCCTTCAATTAGCCAGGCCTTGTGTGCGTTGTCCGTGTCACATCCTGCGCTTTCATGCTCTCTTACAGTCGTCCTTTCTGTGTGCTCCTTCTCTCAGCTTGAACAAAAAGGGTCAGGTGATGAGGACCCATCCATCAGGGAGGAGGATACAGCAGGAATGTAGCTCGCTGGTGATGCAGTGTTGAGTTGTGCTCAGGGGAACAGGGGGAATTTCCTGTTTAATCACATAACCTGAACAACAGTTGTGGCTTTGGCAACAATTGTCGAAGATATAACCTTCTCTGGGACCTTCAACCTCAGTGCTTCAAAGTGTTTGCTCATCCAAATAAAACATATATAAAATGCTCACTCACCTCTGGCAAAATCCATGCTATTTTATTTATTCTGAGATACCTATCTCTCAATCTTATTACAACAGAAATGGATATATTCCATTTCTGGTGATGAAAAATTAAATTAAAAAAATGCACCAATATCAACCTCTGTTTCTGTTTCCAACCTCTTGTTCCAGTTAACTTCTACCAAAGAGACAGCTTTTGCAAGTGTGTTTCAATCCACATTTCAATATTTGTCAATACAAAATTCACCAGTGAAAATATTGCCAGTGTGCTGAGGTTAACAAGGTTGGTTGTATAGATCAAATGTAAATGTGACAGTGTCAGGATCCAGGATCCCTGTCTGACCTGACGCCTCCCATGGCCACACCCTTGAGTGTGCACAGCTGACGACACTCCAGCTGATCACCTCCTGCTGCCTGACACACCAGACTCAGGGCCCACTAATGAGTCTGCTGGCACTACATAAGCTCTGGCCCTGCAGTCTGGGGGTGTCAGGTCGTACCGTTTTTCACCCGCGTCAACCCTGTGGCGTCCTCTGCCCTCCTTGTGTGTATGGATTACACTCCGCCGCTCTGCCCTCCTTGTGTGACACGGACTACTCTCGCCGTCAAGCTGCCAGCCCTCCGGTGTCGAGCCACGGGCCTCACACCGTCGCTCTGCCACTCGGGTGTCGGACCACGGGCTCCACACCTTCACACATTTGAAATAAAACCTGTTCATAGTAACTTCTGTCTCCTGTGGTCTTGCGTTTGGGTCCTACCTGCGAACTCCCACATAACAGAACGACCTGACCATAATGGACCCAGCAACCACAGGAGCAGCTACACTGTACGGCCCTAACAGTCTGCTGGAGGAGGTGAGAAGTGTCACTGCTGAGATTTCTCGGATTGGCTGTTTCGTGCAGGAACTAGCCCGGACAGTCAGGTCTCCACCAGGTCCAGCACCTGCACTATTCCCTCCAGTCCTCGCTCCGCCGGTCTGGGAATTCCCTGTGCCGGTTCCAATTCCCTATGACGGAACACTGGGGAAGTGCCAGGGCTTCCTGTTGCTTTGCCAACGAGTGTTTGACCGTCGGCCTCAGACTTTTGCCTCGGATGGGTCCAAGGTCGCCTACGTGGTTGGATTACTGCGGGGAAGGGCTTTGGACTGGGCTGCGAGAACATTAAGTTTTGATCGGCCTAATACTGTGGGTTATGTGGACTTTGTGGCGGCTCTGATGAGAGTTTTTGACCCTCTGGGGGACTCGGATTATATGGCCAAGCACCTTCTCAGCCGGAGACGGGGCCAAGCAAGTGTAGCGGAACACTCGGTGGCCCGGCCGACGCCGGCTCCCCGTATTCGGACAGCATTGCAGCCAGCTCCTGTTCCTGTCACCTCTTCGCCGCAGCCAGCTCTGGTTCCTACCGCCTCTGCGGCACAGCTTTCCCCAGTCCCGGCCGCCGCCGTCTCCGTACCGCAGCGACCTCCAGTCCCGGCCGCTGCCGTCCCAGAGCAGCAGCGACCTCCAGTCCCGGCCGCTGCCGTCCCAGAGCAGCAGCGACCTCCAGTTCCCGCCGCTGCCGTCCCAGAGCAGCAGCGACCTCCAGCTCCCGCCGCTGCCATCCCAGAGCAGCGACCTCCAGTTCCCGCCGCTGCCGTCCCGGAGCAGCAGCGACCTCCAGGTCCCGCCGCTGCCGTCCCGGAGCAGCAGCGACCTCCAGTCCCAGCTGTCGTCTCGGAGCCGCAGCTATCCCCGGACCTCGCGGTCTCAGAGCCAGCGCCGCTCCCAGTCCCGGCCGCTGCCGCCTCTACGCCAGCTCCAGTTCCTGCCGCTGCCGCCTCTACGCCGCAGCCAGCTCCAGTTCCGGCCGCCGCAGCGCCGCAGCCCGCTCCAGTTCCTGCCGCCGCAGCGCCGCAGCCCGCTCCAGTTCCTGCCGCCGCAGCCCGCTCCAGTTCCTGCCGCCGCAGCGCCGCAGCCCGCTCCAGTTCCTGCCGCCGCAGCGCCGCAGCCCGCTCCAGTTCCTGCCGCCGCAGCCCGCTCCAGTTCCTGCCGCCGCAGCGCCAGCTCCAGTTCCTGCCGCCGCAGCTCCAGTTCCTGCCGCCGCAGCTCCAGTTCCTGCCGCCGCAGCTCCAGTTCCTGCCGCCGCAGCGCCCGCTGCCGTCTCTGAGCAGCAGAGACCTCCCGTGCCCGCTGCCGTCGCGGGGCAGCAGAGACCTCCCGTGCCCGCTGCCGTCGCGGGGCAGCAGAGACCTCCCGTGCCCGCTGCCGTCGCGGGGCAGCAGAGACCTCCAGTACGTGCCACGGCTGCACCAGCATCCTATTCTCCAGAGCCCTTCCGTCCGCCCGGCCGTCCGCCGGAGCACCCGTGTCCGGAGCCCTTCCGTCCGCCCGGCCGTCCGCCGGAGCACCCGTGTCCGGAGCCCTTCCGCCCGCCCGGCCGTCCGCCGGAGCACCTGTGGCCGAGGCTCTTCTGCAGCCCCGTGGCCGGTCAGAACCAGTCACCCCTCCTCCGGACCCCCTCCGCCCACCCTGGCCGGCCTTCTAGCTGTGGGGCCATCCCTCCTCCGGATCCCCTCCGGCCGCCCTTTTTTGTGTCTGGTGGTACGTCTGGAATCCGTACCTTAAGGGGGGGGTACTGTCAGGATCCAGGATCCCTGTCTGACCTGACGCCTCCCATGGCCACACCCTTGAGTGTGCACAGCTGACGACACTCCAGCTGATCACCTCCTGCTGCCTGACACACCAGACTCAGGGCCCATAATGAGTCTGCTGGCACTACATAAGCTCTGGCCCTGCAGTCTGGGGGTGTCAGGTCGTACCGTTTTTCACCCGCGTCAACCCTGTGGCGTCCTCTGCCCTCCTTGTGTGTATGGATTACACTCCGCCCCTCTGCCCTCCTTGTGTGACACGGACTACTCTCGCCGTCAAGCTGCCAGCCCTCCGGTGTCGAGCCACGGGCCTCACACCGTCGCTCTGCCACTCGGGTGTCGGACCACGGGCTCCACACCTTCACACATTTGAAATAAAACCTGTTCATAGTAACTTCTGTCTCCTGTGGTCTTGCGTTTGGGTCCTACCTGCGAACTCCCACATAACAGACAGAGAGCAATGGAAACTGTTCTAAATGTCCCTCAGGCTTCTTCTCTGCTGAATACTCCAGAAATAGCATCAAAGGAAGCATCAGATCTGGACAGATGAGAGGATTGACGACACCGGAACAGTTTCCATCCCATAAGGTTTTTGGAAACAAACTTTGGACACAAACTTTGGAAACAAACTTTGGAAACAAACTTATCCCAGGTCACTTCAAGGATTGCCCTCCTGTTGGCCCGGGGCAAGTAAAATGCCACGTCAAGCTAGAAATCAAACAACTCACTTCCCCGGTTTTCGCAGGAAATAAAGTATATGAGCTCAAGAGGATGCAAGCATTCAGATGATCCTGGAAACAGGAGTTTCGTTGGGTTTGCATCAGAGGATGTGGTCGAAACTCCATATTGATTTACTTGTCATTTCATACCCACTAACAAATAACACAATTCATTCAATTCAATTCAATAACACAATTCATAAAAACAAAAAGACTCGGCAAGTAGATTTCCGACCCACTAGCCTGGTCAGGCAAGTGAAACTAGCCTGGTCAGGCTAGTTGCTGTAAACTATACAGCAACTCTTTAGAGATGGCAGCATTCAATATGTTCAGTAACTAAGTTACCCACTCCATAATGCGCCTGGAGCTGCTGCCACCATTGTCCAGCGCTGATAACTCTGGCTCAGCACTTCAGCCCTAATGTGGTCTGCTTTGTAACTGGAGCCAAATTGTGGGGAAAGCTTGGCTATCTCGTATCCTCAGATGATATCATTAACCGGCTTTTATCAGGCCACCGATCTTAATCTCTGCGACTGTGCCTGTCTCATCCCCGTTGTCAGTTAGTTTTCCAGAGGAGTGTCGCGCTTCCACTTCCCTGGCATTGCTGCTGACAGGACCGGAGACTTCCAGTCAGGGCCCCCTCCCCTCTGCAGTCTCCTTGTTTACGATCCGCCATTGATTTTGATTTTGACTAAAGGACAGGTTAATCTTTTTGTCGGTCTCACTTTTGACAGCTTCTGATTTCCTTCGGGCACGTTGTCTTGTTTTTCAATCAGTTCTTGCTTACTTTGCTCCTTTTGATAACCTACCTCACCCATTCCTCCCCAGCACTCGCTCCGCATGTCACCCGAGAACGGCAGTGACAGAGTAGAACATCTGAAGTTCAGAAGTGTCTCGTCAAAGCAGCTCTGTACAGGCGGGGCACCATTATGCCATTTAGAGAAGGATTTGTCATGCCTCACCAGCTTTTGTCTGGACAAACACTGGATGGATGAAGGTGTCAAAGCGCGTCTGATTCGCCCACCTCAGTGGAATTCAACACAGCTGATAGATCGCTCTCATTTACGGAGCATTTAGCGCCGGGAGCCAAAAAAGCTGACACTTTCCGCTGAAGCGGGAAAAGGCAGCTGGATGTGGCGGGTTATGAAAGACCTGGGCATAATGAGGGAGCCTGTCATAGCTATGAGGGCTGGCTGGTTATTCTGCTGTTGGACCGGCTGAGAGTGTAGAGTCGCACCCCCCCCCGAGTGAATTTGACGGACGTTGCAGACCGTTTGCTCTGAGTGCGTAATGTCCTTTTCAAGAATGGAATTCTCCGCCTCCAGTTTTTTTTCCCCAGCAAATTGAGAGGATCTGTCCGGCTATGAGACCGCTGGGCCTCGGACATGACATTCCTTAGGAACTGCGGTGACCCACAGTCATGCTAGCATCGGTCATTACACGCACACCTGGCCACACATCTGCCCAAGGTCAAAGAACCAAATGGTTAGTTTTTGCTTCATTCGGCTTGCAATTTACTCTGTGCTTCAAGCCGGGGTTTATACGCCAGCTTACCACAAAATGAGATGCACTGACACACTGAGGCGCTTGTTGATTTCATCTGAAAAAATGGTGGTGCTGAGGGAAACAGGTTCCCCATCAAACAGCCCGAATGTATCACAAGCATATCTTGACAGTGCCAAAGGAAAGTGCATAATTCAGCCGCCTTGTAAATGAGCAGACTTCTAGAATAAATGTGTGAATGTAGGCACTTGTGTGTTGACTGGTGGTCTGCCTCTGATGGGTCGGGCTTCTCCGTCTGCCAGCCACTGGGATGTAACTGTCCTAGACCTGCTGGTCTGGAAAAGCAAAGAAGGCACTTTCACTAGTTTAATTGGCAGCTTAGCTTTGAACTGCCTCCACTCCTGCATGAGACAGTTATTTAGCCAAATGTAATTTTGTGCTGTCGGTGCAGTTTCATGTCTCATTTTGACCCGCTCAGAAGTGCAGCTTTGTGATTTTCACTTTTGGATCTAACTGGACTTAGCTTCCTATCATCAAGGCAAAAAAATATCCAGATTCTTTTTAAGTAGGTCAGTATTTCGATTTTAGTTCCCTCCCTCTCCTGATGGATGTCTTTGTCATTCGTAGCTCTGAAAGCGAAAGTTCGAGTAGTGTCGGGTATGTGCTGCCCAAATTTCTCCACATACATTCTCATTGTTCCCCCCCTCCATACTATTCTCTGTCACATGTCCATCCAACAAAAAGCCACTCGGCTTTTCTCTGAACCCTTGAGGGACTTTCGCTGCCGTGCACCCTCACCCGTCAGCTCCACCCTGTCCAGATGAGATTATTGTTTTCCTCCAAGAAGCGGCGAGATCTTTCAGTGCTTTCTTGCAGCGTCTCCTCTATGATTCTCATCTTTGCTAGACTGATTCTTTCTCCGGGGATTTCAACCAGGGAGTCGTGTCTTGTTTCGAGGTAACAATACACTGACTCTGCAGTCATCGGTACATATATTCTCTTCCTATCTTAAAGTTGTTGGCTCCAAATTTGAGCCAGAACTGTGGGCAACATTAACATATGTTATGCACTGTTGACTGGATATAATATTGGGTATGGATAAATAAGGTAGACAGACAATATAGCCAAATTGTGCACACACTACCACATTCATATGTGCTTGAAGCATAGACTGTATATAAGAAGTGAATGTAGAGGTGATGCCACCCATTGGTTTGTAGACTATGGTTTTAAAGCCTCAAGTTTGGCAATTAGGCTGTCGCCATCTTGGTTTTTTGCAACCATTGAACAAAACTGACCATATTTGGACTGCGGAGGAGTGACGTAGATTCGTCGTATGCGGCTCTGCTAGCAACCTGCCAATCACAAGGTAGCCCCGCCCTAAAGCATACTCTGCTTTATGGTCTGTTTGACTCTAAATGAACCATAGATTACTAAATGAACATCATGCTGTATTAAAGAAGACTTGAAACTAGAGATTGAGACCATAAACTCATGTTTACAATGTTTACTGAGATAATAAATCAAGAGAGAAGTAGAGTCATTTTCTCATAGACTTCTATACAATCAGGCTTATTTTTTTAAACTGGAGGAGTCGCCCCTTGCTTTCCATTAGCACGAATACAGGGTTAAGACACTTCCGCATTGGCTTCACTTTTCAGAACCGGAGGTTGCCACTTTGATTGAACATCGCATTCCAAAACCATGGATATTAATATGCCACTGAAATAAGCTGAGAAGCTTTTCCTGGCCGCAGGAATTTGCTGCCATTCAGCCACAAGAGCATTAAGGAAGTCAGCCACTGACGTTGGGCAATAATGTCTGGCTTGCAGTCTGGGTTCCAGTTCATCCAAGGTATTGGATGGGGTTGAGTTGAGGACCAGTCAAGGTCTCCAACGCCAAGAGAGAGAGGGATGACTGGTTGCTCTGTTTACTCGACCGTAGTTTACAAATGTGTCCGATGATGTGTTGGACAAAACAGGATGAACAGGAAGGCTATATCCAGACACTACAAAGTATAACAAGGAATGAAATATTTAAATCATAAAAAATGGCAAAATTATTTGACAATTAAAGGTCTTCGTCAGGCTTTTAACAAAAAAAAACTCCCACACCAAATGGGGAAAACCATTTTTCTGGAATTAATAAAAACTTACTTCTGTTCTTTTTTCAGTATTTGAAGAAAGTAGCTTATGAGATTTGCAGAGCGGAAAACATCATCATGCATGGGATGATGTGTTCTTGCCTCTCTTTCTCTCCTATCCTAAAGCTTATAAAAAGATAACAGACAGACCAGATAAATCTAGTGTCTTTGCACGAGAGCTTCATGTCATAAGTGCAGCAAAACCCGCCAGCAAGGTTGAACGTACAATCACTACACAAGCATAGTATGCATTTGCAGCTTCAATTGGGGTGCACAAAGTAAGCTCCGTTCCCATCTTCTTCCACAGCCGATATGTTTTTAGATGTACAGAACTCATAAGGCTAATAGCAGCCGAGGCAGCCATTTTTGTTTTTAAATATTTGCCAACTTTAAGGCTGAAACCAACCAGATTAAACACTGGACCATGTCAAAGAAGTCTGTGTTGTGTTGCAGAGATATCTTCTGAAATGAGCATGCTAACCAGCTAGCCCCGACCCGTCCCTTTCTTGTTATACCACTAGTACCTTGAGAGGCGATAGTGGTCCAGTCTGTCCTCAGTCCAGCATGAGAGGACGAAGAATTAGAGCTCCCCCGTGGGCGTGTCAAACAGGTAGATGGTACAGGGTCGGTTTTGACAGTTTGTTTCTAGATATATATGTACGGTATTTCACAAATAAAAAAAAGGTGTAATTACAAGGACACTTGAAAAATAAGAGATAAGAGAATGATAATTACGAAGACGATAGTTAAGATCGATAGTAGACTATTCAAAAAAAGGACAAAGGTCTGAGGTACTCTTCTGGCAACAACTTAAAACGGCTTTATTTAGATGGCTATTTCATGGTAGAATTCTGAAAAAATAGACCATGCTTGTCCATTATAAAACAAAAAACACAAAAAACCTCCTTTCTTTTCTGAACTTCTGTGTTCCCTTCCAAAGAGCACCACTTGTTTGAACTTCTTAGCACGCCGGACTCTTTTCTTTTTCGAAGGTGGGAAGGCTTTGTTGAAAAGACAGATCTTAAGTTTGGATTTAAAGACGGAAACAGATCTAACGAACTCGAAGTTTTTCCCACCTTTTTTTCGTCCAAGCTGTTTTAGGAATGAATATACAGAATAACAAGGAGTTTTAGAATAATGTCTCCATCCAGGCCACAGGTGCCAGCCTTCAGAATCTCTTGCTGCGCTGCTTGTTCCGATTGTGGGCAAATGCATCTTTGTCCATCTCTGGAGGTAGTTTGCATAATCGACTGCTAATGCATCTTGGGTCTGCACTTGTATTTGATGTGTTTTTGCTTTGCATGATTACAATCCAATCATCCAGGTGTTGATACCAGGTGGACAGGAAGTCTTCATAATAATTATGAACATAGGCGCCCGGTTATGTTTTAAAATGGTAGAGCAAACTTGGAAAGATGCATAATTGGGGGAGGGGAGGCAGTATAGGGGTCCTCACCCAGAAAACCAAATTGTATTTGATATAAAATATCCTGCATTTCGGCACCACCTAACCGGTTGGATTTAGTAAGGAAACAGCCACATACACTAGTCTAGCCTGGCTAGATTCAGGGTGCTGTGAAAACCAAACTCATAGCAGGTGGGTAAACCCGGTAATAAAACCAACAGGGCTAATGCAAAATATTCATAGACACGTTACATTTGAAAGAGAACGACGAACGTCCCATCTCCACAGCTGAATCATGTCCGATCAGCGAGCTAACGTCAGGTGGGCTGGCTGCAAAGTTAGCTAACGTTGACTTGCAAATCAGTTCGGCATTTCAGCGACAGCACAATCCTAGTTTTAGCTTTCATGAAGTTTAAATTAAATGTTGGTATTTTTTTACCTAATATGTAATGTAATATGACTTGTATGCCGGTAGACGAAGCGTGGAAAGGTAAGAGAGAGGAGCGAAGGTGTTGTCAGAGTTTGTTGTCTTGGAGTACAGAAAGCGTAGGTTAGTGTTATCTAAAAGACTTTCATTGTCGGGGCCGAATATTTAGATGATTTCCTCAATGTCTATGTGACGCGCCATCTCAGAACGAGACCTCTCAGACACAATAACAGACAAAGCTTGAAAATACCCAAGTTACCCATTAAGCTACATGTCTGCATGTTTTTTCCCTTTGTAAGACTCCTGTGTGAATTGACAAAATGTTAATTACATCCAAAGGTCAGTGACGGATTTGACTGACCCAACTCAAAGAGTGGGCCAAAACGGTGTTTTAATTAACAAGAGAAGCTTTGCTTCCCCTATTTGAATAATGTGGATGCATTTGCTCAATTTGGTCCTTTGCCCAGACACCAGACACCCATACGAACTGTGGGATCTGAATCTGCAAATCCATTTCAGCCTGCAAAACCATTGAGGAAGATTGTCTGACTCTGAGTGCTTCTTACCACCTTGTGTGTCAGGGACACTGCACAGTGTCCTGAGCCAAAGTGAGGTGTCAGAGTGGAGATGGATCGAAAGGCCCGTCCCTGGGAGACGCTGGAGTTAGAAACTGTGGACACCTTGTTCTTTCCAAGTCAATCACAGGGCCGCACAACGCTTTCATCACAGTGATGGATGCTTCAGCTGGACAGGGCTGCGGCGGTGTGTGGCTGCAGGTCTGATGGCAGATAAAAGTGGACTTATCAGTGATAAATGAAAAACCGGGGATAGGCAAGTTTTCCAACATATCAGCCAGATACCAGGCTGCACACAGGGTTCTTGTTTATTGAATTTATCTCAAGTTGTACTTGGAAAAGTAGTTTTGAGAAACCAAAAAATAGCCTGCAAAGGGATTTTCAAAAAGACAAAATGTTGATCTATGTATGATATTCATTTGTATATTAATTAACCACCCCATATTACCTTGAATTCTTGAAAATAACTTTTTCTTGCCTGCCTTTATAGTGAGTAAAGAATAAAAAAGAAAAAGTCTTGATGGATTGAAGTAAATTGGGGCAGCTTTCTCAACAGCAAAACTTTATTAAAACATCCGTTTACAAAACCTCACATAACTCCTGCAGTACAATCAAAGTCTCATTTATCCAGTTGTCTGCTCCCTACTTCACAAGCACATGCATCTTCACTAGAACATTACTACTGTACTTTTCGGACTATAAGCAGCTACTTTTTACTTTGCTTTGAGGCGTCGGCTTATAGTCCGCGCTTTATATACGGGTTTTTCCGTAGCTTTTCTCCGCCACAACAACAACCGCAACTTCCGGTTCCGGTCTAACAGCAGCAAGCCAGTTAGCCGTAAATGCTATTCAGAGCTATGAGCAGAGAAGATCAGCTTTTTCTCAAGTCTGCCAGTGGATCCTAACAGCTCGGAACAGTGTGACAGAATCCACCTTCACCAACGGGTTCTGAAAGTCTGGGACAGTACGAGATTAAGGGGACAGCGTAATGAGGACGACAACGCAAGCTCAGGGGCAGATTTGCCCCGGTTCATGATGTGGTGTGTTCAAGGACCCAAATGCAGACTAGTTTTTTCCAGTTTTTTTTCCAGTTTTTTTTCCCAGTTCTACAAAACTTGTTCTACAAACTTGTTCAAGAGTTTTTTTGTGTGCGTGTTTTTGAGTGAGAGAAATAAATGTTTTGTATGATCTTAGTTCATGTATAATTGTGTTTATATATTGTGTTTTTTTCGGACTTTTATTTTAATATGTCTGGACTATTTCCGGTGATCATATCATAAGATCATATCTAGAAGATTTGCCACAATTGTGGCCAACAATCGACGAACTATGATCGCTGTATGGCGCCGTCTCACCACGGAGCATATGGGGGATGAATACATAACACACCTGTATTCGCACTGGGCGGAGCCGATCGCAGACGGCGGATGAATGCATGCTCGTGATTTGACCCCGGACAGATAAAAGCGTGTCCAGCCACTGTGAGTTTCACGCATCTCGTCTCGCCTCGCTCGCCATGGAGAAAACCGGTACACGAAGAAATGCGTATGATGCTGCTTTTAAGTTAAAAGCGATCCGCCTGGCTGTCGAAGAAGGAAATAGAGCTTCTGCACATTCGCTCGGCGTCAATGAATCGATGGTGAGACGCTGGAACCGCCAGGCCGAAGAACTGAGCTGCTGCAAAAAGACGACAAAAGCCTTCAGAGGCAGGAAAAGCAGGTGGCCTGATCTTGAAAACACTCTTGAGGATTGGGTGAATACACAGAGAGCAGACGGTCGAGGTGTTTCCACTGTGCAAATCAGACTGAAGGCTAAAGCCCTCACCACCGAAAAGAACATTGGAGATTTCAGAGGTGGACCGTCTTGGTGTTTCAGATTCATGCAACGAAAGGGCCTGTCGATTAGAACACGGACGACCGCTGGTCAGCAACTCCCTCCCGAATTCAAGGAAAAAATGACAAACTTCAGCGAATACACGCAAAGACATATAACCGAAAATTCCATTGGACCAGACGACATCACGTGTGTTCTGGGCTGCACAGCATCCGGACAAAAGCTTCCACCCATGGTGATTTTTAAGCGGATGACAATGCCGAAAGAAAAATTCCCGAAAGGAATCGCCGTGAAAGTGAACAAGAAAGGGTGGATGATAGAAAGCGTAATGAAGGAATGGCTGACGGAATGCGAAGCGAAGCGAACAGCGGGATTTTTTCACAGAAAAACGACATTGCTAGTTTTGGACAGCATGAGAGCCCACATAACGGATTCTGTTAAAGCAGCCATCAAGACGACAAACTCTATTCTAGCTGTGATTCCTGGGGGCACAACAAAGTATTTGCAGCCCCTTGACATTAGTGTGAACCGTTCATTTAAGGTGGCACTCCGAGTTCAGTGGGAGGCTTGGATGACTGACGGAGAGAAATCCTTCACAAAAACTGGCCGCATGCGAAGAGCAACTTTCTCTCAAGTCTGCCAGTGGATCCTAACAGCGTGGAGCAGTGTGAAAGAATCCACTATCACCAACGGCTTCCGAAAGGCTGGACTACTGCGAGATGATGACAGCGCAAGGGCGGATTTGCCTCGGGAGCAAAGTGACACTGACGAAAGATTGACTGAAAGCACGAACGAAGCAATTCTGAGGCTGTTCAATTCCGACACTGAAGAAGATGACTTTGATGGTTTTAGTGCACAGGAGGACGAAGGCGACAGCGATCAATAGCGATCCTGTGTCTATCCAGCCACTTTCCGGCTCGGATCAGAGGGATTACCATAAGCCACTTCCCTGCTTGGACCTGTGCGGAGCACGTGGAGACGCCTCCTAGTTGACTTACGGTATTACCGTTTTTTCCAGTTTTTTTTTTTTTTTCCAGTTCTATAAAACTTGTTCCAAGAGTTTTTTTGTGTGCGTGTTTTTGAGTGAGAAATAAATCATCTTGGTTTGCAATATAACTCTGCTGTCCTGCGTTTGCATTTGGGTCCTTCAACACACCACATCATGAAACTGTAGGTACCGTACATGTCCGACTTGCTAGCTTCTAAGCTAATTTTAACATTACGGCCAATGGGGAAATGCTAACCGCGATTAGCATTAGCGAATATAATATATCTTCGTACATCTTTTCATGCAGACATACTTACAGACTAAGGTCTCTCAAGGCTACCAAACGGAAGAAGTAAAACGAAGCAGCGTGTCTTCTCATTAGAATCTAAAAGCAACGAGGCAATAACTTGTTGCTCGTAGCAGTCTGCAGTTAGCCGTAAATGCTATTCAGAGCTATGAGCAACGTAGACACGCACGCTGCATGAGAAGATCAGCTTTTTCTCAAGTCTGCCAGTGGATCCTAACAGCGCGGAACAGTGTGACAGAATCCACCATCACCAAGGGCTTCCGAAAGTCTGGGATAGTACTAGATTAAGGGGACAGCGTAATGCGTGTTTTTGTGTGCGTGTTTTTGAGGTTTGCAATATAACTGCTGTCCGGAGTCTGCATTTGGGTCCTTGAACACACCACATCATGTAACGTTACCGGTACCTCATGGCTGAATAACAACGAATGGCTGAGATAAAGCAGACTATGAAAACACACATATTACTTGCATGCTGTGGGGTGGGGGGGGGGGGGGGGGGGGGGGTACAGTTAGGACAATGTTTAGAAAAGTGTAGCATTCAGCGTGTTGTTGAAAGCATTTGTCACGGCGAAAAATGCTCCATATGCTCCATGGTGAGACGGCGGAGAGAGCGCCATACAGCGATCATAGTTTGTTGATTGTTGGCCACAATTGGCCAAATCTTCTAGATATCTTCCAGATATGATCTTAGTTCATGTATAATTGTGTTTACAATGGCTGGTATGATGATAGTCTGCTTTATCTCAGCCATTCGTTGTTATTCAGGTATCGTACATGATGTGGTGTGTTCAAGGACCCAAATGCAGACTCCGGACAGCAGAGTTATCTTGCAAACCTCAAAAACACGCACACAAAAACACGCATTACGCTGTCCCCTTAATCTAGTACTATCCCAGACTTTCGGAAGCCCTTGGTGATGGTGGATTCTGTCACACTGCTCCGCGCTGTTAGGATCCACTGGCAGACTTGAGAAAAAGCTGATCTTCTCATGCAGCGTGTCGACGTTGCTCATAGCTCAGAATAGCATTTACGGTTAACTGGCTTGGCAACAACAGCTAGTCAGAGCTATGAGCAACAACAGTTACCGGTATTGCTTCATTGCTTTTCGTTTGGTAGCCGTGAGAGACCTTAGTCTGTAATGTAAGTATGTCTGCATGAAAAGATGTACAAAGATATATTATATATTCGCTAATGCTAATCGCGGTTAGCATTTCCCCATTGGCCGTAATGTTAAAATGAGCTTAGAAGCTAGCAACATGTTATGATGTTCATAGAAGAAGACAACTTTAGTACGGTACTGTTAAAAGCATCTTGCTGTTCAACAGGGACACCTGCGGCTTATAGGCCAGTGCGGCTTATCTATGTACACCTTCTTTATTCTGTTGAAAATCAGCTGGTGCGGTGTATATGCCGGTGCGCTCTATAGTCCGGAAAGTACGGTACTTAAAACTCTTGTTGGAGCTTTTTTCCCTATCCTTATTCAGGAGCGTGTTCTTTCATTTTGAGTGCATGATTTATCGATTTCATACAGATTCTTTGGTGCTCTCCCTCAAAACCCTGTCCTCACACTCATAACTGCTGCTTGCGCTTGGATTGCTGCTCAAACTGTATGCTTGCACTCGGATATATTATTGCTTGCACAGATTTCCTACTTCTCCTCACACTCAGGCTGCTTATGTGGTCGTGTTTTTGTGCAACAACCATGTCAAAATTCCCCAACCAATAAAATGCCGGTGTAGTGTTGACCAATGAAATGCTCCCGGCATCGTTACTGGTGCGTTTGCTTCACTAGATGTGCATCAATCTAACGTTTGCAGAGACTGCAAAAAGAGCACTTTCAACACAAGTATGTTCAGTTGGAAGGGAACCACAAGACTAAATTTGACTTGTTACGTGATATCTGGGGGGTGACCCCTCACGATTTTTTAATCCAATAATAAAAAAATTGAAAAATTAATAAATTAATTTTTTTTTTCTTTCTAATTATTAGAATAAGTATCAGTGTGGTTTGGGCATTTCAAGAATGCCATCAGTAATGTACCGAGCTGGATCAAACACAACTTACCTCAGGGGATGAAGGGGATCATCTGAGGTGTGACCCCTCTCCAGGGCTGACTTCTCAAGAAAATATGAAGAAAAGGGCTTGGTCGAAGAAACTAATTCGTTATTTATTTATTTGCATTTACATCAAAGTATAATCTCTTTGTCCAAAATGCAGAGGAAAATCGTTAACTGAAAAATATAAGAAAAAATCACCTAAGTATTCAAAAACCCCTTCAGAGCAGTTTACAGACAAAGGATCTGTAAAAAGCTGACTCAGCCTGCAGACGGGCTGGCTGTGTAGCTTACGGAGGAAAAAGTTAATGATTCACCCAGCGCAGGACTGGACAGAGTGAGCCTTCTCTCCTGACTAGACTTCAAAAAACCTTCTAAGTTTTCTTAAAAACCTCCGACAGTCAAAGTCCGGAGATTCTGTAAAAAGTTAAAGTTTTCCTCCGTGCAGGCCGGAGCCCGCACGGGATTAGAGACTCCTTCTCCAAAAGCGTCTTCCAGGTCCTGCTCCAAGTGTTCTAAAGTTTCACCCCGTGCAGGCAGGAGGCCGCACGGGGTTAGAGACTCCGTCCAACTCCTTCTCCAAAGCTGCCTTGCTGTTTCAAAACTGCTGGTATTTATACTAATACGGGCTTCAGATGTCTGACTTCCAACGGATTCCTACCCTTCACCTCACTTGATTGATGACACAAAAACCCTTACATCAGCGTATTTTTCAGAAAGCCGGGTCTCTCTGTGTGTCGCTAAGAGCTCCCCCGCAGACTCAGCGACGCCACTGTCAAGGCCAAGTTATTTATGCTTCCCCCAGGCTACTCTTACTGATCTGACCGGGTCAGAGGTTCTCCCTGAAACCGCTGACTCCGTCTTTTTGACTTCGGCTGGGATTCTCCCTTCTTTCTTCTCTAGACTAATGACCTATATTCTCATGGATCACACTGCCTCCGGCTTCCCGGACTCCACGGGAGTGCGATGGCTGCCCCCCCCCCCCTCCTTCTCCCCTAGACTAGGTGGCGTCTGGGGGGGGGGTGAGGGTGTGTGTGTGTGTGTGAATGTATAGGAGAATGAGTGTGCGCCCACCCGTACACATCACAGGGGTTTTGGACAACCGCCTCAGAGCCTCAGAGTCATATGCCTGATTTAAACAACGGTTTTGCTGGTAGAGACATCACGACTTCGCAAAATCTCCACCGTGTTCAACACCCTCTCTTGCGAATCGTGACTTGTCTCTACCTCCGTTCTTGTATCACACAAAAGACAATGTCAATGTCTATCGCAGTGAACGGAAGATCAACCATTTTCTATGCTATCTGGGCTAATTCGCCACATCTCCTAACACCCTCTCTCGAATGGCACCAGATACACGAAAAATAGAACATCTCATACTCTCACAGTAGAGGTCCATCATAACTTCTGTATCATCAAAAATGCACAAAAGCAGGTATTCCCAGAAAAACAATGGGAATCTGAATCATATTGAAACACAACACATGAAATTATATCATTGAAATAAAGACAGGAAAAAGAAAATGAATCCTATCTGAAAACATAGTTTAAAAGAAGAAAAAGCAACGCTAAAAAGTAAAACACTCCCCATCCCCAAAAACAAAAGCCACCTCTCAAAGATATCATAAAAGTACAGGATACAAAACGTTGAACATATCAGAAAATACAAAATACCCCCACAACCTCTTTGTTTTTGTATTTTTTCTTTTCTTCGCTCTCCTAGAGCAGAAAAGTCAATGTCCAGAGTCACATGCGAGCCACGCCAGCACCCGTCACTGTCGATCGTTCAGCATCTCCCGTCCAAGACGCCACCTGTCTCAGCCCGCTTTCTGTCCCAGAGGACATATTCCTCTACCCCCTGGTCGTTAGAGTCGATGCAGGCCCCCGGGCCCACGGAAAGTCCAGTTTCAGTATTTGGATACTGATAAGGACCCAGGTCAGCGTAGGCCGGTTCTCCCCCGATGGGCTGATGGTCCATCAGGTCCGTTGCATCACGGAAGGGCCCGTACACGTTTCGGGGATCGATTTCTTCGTCCACAGAGTGGACAGAGGTCAGGGTCATGTTGACGTTGGGAGACAGAGAGGGAGAGATAGCAGTGGGTGATTCTGGCGAGTCCGACAGTGGTACAACCCGCCGGTCCAACTGGACCTGCCCCGATCTTGGAGATTCGGTGTGGTTAACCTGGAGACCTCAGGGATGAGAGGTTAAACCCAATATATCCAGGGGATGAGGATAAAAGTATTCAACAAAAATAGCAGTAAAGTATCAAAGAAAGAGAAAACCTTAAACGACTACCTGTTTCAACCTGTCCTTTCTAGACTGAAGCGTGCTATCTCGCAGCCGATTAAGTTTTATACAATCGTGAAGGATATTGTTAGCTGCTGTTGCCCTCGCCCTTCTGTATGCCATATGAAAGCACAGATCAGGATCATAGATCGTTGGGCTTACATCAGCGTATTTTTCAGAAAGCCGGGTCTCTCTGTGTGTCGCTAAGAGCTCCCCCGCAGACTCAGCGACGCCACTGTCAAGGCCAAGTTATTTATGCTTCCCCCAGGCTACTCTTACTGATCTGACCGGGTCAGAGGTTCTCCCTGAAACCGCTGACTCCGTCTTTTTGACTTCGGCTGGGATTCTCCCTTCTTTCTTCTCTAGACTAATGACCTATATTCTCATGGATCACACTGCCTCCGGCTTCCCGGACTCCACGGGAGTGCGATGGCTGCCCCCCCCCCCCCCCCTCCTTCTCCCCTAGACTAGGTGGCATCTGGGGGGGGTGAGGGTGTGTGTGTGTGTGTGAATGTATAGGAGAATGAGTGTGCGCCCACCCGTACACATCACAGGGGTTTTGGACAACCGCCTCAGAGCCTCAGAGTCATATGCCTGATTTAAACAACGGTTTTGCTGGTAGAGACATCACGACTTCGCAAAATCTCCACCGTGTTCAACAGACTACATCGAGGTAGATGGCTTAACTTGGGCAGACCATGAGTGTATTAAGTAGAAGGGAAAGACCGCAGTGTTTACCGCATCAGTTTTAGCTAGAATTAGAAAGCTAAATACAAGCGCGAGCAGGGGCTGTTTGAGTGTAAGGACTTGGATTTGAGGGAGAGCGTCGCAAAATCGAAAGCAAATTCAGTTAATTATGCTCTCAATTTGAAAGAACCCACACTTATAAAAATAAAGACAATACAATAAAGACAGGAAGAAAGCTCCAAACACTTGCGTGAAACTGTTTATGCCGTGTGTTGAATTGTTTTTCGCTTCTCGGTTCACGGTTCACAGAGAAAGGCATGCGAAAAAAACAGGGTTATGGTTTATGGTTTTCATTAAGAATTCAAAGGCACACGCGACGAGTAATTGATGAACTGGTCATTTTGTGGGTGAAGTATTCCTTTAAGGCCTTGTGCAGAGAGCATCGTTTTGTGAAGACTCAGGCACTGTGAGACCACAGTCAAAGAAGATTTCATCAACCTCTGAAATGGGACGGAATTACAGGATTGAATTGTTGACAGAGTAAAGCCTCGCTCTCTTTATCGGGTCAAGGATAAACTCTCATGAGATTACGCTTTGGAAGGATATTAAGCTGTGTAACGGCTTTCAGTGCAATAACAGACAGAATTTCATTGCGCCGGAGAAATGGAATTACCTCCGCTCTAAATAGGAGCCCCACTTTAGCACAATGTGGGATATTGAGGAGGGTTGGGACTCTGCATGTGGTAGATGGTCGTAATTACCCCTCGCTCCAGAGGAATGGCTTTTAGCTGTACTCGCATGCCATTCACTATCCCCTATGTGAGACTCCCAGGCTCAATTGTGTCAGAAATGTCTTCCTGAGAGCTCCTGGACAAGAGGAAACTGTAGTATAGCATGCTGACGACTCCAGTGTGGGGCTTCAAATTCGGTGTGGGTTGAGTCCCTGTGCTGAAAGCAAAATTACTTTTTTGTCCATTGGCCACGGAAGTTTACAAATTACAAAATCTACCTGCAACTCTGCCACTTTCACCAGCCAGCTAGGTTTTTAATATACAGTAGGCTGGCACACTGGCACACTGCATGTGTCCTGCCAAAAGGTGTCAAATGTACTTCTGCATTCAAATATTTAGCAGCAGGTGGGTGGAGGTAATTTTCCACCACATTAAGAAGTAAATCATTTACCACAACCCTCGAGGTTACACTTTTTACACATTTATGTCAAGCAATGGACCGTGTAAAGCAAATATTTACATTGATTTGGCAAAAAATACTCTTTCAGCGAGATGTAAAATTATTTGATTAGCAGCTAGGATTCTGCTGGAAGACTTATCCCCCCCCCTTTGTAAACATAGATTGAGATTAAATCTTTGTAAAGGTAAAAGGGCTAAATAGGAAATTTAGAGCACGTCCAAAGCTGTTTCCATAAAATTTTCAAGCAACTTTAAAGCGCACATTTGAAATGTTGAAAGAAAGAAAGAAGAAATTAGACGTGTTTCCGTCAACTGGTTTGGAGCAAATAAACTCGGCTACAGCGTAGTTTGGTAGATGCAGCGACAGGCTTCACATGGCTGTAATCTGGCAGTAATGAGTGGAGATGAACTAGAGGTTGCGAACTGGAGACAAAACAAGTTGGTTTGGCAATCTAACATCTACGAGAGAACAAATGGAGAGAGGTCTTCAGGATTTTTTTTCAATTGGGCAAAGTTTGGTTGTTCTTTCATGTCAGATAGTACTGGCCATGTTTCATGAGGAGAAGCATCTGCCCATTATGGAATATCCGAGAAGACTCCAACAGAAACACCTGATCAATCATATGAGTTGAATGTTCACGATGTCAAGAATGTATTCGACTAAGGCGTTTCCATGTCTCATTTAGCGCATCAACTCTGTTTCGACAAAGGCAAAAACCACCTCAAGCTAAAGTTCAAACTTTTTTTGCATCACATTTTCCATTTCCATACAGCTTTTCTTATACAGTACTAAATGGCCCAATAATGTGTGAATGGAAACACGGGTTCTGATTTAGGGATTGCCTCCACTCGGGTCCAAACATGGAGATTGGCTGAGCCGGCAGGTAGCAGCTAACATTGCTAACAGCCAGAACAGTGGAAACAACGGAGAAAATGCTCACTAGTGGTGCAACGGGTCATAAGACTCACGGTTTGGATCGGATCAGGAATCAGAGTCACGGATCGGATCAAAAATCGGATCAGCACAAAAGGAAAGAGGGAGCAAATGTAACTTTTAGAGATCACTGATCATGTTTGTTTTGCCGCTGATACTAATTGATGATCATTGATGATCCATATTGGCAGATACAGATTCCTCTGTTGTTTGATTATAGCAGCTGGTCTGCTCCAGACTATGTTGCCCAAACATCATTTCAACCACTCTGAAGTCAGTCTAAACCATCAAAAATTTAAATTGACTTTGTTAAAGTAAATTATAGTGTTTTTCCATAAAAGTAAAAATCTTGTCATTAGTAGTTTCAATGCTGTATTATAAGCTGCTTTGAGCTAGTCTAAACGGGTCATAATTCATCTCTAATATCTATTGATGTTAGGGTTAGGGTTAAAACATTTCTCACTAACACTACATTTTACTAGATCACATGTGAACACATCATGATCACGGTATAATTCACCTTTGCCCAATACTCATTTTCACTGAACAGTAACCCGGTAACCGGAGGGGGGGCACTATGCTTCCGAAACAAGATCAGATAATCACACTGAATTGCCATTTTGTTTCACTTTATTCATGTAGCTTGCCAAAATGTGTTCATGTTAGCTGATTTATTGTCTCTGTGCCCTAAGCAATAAATAGAAAGTGGCATATCCGTCCCCATTGTTGTCCCGCATTTTCAGCCGTCACAAAAGAAGTAAACGTAAACTAAACTTAACATTTTTCACAACTTTAAAATAAATGTTACCATTTAAGGATTATTTGTGTATGTTATTTTTATAACTTTCACAATAAGTACCTCAGTCCCATCTGAGCTTATGTTGGGCTCTGGCCATATGGCTTAAACATGTGCTGTGGACAAAGAGAATCAGGCCTTCACTTTGTCGAGCACAGGTCTCATCCTGACCTGTAGTTTCAAAGAGAACAAGCCTCCTCTGGGTGGAATTTCACACTCGGGTGTGAATTCCCCCCCCCCAAATAACCATGGTAACCGCGGCAATCTCATTGGCCGAAGGCCAAGAGACCCCAGGACCCCTGTGGTTCAACCCCTGTTCTACAAAACTGTCTGCAGGTTCACACTTCTCCGCTTTTTCCCGTCGACCTCCGTCGAACAGGGAGCACACCACGCTCTCTTCGCCCGGACCTTCGTCCTGGACGCATGAAGACACATCGGCCTCTCCTCCCCCCTCCAGCACAACGGAGACCACGAGGAAGCAACGGCCCGTCTCCCCTACTCAAACCCTGACAAGCCATTTCGCTGGAAGAAACAGCCCGCGATAACGAATCTGCTTCAGCGATCAGTTCAGTGCTTTTTGTTTCTTTTTCTTTTGGTGCACACATTCCGGCGAAGGAAAGACGACAACGCCTCCCTCCTTCACCGACGATTCCCGGTAAGACGCACGGACCACGCCGTCAGCCGAAGTTAGATCACCCTCCCTGCCGCGAGGATAGATCACGTCTGCGTTTGCTCCAGAGCAAGCCGCACCAGCAAACGCCGTGCGACACACAGCGCCCGCTGCAAAGCCGCGCCGACCCGCAAGCTCCCCCCTGTCCCCCAACATAATGGTGCCCCGTGTGAGGGTACGTTATTCCAGTTTTGTTACAGTATATATGCACATTAATCCATAATTATTTTTGAATAATTAATTTTCCAAAAAATATATTTTCTTTTCCCTCTTTTGAATGATCCAAATTCCTGAAACTTATTTCCCAAAATAGGTAGGCTTTGATCTTCAAAATCTTGTCTTATTGTAATTAAATTTTTGATTTTAAATTTAGATTTTTAATCTTAATCTTTAATTCCCTTCTCGAAATTTTATTTCGTTTCCAGGTTTAATTATTCGTTTCATTTCTTAAAACTAACAGCCAGCTGTGTAGTAGATTTGATCGTTTATTTGTAATACCTTGCTTGTTTTCTTAAATCCCTCAAAGAAGTTACACACAGCTGTCACAGGCCCAAAGTGCTAAACCACATTAGCATTTTCGCACCTCTGGCTGCAAAGCAGTAGTGATACCTCAGAGCAGCAACAGTAGAAACGTAAGTCACAGAGCTAGACATTTCACTGTGCGCCTGCATGAACCGTAACACTAACAGTAATTAACATCTAACAGTAGAAATCCTAAGTTACAGAACTAGACATTTCACTGAGAACCGTAAACACGAACCGTTTCCGTTCTAACACTAGGGAATTAACAACCACTGGGAGTCGCACTCATTAGAGAGAATGAGCGACGAGAAATCCCCCATTCCTGGAGCTGTAGCTCCAGAAGACACCGCACTATGAGATGCGGTGGCTGATGTCCTCGGACTCACAGCAAAGGAAAGAGAGTACTTTGCAAAATACACTGCTGTCCTATGCGACGAGCAATTAGAGCAGCTGGTGGCTTATGTAAATAACCCAGCAGGTAACAGAGAACGCCTGATTCAGGACGTAATCGGCGAAATACTGCTCACCTACCATCAGAAAATGCAGCTGCAAGCTGCCCGAACCCGGGCACAGAGCGACGAGCAGCAACGCGAGATCTGGACACTCCGAACAGAGGTTCAGGAGTTGTCACGTGACTGTAGAGCCCTACAGTCAGAAAATAGTAGCCTGCGCAGTGACCTCAGAGAGGTCAACCTAGAACTCTCTAAAGCATCAGAGAGTGATGACAAACTGAAAGCGCTTCAAGGTGTTCCAGCAAACCCGGTAGGTACTGCTACCCCCTACCGAGCCTTTCAGCCCAGTCATTTCTTGGTCTCGGCTCCCTCATTCCCCGAGACCCGAACCACCTTGCATTTCTTGAAAGTGACATCCCCAACCAGGAGGAGAGAGGACCAACACCAGGTCCTAGTCGGCCCAGGTGGTTTCAAAACCACCTCAGGTGAACGCAATCCTCCACGCAGTCCACGCGCGCGACAAGAACTGACCCCATCCCCCTCAGGGAGGGAGGATGATCGTCGTTACCACCATCGCGAGTATGGAGACTCAGACGACTCGGACGGCTCAGGCCCCTTCAACCTTGGAGGCCTGCGTACTCGACAGATTGAGTCTCTGGTAAAAGACGTAGAGCGCTTTAACCCCGATAATCACGACTCGAGCATCGATGACTACCTTAGGGAGATCGATCGCTGCCTCCTCGACCTATCGCGCCCCTCATCGCGCGAAAAGCTAAAGCTAGTGTGGAAAACCACTGCGCGAAGCGTCCACGCTTTCGTGGAAACGCTCCAGCCGAGCATCCGCGACTGCTATTCATCCCTTTGTCACGCCCTTAGGGAGGAGTACTCCCTGTACACCGACCCAGCTTCTGCCACCCTCGGCGCCTTTGCCATTTCCCAGGAAAGGCTACAGTCTCCGAGAGACTACTTCAGGCGCTTGAGATCTGCGTACTTCCAAGGACGTAACGCCCCAGGTCTAGAAGAAGACCATGCCTTCAAGTCGCTATTCTTGCACAATCTCCACGACAACGTGAGATACGCTGTTACTATGCACTGCAGAACGAGTAACCTCACCATGCCAGAGATTAGGAAGTACGCGCCACTTGCATGGGAGACACGCGGACGGCCGACAAATCGGTACGAAGACACCACCATAGTCTTAGGCATCCAACAGTCGAGCGACTCCGACCTAGCGTCGGAAGACGACGAGAGGACTTGGCCTAGCGAGCCCTGGCCACCCCCGAGGAACAAACGACCCTGGCGGTCGAAAGACCAACGGAACCAGGGGGTGAAAGACGCCCTCAAGGGCAACATCAGGTAACGCTGACTCGCAGCCCACCTGACTAAGCCAAGTGACCTTTCCCCCTGCTGCCAAGTCGACATGGTAAAAGGGGGGAAGAGAACTCAGCATACTTCCGGAAACGACCACTCCCATTTCGCACCTCGTTCTTCAACCTTCTTGGGCGACCTTGTTCGCAAAGGCAATGCCCGTTATGTATATATCTATACATATTCTTCAGTCTTACTGGGGGGTCATAACACTCTTGCTCTACCCGACTCCGGGTCAGAAACGAGCCTCATGTGTTCCCCCACCTTTTCGCATACACCTCTAGGGTGCCACAACCTTAGAGGCCCTTCGAGCACCCTAGCTCGTAAGATCTTTCGTCAACTAAGCCTTCTTCTCCTGCTCTGTCAGCATGATCTACCTCCAGCTTGTTCAACGAAGCCACCGCCTTCTTTCAGCCGAGTCATCTCCCGGGCCTGTCAAGTCGCCAGTGCCGTAGGTAACTGAACTTGACCTGTGTGCCGGACCTGTCTCCATCTCTAATTAGGAGGGTGGGGGGAGGGAGATATCACCAGCCCGTCATGACACACTCCAGAGTGAAACTGTTCGCGACGTTTCCCTGAGTGCTGACGGTAACGTGGGGATATCCGCCCTCGCCACTTGAACAGTGCGAGGGGGGTGGGCTCTCTGACAACAGAAACTTAGAGAGATGCACTTCACAGGAAGTACACTCTAATCTCGCCAGTGCCGAAACCAACCGGCAGAATGGCAGCTTACTATTGACTACTAACATTTAACTGCATGCTCCAACTCACCCTGTAGACATGCACTAACCGCTAACACAGCCAACTTGAACCAGAACAGTTGCATGACCTGAAAAACGTTCATTGCGACTGTAAACTGATGCTCCACTCTCATAGAGAACCCTTTGCATGCTTTATAGGCTCTACCAGAAGTAACCAAAGAAGACATAACCTCTGCCGTAGCAGTCAGATTTAATCCAGGACCTCATCCGAGACGGCTCAGCTGTCAACAGCGGGAGCAGCGAAAGACCAGCCTAGCTAGTCACACTAGCCATGCTAATGAAATCTGTAAATCTGCTACCACTACTGTTATGCAACCCTCACAGGTACCTCTGGCCTATAGTCTTGGCAACGCAACTCCAATATCGATAGATTCTAAAATTTAGACACAGGACTCGCTCTAAATCTACCGATTAGAGAGAGGTAGACGCACATATCATGTACTAATAGATCCAGAAGCGACAGACTAACTGGATTCCCTCCTATTCGTAACACCACGTAGCCAACCTACGACTGCTCCGCCGACGGACTCCAGTCCTGTCTAGGAGTTGAACCAGTAACCACTGTTTGCCCCTCACCTGCTTCTTGTCTTTCTATTCTTTCCTTCTCTCTCTTTTGTGTTTTGTTTTGTTTATTTGGGTTGTTACTTTCTTTGACACTGTGCCACAATGCTAGATTATCACAACATCATAATAGCGATTGAATTATTTGGGAATAATGTTTTGCTCACCTATGATTTGAATTGTGTATGATAGTAGATGTAGGTAGAAGTAGTTAAAGTCATCTGCCCAGATGCCACCTTAGTCATCTGCCCAGATGCCAATGAACTCTGAACTTGAACACCATGAACTTGACCACTATGAACCTTGAACTCTATGAACAATGAACACTGCCTGTTTTAACCACTGCTTTTGGTCTCAGGAACACATGGACTGTCTCACCTCTTCAGGTTTCCCCACCACATGGATGCACATGCCAGCCCTTGGTTTGCTCTAAAGACCGAAGCCAACACCTCGCTCTTCAGAACAAAGGGGGGATGTTGGGCTCTGGCCATATGGCTTAAACATGTGCTGTGGACAAAGAGAATCAGGCCTTCACTTTGTCGAGCACAGGTCTCATCCTGACCTGTAGTTTCAAAGAGAACAAGCCTCCTCTGGGTGGAATTTCACACTCGGGTGTGAATTCCCCCCCCCAAATAACCATGGTAACCGCGGCAATCTCATTGGCCGAAGGCCAAGAGACCCCAGGACCCCTGTGGTTCAACCCCTGTTCTACAAAACTGTCTGCAGGTTCACACTTCTCCGCTTTTTCCCGTCGACCTCCGTCGAACAGGGAGCACACCACGCTCTCTTCGCCCGGACCTTCGTCCTGGACGCATGACGACACATCGGCCTCTCCTCCCCCCTCCAGCACAACGGAGACCACGAGGAAGCAACGGCCCGTCTCCCCTACTCAAACCCTGACAAGCCATTTCGCTGGAAGAAACAGCCCGCGATAACGAATCTGCTTCAGCGATCAGTTCAGTGCTTTTTGTTTCTTTTTCTTTTGGTGCACACATTCCGGCGAAGGAAAGACGACAACGCCTCCCTCCTTCACCGACGATTCCCGGTAAGACGCACGGACCACGCCGTCAGCCGAAGTTAGATCACCCTCCCTGCCGCGAGGATAGATCACGTCTGCGTTTGCTCCAGAGCGAGCTGCGCCACGACGGACCGAAACAGCGCCAGCTCAAACGCCGCGCTGAGAAGCACCCCCCCCCTCCCTTCCTCTCGAAGAAAAAGGACAACTTTGCTCACGAACACTTCCACGTTGCAACGAAGCATCGACAAGTACGATTCTTGGCATTTGGGCATAGCTTAGCTTAAATTAACGTAAGTTTAATTCAGGTCATTCATTTATATGTTGATATTCCCGTGTTTTTGTGTGTTTAAGTTACTGTCGCGTGATATTGAGATATTGCGCAATCATTACGGAGCAGAGAAGTTCCGCTGTATTTGTGTATCAACTATGACTGTTTCTTTGGGATTATTTTCATTCATTGTCTTCCACTCAGTGTGGAAGTTCTCTTTTCATTAACTCGACTCGGTGAGTGAGCTGAGGTGCGTGGCTTATCACGGCATAAGTTACCGGCAGTTCAAAGACGACAGCGGTATATTTATGCATGATAGAACCAGCAAGCAGGCTCCCTACCACATCGCACGCCGAAGCGTGATTCACTTCGAGTTCTCGCTCCTTTTTTCTCTTTCCTCCTCTCACGTAACACACACAGCTCCTAGCTCTACACCTGAGAAACCCCGTTCAAACGAGCGCCTCACATCACGTGCTGCCCAGGCACACGTGATTACATACAGCAGCCTAACTGCCATTTTGTCCGAGTCACTCGACTCCGCCATCTTTGTAGTTTTTAGCTGTAGTTCTTAAGGCCCCTCCCCTTTTGGCCCGCGTCACTCGACGCCGCCATCTTTGTAGTCTCTAGCTGAAGCTGTAAGACTCCCCCTCCTTTTCACCCACAGACCCACACACACACACACACACACAGACATACACTCTCATCCATTTTATTCATTCTTTAGTTTAGGCATATAAAATTGTATGATAACGTTTGTTGGTTGCAATATTAATTGATTTGATCATTTATTATTTTGATTCAATAAACTCTGTTGTACTTTCAGGAGCAGTCGTCTGTGATTACTTGTGCATATGTATTTGATAAGACTGTATGTAGTAGCCTGTGCTCGAACTTAAAAACCTTCACTGTCACTGAATGTGTAGTCATACGCAGACTATTGACATTATGAGTGACTACTAATTATGAGACTTAGTTTTATCGTTTGGTTATTGGTCCCTGTTCGCAGGGTGGTGCCCCGTTTTTATTAATAATCATTAATAATTGTTACATACATCAATAATTCTATTGATGTCAAGAATTCAGTTTCTTAAATGCTGATAACCCAAACATGCTCCTTTAGATCCCAACACTTATCATTTTCTATTGCTATTTTCTATGGATGTAGCGAGCTAGCTACACTGTGCATTGGTATGATTTGTGGTAAGCTTCAAAACTATGCAGCAATTCCCTTAATCAGAGACAATGTTCTCCTATTGGGGACAATAAAGGTAACCGTGACTTGAAAACTAATTGATTGATAACTTCCTATGAGCTAAATCTTGGATTTTGGTATCTGTAGCAACTACACATCCATACCCGTTAAGGCTTTAAATGCATTGTTATATTTGGTTTGATCACTCGCTACACCACAGTGTTTCGGTTCTGATTCTAACACTGCTAGCTGTATCTTGACTACACGGCTAAAAGGATCCTCTCCATGCATAGTTTCTGGTCTGTATACCAGGTTTTTGTTGTGACATTACTCAATAAGACAAATAACCTCAGTAATGCACTATATGGAAATTCGGCTGTTCCTTATTCCATTGTGATGTTGACGTTTTTGTAATGTTTCCCATTGCTTTCACACAAGGCGCTCCAAAACTCCCGCTACCTCTTCATGGCAATTTAATGAGAGCCCCGAGTAACAAACTCTAATTTAGTTTGCTGCCTTTGTTGGGAAGGTAAAATGGCAGCAGTCACTAATAATGCATGTGGATATGACCTGCAGTCAAATGGTTTAGCATTCCAAAACTTCAATGTTTTTACAAGCTGAGGTTTAAGAACATATTTATCTTCAACGTTATCTTGGAGTTTTCTGTAACAACACACTGTGTTCCAGCTTTCTTTCAGCCTCAACATGCTGCTCTTTAATTGTTTGACCAGACTGTCAGAGAAGCATTGTTGTGTTCATTTGCAACAGACATTAACATCCACGGAATTCAAGCTACGCAGATGGTGTGATGGGGCTCATTGTGGTTGTGCCACCTTGCTCTAAAGGACCTTTTTATTCTCTTTTAGCTCGTTGTTTTAGTTTAACAGTCCACAAATTCTGCTCTCATCAATTTGTTTCAGCAAACAAGATCTGATATAAAAAACATTGTACGTTGTCCAGCACCACACGGCAGTCAAACATTTAGCAGTTACAGATCCATATATTTCCCTGAGACCGAAACATGTTGGACCTGTATTCATTGATTCACCAAAAACACGAGTCCAAATGAATGCAAATGTTGCTCTGTGTCTTCTGGATCCGTAAAACGAATACATTAGCTGCAACAACTTATTAGTAAAACTGTTATCAGATGTTTTTCCTACTCGTGAAGAACCGTCACTTGGTCAGTGGCCCTAAGCTTCAAACTATGATGCTCTAGGTCAGTGATTTTCAACCTTTTTTGAGCCGCGGCACACTTTTTACATTTACAAAATCCTGGGGCACACCACCAACCAAAATGACACAAAAAGACACTAACACAGTACATATAATACATATAGTTAATAATATAGTTTCTAAATGTATTTGTACTCACTTAGTGTGAAACCTGGGCCTGTTTCGATGAACACAACATGGATATCCTGGCAGGAATGGCAGAAAGACACACACGAAGCTCTTCCTCAACAGCTCTCAGTCTCTCTCTGTTTTTAGTTTTTATCGCTGTCAAGCTTGAGAAGCTCAGCTCACACAGATATGTGGTTGAAAACGGGAGCAATGTCAAAATAGCTTTGTTGGCCAGAATGGGGAACTCCTTGGCAACAGCTAACCAAAAACTGTCCAAAGGAAGATCAGCAAAGTTTAGCTTTAAACCACGATCTTGTTTCAGTTCAATGAGTTCCTCTTGCTCCTTTACAAGCTGGCAGTATTAATGTTTCTGCCACGGTGTGGGACTTTTTTTGTTTTAGCTACGAGTTCAGCAACAAGGTAGCTAGCTTTGAGGGCTCTCTCGTTTACCTTTGTGGTTTTTCTCAAAACAGTTGCCTGTGTCTCATTGTTTGTACGTAAGCGTACAAAATAGTCCATCGACTTGTTTTGAACGGAAGGGTGTTTCGTTTGGAGATGGCGTTTAAGCTTGCTTGGCACCATGGCGCTATTGGATAGCTTCTCACCACACACCAAGCACAGCGGACTCGGTGCCGTTGCATCCCCGGTGAACGTAAATCCAAATGAAAGATAGCTTTCGCTGTATTGCCTCGAGCTCACCGTCTTGTCTTTTTTCTTTTGTCGACCACTCATACTTGGGCCTTCATCTGGGTCAGAATTTTGTCCAGGGCCCTGTTCGGCATTTGCATTTTCCCTTCTCAAAAACTTCTCCATCACTGTCACCTTTTTTTGTTTTTGTTTTTCATCACTGTCACTTGCTCGTCTTGCTTTGATCCCAAACTGTCACTGTCACGTGTCGCAGCACTAACTCTATTGTCTTTACAGGTATTTAAATCCCTCTGCTGCCACCCACTGCCATAGAAGAGTATTACATTATCTGCGACACTTTATTACAGCACAGACACCCGACAATGGTTAATTAGGTGATATTAGAAAATTTCCCACGGCACACCTGACGATCTCTCGCGGCACACTAGTGTGCCGCGGCACACCGGTTGAAAATCACTGCTCTAGGTAACCGTCTAGAGTCAGTTTTGGGCGTTCAGTTTGCACTCGTAACATGCATACTGTCTCTTTTCAAAATAAACTTTCAACATAGGTTTACTTGGTTTACTTATGCAACAAAAGTACTTGGTTAGTTTTAGGAAAAGATCGTGGTTGGGGTTAAAATAAGTAGCGTTTTGTGAAGTTGCGTAACAAAACTACAATGAAATAAGTCAACGTTGACTTGGTTTCACATTGGATGCGAACAGCGGCGTCCTGGGTGAAAGTCCTGTGTTTAAGACTGCAGATGCTAATATTTTTCGCCATCTATTAATATCACCAAAGTGCATCCATGTTCTAGCCAAAACACTTTTAAATGTTCCATTTGCTGTAGACTTTTAAGGTGGAAATGCCTACATTCACTACTCACACTATTAGTGGTGTATGTCAGCAGCATCTCCACCCTGGTATCTATGTTGTGTTCCACAGCTAGTCCCACAGGACCTTCTGGTGTCCCAGGTGTGTCATTTAGCAGGTGAACAGGGCTGTCAGCGGCTTTACCCTTAACCTCCCCTTCCTCCTCTGGCTCTCCTGCTGTCTCCGCGGCCAATGGGTGAGAAACGAGCCAGGCATGGTGGCTGCTTTAACGCATCAACCCTCACTTTGGTTGCATCAAGCTTTAAACTGTTCCAGCTGTAATGTAACACCGCTGGGAGAGGTGCGGTGTTCCGTATTCTGACCTGACCCATGCTGGGAGAAGGAGCATGCCAAGGTTAACTGGGTTGTAGCAGTCAGTGGCTATGTGCCTTCACATGGTATACAGAGAATAAGGGGAATATAACTCTACTCTTTTTCTGCGTCAATTAGGGTGATGCAGTCACGCTAGAAACGTTGTATATATTACATTCTTGAGCTGCACACATTTGCACAGCAAGAAGGGAATGTCGATTTTTTTGTTTGTTGTGAATCTACATTAACTCCTGAAATCTTAAAGATTCTCGTGATGCGTGAAGACATATGCAGCATTTAAACGGAAATGTTTGTTGAGTTCAACGATCGCCAGAAAGAAGAACGTTGCTAGTATTGCTGTCTATGTTAACCATCGTGACAATGGAATGCATTTCCTTCCTCATTTAATGTTTGAGTCTGGATGAAAAAATGGTGGAAGAGATTTTAACTGTAGTTTTTAATATTTGTCAACGGTAGTATGCTTGCTAACGTTAGCTTCAAGAGCTAACATGTTTAGATTTGCTTTGAAACAGCGTCAGCTGCTCCGGCTTGTCTCCGTCTTTGCCTGTCCCGCTCGCTTACTGGCGTAATCATCCAGTTTTTAACAGACATGTTTGCCCCTATGAGTCTGAGAGGGGTTTAAGACTGGATCTGTAAACCCCTCACACAACCAGATAATATGGGCCGAGCATCTGGTCCAATCAAGGCCCCAGACCGATATTTATTCTCCGAGTGTTGCGAGTGGTCAGGCAGCAACCTCCTGTTCTGGCGAGTGAAGCCAATGCGGAAGTGTCTTACATTCACTCTACTGACCAGCGGGGGGCGGCTTCTGCAGTTGCAAAAAGAAGTCAAATTTTATAGAACTCTGTAAGAAAATTTCTCTACTTCTCTCTTGATTTATTACTTCAGTAAACACGAGTGTATGGTCTCAATCTCTAGTGTCAAGTCTTCTTCAATACAGCATGGTGTTCATTTACTAAATGATGGTCCATTTAGAGTCAAATAGACCATAAAGCAGAGTATGCTTTAGGGCGGGCTTACTGTGATTGACAGGTCGCTGCTGCTACCAGAGACCTATCCGACGTCTCTACATCTCTATTCTGCATTCCAAATATGGTCACTTCATTGGCTGCAAAAAACAACATGGCGACCGCCGTATTCCAAGATGCCGATGTTGAAATCTCCGAACTCAAGGCTTCATAGCGGCAGTCCGAAAACAACGTCAACAACCGTGACGTCACGATGACCAGATCTGCTTCTCACATACAGTATATGGGAGGGGTGAATAAGGGATGAATCACCCCAAAGGTCCTGTCGCGTAAACCCGACTTTATTTGCATCGTCTACTCCTGTCTTATGACTGACTGCAAACCACGTTTCGATCTCTTTTGTGGAGCAGTGTATATTGTAGTAGTGTACAGAGCAGGATTTTATGAAGGTGGATGGTGTTGTACAGGAAACATGCCTCCCAATAAACAATGACGTTCTTAAGCCCAAAGGATGTCCCCCTTCCTAGATTGGAAATAATCTTGCCAGTGCTTGTAATCCATGCAACAATTTACGTTCCCTTCGGAAGCAAATAAACGTTTTTACAGACGAGAGAAGAACCGGTCAGTAGAGACTTTGCCACATACTGTTTTGTTCAGCACACTGTTCCAGTATGTTAGCCTGTCCTTCAGGAATTGTAGAGCCAGACGAGCCCACGTTCCTGATAATGCTGATGTGTTACAAGGCGTGTTTGTTTCTTCCATTCCTTGATCTGCTCCCAGGGGACAAGGAGATATATAGGCCACGAACGCTGAAGCGGTTTGTTCAGCCTATCGGCACAAAGCCTGCGGTGGTGGTGGCGCCAATGCACAGCGAACGAAACGAAGTGGCCCAATTGAGCACTAATCCTTCAATGTAACAGATCCCAGCACAGGCCACTCAAAAGTGTGATAAACTGCAATAATTCATCTTTACGTAGCCTCCACGTTCTTTTTAAGGCAGGCCTCATTACACGGTATGAGCTGTGCAGTGGGATCCATCGATCATGAAATCTTTGTATTTACTGCTGGAGCTTATGAATATATCTCTCCCTCTAGACTTCATTGATGTGATGCTGATGAGAGAAATGAGATGGAGAGAATGATAGGAGGGAGGAGCGCTAGAAGCAAAGCTGATTTCCAAAGGCCTCTCGCTGGAGCAGCAAAGGTTAATTGGATTCTGTCAACATGATATTGTCAGACAATGTTTAAAACTCTCAGATCACCACTTGTACGTCATTGTTCCACTTTCTTCTTCGGTGAAAATAATGGTTTGATCTTGTCATAAACGGTGCACGGCTACTTTCAGGACTCGATAATGCCCTCTAATACTGCTTTGTGCAAGAGCACAAATTGTTATTCCTGGATTTCTCCCGGAATAGTTGAAGGAAATAGACTAATACGGAAACGAATAGCTTACGATACCCAACTTTAGACAAACATGCCCCCTCTCTTTGTTAAGTAATACCATGAGCAGGCATGCTTACAGATTTTGGGACACGATGCATCCTATCAGACAAAAAAAGAGAAAGATTTGGATTTTACACATTATATAAAGCAAAACCGCTTCAACCTGTTTTTGTTTTTTAAGCACAGTACACGGCAGACTCTGTGTTACATAACAGGCGGAAGCACACACTCATCCATCAGGAGGAAGTAAAGAGGTGTTTTGTCCCTGGGATTTGTGTCAACAGGAAGAAAACAAAATTCTCACGGTCGCTGGCTTAGTGCTGCGTGTTGCAGCGAGGCTCAGACTCTCCCGGTGGTTCTCTCTCCCTCGTCTGGAAGCTGCGCTTGGTTTTGCACTGAGCCCTGACGGATGGTGCTGGAGTGGTGCAGCAGTGCAGGTCTGTGCTCTCAGATGAACTGACCTCGTTGCACTGTGGTGATTAAGATTGGGTGTGTACAGTATTGACTCCTCACTAGCTCACTCACACTCACTCACGAACACAACCAGTACTCCTGAGACTGTGAATGAGAAATGCACGTAGTCATGGTGATGTTGCTCATGGGTTTGCAGACTGCTTTTATTTGGTGACATTTTCCCGATGAAACTTTTATTCCACAATGCCACCTTTCATGGTTCTTTCAGCCCATCAAATAAAAGTATCTTTTTTTCAATATTCTTTTTCAATATGAAATAAAAATGAACTTGTGAAAATAATAAACTAAAATAGAACTCCACACATAATATTTAATTCAGTTTCATTCATTCGTGTGCTTGTTGTATAACTTTATTTTTTTAAATGGAATACTTTGGGGCTACATTTATGTAACATCTATTTTTACTGCATTGGAAATTCCCCGAACTATACTCCTTTGAAATAGATTATCAAATCATATTCTGGCAATAAAAGCTTCACTATTCCATTTATTCCAGCTTTGAATCAATTGACCATGTGTAATGTGAAAGATGTCACTAGAGGTGACAAAGCACCAGAGAATTATCATCCGAGCGGATATTTATGGAGCTTCTTTGACCTCTTTTAGCGAATAGTTTTCTCTGTTGTTTTACAGTGTATTTACTAATCAGTTGACTCTTATGCTAAACAGACAGATGTTGTTTTTCATCTCAGAAGTTGGTGGAGACTCTAAACAAAGCTAAAAGAGAGTGAATAATCGATTTAAATCCATGATGGTGACAGAAACACAACTCTACATTAATGTCAATTATCTGTGGCTGCTAATTGTGTAAACGGACCATTTTCTGCTAACATGCTAGCCCAAAAGAATATTTCAGAATTATAAGTCTGGGCTATGTCTTTCTTTTGCCAAGGTTTTTTTTAAAAGGTATTACATTTGAAGTTCAGAGCATATCTATTGCCTCCACACAGCTCTCAACATGGCGGCTGCTGAGCAGTCGGCTAGCAAACAACGGCAACGATGCTTTGAATGCCATATAGAGGACCTTTCACTCATTACAACTACATATAATAGTTATTAAATTGCTTTTTCATGTACTTCAGGGTGTGCTAAAATCAAAATTGTACTTAAGCAGGTAGAAGTTACAAAATGGCATACAGCCATGGCTTGTGTATTATGTATTGAAACTAGACACGAACACTTGCCTGGTCCAAGTCTAAGAAAACGTGGTCACCACTTTGGACAGCTCCGCTGAACTGAAAAGATAATTTGGTAAAGTGTTTTGAAGTTACTGTTACAAGGAGCCACAAAACGTTTGCATGCAAATGAATACTTTATTTGAAGTCAATTACATGACAGTAACAGTATATCTGCTTTACTTAACACTCAACTTAAGCTCATTGTAATTTTGAGAACGAATAAAAAGCAGACAAAATGTGTCTGTAATGACTTTGACTGTGTGTGTGTGTGTGTGTGTGTGTGTGTGTGTGTGTGTGTGTGTGTGTGTGTGTGTGTGTGTGTGTGTGTGCTTACCAGCGTAAGTGACATTATTAAGCTCAATTAGTCCTTGAAACCACTTTGCCAGCCCTCTGACAGTTTAGAAGTTTTGGGAGCCCGAGTGTTTAGAGATTGGCTTTCTGTAAGCAGAGAACCTGCACTCCAGTGATAACAGGAAGCTTATATGGCAGGCTGTGGGAAATCTCCATCCAGGACTTAACCTCCATGGATGAGAGATTATTTCTGGCAGCTCTGGGTCGCAAAAGAGCACAACCCATTTGTCCTTGGGGCAAGTTCATCCATATGGAATGCTGCTGTTGGGGCTACAGTTGACTCAGGGCCTTCCCATCACAACCTGCATCAAATTGCAATGAGTTCAAGGGTTTACGATCGACGATTGGTTGTTAGATCATGTTTAATATTTGTGACATTAAATAATAATCAAACACGCGTTAATATTATTAACGAGCATACATTTGGATGTTGAGCACTACTTGTAGTTTGCATATTTTAAAGTGACCCCATGTTGCTATCAACAAAATGTAAGATATTAACGATCAAATTTGGAAAAAGCTTCATCCTCAGTGTTAAAAATGATGATGCCAAAAGCACACAGTGTGTGCCCTTTCTGTATCGGCCTGTTCCCGTTGGTGTGTCTCTTGATGGTCCCTGATTACTGCAGTGATGTAAACGTGGCTGTAATTTGAATGCGCTGTAAATGAATGAGCTGTTAATGAAAGTTGAGCTGTTGTGGATAACAGTTCAGAAAGTTCATTCGTTATGTTTCATTTCATGCCACTCTGGCACAGCTTCATCCCTTTGTTCTGTAGACATGAATAACCGGCGGAGCTCTTCAGAGAATTGCAGAACAGTCTCTGTCTCCTTGTGTGACTGTTGTGCTGCTATTAGAAGAGAAAACCTTTGAAAAACAAAATTAATTCAAGGAGAATGATTTTTTCCCCCAGGAAATAACACAGAGCACTTCACTGTGTAAATAGGAATGTTGGGAAAGACACTTTGCAAGGAGGCTAAAGTCGTCCCGAGTCAGCGCATTATGTAGTGTAGCAGTGCATCTGTCCTCACTGAGGGGATCGCTCAATGACAAGGGGCTTCCTCTGCCATGACTCAGCCAGCCGCAGCACTTATGCACCAAGAGGAGATATATAAATGAGGTGGTTTATTTACGGCCTCCTTGCCTCTGATTTGTTTGTGTTCCAACATCTGTCCCAAACACAGTTGACTCTCCTTGGCAGAAAATCCCAGTGGTTTGGTTTGTTTGAATGCTTAAATTGAACCTTAAGAACCTTCAGACAACGTTGTCCTGTCGATAAGTTAAGCAGATCAGAAAACAGTTACATACATTGTTTTGGAAGATTTTACATCAGCTCACGCTGCTCGTAGACATAAATATTGTTCTTTGCGGAGATGATACTCAGTGGTTCCAAGTGAGGCTACTTGATTGTGGCAAAAATCACAATTATTTTGGTCAATATTGAGATTCTATTTAGCAGGATTACTCATTGGCTTTGGAAACACTTCAAAAGAATATGTTGAATGTGTCAATCTGGAGCACCTAGAGAGCAACATTAAGAGTCGATGAAAAACTGGGTCATCTAGTAAACAATTTAATCATAAACAGATGAATAGATAACACAGACTATATAAGAAGTGTACGTAGTCATCGGGACGTCACCCATTGGTTTGTGGACTGCCGTTTTGAAGCCTTGAGTTCGGTGATTTCGTCGTTGCCATCTTGTATTACGGCCGTCGCCATGAGGAGTGACGTAGTGATGCTCTGGTGGCGACAGCGACCTGTCAATCACAGTAAGCCCGCCCTAAAGCATCCCCTGCTTTATGGTCTATTGGACTCTAAATGGATCATAGTTTACTAAATGAACATCATGCTGTATTGAAGAAGACTTGAAACTAGAGATTGAGACCATAAACTCATGTTTACAATGTTTACTGAGGTAATAAATCAAGTGAGAAGTAGAGTCATTTTCTCAAAGACTTCTACACAACCAGACTTCTTTTTGCAACCGGAGTAGCCGCCCCCTTCTGGTCAGTAGAGAGAACGCAAGTTTTAAGACATGCATTGGCTTCACTCGGCAGAACCAGAGGTTGCTGCCCGGATATGAATGGTGATGACACTGCAAAAAAGTCACACCCACAAAACATGTATTTAAAAGTATTTAATCCTACTGAAGCTAATACAATTACAAAGTGAAGCACATTAATTACAGTATCTATAGATATATATTCTCTGCGCAGAGAGGCATTTTACCCTGATCCCAGCCTGGAAGCACAGCTGCCCTCAAGTTGAGACCAGAGGAAAGAGAGTGAATTCTTTCCCAGCACTTCCGTTCACAGTTTGAAAACCCCTCCCCGCTTGTCCATTTTAGTTCCTATTGGCTGACTCCAGCTGGCTCCTCCTTCTCGCATCAGCCAGCTAGGACCCTCGCACGGGTATGACCTGAAAATGCCTGTCTATAAATCTCTCTTTCCCTGTCTTTTATGGCTTAGCACTTCTATGATAAACATTCAATATAAAGATAAGGATTTGCAACTTTTGGCAAAAGCTTCACACGTTTTACAAGCATAGCTGATACTCCCCAAGTACGTGCTATATTATTATCCACCTGTAAGAGGTGCTACTAATTCTACTAAGAAACACTTCTAATTATGATTTCTTAATTATGAATCATTAAACACTTCTATTATAATTTCTCAAAGCACACTTCTAAACCTATATTTCCTACAAATGAAACAGGGTCCATGTTTCAACACATGTCGGGTGGGTTGCCAACAGCGCCACAGACGGAGGGATCTGGCAGAAGTAAATCAACGTAGCATTTATGATCTTGGGAAGACCCTCTGGAGCTGTTTTTGTTTGTACGTTGTATTTGGCCCTTTTTTACTGTCTGAAAACTTTTCGATTTTAGAACAGTTTATCGGGCATTATGTTACCGTGACAACAGGACTTTACGAAACTAGGCTAGCTGTTTTCCCAGTGCTTCCAGATTTTATGCTAAGCTAAGCTAACATGTCCTGATTGCAGCTCTGTATTTTAAGCGTGCACTGCACGCAATGAGCCATAGCATGTAAAGCTACTGCATGTACTGCATGCTCGACTCAGTCTGCAGAGCCCTGAAGCTCCGCCCCCACTGCTGCACAGAACGCAGTTTGCCTGTATTCAAAGTTTATTAATGTCCCCATCTATACTGTGTGAAGTAGATCAGATGAACGGTCCTCGAGATATATGAAGGACACACACACACATGTATATAGCAGGCAGAGACTCCTTGCATTATAGTTTGATCTCCTTGTGTCTCTATCGGAGAGAACACATACGGCATTTATCAGATGATTAAAGATGAACTCTTCATTGTGTGACAGAGTTTATACACAGGTCTGCAGGGTATATATAGCACTTATCTCAGAGATCATCACTTATTTTTCCCACTTTCCCCAAACCTCAACGTATACCTTGATTATGATCATTATTAAAGATGCACCAATCCACTTTTTTCATTTCCGATCTGATACCTGGATTTGGATATCCGCTGGTACTGTCAAAATTCCGATATGTTATTGCTCTATTGTTGCACAAAGTTTTCATTGCGTTGCAAATTTGCATTGAGTTCAAATGTATGTCATAACAATTTATTTGAACTGTAGGTTGAGTAGACTTCCCATCCAAACAGCAATAGGAGAGCAAATTGCTATGGCAACTCATTCAACGTTTTAGAAAAACCTGAGATCAAGTGCACAGCAGTAATCAGTTGCTAGAAGATTTCTATCCATGAGCTCAAAAGACTTAAGAGAATTTTCAAAGAGGGGTGCAATGGCAAATTCAAAACTCCTTCATATGGTTTTCAAAGTGAATATTTGAAATAAATGTGCAGGAATAGTGTCGAGAAATAAATATCGACCCTATCTGATAAGTTCAAACCAACAATGTGGTCACTGCTTCTCAAACCTGCCTTGATACAAAAGTGTGACCAGATGTCGTCACACACACAAATTCCTTTTAATGAAGAAATAAAAGGCGAGGCCAGAGGTCTGTTAGAAATCAGCTGGAGTCGTGGAATGTAAACGACAAGCTAGATTATGAACACCTAAATGTTGAATGGTTTATTGAGAGCGCCGTCACGGACTGTGGCAAAACAAAAGGCAGGTTGTGTCAGTTTACACACACACACACTAGAGTTGAGTGTTTGAATCAATCTTCATTGAGAGCACCACGAATGACTCTCGCCGCATGTTTATTGAGCCAGAAGACCATTTGTGTGATACAACAAATGGCAGGTTTCATCCAGGTTCTCACGAAAGGCACTCAATCAAAATTCTACAAAAGTGGTCCGATTAGGTCCACAAACAAATGTGAATAATGACGTCACTTACGGCGGGAAAACAAATTGTTTCTAGCTCTCACTATTCATAGAAGTTAATCAAAGTTTTGCAGTTTGAATAATGAAAACCGCTGGGCATTAGTAAGCTTTTAAACGTTTTAGTGACAATTAAGTGAAAAATAATTGGCTTATGCTTTTAGAGACCCCTCGAAAATTCATCTATTGAGGCTTTACTGGGGGTTTGAAGTGTCAATCAAGGGGTTCTTTGCAGCCGGAGACACATTCTCCACCATTATCACATATTTACATAGATCGGTAACCTCAGTCCGATAGCCGACACGTGAATTCCGCATGTGGGAACCGAATGCAAATATTTGATCGGGTCGGTCGCATCTCTAATATGTACCGACATATCTGCACATTGGAGCTTTTACCAGTGTGTTTCTGCGTTACGTGCATTGCTGTTATCTACCAGTTACACTATGATCCCAGGTGTTGTTTGCAATTCCTGTACTGGAACTTCAGAGATGTGAAGCGGGAAGGTCATTATGCTAAGAAGTTAGATAACAGAAGATCATTTCTCTTCTGCTTCCTCTTGTCTCGTGCTTCCTTCCTGTTCGTATCTGTTCTCCACAGCCTCTGTCTCACATTACACTCAGCCTGGTACATTCTGATCATGTCTCATCTCCTGCATCTCTCTCCCCTTCCCCCTCCCCCTCCTCCTCCTCCCCCTCTACCTTGCACTGAGCCCTGAGTGCTGATTCAGCCCGTTGTGATGATGCATATATGAGAGTTCCCGGCCCTGATTTGAAGGCATTAGAATGGCGGTGGACAAAAGTAATCTTTCTTTCTCGCTCTGCCAAATGCGGCGCTCGGCTCGGTGGGAGTCGGTGTGCCGACAGGCCCCATCGCTGTGTACAGCACGCCGCCAGTCACGCTGCGACAGGAAGACGTCTTGAACTTGATGAGATGTGCATTATGAACCGCTTCAATGTGCCTCTGTCTTTTTGTGTTGCAGGCGACACGCCTCATTGCCCATAGAAGTCTCAGAGGTCCCTCTAAACCTTATTGCCCCACCGTGTAGAAGAAGTGACCCCTCTCGCAAATGGAAGTCTGCATCTTTCGGGTAAATCAAAGTTGTTGTTTTTTAATTTGAATCACCTTTTCTACAGCGAGATCACAACTTTCTAAGTCCATTCACAGTCTCACAGGCCGTGGTTACACTTTGTCATGCCATCACGACAGTACAAACCAACTGTCAAGTCTTTACTCTCCGAGATCGGATTTCGCACGCGTTGGGTCTCGATCACCCAGACCCCATGCCGAGGTGGCCTTGCTCGCGATGAGTTTGGATTTTAGTGAGTTGTTGACAACATGAGGACACAACCCGGACAATTTATCAAACGTAGGTCTCGATCCTCTTACCCCCCCCCCCCCCCCCCCTCCCATGGGGGAGTTCCTCTCCAGAGGAGAGTGAAAGGAAAAGACAAGGAAAACCGGGGCTGTCTGAGTCCTGTTACCCGGTAACCGTCCGGAAAACTCAACATTTCCTGATTGTGTTCTTTCAAAAACTTTGTTAGCTGCTATTCTTCAATGAAACGAGTCTACTAATTCTGTATTGAGTAAAAGTAAGCAGCAAAGATAACAGGGGCTTTGATTGTGAAGAATTTTAAGGAACATGTGTTCATCACTGAATTAGCAGAGATTTGTTAGCGGCTACTCTTCAATAAAAACAAGTCCACTAATCCTCGAGGGAGAACGAGTAAGCAGCAAAAATAACGCTGGCTTTTATTGTGAAGAATTTATAGGAACATGTGTTTATCACTGTAGCTTTGATATCAGCTCCTCTTCAATACAACAAGTCTACTAATTGTGCAGGGAGGATGAATAAGCAGCAAAAATATTGCATGCTTTTATTGTGAAGAGTTTAAGGCCAATTAAATGTTCATCCACCGTTTTTTAGCCGCTCCTTTGACCATGAAATACGACCCCGATGCGATCAGGCAGGTCGCCTTGAAGAGTAACGTGTGGTCACATGCTGAGTTCCGATCTGGCGCATCCGATCACAAAAGTGCAACCGCGGCCTGTCTCATCCCAACAGCTTCTGTCCTGATGCTAGTTTACAGTCTCACTCTGTTTATCATCACATGTCTGACTCTGCCATTCCCCTCGCTGCTGTTGAGGCTTTCTGTTGTTTGTCAGCTTTTTCTTTCTTTTCCTTTCTCTTTTTCTGGTGAATACTTCCACCTCCCGCTGCGCGCAAGCTGGTAGGTGGCTTCCTCAGTCCTCCAAAATCCACTCAGACAGAAGATGAAGAACACTCATCACAACCACAGACATGAAGACGAGGCGCAGTCGGGGGAAGGGACTACTTTTTTGCGATAGAGCTGGCAGAGCAGACCCCTGCAATGACACATCTCGTCTTTCAGTTTTACTTCCCCGATTGGCGAAAGAGTCGCGACATATCTCGGCATTCATTACAGCTGCTCAGCGAGGCCCTGAGAGCTCGTCGGCAAATATGGAGAGATGGTGGGAAGCAATGTTCCCTCTAATTTTTCATGTGTCTGGGCATACACACAAGCTCCCTGAGCACACTGAGGACCACTGTGAGCAACATCAGATGTGCACGCTGTGGCCACACACCAGTATCACACCTGTTCAAAACCTTGGATCATAGCAAGTTACATGGCTTATTAAAATAATCAAATTACAGCAGCAATTTTCACTAGTTTACTTTTAATATAAGTGATTTGACAAACTTTAAAGGAAAAAGACAAAAATCTTGTTGTTCATGAGATGTGTAGTATGTTTTATGTGAGAGTCCTGCTTGGCCATGGGAAGAGTCTTGCTTTGGCCTGTGTGAGGTCCTGTTGTGGCCTGTGTGAGGGTCCTGTTCTGGAAGAAATGATACATATACACCTTTCAGACATAACATTTTGTTCACATTAAAACATTCACATTTTGCACAATGACGTGTGCTGTAGCTTGTGTGATACAGTGTAAATTCCTGTAACTGTCTGTAAAATATGTAATTACTCAGTTTTGTATTATCATTTCTACTCCCCATAAATTATCTAGTAGTAACATAATTTAATGATTAATATCCAGTGGTGTATAAAGTACTCAAAAGCTATACTTGAGTAAAAGTAAAGATACCTTACTGGAAAACTACTCAAGTAAAAGTAAAAAGTCACCTCTTAGAATACTACTTGAGTAAAAGTCTTAAAGTATCTGATATTTATTGTACTTAAGTACAAAAGTACTTAAGTATCAAAAGTAATTTTCTGATATTAAATGTACATCATAACCTGAACATTAAATGAACATCATAACCTGTTCATTGAAAGTAAAAGTACAAGTAAATGCTGTTAATAAAAAAGCAAAGGGTTAGAATTGTGAGAATTATGAAGTTTATTCTTTTAAGTGCTGTGGCACCATGACCAAGGACATGGAGCTGTGTTGAACATAATTGGGTTGGCTGTGATCCATCCAGGAGCAACAATGTTAAACATAATATATTGTACATAAGTATACTTTTGCATCTACTATGAACTTATCATCATAATTCTCCGTAAAGCAATATGACACTATGAAGGAGTTGTAACAGTGCGTTTATAAGTCTGCTCATTAGACTAGAGGATATAGAGGACAAATGCATAATATTATGTTCAGCAAAACATATCCACTTGATGCATCAGGTCAGTGTTTAGAGAAAGGACGCCTGCCTTGTAAACTCCTATGGGCCTGATTTGAATACAAAGGTTTTGCTCAAGCTGAATCTGCAATTGGGCGACTGCTACCATCATAACTCCATCTGATCATCCACAACATGACTCAAATATCAAAACATGATCAATACTAAAGTAACAACACAGTCATTACTTGAAACTGAAACATGTCCTGTTCATCTTCAAAAGAAGTTGGTTTTCAAAATTGCGAGAATTCCGTCTCGCTCATCATGGGCTGAAGACTAGTCCTGCGATGCTAAATATCCTTTCACAGGCCGCTGAGGCAGGTAGAGGTGTGTTCAGCGTCACAGACAGCTTGCACACAGCTGCGAAGAATTCCCCGAATGCTGCGCTCTCGCGGCTCCTGTCAATCCGTGTATATAGCTACAGCTAACGTTAGGCAACTAGTGCTGCACAACTGTCAACACTTCCTCAGCTCACTAACTCGCTAGCGATCCACTGGTGTTGGTCTTCGTCACCACCGTCGTTTGTTGCGGGAGTAGCAGGTGCTTCCATTTCTGCTTCCATCATGAAATCAGTCATCGTAGAGTGGAATTATACTCAGGTAGTCGCCCGCTAGCTTATAGCATGTAGCATCCTGGGAATCACTGGGAATCAAACACCGCGGCTTTGAGAGCACTTGTTTGCAATTGTGCATTAACGTGACTGACCAATGATTTAACTTGCTGCTAGGACCACTGATTCAACAAACCTGCTTGCTTGCAGTCTGTGTTCCACCACAGTCCCCGACGCTGCTCTCATGATTCATTTTGTTTCTAAAGATAGATTTGATTTTGTAGCGAGTAACGAAGGTTTCAGGGGAAATGTATCGGAGTAAAAGTATCAGTTTTCTTTGCAAAATGTAGTGAAGTAAAAGTAAAAGTAAACATAAATATAAGTAGTAAAGTAAAGTACAGATACCCAAAAAAACTACTTAAGTACAGTAACGAAGTATTTCTACTTCGTTACTATACACCACTGTTAATATCCATAAGTAAAAAATCTTAATAAATGTCACTAGAATATGCACAAATCTGACTTAAATTTTACCTTATTTTTCACGTCTGTCCTTCTCACTTCTCCAATGGTTGTACACTTTGTCCAGGTTGATGGCTTCGTCTGCTTCTTGCTTTGACTTTATGTCGCTGCCCGTTCGTTTCGCCATGATAAGGGTTAGCATTTGCGTCTCGTAACTCCGCCGCACTGTTGATAGCTAGCTAACCTGCACGGCGCGAATGGGCAGGGCAATAGTGTCAATGCTATGATTGGCTGCGTAGCGTAAGTGAACCGAATCGTATCATTGGCTGGACACCTGTCACTCACTGAGTTACGTTGCAAAATAGTACAGAAAACAAAATTATTATTATTATTATTATTGGTTTAATTGATTAGATAAGATTAGGACTAATATTAGATATTAATTAATACGTTTATGTTGAATTTTATTTTATGCGCTGCATAGATTTTCTTGTGCGCTGAGAATGTGCGAGCAGTGCGCGATTGCTCAAGCGCGCAGCTTAGAGGGAACATTGGTGGGAAGAGATGAAACCCTGAGAGCGTTGAGCAGTGGGACACGGGCTTCAAAAGCTTTGTGTCAATTTCAAAGGGGGGGTTTTATTCTTAACGCCACGCGCACTGTATCTGTTGAGCATCCAGCACTGAGCAGTTCTAAAGGCGCGGGGCGAGAAAGAGATGTCACTCTGTAGGCTTTTTGCCAGGGGAGGAAGGAGATGGTGAAAGCCCTAATGAGACGTGTTTGTTCTCCATGTTTATTGGTTCTAATTAGCCGTGGAAAACAGTACAAAGAACGAGCGCTGAACACTTTGTGATTACAGTGAGGTCTTGAGCTGTCCCACTCTGTTAGGAAGTATTTTGCAGAGGGAACTTAAGGAGCGAGTGCACATCAATTACAACTGCCCGGGGAGAGTTGCGTCCCGAATGACGTTTGGGGTCACGCCGGAACTTACAATAGGAGGTAGGTGTGGAGATTGGATAATGAACGCAATTATGTTCCATCCCCGAGAGGAAGTGACACACTGCTGCAGGTGAAATCACACTGCGAAGCATCACGCTGCTGCACGGCCGGGCAGCTTTTCAGACAGATCATTGGGCTTCTATATTTAGCGGATGTGAGATTAAATGTGTCACGGGGAAAAAAGCAAAAGATAAGAACATCCTTTCTCTTTTCTGGTCTTGTACGTGTAGATTCCGGTTCTCTTTACGAAACATTCTTACATGGTTCAGTTCATTTTTATCAAAGGAATTATTGTTAGAGGATTCATGGAGGGTCAAACTGTGAGATCACACAAAGCATTGGTTTCATTTTGCCAAAGCGCCTCAGTGGAAGGTGCTTGTATTAAAGACACATTACAATCACAATATGTTTGTTTTTCATTGTGGTCTCCTTTTGATATGGTGTTTTTTGAATGTTCTTTTTAAAGAAAGCTCAGTGAGGGTAACTGCAGGCTTTCAAAGCCTCCCAACATCTGCTGTCAGTGTGGTTATCGTCGGCCTTTGTATTTGCCGATACGTTCTCTCCCCAGTGGTGTGATGTCCAGTTTGTGCTCCATTAGTAGGTGTGGGTTAGAAAGCGGGCAGCGATCTGTGTAAAAGGCTTTTCTGTAAACTGTAAACTGATGTTACCATCTCCCTCTCATCAGAGGCTCATCCACGTACACCCTGTCTACAAAGGTGGACCCCACAATGAGTCCGGGGTGCCGTCACTTTCGCACCTTGTACTTGGAATGTCTAGCCTTCAAGAACAGATCCAACAAAGAGCGCACCTGGTCAGGATTAAGTTTCATTCTGTTTGGTCCTGATGAGCTCTCTTACTGTCTGCACTGCCGATGCCACCGGCACTTATGCTGTCATCAGCCTCTATTTTCATGCGTAAAACACATGTGTCAAACTCAAGGCCCGCGGGCCGAATCCGGCCCGCCACGTCATTTTATGTGGCCCGCGAATCCGCCAGCAAAAAAAAAAAAAACTTTTTTTTGGAAAAATAATTAAAAGTTAGACTTCAAAATAAAAGTATCCCCATGGTCGAAATTATGAGATAGAAAGTTGAAATTATGAGATAGCATGTTGTCTGTGTACCGACATTAAAACTATCACAACAGGTGGACAAGAGAGGCAACAGCCCGAAAAGAGGTTTTCCAACGATTGAAAAAGATCGACAAATAATCCCAAAATGTCCACGAAGAGAAACATTGATGCAGAGGGAAGAAAATGTAATGAAAGATGTGAAAGCGAATACATGTTTGTGCTTCAAGGAGAACAACGGGTCTGTCTTCTGTGTTATGAGGCGTGTCGGTGATGAAGGATACAATTCACGTCAGCATTTTGACACCAAACACGGAGCTAAATTTAGCCTCCAAGAAAAACATCAAATTGTCCAAGAATTAAAAGGCAGACTCCAATCACAGCAGAATATATTTACACAGCTACAGCCCAGTGCATGCTAAAGGTGTGTGAGCAGTGCTCCGACCAGATACAGACTTTTACAAATGTCAGTTTGTGAAGAAACACCATCGCAGACGAGTTCATGAACTAGCAGCAATCTAACAACACAGCTAGCTAAGAGACGAGCAGGTACTCGTCTTCTTCATTAACTGTTGATGAAAGCACAGACAACACGGATACATCATCTATCCATGTTCATCAGACCTGACTCTCAGTGAGGAGCTCTTGGATGTAGCTGCCATGCAGGACGACGACAGGGAGGAACATTAGTGATGCAGAGAGGTGACACAAACAGCTTTCAACAAAGTGAATGTAACAACTTGTGCTTGATGATATTTGTCTTTGTTATTTTCCTGAACAGTTTGATCTTTGATAGAGTCATGTGGGTTTCTTAACCCGAAATTAAAATGATTTATTATTTATTTATAATTTATATTTATAATAATATTATAATTTATAATGTGCTTAAATATCATTTTACATTTATATCACTGCATGTACAATGTTTTTACACTTGAATAAACAATAATCAAATGCAGAGAGTTAGTTAACAATATGTTAGGGATTAGTTACATTTATACAGTTTTTGAGTTACAACCGGCCCTTTGAGGAAAACTATGATGCTGATGTGGCCCAGAGTAAAAATGAGTTTGACACCCCTGCGTTAAAACTTGCAGACAAAGTCCCCAAAGTTTTGTATTTGATGTGTAGCATTAAAACACAGAGTTGCAATGACAGTGGTCAGAAATTTGTAGATGGTGTACAGTCGGTATCCGGAATGTGTTTTTAGCGTAGCCTTCCGAGACATTGAGTTGATTCGCTGACATTGATGGTTGTCAATTGCCTCTTTGTCTCTTTGGCATTCTGTGGTGATGGGGTTCTCATGGGTTTTTTAGGCTCCAGGCGAAAGTGTGCCTGAAAAGAACTAGTTAATACAAAGGTTAATCTGAGGCAAAGGTGTTTATACACAATCTGAATGACAACACTCGAAGGTGGGTCAAAAAGCCTGCCATTATAGAGGAAGGTGAGATGCGATGAAACGTATTAACGTGGATAACAACGCACACTATTGGATAGTCTCTCCGCAAATGCCTTCATGGGGTTCCACCAAAGCGTCATTTGTTTACATTCAGCATACCTTCAGTAGCTAGCATAGCATAGAAGTGCTAAAGCTAGTTAATGATGTGTTAACATTCTCTGCTAATGTTAGCTCCACAAGTTTTTACGTAAAAATGTAACGTTAAAGAGATGTAGGTCCTTCCAACCTCTCCGGGTAACGGAGGTTCCTCAAGATCAAATGCACCGGTGAAGACCTCTACTCAAATCGTAATGTCGAAATCCAAAAGCCAGGACTTATTACCTAAGCTTAAAAAGTTCATTGTCCGACAGCTTCTTTAGCCATGTGTTCTTGTTAACCATGTGTATCCGACCATGGTCCTCCCACAAACATCTGTTTTTCTGCCTCTCAGTACTGTGAGGAAAGCAGCTATGCTAATTTGTTCTTTTGTTTCTCCTTGCTCTTGAATTGAGGAGTAAGCCGTGCATGCCTAATGAAGTCTGAACTGCCTCCGTGGTGTTGCCCCAGGTAGTCACAACACCAACCTCTAATGCAGCTGTTTGTCTTTTACAATGAGGACATTGGTGGTGAAATGAAACTGTCTCCTCTGTTCATTCTGCTGTTCTCTTGAGAAGTGAGAGAATTGAATGCGGGATTGGCTGCTCATTGTTTTCCAGTATACGTGGTTATTGATGCCTTTGTGCATATTGACAATGCATATTGCTGTGTTTCCAATAAATCTGCATCTGTAACCAGGACTAAGATATCCTTTGAAAGACTGTAAATTGTTAGATGAGGGACCTTCTGATTATTATGCTTCAGATTTAGTTTTGTATGACTTTGCATCTGTTTCAGAATATGTTCAATACAAGGACTGAATATAAGAAGTGGATTTAGTCACCCATTGTTTTTTGGACAGCTGCTTTGAAGCCTTGATTTCGGAATTTTCACTGTCGCCATCTTGGTGTTCGGCCGCCGCCATCTTTGTTTCTTGGCCCTCACCATTTTGTCTTTTTGCAACCAGAAGTGACCCGAGAGGGGGTGGAACTTCGTACAACCGAACGCTAAATCAGACATTTTTAGGACACCGAAAAGACTGTAATTAACTTTTATGAACTGAAAAAGCACCATGAAAGAGTTAAAGTTCTAAGACAAAAACTCCAGGACCGGACAATGCTGTGGTATCGACCTTTCAATCATAAGGTGGCCCCGCCCTAAAGCATACCCTGCTTTATGGTCTATTTGACTCTAAATGGAGCATAATTTACCAAATGAACATCGTGCTGTATTGAAGAAGACTTGAAACTAGTGATTGAGACCATAAACTCATGTTTACAATGTTTACTGAGGTAATAAATCAAGAGAGAAGTAGAGTCATTTTCTCATAGACTTCTATACAACCAGAGGAGTCGCCCCCTGATGGACATTTGGAAGAACGCAAGTTTTTAAGGCGCATTGGCTTCACGTTTCAGTCCCGGAGGTTGCCGCCTGGCTCAGTAGGGATCATTTGAATCATTTAAAAGTCTTAAAAGTAAAGGTGAAAAAATAAAGCAAGTGCATAGTCAGTTTCTGACTTTGTCAGGATGAACTAGAGAAGATGCTGGAGATGTTCTATCAGTCTGTTGTGGCCAGTGCACTGTACTTCTGTAGCCTGCTGGGGGAGCAGCATTGGAGCCGGAGACACCAACAGACTGAACAAACTAGTTAAGAAGGCCGGCTCCATCATTGGCTGCAAACAAGACAATCTGGAAGAGGTGGTGGAGAGGACACTGAAGAAACTATGATCCACATTGGATAACCCGGACCACCCTCTCCACCACCTCCTGCAGGGACAGATGAGCACTTTCTCCAACAGACTGATCCAGCTCCGCTGTCACAAGGACAGATTCAGAAAAACATTCCTGCCCTCTGCCATTAGACTTTATAATGAAACACCTCGGGCCAGATCGTCGTCCTTCACATGAACAACGCTACACGGCTGTTGCTTGTTGTTGGTGATCCTGGCTCTACTGTCCAGGTTGTTTAGTTTAGTTTACTAGTTGCTCATTTTATTTAATTAATACCACTATATTCATGGTATATACTGTGCATTTCTATTTCTATTCTATTCTAGCTTATTTTTTATAAATCTATTCCTTCAATTCAATATCTGCTCTGGTATTTTATTGTACTGTAGATATTGTGCATTCCATATGTTATATTTTACTCTGTAAATTGCTGCTGCTACAAACGAATTTCCCCCTGGGGATAAATAAAGTTGACATCTATCTATCTATCTAACTAAGAAATGATCCGCAGTTTTTCGCCCTGCCTCTCAGGGCTTTACTGTACGTCTGTTTCGGGACAAAAATCCTGCTATTAGTCCGAAGTTGCTGAATTCAGTCCACGGACTGCCTGATGCAACACAATATTAAATTAACCCTGGCTGAAGCTGGCATTATTTTGTGCTTTTCTTGGCTGGTTTACTCAACCCACGATACCATTGACAAATGGCTGCGCTGCCTTGCCTCTGAAGTGGAATGGGAGTGGCAATCAATGTTCCCTCTAAGCTGCGCGCTTGAGCAATCGCGCACTGCTCGCACATTCTCAGCGCACAAGAAAATCTATGCAGCGCATAAAATAAAATTCAACATAAACGTATTCATTAATATCTAATATTAGTCCTAATCTTATCTAATCAATTAAACCAATAATAATAATAATAATTTTGTTTTCTGTACTATTTTGCAACGTAACTCAGTGAGTGACAGGTGTCCAGCCAATGATACGATTCGGTTCACTTACGCTACGCAGCCAATCATAGCATTGACACTATTGCCCTGCCCATTCGCACCGTGCAGGTTAGCTAGCTAACAACAGTGCGGCGGAGTTACGAGACGCAAATGCTAACCCCTTATCATGGCGAAACGAACGGGCAGCGACATAAAGTCAAAGCAAGAAGCAGACGAAGCCATCAACCTGGACAAAGTGTACAACCATTGGAGAAGTGAGAAGGACAGACGTGAAAAATAAGGTAAAATTTAGGTCAGATTTGTGCATATTCTAGTGACATTTATTACGATTTTTTACTTATGGATATTAATCATTAAATTATGTTACTACTAGATAATTTATGGGTAGTAGAAATGATAATAAAAAACTGAGTAATTACATATTTTACAGACAGAGTTACAGGAATTTACACTGTATCACAAGCTACAGCACACGTCATTGTGCAAAATGTGAATGTTTTAATGTGAACAAAATGTTATGTCTGAAAGGTGTATATGTATCATTTCTTCCAGAACAGGACCTCACACAGGCCACAACAGGACCTCACACAGGCCAAAGCAGGACTCTTCCCATGGCCAAGCAGGACTCTCACATAAAACATACTACACATCTCATGAACAACAAGATTTTTGTCTTTTTCCTTTAAAGTTTGTCAAATCACTTATATTAAAAGTAAACTAGTGAAAATTGCTGCTGTAATTTGATTATTTTAATAAGCCATGTAACTTGCTATGATCCAAGGTTTTGAACAGGTGTGATACTGGTGTGTGGCCACAGCGTGCACATCTGATGTTGCTCACAGTGGTCCTCAGTGTGCTCAGGGAGCTTGTGTGTATGCCCAGACACATGAAAAATTAGAGGGAACATTGGTGGCAATATGTGTGTGTGTGTGTGTGTGTCTGTGATCATCATGCAGGCTGTGTAGGGGCAAAGTTAGCCTCACACCACTCAGTCGAATGTGCCTTCATTTCATTTAGCCACACTTTGATGGCGACTGGCTCACTGATGTATCCGTCCCCTCCCAAATCATAGCCCTACATCATTAAAGCGGTGGCTTATGTTTCCATTCTGTACTCGCTCTATCTCTGTCGCACCAACACTTGTCATCCCAGCATCTAAAAAGAAAAAAGAAAAACAAAACTTGTCTTTACCTGCTCTGAGATTGTATTGCTGTCATTCACAATACCAGAGCGTGACTCAGGATTTCGTTTGTCTCTGCGCCCACAGCGCCCGATTATGAAGCCACTGTCTCCTTTCTCCGTCTTGGAAGCAGCTATTGTTTTGTTTGTAATTTAAAAAAAAATCATGTTCAATTTTCTGCGTGGTGCCGGAGCTGAACAAAAAAAAAAAAAGTTGCTGATCGTTCCTTGCATCTGTGTGATTGTTTGGGATTGTGACGCAGCATTCAGCACATTCAGCTGGATAGGATTTATAAATAACCACAATGCCTGTCACTGGAGCTGGGGGAATATTTATAGATTTCCGTGAATACTCTGCCCCAGTTGCATTCATTTGAACATAAGCAGAAGTATTCTCCTCCGCCGGATTGGGCGGCCTGCACTGAGAACAGTAAAATACATGCTTTCTTTCCCACAGTTATTATAGTTGTGACTCCCTACAGTACTTATAGGTTTGTATAACGCTGTTCTCTTGTCTGAGCAATGTGAAGATGACAAATAGATTTACAGAGGCAGTCCACTGATTCTATATGTCAACGTCAGTTTTTCTTTTGTTAAATCAGGAGGTGTTCTTCTCAACCTGTAACAACAGTTGTATAATGTTGTCTGTGGATCTGGGGTTGCTTTCTAAAACGTGAGAAATTGACTCAAGTGACATCACCAGAGTGCTTCTGCTTGTTCTTGAAACATCCTTAACTATAGTCACTACCAATGAGCTATTCAAGACAACACTGCAAGCAGCAGATGGGCACAGCACTAAAGTAATAGAAAATCTGGATGTGGCGGTCCATGCTGATATCGTGGCAGGCCGCCAATGTATGGGAAGCTTCTTCCAAAAGCATGAAAATGAGATTTTGTGTACGTTTCATCAGAACCGTTTGTTGCCATGGTATGTTGACCATACAAGGAATTTGGCGTGACGGGAGGTGCAAACATTGAACAATCAACAACAATCAGTGCAAGTAGAAATATATTAAAATTTACAAGAGATATAAAATAAAGTGAAATCTAAAATAAAGTGCACAAACGAACAGATAACAGGACTATAAACAACGAACAGATGACAGGACTATAAACAAGTGAGATGTATGGCGTGTAAAAGTGTCGAGTGTTCATGCCTTTTATTTCAATAGTTTTCTATGCAGACGAACAAAAGGACTCCTCTCACTCAGCCAGGGGAGATAAGGAGATGAAGGTGGGCTCTACCTTTCAGGTCTGCTCCTGCCAAAGACTTTCCAGAGAGGTGGGCCAGCTGTGGAGGCCCCGCTCCACGCTCAGCTGACTCCTGATCAAGACCACCCACTGAACTGAGTGTCTCAGGTTGTTACTGTACTGGCACAACAATATCTCCTGCATTTATTTCACTCTATTCTTCAGCTAGAATTCCCCTTATTTTTCAGAATAAAATAAAAAGGATGTAGTAGGATAAAATATGTAATTGCTCTGTTGCAGCTGCATCCTCATTATCTCCCCGCATCCTCACCGGAACAGAAACAAAAACGGCTGCTTTGTAAGAAAAGTAAGAGAAACTAACGAGCATCCTTGAGTTTCACTCATGGCTTTGTTTGTTGTTGTCTCAATTATTGACTCCTTGTCTGTTCATTTTCCTCCCCGTCTCCTGAAACTGTAGTCTCCTGCCCGTATGGGAGTTAGTTAATGCACTTCCGTACAGGGCACCGAGCAGACTGCAGCGCTCCTTCCCCCCCATCGCTGGCGGCTTTAGCCCAGAGGGAAGGAGCGCTAATTCATCACCATCACGGGCCGGCCGCCTCCAAAGAGGCAGTTAATTAACTTTCCACGGGCCGCAAGAGGACGTGCGACTGAGCGACTGACTGACTGACTGTGTGTGTGTGTGTGTGTGTGTGTGTGTGTGTGTGTGTGTGTGTGTGTGTGCGTGCGTGCGTGCGTGCGTGCGTGCGTGCGTGCGTGCGTGCGTGCGTGCGTGCGTGCGTGCGTGCGTGCGTGCGTGCGTGCGTGCGTGTGTGTGAGAGAGCTCGGCCGACAGCCCCATGATGCAGCCTGCCGAGCGTGGATATGTGAGATTCCAATCCTCAGCCCTGCTGGGAGGCTGAGCTCGCCGGCAGGAGCCACACTGGGAGTTTCTGAAGGACACATCGCCGCACCGTCGGTTCAGAGCTGGATCCGCGTAGATAAATGCCCCGATAATTTACATAGTGGCTCCTTCAGCCTCCCCCTGGGCCGACTGCTGGAGCTCTAAAATATTTAGTGTAGCACAGAATGAACGCGATGTTTCTCTTTGTCTCCGCCACACACCACAGGACTCTCCACTCAGCATCACCATTCAGACTTTTTTATTGTTATTGCACTTTAGTATTTTCCTTTGTGAACACCAGATTGGCTCTGTGGTGTTTGTCCGTGCTCTGTCATTTATACTATAAACTCTGCTGTAGAATCCAGGGAGAGAGAAATACCTTTTTTTTGTTTTCTAAATCAAACTTAAATGTTAGACAAGGACTTCATCCGAATTTCCCGTTTTGAGTTTATGTTGTCATATTTCCGTGATCGGCCCGTGTCTGAATATGCTGTTGATGCTGTTGGCTGTTACTTCCTTCGTGTTTACCAGTTTTCTTGATGAATTCAGGATGATGTGCGTTCCCACAACACACTCCATCACCACCACTCTACCGCTCTGAGCTCCCCTTTGTAACAGCAATCCTGTTTTTCACCCGATAAAGAATTCCCGTCTGATCAGCTTTGCTGCTGCTGTCTGAGAAAGGTAACATTCCATCGGAAATGTTCCGCCTCGAAATGTAGCTTTGATCCATTAGTGAATGAATATTTGTACCGAAGACGATCTCAGAGGAGTGGGGAGTTTGTTGGGGGGAGCGCGGGGTCGGCTGGTACACTTTTATTCATTTCATATTCATTCATTTTGTATCGACACGACGCGTATCGGCTACTTGATCGGTAATGAAGCTAATTTGATCCCCGAACAGATACAGGTGTCTAACAATTTCATATTTTAGGGCACCAAACAAAAAGAGCATTTTTCTGGTATGAAACTTTGAACTTTGAAACTTATGAAACGAATGAAACTTTTTAATTCGATCTGTTCACACATGAGTTTGAGGAAAAGAAACTATTTGGTAAATTATTGTATTTTCATAAGTTACTGAGACATGCAATTCAATCTTCCAAGTCTTCATCTGCCACTTGAGTTAAAGCCTTTAACTGTTTTGTGTCTCCTTTATCTTGTTTTTCAAAGTCTGAGCCATGAACAACTAGCATCAAACAATGAGCATTGCAACAATATGTATGTAGTATGTGGCATAACTACAAACAGGTTGGTAAAAGAAAAATAACAACAAATAGTATCTATTATTATTAAAAAAAAGATTTACCGCCTGAGTACAAATGTTTCTACCCCCCACAAATGGCATTTAATAGCAACCAGTCTGTATCGGTTCATGCTGGACACTGGTTAGCAATTGCTTGATTATAATGATGATTATATTTACTATTCGTTAATTACTAAAAAATGCTGAATCCACGTTTCTTGTTACAGTGTATCTTTAGATGAAACAATAGACTACTTCACAGTAAACCTAAGCATTCTAAATGTTGCCGTGTTCGTGAGTGACATGAGCGAAGAGGAAGTAAAGATGGACCCAAGCTGCTGCCTAGCAGTGCAGCTCCATTGAAACGGTCTAAGGAGCGCTGAAGGAAAACGCAAAACGACTGGAAATCTGGAACATGGCCTTTTTCCACAGCCAAGTTACATTAAGCAACCGCGCAGCCATGCTGGTAAACTTTCTTGGGAGCTCTATTTATCTTTTATACTCACACAGTAATCGTTTTTAAACCTCGTTGAAATCATAAGGGTTTCAATATTTGATAGCAGCTGCTGTAATAGAGCTGTTTTGTCTTAAACGGAAACGCTTTATTATTTCAGAGAGCGATGAAAGAAATGCAGACTGGGAGATTGCATTGAGTTATGTGATGTCATGACTTTGGCTCTATTGTCACCCTTGGGGGAAAGTGTTCTTGGGTTAAGCGTCGCTACATCACAGAGCTTTCACCTCCAGGCGTATCCTCCAGCAGCATCCTACATCATCCATACATTCAAATACCAAAGTGCACAAACAGAAGGAAAACGAAAGAAATCATTGAAAACAATGAAATGGATGCGACTGATACAACCAGAATATTGCACGTTGTCTGTGACCATGTAAAGCTCCACCAATACAGCATTGAAGTTCTGCATTTTAAAATCATTCAAGTGGCCTTCCTTAAAACCTGAGTCCTGCTTGATTTAGGATTTTGTATTTGAGTGAAAACAAAGGAATTGTGCTCAGAAAACAACAGTCTGGAGTCAAAATTCAATACTAACATGCTATTCATGAGAATTGTATGAAGAATTACAAATTCGTAATACTGCAAACATATAAATATTTCCGTCCCCGCAGAACTTTGTAGAACCTCCGACGAAAGGAGGCTGCACACTGAAGTCAGTCACCTCGGTTGCAATCTCAGCATGTGATATTGTCTGTTTTAACGAGAGCGCTTATGTGAACAGAGTGTTGGGCTTGGACTCACTTATGTCCTTGTCAGGGTTTTTTTTTTAACTCGACCCAGCAGAGTCCAATTTCTTGTAGCGTGCGGTATCACCGACTGGTTCCATGTGTTGAGATTAAATGACACTCCTGTCTGCACAGACTTGTGCTGGCTGGAATCCGTCTCTTTTCACGTCATCATTGTGTTTTTATTTAATTTCCCCGGCTCATCTGGCCTCCCTCCCCCCTCCCTCCCTCTGTGTGTGTGTGTGTGTGTGTGTGTGTGTGCGTGTGTGTGTGTGTGTGTGTGTGTGTGTGTGTGAGAGAGAGATGGGCAGAAGCCAATCAATGGCAAATTTGGCTCCGCCGGATAGTTTTTCCTGCGCTCCTCTTGGGAGTCCTCAGCGTTGAATTGGACTTTTTGGGCCAGCGCTTGGCACTGTTGGGAACTGCGAGGGTGTGTGCAGAGTGAGCCGCACTGCTGGCCAGCAGCAGCAGCATTGATCCCCCCCCCCCCCTGCATTCTCTTCATTACCCCCGACCAGATGACATAGAAACTGCTCCACATCAAAAGAGCATGGTGAAATAAAACGCTGCAATGTGTTGCTCGCTAGACTTTTAGCGAATGCCCAGCTGGTATTACTGACACAATATGTTCACCACCCACGCCGAAGTGGTTGCTGCCCAGATAAGTCACATTAAAATGAGTAAATCACAGAAAAAGGGTTATTTTTTCCTCCTGCCGGTGCTGCAGATGGCACCACTTTAGTACGGTCATTACCTGAACGCTGACAATGAAGGCAATATGACCGAAGAGATTCAGTGGAGGCGTTCACTTTCTTGTGAACTTTTGTTCTGTTTTCTGCTCTTTAGAAAAAGCAATTTCCCCTTCTCCGTGTGAAACATCAATTCATTCTTGTAACTGGAGGAGCCTCTTTGACTACTATTAAGTGTGCGATGGTTTAAGCTTTTAAAATTCCATTTTTTTCCCTTTAAAATGCTAACAATAGGGACGAAGGGCCACCCAAATTGGCTTGTGTCCACAGTGTAATTGATCTCCTTTTCATTTATGCATTAATGAGTTGTTCTTGGCAACGGTTATTCTTGAAGGTGGGTACGGAAGACTACTCCAAGATACGGGACTCTGTCTGGAAGCAGTTTGTAATTTGAGATTAGTGGCCATCTGGGAGGGTAGCGGGTGAAATGTAATCCCAGCGTATTCACTTAATCCGTTTCAGCCCAGCTTTTGGAACAGAGCAACATATTGGATTTCTCTGCAGGCACGGCGTGTTGTTTTCCTGCGATGCTCGGGGATGGGGGGTGGTAGGAGATTGGCGGCAGTTGCTGTCGTTTGAACAAGGTTGCCGTTAACAGTAGAGCCCCAGTCCTCCTCTAAACATAGCGTGGTCAATTTATAACGCACAACAGCACTCAATCAGCTCGATATACTGAGGCAACCCCCCTCTAATGACTCCTTACTTCAAACTGGCTGCACCTACATTCAGCCTGATTAGGAGCTTTGTTTTCCTATATAGCCGTCATTAGCTGTATCCCTGCCAGCTCTTGCCATGAGTGTCATTGACTCGGGATCAAGTGATGCCTAAACTCTGTCAGGTTTTGTTGCTGATGAATGAGTTTGTGTGACACAAACCAGTTGCTGTATGTTGGAATAAAAACCTGTCATGCACAAAACTATATCTGTTCCAAAACCACAAACGATGAAGCAAGGAGACATTAACTTGTTCCGATGGCGGCACCTTCTTCCAACTGTCAACATTAGTAGTGGCTGCTTCAATTTAAGACCTTCATTAATTAAGGTACGCCGTGTCGTGTTCCAGCGTCAACAAATCACCATGCTAATTTGTACTCATTAGTTTGATTATTGTAAACAAGCTAGACTATTGACAAGAAGACAGCTTTCATGCCCACAATAAAAATACCATTATGCTGATGTATAATGTTAATTTGCTAATTAGTATTATTAGTTCAGCGTGAAGTGAATGTGATTAGTTTAGCAGGTATTTGGTGTAACACCAAAAGTGTCGGACAACTGAAATTTCAACCACTACATGAGGGTTCACCAAAGTGATTACAATTCATCTGCAGGGGAGCATGAGTTTTGAGATCAACCATGTCATTTATGTTGAGATGTTTGACAAAATGTGTTCAAACTCTAGTGGTGCTGGAGGAATTGTCCAGGTTGGTCCAAAGTCATTGGGATTTATACTCTGGGCATACCATGAATATCTGTACCACATTGTCACTAAAAGCTAAAGAATAGCAACCTCAGGGTGGCACTACAAGAATAGTCAGGGGATCACCAACGTCATAAGGTTCTTCATCTGGCAACCATGACCGTCTGTACAAAATGGCATACAGTAGCAATCCATCCTGTAGTTGTCGAGATATTCCAGTCAACCGACCGGCGGTCATTGCCATTCCTGGAGACATGCTGCGAGAATGGCTGAAAATAAACCAATGTAACAACAACACATAAGAATCAGAACCTTGAGAAGTATGTCATATTAATACCTATACCTCGGAAAACAAGCGTGGTAGAGATGCATTCAAGATAAGGCAACAGAGAGTGTCCGGAGGGTGTTTGTTTTAATCCTCAACAAGCAAGCGTTGCGTGTCATTTAGACATTTTGCAGCTGTGTGCACCAAGCAGCCTGGGCTCCTAAAAATGATGTACCAATACAATGAAACTTTATTGAGTCAGAAACACCAGTTATAGAGCAAGCTCCAACCTTGTTAATCATGTTCCTATCATTGGCAGTAATGCTTACCCCAACATACTGTTCCAACAGTATTGCACTGGCCACCTCTTTTGTACTGACCCTGATTGACTTTAGCTTTCATAACCTGGACTGTGTCCTTTTACCACAGTATTAACCTTTTTTGATCAGTTCAGTTGAGGAAACCAGCAGATTTTTGATCAGAATTGGTGATTCCGCCTCTTTCCTTTTTGAAGGGCAAAAACTAACTTCAGTGTCTCTCTACTTTGTCTCTCTAGAATCGTATATTGAGGTTCAGGTAATCAACCTTAATCTGTTAACTTCATCTGTGTAGGCCTTAGTGTGAAGCTTAAAACTAGAGAGTTATCGGAACATTCTGCCTGGTTACAATGTGAAAAAACAGGGTGACAAGTAAAAAGCTGTCCATTATCCAAGTAATTGTGGAGCTGTGCTGGTAAAAGTGCATTACCAGAAAGTGGAGCTGTTGTGTATGAAATGCATTCGGAAAAAATGACTATGGAACCTGAGCATCCTCAGTGGCGACGGCATGAGTATTGCGTCAGGCAAAAAAAAAAACATGTGTCACTCATGTCATTTCTCTTGGTGATGGGAACCATTAGGGTGTTTTGGATCTGTGCTTTACATTTGAAGAGACATCGTGTTCTAAATGCATCCCTTTTAGTAACTGAAATTGTGGCCTCATTAGGTTGTTTATGGCTGATTCTCGATCATTAATAGAGGGGATCTCATACTTAATGGTACCTGAAAGTGCTCTTATCCTGTTTCACATGTTCTTTGCTAAGCTTTGAGGACTCAATTGTTTATCTCAGAAGACAGCCCGAAAAGCACAGCGACTATAGCCATTGATTGCCTTAATGGTGTTTTGAAGCGATGTTCATGTGCGTGAGTGTGTGGCTCAGCACAAATGTGTTTCAAGACACTCAATCTGATCACAAGGACCACAGGTCATTATTTCAGTCTGCACCAAGCCTACACATTATTTGATTGAGAAAGTTGCTGGGTATTTGTCTTCCGTGTAATCATGGGCCCGGGCGCATGAAAGCACTGAGCTGTGAAGAAACTACATCTGGTTCTTATGACTTTCTATTTTCACTTCTTATCCTCACCAGAGTAAAGCTTGTATGATTATATTCAAACTATATTAACCTTGATATCGGCATTAACATGGCCTTTACTTTGTCATTAAGGTAGCTAAAATATTATGTAGAAATGCTTCAGGACATGCGGAGTATTTTGAAACTGGCTTTTTCCCAGGTTCCCCCGACTGTCTGAGTACCTGATCTAGAGTTTGAGATTTCCCCATACATCCATCACTGCTTTCAGCCTGAGGCAGGCTGGGTTTATTACACTGTAAGTTAAACTGCAGCTTTTTCTTCTCAGCAAGCAGCAGTAACAGCAGTTGGTTTTCACAATGTACAGTAATATAATATTACATATGACAAAAAAAAGTCCCACATGGAAATATAACACAGTTGAACATGTGTGATATCTGATTGAATGCAAAATGTCATCTTGCATTATTCACGTAAATGTAACCGCTGGAGTGTTTTTGCAGTCCATGTTTATTTGCCCCAAACAGCCAATAAGCAGACATTAGCTGTGATCATGCAAAGTTGTCACCTCTCTGTGAAATTTGCATCTGTCTGTGAGGAGATGATCTTTGTCACCTTTTTTACCCCTGATAAGTTTGCATGTCAGATTAACAATTTGCCTACAGTACAAACGTTAGCTATAAACTAACTAGCAACTAACTGTGCAGACGTTAGCTAATGGCTAACTATCAACAATGTACTAACTGTGCAGACGTTAGCTAATGGCTAACTATCAACAATGTACTAACTGTGCAGACGTTAGCTATAAGCTAACTATCAACAATGTACTAACTGTGCAGACGTTAGCTATAAGCTAACTATTAACAATGTACCAACCTTACAAACATTAGCAGAAACACTCCTTTCTTACCGTCCAGATACAGCATGCTGTCTGCTCATCTGATGGCAGATGCCTGAGGCGGCAGCAGGTGTTGTAGAGGACGAGTATATGTAGCGTAACGATGGCCTGCCTCGGTCGGCGCTAGCTGCTCTTGGCCTGTCTCGAACGATTCCGTCGTGACGCCCTTTCCGGTCATTACGCTGTCATTTTCTTCGGCGATCGCCAACCAAACGTAAATAATATTAATTCATACATATCAAATAATCTATGTGTCAAATTTCATGACTATATATGGACGTTTATATGTCTAAATACTATAGGAAAGTGACTTTGATGAGAGAAAGCAGAAAGAACGCTCGGGCGACGCTTAAACAGCTCGAACGGAAATTAAGGCGCTTTTATTGCATCATTTGGAGTTGTTGAAGCGTGATATCTTATTGTGAAGGACAGAACTACGGTCCCGGATGTGTTGACAGCATTGATGGTCATTTTTGCGACCCTGGAACAAGCGAATATCCCCGAAAAACCAGCAGCAGCCAGTGTTTACAACGTGTTTGTACGGATTAGGCCAAGAGCAGTGCACGGCTAATTCACCTGTGTTAGCATCGTTTTAACGACTCTGGTAAAGGCAAAGCTAACTGTAATAATTACAACAATATTTCGTTTGAAAGGTACGAAGTTTAACTTCAGTTTAACACCATTAAATCAACTGAAAACATTACAAGATCATTTTTATCAACATTGTAAGTGAATTGTATTGAAACATTAGCTAAAAACTGTCCGGTTTGGGGTACAATTCCGTTACAGATAAAAAGCTTGATTGGTGCCCTCGGAGCAGCCGAGGGAAACAGTCGGCGTGAGGGTAAATCAATGTAGATATGTTCATTAGCTAATCCAGGGTTAATGGTATTACTGATGCCGCTCCGCTGTCTGCCCTTTGAGACAAAAGGTCGGTCTCCACCTATTAAAACTCTTGCGTTATGCTTGGCCGGCTGCAGCGCCGTATGTGGGCTGCAGGCCACGCGAGCAGAGTTCTACCTCGGCTACAGATGCATTTTGGCGTCACGGAGCTCGATCGTATCCGTGTTGTTGATGTCGACTGCTTTGTGTCGAAAAGTAATTAGTGATGGATTGTTTATCAGAGGTAGGGAAGGGTGTGCGACAGTTCCTGAAACAGCTTAACTCCCAACACCACCCCTTCACACACTCACCCACACAGATGTAGGCACACACACACACACAAACACACAAATACATCCCTCCTCCTGACAGAAAGTGACCAGGGTTCAGTGCGAGCCTCCGCTAATGACAAGGGCGTGTGTTGCAGTGTGAAGGCCTGCTATTTTTCTGACATGGGAGCAATTTAACACACTGCGGCACATTGTGAATTAAAGCAAAGCAGCCAATTATTTCTCTCCCTACCCGAACATGATTCTGAATATGGAATATTTTGCCGCCATTTTTCGTCTTCCGGTGTTGGAACATTGGCCTTTCTTACAAAACCTCACACCGAATGTCCTTTTTTTTGTCTGTCCCTGAAGCTTCTTCCATTCCAGCCCCCCTCACCCCGATCCAATAAAGTGTCTTATGTTACACTGCACATAAAGACAAGCGGCCCGCAAGTCATGGCAACTTTTTAGGTACAAACCAGATGATGAAAGAAGTAATTCCCTTGCAAATGCGAACCCTGGGTTCTTTTCTGCCTTGTTAGAATGAAAGTGATTACCACGAGCAGGGACGTCGCACAACAGCAAAGTCCATTTCTCTCCACGTTACGTAATTTTCTGGAGCTGGAGGGATGCCACCTCTCCCCTTTCTTTCTCTCTCTCGCTCACTTCCACGACTGGATTTTAGTTTTTTTCCCCCACCTTCTCTTAAGGCGTAAAGTCTCTCACAAAGTGGGGCGACAACGGCGTGTCTTCCTATGGCCGCGTGGATGACTGGGGGGGATGAGAGACAGCTGGCGAGTGACTGGGAGGCAGCCAGTGCATCCCCCAGTATCAGTCACCGGGATGCTTGATTGGCCCTCAGGAGGAGTGTTCCTACAAAGTGGAAAAAGAAAACATGAACAAATGAGAGCTACGACTTACCATTCAGATGCTTGTTTCAGATTCTTCCACACTGTTATGGGAAGAAAACACATATCACTGAGGTCCTATCTTGCATTGCAAGATTATGGAGCGTTGTGTCATTGAAACAACACGTTGTTCCCCCGACAAAAGACGTGTGTGTATCTCAGAGAGAGGAGAGAACGAGCAGGTGTGCTTCATGTTTTGGCTACAGGGCTAATATCTTATTGTAATTGGTGCTTAGCAGCTGCTTGGGTGTTTTTCGTCCTGTCACATTTGACTCTCTGTGGCCTCGTTTTTCACTGCAATACACAAGTCCTGCACCTCTATGGAAACAGCACCAATCATGGCTAGAAGTAGAGAGAACTCAGAAAATGTCTTTTGTGTATTTTAACATAGTTACGCATGTCATAAATTATAAAAAAGAAGAAAATGCAAGCTGAATTTCTTTGAGAATTTCTTTTACAATAATTGGATACCAATGGAATCTATACATCCAACATGTTGTCAAGTGTCCACAAGTGTTACCAATGTTGGAAAAAAGAAATTGAGGCTCCACCCGCAATATATATTTCACTGTTGACATTTGTACAAGCTCTACTTCCAGCCTCTCCTGTCTCCTCCTCTCTGCTCTGTGTTCAGCAGCATGCTGTTCAGTCCACGTTACACATGACTGTACGTCTCAAATCAATCATGGCTTAATAGTTGCTCTGGGGAGCTCAAAATCTTATGTTTCTTACAGCATCTGGTCAAAGCTAAATTTTTATTCAGGCGAGATTTTAAATGAGACATGTTTTTGATGAAATATCACACATTCTTGCTCCGTTTTTGGCTGCTTTTTCTGACAGAAACGTTTGTGGCACATGATGTGATTGAAGACCGTCGGAATGATGATAATCTGTCGATAAAGGTGTGTTTTGCAGCTTCTGGCTATGATAAACGGCATAGTGTTGGCGATTGACATGCTTTTCGATCCCGCTGCCGTGTTTCGGGGTTCAGAAGGTTACGGTATTGCCATAATACAGTAGCTGCAGCATTGGGCGCTCCACCAGGAGGCGTTTTTTAAAGCAGGAACCCTGCATGCTGTCTCCACGTCAGATCTCAGGGGGAGCTGAGATCTGTAAAGTGTGCCTCGCAGTGCCCTCGGGGGAGGAGAGAAAGGGGCTGCATCAGGCTGTAATTGATAGATTGATGGTTCACCCCCCCCCCCGATGCCTGAGGGAAAGCAACACACACACACACACACAACCCCCCCTCCTACTCACGCAGTAAGCGTTCACAGCCATGTACACACACACAGCAGGATGCCAAGATTGGGTTGGCTTCGGCGATGCGTCGCGAAAACAGATTCGCCGTGTTTTACATTGCCGTGTCTTGACAGCGTTTCCCCCGTAATCAGTGCGATTGTGTGCGCAAGATCCAATCGATCCGCCGCCTCTGCCACAACTCTGGAGGTTAGTTGATGCCAAAGGGGGGGGTGGCGGCCCAGCATGGCATGAGATTATCTGGTGCAGTTGTAATCAGCTAATGACTGACCGCCACCAATGCAGCATCACATGTCCTCTGTCCACAGGCCTCTCGCTAGTCACGTTTTCCTTTCAGGAATTTGCATGTCATCATTGATACAGCAGAGGGTTTGCAATTGGTTTGACGGATTCTTAAATTAAGGAACAAAATATTATGAAATCGATTGGGGAAAAAAGACACAAAACTGCTTATAAAAGGCCTTTGAACATGATATGACAATATTTACCTGGGACTAATCCGCATCAAAACTGGTATTCTTACCGAAAGCGATGCGAACTTTGCGACAGTTGCAACACTTCTCATGTCTGACAGTGTTAGTGCTTAATAGCTTAAGCTACTGTAAGCCATTTCATTGAGTTTCCTTTTTGCAAAATGCTATGAGTGAATTTGAGTTCCCTCAGGAGAACAGTTACGCATTGTATATCTCGGGCTTTTATTATGAAACGTGAGAACGGAAGAAGCGGTTCTGGTCTGCGCCGCCATAGTCAAGGTGGAAAGGAGGAATAAAGGTTGCCATCTCGGTTCGGAATTTAAAGAGACAACCAAGCCTCCATGTTGTTGTAATTCATGTATAAAGCACCAGGCGGCAACCTCCGGTTCTGCTGAGTGAAGCCAATGCAGAAGTGTTGAATGACTTGCATTCTCTCTACTGACCAACAGGGGGCGTCTCCATCAGTTACAAAAAGAAGTCTGGTTGTATAGAAGTCAATGAGAAAATGACTCTACTTCTCTCTTGATTTATTCCCTCAGTAAACATTGTAAACATGAGTTTATGGCGAAATTGCCAAACTAGGTTTTTCAAAACAACAGTCCACAAACCAATGGATGTTGTCTAGATGACTACATCCACTTCTTATATACTATGGTCGGTTGTTCACTGCTGGAGACTGGTCACTTTTTTTCTTTTCTTTTTTTTTACTTTTCTTTTAACTTTCTAACTGATAGGTCAAAATACTTGTCGGTTGACGGTAAATTATTAACATCCCAACTGACAGCTTTAAAAAATGCATGCACATCAGTTGGGGAAATTTGAGCCCTTTTTAGTTTGTGAGTAATGCTGTGTTCACACCAAACGCGTTGCGAATTCATCGCGTCATTCGCGCCGCGAAACGCCGGGGACCATTTGGGGTCATTAACATGAATCGCGCGAATCGCGCTGGATGCGCCGGAGAGGGGGCGTGGCTTATTGCCTTGAAAGCCATTCAACTGTCCGCCATTAACCATGGAAAAATAACCGCTATTTCTGCTTAGTACGTGTTGTGGAAGTCACAGATATCCCGGGAAACTAAACGCTGTCATGTCTGGGTTCATAATATTGTCCAGAGGAGCTCCATGGATTTTATCGCGTTGTATTCACTGTGTCTAGCAAGCCACACAAGTCGCTGTTTACTACAGCTGTATGAACACAAAATAAACTGATTTGGCTGAGATTTAACGGCAATAAACCGACAAAAAGGGACTCCGAAATAACTACGTAATGATGCCGATTTGTAGGCTACTTGTCTTCTCAATGGAGCTCTGATCGATCGGTGCTAGGCTAAGCTAACATTGTAGCAGCTCCACCAACACTCAGAATAACGTCATGTAGACGTAAATACGGCAGCGTCTAATCATTGTTTGTACCATATGGTTTACACGCACAAATCGCACCGCGAATTCGCGTCAATCGCGCCGCAAATTCGCATCAATCGCGCCATCGCAAATTCGCACCGCGACAGTCTCATCGCGTCTGTGCATAGACTTTGTATGTAATCTACTCGCGCGAATAATTTGCGTTTGGTGTGAACGCAGCATAACTGATAATTTGAAGATCCCTAGCTACCATCAGATTTAGCAGCAATACTCATCTCTCTCTCTCGCTCTCTCGCTCTCTCTCTCTCTGTCCCTCTGTCTCTGTGTGTGTGTGTGTGTTTGTGTGTGTGTGTGTAAGTTGGCGTATAAACGTTTGGCAAACTTTGTCAATTTAACAGTTTGAGCAGGGCACATATAGCCGCCGCAGCACACAATATGTGACAGACAGCTCTTATTCTCCTTTTTGTCAATACATGGGGTTGGCTTATGTGAGAAGGTCAGCATGGTAATGAGGCTGCGGACCCACAACGAGGCCACAGTGAATAGCGTGGGTAATGGATGTTTCTTGTGCTCTGTCTGGTCATCTGTGGTTTGCATTCTGTCTCTCAAACTTTTCTTAACATATTCATTCATCGGCAGCCTCCATTTCACTGATATTCTTTTTGTTCGCTGATAAAATGAAGTGTCCTTTTGATGCCAATAAAAAAAATGGTGCCGATTTATATCTTACTGATACAGCGCAGCAAAGCAGTGAATTAGATTTTGGACATGTAAGATCTGAAAATGAATGTTATTGTTTGATAAATGCCTCCATTTGGGGATGCCCCCCAAAACACAAAGTTTATTTTTGCTTAAGCCGGGATAAGAATTCTGCTGGAAGCAAATTCCACAGAAGCTTGACTTTGATTTAATCAGAGTATTTAAGCTCATCTCCTCTTTTCGCTTCCTCAACTGGAATGATACATATTCGATAACAACTAACTGGATAAAATGCATTGCTCCTCACAGCGAGACGTTATGATGTATGTCATCCGATCTGTCACATCTGTGGTTTTTGTGTGCTCACATGCCATACGTTTGTCGGTTGAACCGAACATGTGACTACCAGGACGTTTCCCCTTAAAGCTGCACTCGCTTTTTTCATATTTATTTAACAAAGCATCATGTAATGTGTCCATTGGCGGTGACACCGAATCCAAGAAGCCTGATTCAACTGCCAATCTCACAGTCGAAGCATCGCAGTGGCGGGAAAATGCTGACTATAGGGGGGGGTGCTGAATGTCAGATTTTAAATAGAATTGCTTGGTTTCTCCCAATAAGTCATGATATATAGCTTATTTTTGGTTTAAATAACAGGCTGATAATAATGATAATACAAATTTGAAAACAACTCATCTGCTTTTAATCAATCACCTTTGTGTGCGTGAATAAATCACGGTCCAAATTTTCGGGACCATTGTAGCGTCATCTTGGCAATAGCCTCAGGAACATTAAATAACAACAATATAGGGCTTCTTTTTAAAAAGATCAAGGAATGCATTTGTTAATAAGACGACAAAGTTATTACATTTTGGTTAGATTTTACCCATTTAGCAGCTGGTTAGTTGGTGAGCTAGCTTGCTAATTCCACCATTCTTTCTGCTACAGGTTGCAGGAAATGAGCCAAACAGCGGGCGGGTAGCCGGTGGCACTGTGACCCCTGGCGCTGGGGTTTGTGCTTGCTGTATTCCGAGTTGCTGCAGGTGCTGACTGAAGGTCCGTCTGCGGAGCTGCCGTCCGCTCTCCTCCCGCCACGGAGCGGGGCGGAGGGACCTTGGGTTGCGCTAGCTAGCTAACGCTTGTCTCATTCGTGTGGTCTGATAAACGGTTAAGTCACCAACGCGCCGTCAAGGCTATGGCTACCGCCCAGTGGTTGAGATTTCATCTAAAGTGGGTCGGAAAAAACGTTAGATGCCTGACCCAACAGTCGGCAGTCATGTTGTATTGTGGGTAATGTAGTCACCAGCTAGAGATCCTTTGTAGACGTCAGTTTCAGTAGTTAAAGAAGCAGCTAATGCTGTTGCTGTACTGGTGAGAACGGCCTTGCATATTGAAGGTTACTGCACGCTCTTGCCTTGGTTTGCAATATCTGTGCGAGGAAGCCGATGACTCCATACTCTTCGTCCTCGCTGTTATGTAGTGTTCCTATATTTGTCTGTGTTTAAATCATTCACAGACTGAACTCATGGATCAGTGTACACTGAAGTACTGTATCGCTACAGTGAATTAGCAATGTAGGTTATTATAAGCTGACAAATGAAAAGGCTGTTTTTCTTGTTTGCACAACCTCTTTTGCTGTGACTTAATGTTGTATTGCTGTGAAAACACATCTCAGTGATGTGGACTGAGTTTTAGCAATTGTCACATTCAAGCATGAGCTGCATGGGCGTGTAAACGCACACCGCATCCGAGCTGTGTAATACAAACGTAAATGTAAATGTAGCCTTAGTCTGGGCTCGAACATGAAATGGGAACATCTTCGCTGTCTTTCAAACGCCTGAAGCGCTAGCGCTGAGGGTGATTTAAAACCCCCATCACCGCCATTTTGGGATATTTGATCAGTTGTAGCCATGGTTACAGTAGAGAAGTGTTTAAGGCAGTTTGAGAGCTCAAGGCTGGAGATGAGTGGAAGCAGGGAGATGATGATGTAAGTCCTTCAATAAAGCAGCAGAAAATTAAGACAAAAAACAGTGGCGGTAGGGCGTAAGTGAAAAGCGCGAGCGAGACTGTACTTTTCAAGAAAATGAATTTTTCATAAGCTAAAGAATACAGTCTTATTGCTGTGGATCATCCCCACATGCAGCCAGAGGTCGGCTCAGACCAGGCAGGCTGGCAGAGCCCGAGGAGCAGCGGCTGCTCTTTCATTTTTAGTCTCCCGACCACACTGAAGAAATCTCTACTTCACACACCAGACCCAGATAATAGTCGAGTCTTGTGTCGTGCCTGCAGCTTTTATTCTCTTTCGCTTGTTTCTCTTTCAAAAGACATGCTTTACTTACCCTTTGCTTTAATCTTGTCCAGGAATTAAATTTTCTCTTATTGATGAATCCCCGTTACAGGTGTAGATTTATGAATTTGAAGGTGCTTTCGAATCTGAGTCGCTCAAACAACCTTTCATTCATTTCACAAAAGGTGAACCAGTCATGTATGCACACTTGCTGGGCTTGTTTTTTAAGTGGGATATTTTACTGGCAAGTGAGATTTGATGCCACACCTGAAATGCCGTAGTACGTATTGGTCGCTGCAACACAGGCAGCAATATCTGTTAGATGCTTGAAGGGAAATTTACGTAATTGCTAATAATTAAACCAGGCAAATGTCACAGAATTAATCCTGCAATAATAGTAATTTTGGCCCACGGGGGGGGGGGGGGGGGGGGGGCAGTGGAAACACAACATTGACATTCAGTCACTCTTTTTATTGATGTGGCGACAAAGTCAGCAAACAGTTGCTTATTATTAGACAATCCAGCAGTTAGCAAGATGAGTTAAGTCAATCCTTTATTAGTCCCACAATGGGGAAATCTGCAGGATTAGAGCATAAGAGACATAAGTAGAAAAACAAGATCAAAACAAATGTAATAAATACTCAGCTCACACAGAAAAGGTATATTAAATAATTAAAAAACGTAAAAAAATAAAATAAAACTCAAATATGATATTGTCTGAACTGAGTGGTTGTTAATATTGCACAGTGGATACGCTGGATTTATATTGCACATTAATGAATATATGAATGAGGAATTGTCAGTTTTTGGTATGTGTGGTCGGTAGCAGTGTCACGAGTTGATCGAGAAATTAATAAAAGTGGAGGTATTATTTGAGATTATTTGAATCTCAGCAGCATCAAGTTCTATGTGTGTACACATGTGTGTGTGTGTGTGGCATAGAAAAGACATAAAGAGCAAGTGCACAGACTTGTTTTACAAATTCTACTGTTTTGCTATCTCCCTGGAACATACAGTACGATGTTACATTCCTATCTTATGTAATCGTATGTATTTCTCTTTTAACAAGCTAAGTGTAAAATTTGCCTGATCTTTAAAGTGGAGGTGTCACTTCTCAGTGTCGAGTTCAGGCAAAAATAAAAGTCCTGCCGTCAATCTGACAGCTGGTTTCCATGTTCCCTACAAATTAAAAGTGAGATGTGATCAGTTCTGCTGCTGTACTGCTGCTGCTGCTGGAAGTGCTGCAATGTTCTCTTTATCTGCCTCCTTCCTCTTCTTTCCCCCAACATCTAAGCTCTCATTTGCTCTACTTTTATCCATTGAATGCAGGGGATGTCGTGATAGAGTAATTTGCACGGGCGACAGCATAAAGCAGATCCATTCATTACCTCAACTACAAATTGGATTGCTGTGTCACTCGAATTCAATAACCACATGTGTAATCCCGTCTTGGATTTACCAAATGAAATGAGGGACAAAGTGTCAGCGTTAAAATGTTGTCAGGCATCGCAGTAGTACATAAAAAGGCGGGCTCAGATAACCTTCTGAAAAGGAACAACACTTCTTAAGTTCCTCTAACAGTCTCCCTGACAGGCTGCAGTGGGCTTGATTGCAGCAAACTTGGTTCAGCAGCATTAAGTGTGAAGCGTCCATGCAGAGAGGCACAGCTGTGAGGCTAAAGGGGGTATATGTGTGTGTACAGTAACTGTACTGTGTGTGTGGGGGGGGGGGGGACATCAATATTAACACGATGTTACCGCTCCGTCAGAAGAGTCTCTGGCTTCTGGAGGCTGTAACCACACATGGTCAGTAGCTCTCTCAGCTGCAAGCTGCTCTCTAGACTCTCGAGACTTGCAAGATGAGTTCCAGTGCAAACGGGAAAGAAAATCCATTGTCAATAGCCAGATCACCTCTTCGTCAATATTGAACAGCTGTGATGCTTGGTTCCAGACTTCTGATTAACTCAAAGACTGTATATAAGTTGTGAACGTAGTCGTTTTGAAGCCTCGAGTCCGGTATTTTGGCCTCACATTTTGCAACCAGTGAACGGAAGTGACCGTGTTTGTACTGCAGAGGAGTGACATCCGCAGCCAAGGTAGAGCGTAGACGGGGTCGGCTTTCAATCAGAAGATTGGCAGGTCGATCCTCATCATTGACATGTGTCAATGTGTACCTTGGGAAACCTCAAGTTGTGGTTAGTCCTGTTGGGCAGGTGGCAACTTGCATGGTAGCCCCTGTCATCAGTGTATGAATGGGTGTGAAGGGGTGAATGGGTGACATGTAGTGTTAAAGAGCTTTGAGTGGTCGAAAGACTAGCAAGGCGCTGTACAAGTTCGAGTCCATTTACCATTTTTAACGCCGTGGTAGCGACGCTGTATACAGCTCTGGTAGCAACCTGTCAATCACAGGTAGCCCCGCCCTAAAGCATCATCTATTTTACTCTAGACCAGGGGTGCCCAATACGTCGATCGCGATCGACCGGTCGATCGCGGAGGTAGTGCGAGTAGATCGCATGCCATTCAAAAAAAAAAAGATGTCCTCATGGCATTTGCCACTTGATTTTCTAACACACGGGTCACCACGTATGCGCGGTCAACCGCGCGAGCTACTGCAAAACTCCGGCGAGCTAATTAGTCAGCCTTCCAATTTATTTCCACTAAAGAAGCTAAATCTGCAGCGCCATGATTTGGGAAACGTCTTAGATCCCAAAGGTATTATTGGTAGATCGCGTGACATTAAAACAATTTACGTCAACCTATCATCCATCCCGTCTTTTGATTGATATACAGGGCAGCCAGTCAGATGACATCTGAATTTTGTCTGACACTTAGGTCACTGCGCATGAGCAAACAACTGCGCTAAGTGCTAACTAACTAGCAAGCTTGTCAGCGAGTTACGGCCAGTTTTCAGCCTTTGTTTTTTTCTCTCAAACCTATGAAAGGGTATAAAAATGAGTGAGGTAGCTGGACCAAGTAAGAAGAAAAAAACGTATAACTTTCATACGGAATGGGAGGAGGACTTTTTTTTCACGATGACATTTTCCAAGTGCGTTTGCCTCATCTGCCAGTCTACCATAGCAATACCAAAGAAGGGGAATGTGGAGCGGCATTTTCGGACTGTTCATGGAAAATACGACACCGACTTCCCGCCGAAAAGCGAGCTGAGAAAGAGAAAAGTGAAGGAACTGAAATCCCAGTTGTCCGGACAGCAGTCATTTTTCACGCAACAAACTTCAAAAGCGAAAGCCGCCACCGAAGCATCGTTCCGGGTGAGTCACATCATCGTCAATAACAAGAAGTCCTTCCAAGACGGAGAGATGGTAAAAGAGGCATTCGTTGAAGCAGCTGACTCATTGTTCCGAGACTTTAAAAATAAGGCAGAAATATTATCTTCGATCAAAGCTCTCCAGCTGTCAAGAAGCACAGTTACACGGCGCTGTGAAGCCATGGCTGAGGATTTAACCCAGCAACTTTGGAAGGACATTGGAGATTGCGAGTGTTTCTCACTGCAGTTGGACGAATCAACGGACGTGAGTGACACAGCCCAGATGTGCATTTTCATTCGTATGGTGTTTAGTGATATCACTACAAAAGAAGAGCTATTAACAGTACTGCCCATGAAAGAACAGACGCGAGGAGAGGACATATTTCAGTCGTTTAAAAACTTTATCGCGAAAACTCAGCTCCCAGTGTACAAATTGATGTCTATCACCACGGATGGAGCACCCGCAATGGTTGGCCGCTTGAATGGATTTATTGCAAAGTGCAGGCAGGACGATGCTTTCCCGGACTTCCTAAATTACCATTGCATAATCCACCAACAAGCGTTATGCGCTAAAATGCTCAACATGAAAGAGATCATGGATGTTGCAACGAAGATCGCCTGTTCTATTCGCGCCAGATCTCTTCAAAGAAGGCTATTCCGTGCACATCTGGAGAATGCTGACTGCGACCACTCTGAGTTGTTGCTACACACTGACGTGAGATGGCTTAGTCGAGGGAAATTCCTGCAAAGATTTCGAGAGCTCTGTCCGGAGATTAAGGAGTTTTTCCGTGTAGCTGGACATGCAGAATACACGCAACTAAATGACGGTCAGTGGCTGTTAGACTTGGCATTTTTAACCGATCTGACCAACATGTTGAATGACCTTAATCTACAGCTGCAAGGAAAAGACAAAACAGTGATCAATATGATCAGCTCGGTTAATGCTTTCAAACGAAAGATGCAACATCTCTCCTCAAAGCTGCAGCGCCATGATTTGGCAAACTTCCAGAACCTGGCGTCAGAGCTGGAGATGCAAAGGAAGGCCTGTGTGCAACTTGACACTGCACGCTACACAGAGCAGATTGACAAATGTCTGTCAGAGTTTGACAAATGCTTTCAAGACTTTTCTTTGCTCGAGCCAGTCGCTACATTCATGTGCTATCCTTTTCGGGAAGATGCTGAGGTTGATTCACTCGCATCAAAAATTGCAACACTGTTTCACCTGAACTCTTCTGTAGTGGAAGATGAGATTTTGACACTACAAGCTGACATTGAGCTGAAGTCCAGAGCTCATGGACAGTTCTGGAACTTACTCACAGAGGTAAAGTACCCCAACATGAGGAAATGTGCTACCTCCTTGACAGCATTATTCGGCTCCACATATTTATGTGAGTCAGCCTTTTCCCACATGAAGATCATCAAGTCCAAGTACCGTTCCACCATGACTGATGAACATTTGGAAGTGTGCTTGAGGCTGGCTGTCAGCAGTTACCGTCCGGACTATGCATCCCTGGCTGATTCAATTCAGTGCAAGTCATCAGAGTAAACTCGGGTAATGACAAAAAATGTACATAGTTAATTGTGTTGTGTTGTGCAATATTGGCTCATGCGATATAAAGAATCCTCAATATATTTATAAATAAATATATGTTTTGCATTTTTTGTAGTAGGTAGATCATTTTGACTTGATCATTTTATAAGTAGCTCTCATGCTGAAAAAGTGTGAGCACCCCTGCTCTAGACCATCATTTACTAAATGTAGCTCATGGGCAAGTTCAGTCAGGAAGACATTCGCTTGTGATCGCTGTCTCTCCTCTCCTTGTAATTACTCTGTCAGCTGATTGGGGGCGTGCACGGTTAAGCAACCAACCAGATTCGGCACACAGTTTCCTTAAGCCAATCAGCTCGTTGCTGTCAAACTTTAAAGTGGTCTCCTCTCTGCTGCTGTCAGTTGTCATTTCAGCGTTAAGCAGATGCGACCCGCCTCCACCCCAGTCGCCTCCAGTCAGCAGCACAGTCAGGCTCCTGATTCATCATCAGATGGCAACAACCCCTTTCACCACCACCACCAGTGTCTGGACTCCAGGGGGGATTCGGCCTATTGGACCTCTGTATCCCTACCCTCGGTGATAGTACTTCCGGATGGAGTCCAATCGCCAAAGACTTTGCACTTTGCATATTTGAAGCTTGTATAATAAATCATTGTTAAATTATAAAACAAGTCTCTCCTGATTGAAATGAACGTCATGCTGTATTGAAGAAGACTTGAAACTAGAGATTGAGACCATAAACTCATGTTTACAATGTTTACTGAGATAATTAATCAAGAGAGAAGTAGTCATTTTCTCATAAACTTCTATACAATCTGACTTGTTTTTGCAACCAGAGGAGTCTCCCCCTGCTGGTCAGTAGAAAGAATGCTAGTTTAAGGCACTTTCGCATTGGCTTGACTTTTCAGAAGCGACGGTCGCTGCCTGTATATTCCGCAAGCATGATTTTAGTGACTTATTCTGGTGAGTCTGGTGTTGTGTTCCTTTACCGATGTCGGAGAAAAGAATCTGAGCTTTGTTGGCTGAATTTTAAAAGTTCTTCACCTTTTATCACACCACACATTTATCATCGCACTCCTAACGGATAGTTTAAAACAAAACAAAAAAGGAGCATAATTGATTCAGCTTTCTTGTCAAAACCTGCCATCTACATTACCCAACCCGCCTGTTAATAGTCTGGTTGGAGACTCGAACTGTGTTATGCAACTTTTTTTTAAAATATGCAGTGGAACTCCCTAACACCTGGAAAGATTGTGTTGTGTAAATCAGTTTCCCTTTGAGAATGGGGATGTCACATCATACTTTGCTACATTCCTCAGAGCTGCAGAAGTGTGCAAGGGGAGAATGCAGAAGACACCCAAAGATTTATAACACTGTTTATTGTCTTGTTTAGCAGTGTGCAAACTTAATAATGAGTCACAGCAGATAAATCAATGGGTGTGTTTCGGTTCGAGCAGAGAGGATGAAATGATTTTGTTTTGGTTCACTCCGAGCACAGCTCTGACATCCATGCTATAGTAACACTCTGACAGGAGAAAGAGAACCGTTTCTAATGTTCTGCATTCATTAGCCTACTTCTAAATCACTTGTTTTGATCCACATTAGCTGAAATGTTATGCACACAGTGTGACCTCTTTTTGTTTGAGTTAAGATTCAACCCACGTGGAATGGAAGCTCAGAGGCGTCTGCTGAATCCGTCTGCGGAAGACAGACTTTTTAAGAAGTACCCTTGAGTTATTTTCTTACACCTTTACTTTCTACATTACATGACGATTCCAAGGACACAGAAATACTGTTAATATGCTTATTGTGAGTGGATCACAAATTACTAGCGTTGGCTGCTAGCACAGCACTAAGCGGTTTACAGCGATAACGGTGGCAGACTTAACACTCAATGTTCATTGTAATCTTTGAAACAATGAGTCCTTGATTTCCCATAGAAGTAAAACAGAAGTAGGCTTCTCATTTCTCGCAAATAACAGTGGATGTTGTACACTTAGATGAACACTAGCAGATGTGTTCATTTGTAGCTAGCTAAGGAAAGCTAACACTCCAGCTAAAACTCTGTGACTTGGTTGAAAACTACAACTGACTATTTAATATTTCTACGGTTATTATTTGTTTCTAGAATTCGTATCAAACCGTTTGGTACGAGGCTTACGAACTGAACAATACGTTTGAATAATACTATTGACTTTTGAAAATTCAGAAGCTTAAATTGTGGGAAATATAATGATCTTTCGGTGGAGCCACTGCGCTCAACCTGGCAACCCACCCAACGTGCTGTCTGACACGCCCACCACAGAAGAACAACATTGTACTCTGGTGATGCACGTGTGTTCTTGGAGTCTACTCTGAACTAGCTTAGCAGGAAAACCAACAGCAGCACACAAGCTACAAACTCTCCCCGCAGCGCTTAGCTGTTCCCTACTGATTCAAACAGGCCTAAAGCAATCGCCACACAATCCCCATTTCTCCAGACCATAAGTCTTGCTTCGTAAAAGAAAATGGATACATGAATACGCAGATGACGGGATGCTTCTTCATTCACGGACAATGCATGTAGTCAAAATCAATGTAATTAACACAATGACAAGAACGAACCAGTGACATATATTTATATGCCAACAAAGCATGACTCATCAATCCAGCAACACTGCAGCGCTAAAACACTTATTCCACTGCACACTGAAGAGCACAAGCCATTCAAATGTTATTCACATCAGAGTTTGGTGGGAGTTGCTGTAGTTAATACTTCTAAAAACTAAAGAGTTCACAATGGTTTGATGTTAGGCCGGACCTGACCGGTATACAGAATTTTACCACTAGTTGTCCATTTTGACTCAGCAGCCGCTGCCGAATGGAACCTAATGCGACTGAGAATCAATGAGTGAGCAGGCTGTGAACACCCTGTATTCGTAGCTATACCTATGAAAAAGAATGCGCCGTAATTTGTAAATGTCCCGCAAAATAATTTCCTATGTTATTCACGTAATCACGAACAGGGAAATATAACGAACGAAAAAGCACACGCAGAGGGCAGAAGGGAGGGGATGCGGATGGATTTCACCCAGCAGACAGCAGTTTGTTCCCCATGGTAAATGAGAAGTCAACATAGATTTGTTGCCTCAATCTAACTAAGTGTTTCATGACTAAGTAGTTTTGTTGCCTAAACCTAACAATGTTGTTTTTATGTGAAGACGAAGGTTTATTTCAAAAATATTGTATGTGTGTGTTCATAGGAAAACGCACAAAAATTGAGGGGCAACTTTTCGTAAGATTTCACATGAACCGTTGTGCTGGTTTGCCAACCGCCAATTAACACTAAATAAGTTGACTTTGTAAACAGAGTATTGCTCTTACTGCGCACACCATTTCAGTATGTGGAGAAACCCAAAGCTTTACAAGTCTGCCAAACGTAATCACTGTACAGTTGCTAAGCTATGATTGGACAATCGCTTGTTGGGGGTTGGGTTTTGCAAACCATTAGTTGGTGCAAGTGGTAACACTGGGATTCTTTTTTGCATATTGTAGTGTCTTCGCTTGTTTACCTGGGCTCATCTGGCTGTTGAGGGGTTGTTGTCACATTCGTCAGCAATGAGGGAGAAGACTACACTTTGTTCTCCGAGCAGCCTCGGTCATCCACGGGAAGACATGGCAGGGGGCCGTCCCAAGTCCGAGGCCGGATTGACAGTTTGACAGGATTACTGGGCGAGCCTTGATGCCTCCCATCTCTCACCAAGGCTCCATTAGAGCCTGAGGGCGTGAGTCGAGGCCAAACTGAATTAGATCCTCTCAAGATGAAGTCGTTCTTGCAGTTGACCTTGGAAATTGTTCAATTGTGATTCAATTCTGACGCCAATGCAATTTGTTGACCGATCACTGCGGACACGGCTATAAACACATTCCTTGTCTTCTCTTGTCGACACCAGTAATGGATATCTCTTCCGTGCAACACCGCCTTCTGTTGTGCAATCCCTTCAATGTGAATGTCTGACAAAGTTGTTTTCATATTGCAAAATCTTAAACAACTAAATGTCACCCTACATCTCCACTTTATACAATTCCCGAACACAAAAGGAGCCTTGACATGCCAATGTTTAGTGGGATCCGCGTTGTATCACCATAAACGCCCTGCTGTGAGAATCAGAAGGAAATATTCAGACCCCTGTAAGGCAAGGCAAGGCAAGGCAAGTTTATTTGTACAGCACATTTCAACAACAAGGTAATTCAAAGTGCTTCACATAAAACCATTAAAAGCATCAAAACATAAGGCAAAAGAAAAGGAGATTTAAAAACAATTAAAAAACAGTGTAAGAAGTAAAATGCAGGAATGCAGGAAATTGATTAATATATTAATTGAATGTGGTTCAATTAAAGGCAGCAGCAAACAGAAAGGTCTTCAATCTTGATTTAAATGAGCTGAGGGTCTCAGCAGACCTGCAGCTTTCTGGGACTTTGTTCCAGATATGTGGAGCAGAAAAACTGAACGCTGCTTCTCCATGTTTAGTTCTGACTCTGGGAACAGAAAGTAGACCGGTCCCAGACGACCTGAGGGGTCGGGATGGTTCATAAGGTAGTAGCAGATTGGAGATGTATTTTGGTCCCAAACCATTCAGTGCTTTGTAAACCAACAGCAGGATTTTAAAGTCAATTCTTTGTTGGACAGGAAGCCAGTGCAAAGACATCAGAACTGGAGTGATGTGGTCCACCCTCCTGGTCTTAGTGAGGACTCGAGCTGCAGCGTTCTGAATCAGCTGCAGCTTTCTGACGGATTTTTGTAGAGTCCCAGCCTCCATTGTTTTGACCCAGGTTATTGTCCTGCTCTTTGTTCACTTGTGTGCGACACCTCCCTGTCACACTTTCTGCACGGAATGGAATGGGAGATAATTAACAGTAACGATAATGGCCGCCATTTGCTGCTTTCGATTAGTGTGATTTTAATCATCATTACATTGCTGTCTGGCTGTGACATGACATTAATAGGATGTGGTGATGATAGCGGTGTACATGGCGATGGTGATGACAGTCACTCGACAGCAGCTCCTGGAGATGATGCTCATTACTGTCAAATTGAACTGGAGTTACAAAAGGCCTCGGACTGCTTCTCTAAAAAAGCAGGGAGTTGAGTAGGAATTCATTCCATCACCAAACAGAGCAGAAGCGAGCACATGCCACTCAGTGGAGCCGACACATTCAGTGAGTTAGGTATCTCATTAAATCAGGCCCTTTCCAGTCTTAATTTATTAGTAATCATGACGTAAAGAAAAGTGATTGTATTTTTAGCCTGCATAAATGTGTAATACAAACAAATAATATCAAGATGGATCACTCGGAAAGAATAACATATAAGGATAGGCCTACTGTACAGCTTTGCCTGTAGTGAAGAATATACGTACTTTCCGGACTATAGAGCACACCGGTATATAGGCCGCATCAGCTGATGTTTAACAGAATAAAGAAGGTGTGCATAGATAAGCTGCACTGGTATATAAGCCGCAGGTGTCCCTGTTGAACAGCAAGATGCTTTTAACAGTACCGTACTAAAGTTGTCTTCTTCTATGAACATCATAACATGTTGCTAGCTTCTAAGCTCATTTTAACATTACGGCCAATGGGGAAATGCTAACCGCGATTAGCATTAGCGAATATATAATATATCTTTGTACATCTTTTCATGCAGACATACTTGCATTACAGACTAAGGTCTCTCACGGCTACCAAACGAAAAGCAATGAGGCAATACCGGTAACTGTTGTTGCTCATAGCTCTGAATAGCTGTTGTTGCCAAGCCAGTTAACCGTAAATACTATTCAGAGCTATGAGCAACGTCGACACGCTGCATGAGAAGATCAGCTTTTTTTCAAGTCTGCCAGTGGATCCTAACAGCGCGGAACAGTGTGACAGAATCCACCATCACCAAGGGCTTCCGAAAGTCTGGGATAGTACTAGATTAAGGGGACAGCGTAATGCGTGTTTTTGTGTGCGTGTTTTTGAGGTTTGCAAGATAACTCTGCTGTCCGGAGTCTGCATTTGGGTCCTTGAACACACCACATCATGTACGGTACCTTCATGGCTGAATAACAACGAATGGCTGAGATAAAGCAGACTATCATCATACCAGCCATTGTAAACACAATTATACATGAACTAAGATCATATCTGGAAGATATCTAGAAGATTTGCCACAATTGTGGCCAACAATCAACAAACTGTGATCGCTGTATGGCGCTCTCTCCGCCGTCTCACCATGGAGCATATGGAGCAGTTTTCTCCGTGACAAATGCTTTCAACAACACGCTGAATGCTACACTTTTCTAAACATTGTCCTAACTGTACCACTAACTGATCCACTGGCAGACTTGAGAAAAAGCTGATCTTCTCATGCAGCGTGCGTGTCTACGTTGCTCATAGCTCTGAATAGCATTTACGGCTAACTGCAGACTGCTACGAGCAACAAGTTATTGCCTCGTTGCTTTTAGATTCTAATGAGAAGACACGCTGCTTCGTTTCACTTCTTCTGTTTGGTAGCCGTGAGAGACCTTAGTCTGTAAGTATGTCTGCATGAAAATATGTACGAAGATATATTATATTCGCTAATGCTAATCGCGGTTAGCATTATGTGAGGCGGAGCCGTTTCAACAACAGAAACAGGCCGTGCAGAGGATAAATATATAAAAACTCTTTTCTTGTTTTGACGCTTTCCCCATTGGCCGTAATGTTAAAATTAGCTTAGAAGCTAGCAAGTCGGACATGTACGGTACCTACAGTTTCATGATGTGGTGTGTTGAAGGACCCAAATGCAAACGCAGGACAGCAGAGTTATATTGCAAACCAAGATGATTTATTTCTCACTCAAAAACACGCACACAAAAAACTCTTGGAACAAGTTTTGTAGAACTGGAAAAAAAAAAAAAAATGGAAAAAACGGTAATACCGTAAGTCAACTAGGAGGCGTCTCCACGTGCTCCGCACAGGTCCAAGCCGGGAAGTGGCTTATGGTAATCCCTCTGATCCGAGCCGGAAAGTGGCTGGATAGACACAGGATCGCTATTGATCGCTGTCGCTATCACCTTCGTCCTCCTGTGCACTAAAACCATCAAAGTCATCTTCTTCAGTGTCGGAATTGAACAGCCTCAGAATTGCTTCGTTCGTGCTTTCAGTCAATCTTTCGTCAGTGTCACTTTGCTCCCGAGGCAAATCCGCCCTTGCGCTGTCATCATCTCGCAGTAGTCCAGCCTTTCGGAAGCCGTTGGTGATAGTGGATTCTTTCACACTGCTCCACGCTGTTAGGATCCACTGGCAGACTCGAGAGAAAGTTGCTCTTCGCATGCGGCCAGTTTTTGTGAAGGATTTCTCTCCGTCAGTCATCCAAGCCTCCCACTGAACTCGGAGTGCCACCTTAAATGAACGGTTCACACGAATGTCAAGGGGCTGCAAATACTTTGTTGTGCCCCCAGGAATCACAGCTAGAATAGAGTTTGTCGTCTTGATGGCTGCTTTAACAGAATCCGTTATGTGGGCTCTCATGCTGTCCAAAACTAGCAATGTCGTTTTTCTGTGAAAAAATCCCCCTGTTCGCTTCGCGTAGCATTCCGTCAGCCATTCCTTCATTACGCTTTCTATCATCCACCCTTTCTTGTTCACTTTCACGGCGATTCCTTTCGGGAATTTTTCTTTCGGCATTGTCATCCGCTTAAAAATCACCATGGGTGGAAGCTTTTGTCCGGATGCTGTGCAGCCCAGAACACACGTGATGTCGTCTGGTCCAATGGAATTTTCGGTTATATGTCTTTATCATATTAAAATAAAAGTCCGAAAAAAAAGGCCGTGCAACATCATCATACCAGCCATTGTAAACACAATTATACATGAACTAAGATCATACAAAACATTTATTTCTCTCACTCAAAAACACGCAAACAAAAAAACTCTTGAACAAGTTTTGTAGAACAAGTTTTGTAGAACTGGAAAAAAAAACTGGAAAAAAAACTGGAGAAAAAACGAGTCTGCATTTGGGTCCTTGACACACCACATCATGAACCGGGGCAAATCTGCCCCTGAGCTTGCGTTGTCGTCCTCATTACGCTGTCCCCTTAATCTCGTACTGTTCCAGACTTTCAGAACCCGTTGGTGAAGGTGGATTCTGTCACACTGTTCCGAGCTGTTAGGATCCACTGGCAGACTTGAGAAAAAGCTGATCTTCTCTGCTCATAGCTCTGAATAGCATTTACGGCTAACTGGCTTGCTGCTGTTAGACCAGAACCAGAAGTTGCGGTTGTTGTTGTGGTGGAGAAAAGCTACGGAAAAACCCGTATATAAAGCGCACCGGACTATAAGCCTCAAAGCGTGGGGTAAAAAGTAGCGGCTTATAGTCCGAAAAGTACGGTATATTCAGGTGTGACATCATGCGATCTATTGGTCTTCCCCCTGGAAGAACTCTGCACCATGTTTGTGAGAAGGGTGGGGTGCAGAGTTCTTCCCCGGGCGGTTTAGTTAATTTCCTTGGTTCGATACCGGGCGTCAGCCTCTGGTTCTAAAAAGTGAAGATAATGCTGAAGTGCCTTTTTAAAACCCGCATTCTGTCACATGGCAAGCAGAGGGCGACTCCTCTGGTTACAAAAATAAGTCAGATTGTATTTGTCTTTGAGAAAATGACTCTACTTCTCTCTTGATTTATTACCTCAGTAAACATTGTAAACATGAGTTTATGGTCTCAGTCTCTAGTTTCAAGTATTCTTCAATGCAGCATGATGTTCATTTAGTACATGATGGTCCATTTAGAGTCAAATAGACCATAAAGCAGGGGATGCTTTAGGGCGAGGCTACTGTGATTGACAGGGTGCTACCACAACGTTGTCCTGTCTGGTAGTTGTCTGTGTTGTCGTCTGAAAACTCTAACCCTTTCACAGTGTTTTCAGTACATGAAAGATAATTGTAACATTTTGGTTGCCGAAAAATGTCTTATTCGGTGTACGGTTGTACTTAGCTCCCCCCTTTCGTATCAGCTCTGGTTGCGATTGCAAAAAGTGTCTGTTGTTGAATCAAACATAGTTAAACCATGCTAGTCAGGTTAACCATAGATGTATAGTACAAATAGCAAGAGAAACCAGAGCTGGAAGAGCCTCCACTGTTTCAATCCTTCTGGTTTCCCAATAAGTTACGGTAGCACTGGCTAAATAGTGGTGGAATGGACAGAAACGGCGTGCTATAAATTGTTCAGCTGAAGTTGTGGATGTCTCTGGAAACATGTAAGCATGCGAAACCCTTTGTGACAGCATTCCCTTGAATGCATGTATGTAGGGTATGAGCTCTGCTGGAATGTTCCTTCATGTATGTAGCAGTCGGTATGCTTCAGCTTGCCCCTTATAAATCCACACTATCTGCAGGAATTATCCTTTGCCTGACAGTCACATGCTTATATTTTGTTTTGGTGTGCATTACTTTTATATTCATATCATATATTTAAAATATATCTTATGAACACTAATGCTCTCATTTTACATCAAAAGTCTTCTTATAAAAGTGAAAGAACCTGCACGTGTGTGTAGATATACTAAGAGTGATATACCATGAATATCTGCCTTGAAAGAAATGTTATTGGCGAGTGCACGCATGGTGGTGTCTTACCTCGGCATACATTACTGTTCATGTTCATTTGATCTTTCACGCTTCACTTAAGGCTTACTGGCAGTGATGATTGAATAAACTAGCAAGGGCGTTTCTCCCCAAGCATTCTAAAGCGCATCTGATGCAGTAATTTCCATCGCGGCGTGTGATTAGCAGCTTGGTAATTAACAGCCAACGGTTTTAACTTCACCAGCTTCACGTGACAAGGCAAACACAACACAACACCTCTTTGTAACAGAGAACTCGTCTAGTGTGGGAACAAGCAACTTCCTCCTTGTTTTGTTCCTCAATCAAACTGTCATTCTCATTCTCACTCAGATATGCATATGGAGTCATAGCGTAAAAGAATAAGAAAATAAATGTGGAGGGGTAACAGTAGGAAGAGGAAATAATTCAGACTAAATAAGTAATTAAAAAATTGTTGAAATAAAAATAAATAGCAAATGTGGAAACATAAGAAGAAATACATTATAATAAATAAATGTGGAAATATAAGACAAATAACAATTGTTTTTATTTCTGTATATATTTATTTATATAAATTATTTAAAAACACATATGTTTTTTATTTTCAGTGTATATATATTCATATTTCCGTATGACTCCACACTGTATTATGTAATGATAAAATATAGCACAAGATATTTCCAATATGGCTGTAGGTCTAGATATGTCATCTCCCAAATTACACCTTAACTCATAATTCTCCAATAATAGGCACCACTAAAGTGGCCACTAAATCAAATTGCATAGTTACATATTGAGTAACTGCCTGAGATGAGGTTGAGGTCTTTCTGAGCTTGAGAATGTGTCTGCGGCTGACCAGCAAAACCACCAGTCCCACGCTCAGCCTCACACATCACACAGTCAGCGGCTTCCAATCAAACAGCTGGCCTGTAGGTCAAAGCAGTAGTCTGTGAGAACACAAGCTGTGGATGAAACGCAATCAAATATCCAGCATGTGAGATCGGAGGAGAGCGCCCCACCGTAGACGGGCTCGTCTCCCTGCGTAGAGACCCGACGATGAATTATTCAGGTGTGCATTGGCCTAATGTGAACCTTGATGAAAGTCGATTTTAGATTAACAATATGTCGACACTGTCCTTTTGCTCTGAAGCAGAGATCCAGTGGGACATGTGGGGCAGGCCTCATTGGGTGAAAACACACTGCCCTCTGTTGGTCCAGAAACATTCACTGGCTCCAGAATGTGACCACACACACACACACACACTCTCCATGTCACACAAGCCTTAGAATCTTCCTCGTACCATTATTAAAAAATCATATAGCCATTCACTTAAATGAGGATATCAGTGGCATCGCAGGGTCAGCCTGGTCAGTTTGCATTAACTGGGCTTTCTGATGAAGGTAATGAAACGTGTGTGAATGTGAATGTCATTTTGGGGACTTTACAAGCCAAAAATCTGGTTAGTTGAAGCCCGGGCTAAATGTCTGTCAGGTGGGGATGTTACAATTTGGGATTATTGACAAATATGTAATGACTTTATGGGTCAAACTGCCCAACTTTTTCAGGAAGTAAAGTTTTCCAGGAAGCTCAAATGCTCATTCAAAATTATCTTGAAAGCAACAACACATATATATGTTGCTTTAAGGATCCTTTTTGAATATATATATATATATATATATATATATATATATATATATATATATATATATATATATATATATATATATATATATATATATATATATATATATATATATATATATATACTACCACTTGGGGATGGCATACACAAGCTGTAAACACAACATTGACATATAAAGAATGAATAATTCAATAAAAAATAGATAAATGTGGAAATATAAAGACAAATAACGAAATATAGCAAGTGAGCATGTATCCGTTCATTGATTTCATCATGTATCTACATGTTTTTAAGTTTTTATTGATTTAGAAATTTGGGATTGTATATGTAATGATTTTGTGGGTTGAACTGCATGTTATTAGGTAGCAGTTTGTGCCCATTTAACAAGATCTTTTTTTGGACACTTGGGGACCAACAAGCTGTGAACACAACATTGACATTTAAAGAATAAATAATTAAACAAATAAAAGAAGAAATAAATGTTGAAATATAAAGACAAATAACAAAATATAAGAAAATTACATTTTCATTAATTGTATTATGTATTTGTTTATTCCAGTATATATTTAATATATTTATTTACATATTTCTTAAATATATATTTATTTGGGGAATTTGGGATTTTTGACAAATATGTGACAACTGCACAACTTTTTGCCACGAAGCTCAAGTGCTCATTGAACAGGATTGCTTGGAAACAACATGAACAGATTTTCTTTCTGGCCACTTGGGGAAAGCGTAAACAAGCTGTAAACACAACAGTGACACGTAATCAGCCAACAAAGCTGATGGAGGAAAAGCTTGCGGTTGGAAGCTGAGCTCTAATGAGGTGGGCTCATCATGAAGGTGTCATTAGGGGCAGGCTGCTGAGGCTCTGCAGCAGATGTGAGGCAGGATGGCCTGAGGGGGGAGACAGTGGCCACCGAGAGGGGGGGGGGGGGTGGCTCTGTGACAACATTCCCCTCCAATCACTCACACAGGCTGGCACGCCAGCACTCTCCTGGCCTCTCTGCTGCTGCTCAGAAGTGATTAGTAAACCGATGAGACAATCTGCAAAATGGCTTTGGTCACACAGAACTCACCCCCCATAATGTGCCGTATCGTGTACCACACCGAGCGATCTTGTGATTGAATTGCCGCTTCAGAGCTTCTTTTCCCATCCTGCTTCTCGTGTTTTCCCGACTGCAAGCCGGGTACTGCAGTTATTGGAGTGATGTGTTTGTGTTCGGGGTGTAACAATACGCGTATTCGTATTGAACCGTTCGGTACGAGGCTCACGGTTCGGTACGCATGACGAACCGAACAATACGTTTGAATAAAAAAAATAAAAAAAACATTTTTTTTGTTTTAAACCTTTATTTAACCAGGTAGTCCCATTGAGATAAAAACACCCCTAGTTTGTGTGTTTGTTGTTTTGAGCGCTAGGCTGTTTTCTCTCTCTCTCTCTGATAAGGAGGATCCTCCACTTCTGGGCCCTAATGCCCGCCTTTCATCTGATGCCGTAGCAATATGACTTTATAAAACAACTCTTTTAAATTTAAACAATCACAATATAATGCAATATATTGAATAGTATCCTTCGTGTCGCGTATCGTATCGGTGATCGGTATCGTCAGATTTTTGCCAATTCACAGCCGTAGCCTCAATGTCCCATAGTTGTAATGTACCAAATGCCGTGTGGTAAACAAGGTTCGAGGTTCCTTCTGCTAAGAAAAGTTCAGGAAAATAAGATACTTTCATTTCAAGTGTTTTGTGCATCACTGCTTTATCATTTTTCATAGGTCACGCGACTGTGGCTAGGTGGATAGCAGGGCCGTCTTTCAATCAGAGGGTCGGCGGTTCAAACCCCAGCGCCGGCTCTGCTAGTCACATGTCGATGTGTCCTTGAGCAAGACACTTAACCCCAAAATTGCTCCCGTAGTTGTGCCTACGGTGTAGAGATGTGATAGACTCTGAATTGTGAGTCGCTTTGGAAAGAAGTGTCTGCTAAATGACTGTAATGTTATTTGGAATAAGATTGCAATTGTTCTATTACACACACACGAAATGTTTTACATGCTTGACATTATCCCAGCAGACATGTCCAGCAGTACTCATCATGAACTTGTCTCCTCCGCTATAAGCAGTTACATAACGGGCCGTTAGGCTCACTCGGCTAGGATTAGTGGTGGTGGGTGAAATCTCTCGGCAAGAGACGGAGGCATCTCCCGTTTCTAGACGTGTGCTGCCTAGTGATGTTGGTTCTCCTGTGAATCAAAGTTCGGGATATCTTGTGACCAAAATATTTGCTCAAGATTAGGGCTGCAACATCGTTGTGTCGCGCAATTATTACGCCACTCAATAAGTCGTGGAGATGTTTGAGTATAAAAAATAAAAATAAAAAGAGCGGAGCAGAGCGGAGGTCGAGGAAAGACCATCGGAGAGACCTGTAACGTTCTGAAACACATGGCGGAGTACGACCTAATGGCGTGTTCACAGGTCTAGCCGGGGACTATTTGTGGATGCGCCGGAGAGGGGGCCGGAGAGGGGGGCCGGAGAGGGGGCGTGGCTTATCGCCCTGAAAGCCGTTCAACTGTCCGCCATTAACCATGGAAAAAATAACCTATTTCTGCTTAGTACGTGTTGTGGAAGCCACAGATATCCCGGGAAACTAAACGCCGTCATGTCTGGTTCATAACATTGTCCAGAGGAGCTCTGTGGATTGTATCGAGCTGTATTCACTGTGTCTAGCAAGCCACACGTCGCTCAACGGCAATAAACCGACAAAAAGGGACTCCGAAATAACTACGTAATGATGCCGATTTGTAGGCTACTTGTCTTCTTAATGGAGCTCTGATGGATCGGTGCTAGGCTAAGCTAACATTGTAGCAGCTCCACCAACACTCAGAATAACGTCATCTAGACGTAAATACGGCAGCGTCTATTCATTGTTTGTACCATATGGTTTACACACACACATGTATACACATAGTTTGGTCCAGTCTCTATTGATATGAGGTATCGTAGAGCTCTGGGTGAACACAGCCAGCTTGACAAGCATGACAAGTTAGCGTTAGCTCGTTAATAACAGTAAACTAAAGACACGTTTTTATTCATTCGCCTGTTTTGGCTCATTAATAATATATTAATATTAAGATTCATCGATTAATCGAAAAGATAATGGCCAGATTAATCGATTATTAAAATAATCGTTAGTTGCAGCCCTACTCAAGATCCCAACCAGTGTCCATGGACTCGCTGGAACAAGCTGGTTTCCATATTTACGGTCTGTCTTCCTGTCTCAGCTGTTGTTGCATTTGGTCTGTTAGCGACTGGGAGGATCTCGCGCTGGGAGGCTTCTGCCGGAGTCCAGACTATTGAGGATGTCCTCCCTTAGCGCTGTCCCGAGGCTCCTTTCGGTCGTAGCGGACAGACATAGGCGCTTAATGCGCACTACAGTCGCTAAATCCTAGTTCGGTTCCCCAGAGTTTAATTCCCAAAGATGAATCAAATAGCCACTCGGCTCTGTAATGTCTCTAAAGCTGTGTGATGTTTGTACTGTAGCAGCAAGATGACGGCCCCTCGGGAGTTTTACTCATCTCCTGCTGTCCAGGGAGGGGTTTGGCAAATCAAAATGTACACCATGCAGTGAGTACATGCAGCATCTGATGCAGCACTATTCATCAAACTGACACACTCCCTGTACATTGTCTCGCTGGCTGTGAGCACACTGGAAAACACCTGGATCATTCGCTAAGGCTAGACAGAGCACCGGGGGAAAGGGACTCGCAGACTTTGACATCGCCTTTGTCATGACTGCTGTAAAGGCCTCGACTGTGATTGATGGTTCAGCACCTCCATCCGACTCAACTCTTGTCAGGCCGAAAAGGTTTCAGTCATTTACACACAATGCGTGTTCCTGTGAGGGACGGGCGGCCAAGCGTGATACAGGCAAAGCATATTCGGCAGGACATGTTATCTGGTGTGAGCGCTGGTGCGGCTTTTTTATTCCGCTGCTAGGCAATGCGTTCCACCTTCCTATTTCCAGTGTTTGTTTTCTATCTCCTTGATTAGGGGCCTACATCATCCAGGACGCTCCACAACTTTGCTGTTGTGCTGCAGGTGTGGTTGAAATGCTGCCGGTGGATCTTTAAACCAGCTCATCTGCTGGCTTGACACGTTTTAAACTGGAAAGAGAAAAGGTCATCTCACTGCAAACGTAGAAAGTCTCCTCTTTTCCTGACGGGCTCTGTAGTGTCACTCTGCTGAATTGCTCCTCTTCGATAGTGCTTCTTTACAAGTAACAAGTTAACACCAGATTCTTTCTGCTGAGACAGGTCCATTAATAACAGGCGCTGAGGCACTTTGCCACTTAATATGGGGCTGTTGGTCTGTGTGCTGCTGTTTAGGTTGATGGTTACCCTACTTTACAGGCAGGGGATGGAATTTGGTACTCAAAGAACTGTCTGTCACTGAAGATCTGAATCCCTCCATGCAAGTGTAAACTTTATTCAGTAGCTGGACTGTTTTACTTCAAGACAGATTAAATAGGTGTTCAGATTATTTACATGGGGGTTAAGCTTTGGCCCAAAAGATTCTTGCATTGTGTTCATGGGTGGGAAGTAGGTGAGGGATCATGTCTTCATGATGGCGATCCCGATGGCTAGCTGGGGCACCAGCATGCAGATGAAGTGAACTGCCGACAGTTGTGCCTGAACTGGAGGTTAGGACCACAGCAAGGGCCCGGACACAGTTAAAGGGATGAGAACATGCTCACAATGACGAGGCTAACGTGCAGATATTTAGCTGGTGTAATGTGTATCGTCCTCGCCATTAGCTTAGCATGTTACCATGCTTACATTTTGCTAATTAGCACTGAACGCAACTTACAGTTAAGGCTGATGGGAAGTTAAGTTTTGAACGGATTTGGTCATGAACCTATTGGACGAACCTAAAATGTTGAACTGAGCAAGATGAAATGTCTGGAGATCACCAAACATGTTACGAGTCACCCTGAGGGGAATGTGAATGTCTGTGCCGATGACGATCCATCAACTAGATGTTCATGTATTTCACTTAAAACCACAAATGTCAACCTCATGGTGGCGCCAGAGGTAAGGTCAGCAGGTGGCATCCTCTGAGGACCATGAATGTCTGTACTAATGTCATGGCAAACCATCATATCGTTGAGATATTCAGTCTTGAGTGAGTTTGTTAATCCCACCATGATTTCACACTACAGCTACAGAACACAAAAAGCTTCCACATGAACTGCTGAGCTTGGTCTACGTTACTTCATTATTTATTTAGCTTTACTGTTTTTGAATAACCGTTCGAACTGGCCTTCACCCTTTCACTTAGCTTTTCAGTTTTTTCCGGTTTTCTGCTGAAAAAAAAGTGTTTAGTTACTCTTTAATGTCGTCTCTGCTCACTAAAGCTCGACTACCATGTGTGCCAGTATTAAACGTGATTAGGCCTGTACCTGCAGAGTCATTTACACAGCGGTCCATTAGCTGCAGAGGACTCATTCGCTCTGGATGAGAAGCGCGGAGCCGATTGGATTCCCTCACGCCTTTCCCTCTGTGGACCTGCCCTCAACACAGCCTCTGGTTTCCATAGAGACCTCCAGGCCAATCCCCTCTCCCCTCCTCAGTACAGTGGTACAGCGAGCCAATGCAATGAAACCAGACGCGTTGAAGCTCCACGTAACAGCCAATTGAGCTGGAAGAAAATAGTGTACAGAGGGAGTAAAACACGAATAGATGTTGACCATATGATTAAGTAGACTTAATGGGTACATAGGGCGAGACTTTGTACATGGATATAGATGAAGCAGGTTAAATACAGTAGAGAGGTTGTGCTTTGGCTGCGGCTAATGAGATGTGTGGCTGGTCCCGGTTACAGCATGAGACTGCTGTATGTGAGCCAATCGTCTCCACTGTGACCAAGCTTGAACGAGCAGCACGCCAAGTCAGGGAGTGTGTGTGTGTGTGTGTGTGTGTGTGTGTGAGTAGGTTGGTGAACTAGGGAGCTTTAACTGTATAACGGTCGGTGTTTGCCTCAGCTTTCTGCTCTCCTGCTCCCCACAGACCAGACACAGAAGTCCCCAGCTCTGCCTTGACTCATAGACGCCACCATCAATTGTGAGTACTTGAGTAAATGTTGCATGCTGGGGGATTACGAGGAATGAGGTGGTAGTCGAGGAAGAGCCGACAGATTTGGCCGCAAACAAATGCTGTAACAGTGGAAAAATGCTCACCGAGCTATTTATGTGGTGATTTTAAAGACAGAAATAATAGAAAATGTATTGGGATACTGTCGTTTTGTGTGTGTGTGTGCTGCCCTGTGCACGTGCATGTATTGTGTGTGTGTCCATGTTGCTGTTGTGTCAATGCTACCGTGGACTCATCACAGACTTTTTCTGCTGCACCAACAGAAGTAAAAGGTGAACGGTATTTGCGTAGCACTGATGATGTCACACCGGCTGAGCTATTTTTAGAAAGGGGTCTGAAGAAGGCAGGCTTTCCCCCCCCCCTCTTTCCTAGAGTGTTATTATTATTCAAAGGCTTTCATCAGTGCGTCCTCTTCTCTCAGCCTGTTTTGGTCAATTTGGATCCCTCCAATTGCAGCCTGTCACGGTAGTTGGCCCGCTCCATGCATATACACATAGTCACTTTACGGATGTTTTCTCCTCAACACACAAACTGTAATTACGTGACTCCTGTGAGACCTGTGAAATACACTCAGAATATTTTACAATCTGTTTTACAGAAAACATACAGAATTTCCTGCAGGATAACAACTCCTAAACATTTCTGCTCAGATGAATGAATGCTCAGATGCTTCTAGCTATGCCAATATTAATGAAGGTGATCATTATTAATAAGGAATCTGCATAAAATCTGAAATTATTCATGAATTCAAGATGAAGTCCACACTTACTGTACCTGAGGATTTGTGTAGCGTTTCATGCATCAGGCTTATATGCAACCGACTCACCACAAAAAATGTTGGCGTTGAACAATTATGCAAACCTGATACTTTGAATGTCGAAGTTTCTGAATGAAAAATATGTTTCATAAACATGTTTGGCATCAGGCTTGAACCATGCTTGCAGAAATGCACGATGACACATGGTTATCATTGTGAAAGGGTTCAGGCAACAATACTACTCAATTAAGGATAGAAAAAAGATCATGGTTTGAGCTAAATGAATAACGTCATCTAACAACGTTATCATGTAACAGCGTTATCATGTAACAACGTTATCATGTAACAACGTTGTCATGTAACAACGTTATCATGTAATAACGGTATCATGTAACAACGGTATCATGTAACAATGTTGTCATGTAATAACGGTATCATGTAACAACGTTGTCATGTAACAACGTTGTCATGTAATAACGGTATCATGTAATAACGGTATCATGTAATAACGGTATCATGTAATAACGGTATCATGTAATAACGGTATCATGTAATAACGGTATCATGTAACACCATTATCATGTAATAACGGTATCATGTAATAACGGTATCATGTAATAACGGTATCATGTAATCACGGTATCATGTAATAACGGTATCATGTAATAACGGTATCATGTAATAACGGTATCATGTAATAACGGTATCATGTAACACCATTATCATGTAATAACGGTATCATGTAATAACGGTATCATGTAATAACGGTATCATGTAATAACGGTATCATGTAATAACGGTATCATGTAACACCATTATCATGTAATAACGGCATCATGTAATAACGGTATCATGTAATAACGGTATCATATAATAACGGTATCATGTAATAACGGTATCATGTAACACCGTTGTCATGTAATAACGGTATCATGTAATAACGGTATCATGTAATAACGGTATCATGTAATAACGGTATCATGTAATCACGGTATCATGTAATAACGGTATCATGTAATAACGGTATCATGTAATAACGGTATCATGTAATAACGGTATCATGTAATAACGGTATCATGTAACACCATTATCATGTAATAACGGTATCATGTATCATGTAATAACGGTATCATGTAATAACGGTATCATGTATCATGTAATAACGGTATCATGTAATAACGGTATCATGTAATAACGGTATCATGTAATAACGGTATCATGTAATAACGTTATCATGTAATAACGTTATCATGTAATAACGTTATCATGTAATAACGTTATCATGTAATAACGTTATCATGTAATAACGGTATCATGTAACAACGTTATCATGTAATAACGGTATCATGTAACAATGGTATCATGTAATAACGGTATCATGTACTAACGGTATCATGTAACAACGTTGTCATGTAACAATGTAACAGGACAAATGTAACAACGTAACGTACATAAATAAATAACAGGACTTTTTTAGGTAACAAGCATAATAACGTGATGCGACAACAGTAACAATGTAACAAGCGTAAATAAATAACAACCGCCGTTAGCGGACTTGCTCATGTAACAAGTGCTTCAACGTACTGAAACAACCACAACAACCTATCTCGTGTAAATAAGCGACAACCTCCTTTAGATTACTTTTCTATGCAACAGCCGTTGTAACATAACTCGTGCAAATAACGAACAACCGTCCTTAATTTCGTAACGTTAAGTAATAAGTACAACAACGTAACCTAACAACGTAAGAACAAAACTAGTGTAAATAAACAACAACAGCTCTGAGCTGGGTTTTTTTGGGACTGGGCGTAAAGTCAACGTTCATCTGTTGTTTCATTTGGGACACAACAGCCTCCCTGGTCAAAGTCCTGTGTTTATTTGACTCGTCCACCCCTCCAGTGGACTTGTTATACTCATTATTATACCACATCATTTTTAATAATGCCAGCTTGACTACTACCGCTATTGAGAGAATGCAAAAAATAGCAAAGAACTTTGACATTCAACGTATCCATTGATTGCAGGAACGTACAATGCTAAACTCTTGTATTGGCGCCTGGGCTCTTTATGTGATACTGTAGTGCACTTTATTTAAAGTGTCTGTGTTGGGAAGCCGACTAAAATGTGCTGTATCATTCTCAGTGGTACCAGGCAGCAGGCGAGTCATACTTTCTGCTTCACTGGTGCTGGATTGCATAAGAAAGCAGGAGCCTCCATCTGTTCCAGCGAGGGCTTGCCTGCGCTAAGCAGGGTTTTCATCATGTTACCCAGCAGCCCCTCCCCACATGAGAGAGTGTCACAATAAACGTTGGTTTGACCGGTTTCTGGTATTTTCCTGTCCGGTTTGAAGCATCCTTGCAGAATAGGAAGGCGTCCATGTTTTGATACAAAGCTGATGTCTCTTGTCCCAATAATGAGACGGCAAGACCGAGTGGATCTGTGAAATATTCTGCTGCTCCTAAGTAGATGGTGACGTGTTTGGTGCTGTCTTTCTCATGAGGATACATTCATACGTAGCTTGCAACTGCTGGCCGGATCCATTTCTGGCACCTAAGGTGCATGTTGTAGTCAAGAGTATCTTTGTCTTGTTTTGGAGACACTTGCTCCCCCGGTCTTTGACTGGCTGTAATCAGCTTCTCATCCATTTTGCTCTTGCTAGACAGAGCAGAACTAATCCAATCTGTAGTGACACAAGGAAGTGTGGAAATCTGATTGGGGAGATACTCTTCTCTCCCGTCAAGCTTGTTGAATGTCCAGACACTGGCTGGGTTTCTGTGGTCATCCATCTCTGCAGCAAATAACTGGACCTGTAAGGACTTGTTGTGTTTCAGGCCCTTCATAGCGATACCACAATGGAATCAAGTAAAAAGCCCTTCATTTGTCATATTTATGTGATTGTCAATCTTTGAAATGATTCTGATCCTGACACAAATAAGTGTTTGGTGTAAAGACTGTTGCTTCAGCGTCGCATGGGCACCGTTACATTTGCGGTCTGGACCCGGGTTCAGTCTCTCATGTTAAAGTACTGATTCCAAACAAAAGACGAGTTTCACTGCTGCGTCTCCAGTTTTGGAGTTATTTATGCTTTCAGACAAAAAACAAGGGATAAAAGAAGGCAGAATATTTTCAGGAGTTAACCTGATAAAAATGTAATAATTTCTGGCTCTGAAAAGCAGTGGAGGAAATGTCGAGATGTGTACTTAAAGTGAGACTAACGGTAACACATTCCCCCTCTTCCAATTGAAAAGTTCATAGTTTGCTAATGATGGCAACATTTATATAGATATAGCAACTGACATCACTGAGTCAGTTTATAATTGCTACTTGTGGCCAGACACTGAACTACATTAGCATTCATTCTTAGTCGTGTTTCTGGCCACCCAACGAAAAACAGTCCAACATTCACGATACGTCCGTAGTTTAAATAACGTAACAAACGTGCAGATTTTAAGCCAAACCACGTTGTTTTACCAAACCTAACCATGTAGTTGTGTTGCGTTGTTGTTTTGCTTTGTTTCAATTCACGATGGTAACCACACGGTAACCACACGTTAACTACACGGTAACCACACGTTAACTACACGGTAACCACACGGTAAAGCTGTGTTTCCCTCGAAACGTAATTGAGAATGCAGTTTAGTTGTATGGGAACGTAATTTTGTCGAAAACAGGGTTTCAAAAGGTAGATGAGAACACTGGAAAGCCAGATCTTAGGCCTGGTTCTTAATTGACTTATCCGGTTAAATAAAGGTTAAACGATATCAATGAACTGTAATAAGATAAACGCTTGTGGGGCTGCATAGCCAGTTAATATTTCTCTGGTGGTTCGTCACTATGATCGGCCCCTTTAAATGTGCAGCTCGTCATTCGATCTATTGCTGGTATTAAGATATTGAGTACTGCAGCTTTAACTAGACTTCTCTAAGAAATGGAAGTCTCTGATGTTAACGTTGTGAGTTTACGATACAAAGTATCTACCGGCTGCATTTTGTGGTTATTTCAGGCTGCAGGACGCCATCGGAGCAAAGCAGCAATATTATGGCAACGTTTCCCGACAAGGCGATGAGGTAATTAATGTGTAAGTGCTCTTCAGAGGAGTACTTAACAATTAGACTCGAACGGCTGTTAATTATTGAGAAACTGTGCTGTCAGATAGTGAATGGCATGAATGCGGTTAACACAGGGCGATGCCATTCATCTTCCTGTGTGTCTTAACTGTGCGTGTCTACTGTGGCTCAGTAGGGTCCACATACATCACTCACCATGACAGCAATATCAAATAAAGCAGCTGGAGCTGCAGCTCCAGAGTGATTGATTGGACTTCATTGGAAACTTCGTTGTCAGCATGTTCCCACAGAGCGCGTTGCAGGTCCTTTAGTTATCAACATTGTTCCCAATCTACTGACATGACAAAGGGTAAATCCAGCCACCGACGTCTGCCCACTTCTCACAGCACAGCAGGTCGGCAACACAGTAATTCCAGCTGGAAACCGTCAGAATCAACAGTGACCTCACCTAAGCGTCGTCATCGCCATAAAAAATGTGGAAGCCATAACTAGATCTGTTATTTTGTGTGTTCCCTCTCTCCTGCCACCACTGTTTGAGTTGAATTGATCTCATTGTAAAGTGTCTTTCATGGCAGCGCAGCCGAGAGTGCCGGAGATCAAAGCGGCGAATTTCGGGCGGCCGGTAGTGCCGCGCTAAAGCTGTATACCTGCACAACACACACACACACACACACACACACACACACACACACACACACACACACACACACACACACACACACGTGATGATTGCCCTGTTGTGCTCTGCAGTCAGGCTGGAGCTGTCATTTATTGGCTGTGCTTGCATGCGGAGGGGGATAACGTTACAGCTCCCTGTCAGAGAGCCGGCTGTCTGCTTCAAATGGCAGTTAGCATCACGAGCTACCACATCCTCTGTTGTGCAATTCCTCAGCTCCGCCCGGCCCTTTGTCTTTTATCTCTTAAAAGCAGGTTATTTTTGACAGAGGGATAGACCTCTGCTTGATTAGGTTTTGTAGCTCATCTAGACGCGTGGCCTTCCTATCATCTGATGATTATCACCACCTGTGATACTGCTCTCAGGTGCTGGTGCATAAATGAAGAGAAAACAGCCTGACATTTGGGACTTCCACATGGCTTCTGCCCGCTGTGCAACCAGGTCGTCTTTAGATTACAAATCACTCAAATCACAGTCAAAACCTTGCAGAGATAAATTGACTTCGTCAGCACAAAAATCACATAGACGGCAACTTGGGTGCTATCAAATCTTTGTGCTTACGGAGGAATTTTGGAAGACGGCTGCCTTACTGCTTAGTAGCTGTTGGCCAGTTTCATGTGCGTGTGATGCAAAATCTGTCTCTGCATACAAAGCACTGTTTACATGGAAGAGATCTTTATGTTTTTAGAGCTTCTTTTTCACTGAAAACAGCTGCCTGCTGCATCCAAAAAGATAAACAATGAGCTTAAACTCCCTTCAACACGCTGAGACAAAACCTGAGATACAGAACAGAGAAATGATCCTTGATACTGTACCTAACAGACACAGGAAGCTGGATGAATATTTTGCTCGTCCATTTAGACACGGCCAGGTTCGTCTTCTTGCTGGCAGGGAAGTTGGCACTGTTTCCTGTGAAGGGTTGCTGTAAATATTGGGGTCACACCGTTCTCACTTTTTTCGTGGAGCCCCGCCCTGGACAGCAGTGCTGATTAGAGAGAGCCATCAATGAGCCCGACCAGAGGCTGTCATTTCCAACAAGTTACACACAGAACCTCGCTACATTTGCCATTCATGATTTCTATTTTCTACTATGCATTGTGCCTGCATTGACCGAAATGAGCTGTCACGTGTGCGTGCGGTTTATGTAACTCAAATCTTGCATTGGCCTTTTGCTAGTTGGCAGAAATACGTTTTTGTGAGTGCTCTAATGACTGTATTCTTGAAACAGTAGCCTTATGTTGTTATTTGGACTTTCTGAGGCTAATGCATATTCATGCATGGCGCCGGTCTGTACCTGTCAGCTTGGAGGGCACACATTCCTGACAGTATAGGATTTCTGTCAGAATGTAGTGACGTCCTGTCAATATCACCCTCACTTCCAACGTCTCAGCGTTATGGGCAGTGGCCAAATAAATATGTCACATATGTCATAATGTCGCCATCTGACTTCTCCTTGACTCACTGACCTGAAACCTGATGTGTTTCTTTTGTGTTTGCTCGCCAACATGTGTAATGTCTATCATATTAGGCACATGAGTCTTCTCTGGCTTCGAATGTGCTCAGAGGCAGGATTAATGAAACATCAGTGAGATGGATGGATGATGGATGGATGATAGATGGATGGATGATGAATGGATGGATGATGAATGGATGGATAATAGCTGGATGGATGATGGATGGATGATAGATGGATGGATGGATGAATGGATGGATGATAGATGGATGGATGATGGATGATAGATGGATGACAGATGGATGCATGAATGGATGGATGAATGGATGGATGGATGGATGGATGATAGATGGATGGATGACAGATGGATGCATGAATGGATGGATGAATGGATGGATGGATGATAGATGAATGGATGATGTATGGATGGATGATAGATGGATGATAGATGAATGGATGGATGGATGGATGGATGATAGATGGATGGACGGACGGATTGGATGATGGATGGATGGAAAGAAAGAAAGATATACATGATGGATCGAAAGATGGATGGATGGACGGACAAATATGTTGATGGTTGGATGGATGGTCTGATAGATATATGGATAAATTGATGGATGGATGGATATATAGATGATGAACGGATGGATGGAGGGAGGGAATTTGTGGATATCGCCCTTATGGATAACCTTCTTGCGTCTTCTGATTTTCACCATTTCAAAGGAGTCCAAGATGTGTAATTGCGCCTCTTCTCAGCGTGGGTCTTAGGGTGATAAAACCAGGCCTAACATTATAGTCCATGTGTTTTGAAGCACACTCTAGAAAGGCTGTTCTGGGAACAGTACAGCAGTCAACAAAAGAGAGGTTGAACAGTGTGGCTCCACTGACATTCTGCTTCACCTTTCATCTTGTTTGTGGTGTTGGTCCTAACAGACCCGCCACTCGAAAGTGCTTCAAAGACAGAACCGGACAAAGTGAGGCTCCGATTCTACCCGCCCGAAGCAGTGGAAACTGTCAGAAACTGTAACGGCTGTCTCTGCTTAAGTTCGTGCTTCGTTTTCAGCCACTTGTCACGTGTTGAGGATCAAACTTCAACCAAACCTTCACTGTGCAGCCTGCAAGTAGCTGTATGTATAGTCTGCTCTATACAGCTATAGTTACTTGTGGGCATCCACATTTCATCAGTCTGTATGCATCAGTAATTATGCTGTGATAAACATACTGAATGCATTATTATTTGCTTATAGCACTGTAATATTGTAATAAGCACTCAAACATTCATAATGCTTTACAAGACTATTATAAAGCCTTTTGTGATGACTTATTAGGTCAATTATCATCAAACTTCATAACTGACATTTTCTTTTGCAAGGATGATAGTGTATTATAATTCCATAATTCTCACTATTGTAATAGATTATAATCTTTTAATAATATATCATAATTCATTTTCTCATGCATTCCTCTAATTGCTAAATTAATCTCACTTTTTGCTTCAAGCTATTGAAAAAATATATGATGAAATCTAAACTTTACTGAAAGCAATTAACTTATAATGACACTATAATTCATTAAAACAGTTATTATAATGCATCATTAAAATCGAATGATTTATAGATATGGGAATTATAATACACTATGATTCTTGCCAAAGAAATATGACACTTGATTTTTTAGTTCACTATCAAGTGCTTATTGTTATAGGCAAGGCAAGGCAAGTTTATTTGTGTAGCACATTTCAACAACAAGGTAATTCAAAGTGCTTCACATAAAACCATTAAAAGCATCAAAACATAAGGCAAAAGAAAAGGAGATTTAAAAACAATTAAGAACATTCATTAAAACATTAAAATAAGCATATTTATGAGTGCCTATAACTACGATTAAGGTGTTATATGCAGATTATGAGGCATTATAAATATGTTAATAATGTATTATAGACATACATATTATCACATAATACTAAAGCACTGACGGGGCTATTCTGCTACGTACGGAGTACTTTTTACTTGTGTACCTTAAAAGGATCTGAGTACTTCTTCCACCACTGCTAACAGCTCGATGTGTGTTCATCTAAGAACTGTGCTTCTGTTGAGGATTTGGATGTGCTTCAAGTTTACAAAACATGAAGCTGCTCAGGCATGTTTCTAAAAAGATAAGAAGATAACAGTGTCAAACAGTAAACTTTACTGGAAGTTACATTCATCAAAAAACGACACAAAAAACACGCAAATTAAACAAAAATATATATAAAAAAAATATTTTAAGTCAAAAATTCACATCAAAACACAAAGATGCAGTTTTTAAAAACTGCTCCATTGCTGCAATGTCTTTTTGCATATCTGCCAGTGCTACAGTGGTAATTGCGTAATTGGTTGATGAATGCCATCATTCATTTGAAGAGTATTCTATAGTCACTGATATTCAGCACGCGTTAGCGTCTTTAGGGCAGGAGTCCACCAGAGGGAGCACAGCTCTCAGGGCTTCGCTGCTGTGCTCCCCGGTGCAGAGGAGATCAGCAGCGTCTGCTAACACTGACTGCCTCTTATCGCCGTTCAACGATTATATGTTGACTCTGTCCAGCTGCTCATTAAAAGACCGTCTCTTCACTCTCTTCGCATCATAGTAAAAGTATTCTTTTTTTTCAACATACCCATATGGCCAAAACTGACACGAACGCAAATTCATAGTTATAAATTGAAATAATAGGGGCAATACAATTGCATTGGTACATTATTTGAGCGAATCAAAGGTTGCAGACTTTGATATTCTCTCACCATCATGCTTCATTGCCATTGTGGCAAACATTAGATTTCTACCTTACTTCCTGTTTATGAAGTAATAAGTACATTATTCATTTCAAATCTGTCTAATATGCTGAAGTTGGAGAGAGGAAAAGGATCCGTATTTTTCATCGCGCAACTTTTCGTAAAAACACATCCTAACTGAGCTCAAACCTGTTTCCAAATGTGGAAGTTTGAGTCTGTTCCACAGCGAGGAGGCCAGAGCACGTGTCCGGCTGCTTTGTACAGTCGACACGCTGCAATAAGAAATCTACCAAGACTGGTTTACAATTAAAAGGAATTTAATCCCACTGATGCAAGTACATTATTTACAGTGAAGTACACTATTTCATGAAATATTAAATCAATAAAACCCCGTTTGCAAAAAACTCAACTCAGCTCCTCAGTTATAAAACCCGTCCGTCCTCTGAGAGCCATCACGCGAGAGAGAAAAAGACTTGAAATTAAACCACCCACATCCGTTCGAAACACCTCCTCTTCCGTTTATCCAGATTCCTATTGGCTAACTCCCAGGAGTGTATTCACCTGTCTGCCTTTCTGTCCCTGCGTTTACCAACACATTCAATGACCGTCGGTTACGGTTTAATCCCTTCTATGATCATCCTTCAGTATAAACGTGCAACTTTGGCAAAAGCTTCATGTCTCAAATTCTACTTCTAGCTACTAATCCTAAAACACTTTATGCTTCTCTTAATTATGCATTTCCAAAAACCTTATGATTATGACTAATTATGAATTCTTAAATATGAATCATTGAACACTTTTATTATAGCTACTAAACACACAGTTCTATGCTCAAATTTCTTACACAAAGCTCTTTAATATAATTTGGGTTGATGTTGAATTTTCTAAAGAAAAGCAGCATAAATGTAGGCATTAGTGTGACAACTAGTCAATTAATGAATTCAGAGACTAGCGGAAATCGCCATGTATTTTGATAACTGATCATTTCAGTCTGGGGGGGGGGGGCAAACTACGGCAGGCTGATAATTTTTTTAAAAGGCCTGAGATGACTTTAAAAAAAATGAATTGAGCATATTTATACACTGTATGTACATTGGACATATGTAGTTTCAACATTTAGTGAAATTATCTCCGTCTTGGCACAGAAACCAATTTTTTACATCTTAGACTCACAGATTTACATCTTACGTTTATTACATTTGCATTTTAATATTTTAAGACGGCCCCCAGGCTATGAACACAAACCAATATTAGGCAACTTCTGCCTGTTTTCACCTTCCTTATTAACATATTTACACGCAACATAATTGTGTTTCAAGTGGTCTCTTAGGTCATGCGCTGTATTAGAGTTTAAAATAATGAAATCAATTCAATATACATTTAAGAGCAGCATATGCAGAAATACTTTTTAAGTGAGCACGCCAACACATTATGAAGTCAAAAGTCACACTGTTCAGTAGCGCTGCGTGGCTGTTTTCTGTGGCACATGGAGTTTTCTGGTCCAATAAAAACACAGATGTTTGAAGGTCTGTGACTCCTTGTGCATCCTGATTTTAGTCATTTATCGAGGACAAAGTACCAACGTTCTTTGGTTCCAGCTTCTGAAATGTGAGTATTTACTGCCACTCTCTGTTTTGTATCATTGTAAATCTACCAGTACATGGCAGGTCCAGTCAGGACCGGCTACAAAGAGCCACGTGGTAAGCTTCCGTCTTCAGTCCAAAAGGCCTCCGGGACAAGGGCTCAGTCCTCTGCAGGACGGAGCCTGGAGCTGAGGGAGATAGTCGTCAATCAGTGTCTAACGTGAGCTGAGGATGTAATGTACTCGTCACCCCTCCTCAGACCTCAGCTGGCCTCCTTATGGCCTCACAATAGCTTCAATTACACGTGCGGGGTGGTCCCCCTCCTCAGCCCCCCCTGGGTGGCGGCAGGCTCGCGTGGGCTGTTAGTACCGCGGGCCATGTTTATGGGTTCCCTGAGCTCGGAGTGTGGAGAGGTGGTGATGAGGCCGCCGCTGGCCGTTTATCACTCCCCCGATAACTAGTGGGGAATTTATACTGCGCCCAGGTGCAGCAGGCAAGGGAGGGAACACTGTATGATGCCGGAGAGCGAGGCCTTCAATGAACCCTGAGGGGGGTGGGGCGGGTCAGGGCGGGGGCACCACCCTCGCATAACCCCCGAAGGAAGAAGGCATCAAACCCTTTATCTCGATCATATCGCAAACATTTCTCGACTTCCTTCTGAGCTCAAACAACAAGCTGTTTCCAATCGGCGCCCATCTGAGACCTGAATCTGTGGAGTGAAACTGTAGGTCACATGGTAAACTGTTAAGTTTCCGTGAGGATAAACAAGATAATGGGATCCGTTCTGCCAACTGAATCAGCAGAACAGTGTGGCTGCCGGCGGAGTTTGTCGCCTCAGCTGTTTTTTTATTTTGTTTTATTTTCAAGGAAATACAAACCACTGTATTTTTCTAATAATCAGCTCCTGCTGATAGAGGACTACAAACGGGACTAGCGTGTGAGTGCATGAAGTATGAGGAAGAACGACATTACAGAGGCGTTGGAATTGGGAGAGGCTAAAAAGTTACAAAATTAAAGTAAATGTAAGAAATGATTCCAATATTCAGACTTCAGATTTCTTGAAGTAAACCTCTCCCTAACGCTCTGGCCCTAACGACCATTTCATTGGCCCAGCGGGGGTTTGGATAAAGGGTTACCGTGGGACCAGTTTCTGGGCCTCGTGTGTGTTGAGCGTGGTTGTCACTTTCAACTAATGCTGGGATGTTTTCCTCCCACATATATAATAAAGGGACTGAAATGTGCAGCTTGTATTAAAATCATTGTATTAAAATCATTTTTCTCGTTTGTTGAGTTCACTGGGTAAAAGATATGTGCAAAATAGCTCATCGAACTATGAAGCAAAGAATCTCTGTCTGTGTGTCTGTGTGTCTGTGTCCCATACCCTGAGAACCGTTCATCCGATCTCCTTCACATTTGGTGCGCAGGTGCACTGATGGGGACCCAAAGATGTGCAGTGTTGAAGTTGGTGCAATTTAAATAAATATATTTGCTTTTGTTGTTTCATCAATTTTCTCTTTTTATTTTAAGTGTGAGAGAGACAGACAGGAAAGCAGGGCAGAGAGAGGGCTGGACTTGAACGGTCCGGTGTTAAGGACCCGGTGAGCTACATCGAAATAAAACGCAAGCAGCGATACCAGGAGCCAAGCTATCGGCCATTCCCCAGAACAGGCAGTGCTCTAGTTTGTCGAACGTTGGCCGCAGCAGGAAAAACGCCAGTATTGGCAGTTTTTACAGGAAATCAACTTAGGTTCCATTCTCATATTTGCATCCATCGTGATAATATTGCAGATTCCAGAAATACCAACGTCGATTGGGTCAAATTGCATTCTCAAAAAGTATTTTTAACTGCTTCATCCTCTCTTAGCATCGCTGGTCCTACTGTGTGAACAGTATCCTGTTCATGTGTGGTCTGACCATGGTACACAAGAGGTTTAAAGGGGCCATGCATGAGATTTTGAACATTAATATAGCAGCAAACAACTATATTTGCTATGTGAAGATAGAGTGGGATAATGTCTCAGAGAATGTCTTGTAATCAGAGCTTCTCTGATCCTTCCTTTGGTAGCCGCACCGGACACACCTGCACGTCCGCAGTGCATGTGAGACCAAGGCCAGGTCTTTAATACAGGCTCCCCACACTGTTATTTGCTTTGCTGTGGTACCGACGTATAGGCTACGCTGGTGACGTGGCTTTCTAACGAAGGCGATTGCTTCTAACCATTGTCCAAACAATCGACAATCGGTCGATCGTGCTATCAAGGCGTGGTGGTAGAAAGTGATTTAGTTTGTCTGATGAGATTGGAGGAGGCAGGTATACATTGTGGAGGGGAAGCAGTGCTTTTATGGGTTCTTTGCTCTTCCTAAATTATTTTGGATACAATCTGGATATGCCAAAAGATGCATTTGACGTGGCAGTCTGAACTAAGAGAGTGGCTTCCCACAGGGCATTTTACCGTAAAAGCCAGATGGCAAAGTGAGTTCAGATGACCTTTTTAGATTTTCTTCTTCAAAAGATAGCGGGCCGCTGCTGACCTTTTGCCATTCCTAAGATCTGTTCTTCACCAAGTCATATTTGCAACGTCTAATCACTGTAGAAAAGAATTAGTTTTAGAAACACTGTCATTGAACGGAAGAGCGATTTTGCATTGGCGACTAATTGACCTACTACTGTATTATTAGAACTCTCATTTCTTATGAGAAAAAACAGATTCAGGCCAAATTGTGTTTGGAGTGAAGACTTCATCTTTGAGAAGAGGTCGAGCTGCTTTCAGTGCTGCCAATGGTCAAACCTCGACCCCAGAACCTGCTCTGTACCGCGTAGACCTGGAAAGAAGACAGAAATGGTTCAACAAAAACAAAAAAGCTGTTAAGTGAACGTTTTTTTGGAAAGCTATTGGAAGCCGCCGCCACCTGGAAATCTCTACAACAAAAGTGGTGAGAGTTTTATCATAAGCAATAGTATTAATAGAAAAAAATTTAAGTTGGCAAATACTGAAATTTACCATCAAATGAACGGAAATTTGACACCTTGCAATAACTGGCTGAACTACGCATTGCCACTGTTGGTTTTCCTACATGTATAGTGCATCTTGGGAGTCGTTCTCTTCAGTACAAAATGAATAGGCCAGTCATAGTGCTGGTTACTAGTCCCTGGCCTCGCTGGGGTACTGATTCGCTGACCTAAGACGGTCAGAGCCTGTGAATTAAAGCCGAGCTCAGCTGGAGTGAAGGGCTTGTCCTCCCCCAGGTGCCAAATGGATTCTGCAGTTATTACCATAACGCTTCGCTCCAGCTCATTTAGCCGCAGCCCACAGCTGGTCACAGGAAGAGCTGCACCTGGTACAGCCAACAGAAACCGCTGCTTTACTGTCATGATATGTCAAGTGAAGAAAAGCAGGGATTTTGTCCTCGTCTTGTCTGACTGAATTAGTGAAGTAGTAGTAATTGATGGTCACTTCTGATGGGATTTCCTTTGCCTACCCTTGTAATGAAGAAGTGATCAGGCACAGTGGACGTCTCACTCCAGAAACCGCATGATAGATGGCCGAGCATTTGGCTCCACCGTCTGCTCCATAATGTGCTGCTGCCCCCCCCCCCCACCCCCTCGTCATGACAAAGGAAACTGTTTACACTGGTCCTTAATAAGGCGAGAGGAACATGTGTGGCCCGGTCCATAACCCGTCCTCGTATGATGCTAAAGGTGACTATATTGCTATAAATGAACTGATACTAACGCGTACTCAGTTCTGCCTTTCTGCTGCTTTCAGTATACTGCTGGTTATAAAATACAACAAAGGTAGTGCAGAATCCACAAGCTTCAAAGAAAAAGGTCAAACAGAGGCTGCTAGATAACATCTCCAAATAAATGGTCATTTTAATATATTTTAAATAATGTAACATTTAAAAAAATGAATTAAATTAGTAGTTTTAATGATGTATTATGAGCAGCTTAGAGTTAGAATTAGGAAGCTAAACGAGTCATAATTCCCTCTCTAACATCTATTTTATTTTGCTGTGAAAATATCTCCAAAAATAAAATCTTACAAGATTATATCACGATCATAATTTGACTTTACCCAAGACTAATTTTTACCTAAAAGAGCTGAACTTATCATAATGCATATATTAACTTGGTATGTTAGCTCTTAGCTAACGTTTTTTTAGCCAAGCAGGACTGTGCTGCTAACAGCTAACGCTAACTAGGTTTCCTCCTGCTGATTGTCCGTCTCCATATACCGCCGACATGTTTTGGTCTTAATAGTGTGTCACACACTAGCAACCACATGTGGAGTGAACTACTCCTGAACACGCATCTTTACTGAATACCGGCAGATTCCGATCTGCACCCAATCAGGGCGTCCCTACATTATATTATTATACGATATGTGTGGACACAGTTCGTCAACAGTTGACAGCTGTGCTCGAAACTCTATCGGTGTGTAGTTGAGATGAAAATGAAGGCGAAGTTTGTAGATGAGTTTGGTCGGAGCAAGTGGGTAAGGGGCCGTGAGCCCCTCCGCAGCCCCAAAGCACTCACAGGCGGACTCTCTCACAGAAGCCTCGGCAGCCTCCCAGCTGCAGTCAGAGCAGAGAGGAGACGCACTCTCAGCGTATTCTCTGCAGTTAGTGGATCTATAGGTGTTGGCTTCATGTTTACATGAAACAAATAACAACCGTAGCTGTGTTTCAGCTGCAGGACAGCAGTGAAGGCCCAGGTATAAAATGCACGGCCCCCCACTGGTTTCTGAGACCTTAGCTTTTACTGAATTCATAACAACAGGGGGGGCTAATACTGCCCTGTCTTCTCAAACACCCAGTGCCACACTAACTGAGGATAAAGTAGAGAAACTCTTGATCTCAGCAGGCCGTTTGGTGAGTCGACAGATTTCACCTTTGACAAAATGAGTCACAAGAAGTTTGAGTCGAGTCTGGATTCAAACTTCACAACATGGTCTGGCTGTGAGGTGACAGATAAACCCTGAACCAACATGACAGCCTCATTCTGAACCTTCATCAGTATCTGTTGTCTCCTGTGTGTGAGGAGGACTCAATACAACTTATTCACACCCAAACTTCACCAGATTAATTCACTATTTTATACATTGTTTCATGTCAGTGTAATAAATCCTCTTTATTGACTGAGTGCACGAACAGAATGTTGGTTGTAAGAAGCGACACGTGATATAAACTCTGCTCATTTCTCTGTGACTAAGATGTTTCAGTGAGGACAGTTTAAAGGACAGAGACTGACTGACTCATGTTCTTCTGCTCTCAACATGAACTCTGTACTTTGAGCTGTTTCAGGAGGAAAACTGACTCAGTTATACTCTCATATTAGTTTCACATCTTCTCCATCAGCTTTGTATGAAACCCTGTAAATAAGAGAAGAAGAAAAGACTTTCTTCATTCTTGAATCAAGAAATACTTTATTCATCATGTAAACCTTCAGTTTGTTCACATCCCATCAGTGAAGTCTGTTCAATGACTCTTGTGCAATCATTTCATGAACATATTCACTTCATCCTCACAATATATTTGTTTGACCAGAATCTCAGTTCTGTAAAAGAGAATAATGAATGATTTACTTGTTGATTATGATTATAATCATTAGTTATATAATACATCATAGTACCTGATTTGTACAACGATTAAGAAAACAACAAGAACAACATTTAATCTGTTATAGAAAATAAACATAATTTCACTTAAAGAAATCTTTACAAAGAGTGCTGAGAACTAAATCTCTTTGATAAAAGAAGCTCTGGTGATTTCTCTCTTTAAGAGCCATGCAGTGGAAGAGAAGCAACAACTAACTAATACATCAATACACATATTTATCAAACATTTAAACCTCAGAGCAGTTTACATTTTCATGAAGAGAAATATCAGTTCAGGTCAACAAAGATCATCATGAGCAGTGATAGCCTCCATGGTTTAACAGACACAGGAAGGAGCTCCACCTGAAGGAACTCAAACATGTACACAACAATGATGACAAGATGTCAAAGTACCGCCCTCCATCTTTGATTGACAGGTGAAGAACAATGAGCAATGAAGCGACAATGATGAAGACAAAATGAGTTTCAGGATTAAAACACAAAAATGAATTTGCTGTTCCATGAATCACTTCTGTCTATTTTAGTTTACAGAACTCAGCAGTGTCTCCATGATAACCATAAAACCTAAGTCCAGCATAGAGAGGCTGAGTGAATGTGGTCTGGACTCTGTGGAGGAGAGTCATGGTTTCAGAGACGCTGTAGAAAGACAGAATACCTGCTCTGTGATCCAGGTACACTCCTACTCTGGAGGACTGAGGACCAGAGACGCGAGTTTGGATCTTGTTGTACCGAAATGTAAAACTGTTTGTGTCACAATCTAACGCCCAAGATTTGTCATTCCATCCAAATCTACATTCAGCATAGCGCCCTGTTCTGCTGATATTCTTGTATGCGACTGCTACATAAACTCCTCTTCCTCTCCTCTCCACCTCCCAGTAACAACGTCCAGTCAGACTCTCTCTACTCAGGACCTGAGAATATGCAGTGAATCTGTCTGGGTGACTAGAATAAGACTGATGTTCACTCATAACTGTTGCTTTTCTGTTCCCCTCAGATAATAACAGCTCTGTGTTTGCTGTGTTTGGATCCAGTGTGATTTCACTTGAATATCTTAAGAACTCAGCTCTGGTCTTGGGCTCTGCTTGTGAAGGAGACAGTAAAACGTCCACTTCAGTCGCTGCCAGTGAGACGTTTGTCCTCTTCTCTCTCAGAACGTCCTGTAGTTTATCTCTGACTTCTGACACAGCCGCCGTCACGTCCTCAAAGTAGCTCAGAGGACGGATATGGATGGCGGACGAGTCTGTAGCTTCTCTGAGTGGTGGCAGTGAGGGGTAGTTGTGTAGAAACTGGTTGTGATCCTCTGTGTGTGAGAGCAGCTTCAGCTCAGCGTCTCTCCTCTTCAGCTCAGAGATCTCCTGCTCCAGCTTCTCCTGAAGCTCTTTGACTCGACTCACTTCACTTTTCTGCTGGGATCTGACCTGCTGCTTCACATCGGAGCTTCTTTTCTCCATGAGACGGATCAGCTCGGTGAAGATCTTCTCGCTGTCCTTCACCGCTTCGTCGGCAGAGCGATTCACGGCCTCCACCTCCTGCTGAAGCAGCTTCACGTCTTTCTCTCTGTCCTGGATTCTCTGCTGGATGTTTAGTCGACTCACCTCCAGCTCTCTCTGCCTCTCAGTCCTTTCTGCTGCAGCTGAGACTGTGTCGTGGCCTTTGTGTTCATCCACAGAGCAGAGGTAACAGATACACTGCTGATCAGTACGGCAGAACATCTTCATCACCTCATCGTGACGAGAGCAGATGTTCTCCTGGAGCTTCTTGGAGGGGTCCACCAGCTTGTGTTTTGTTAATGGAGCCGCGTCATAATGATGCTGGAGGTGTTTCTCACAATAAGAGGCCAGACAGACGAGACAGGACTTGAGGGCTTTCAGTTTCCTCCCAGTGCAGACATCACAGGACACATCTTCAGGTCCAGCATAGCAGTGATCAGCAGGAGCAGCTTGGAGTCCAGTCTTCTTCAGCTCCTCCACTAAAACTGCTAACATGGTGCTTTTCAGCAGGAGAGGCCTCGGTGTGAAGGTCTGCCTACACTGAGGGCAGCTGTGGAGTTTCTTCACATCCTCTTCATCCCAGAAGCTTTTAATACAGTTCATGCAGTAGCTGTGTCCACAGGAAGTAGTCACCGGATCCTTCAGTAGATCCAGACAGATGGAACAAGAGAAGGCTTCCCGATCCAGCTGAACTCCTTTCTGCGCCATTTCACCTCTCAGTGACAACGACTGTCTGAGTTTCGCTTCACTAGAAGTGACTCTGCTTTGACTTCTGATCTGAACAACATGTGTTTGTTCAGTGAATGGAGGCTGTCAGCTCTATCGCTGCACCACCATGTTGGTTACACCCATCTTTAAAACTGTAGATCTGAAGGGGAGGGAACAAGGAAACATGTGGGCAGAGTGGAGCCGCTGTGTTTGAGAGCAGGAGGAAGAAGGAGGGCTTATCAAGCTGTGCTTCATTCCAGGAAGAGGAGCAGCGCTGTGAATGTCAACTTTGCTTCCTCATTCACAAGCAGAGCCTCGGTTAAAACCTGCTCCACTTATGAAAACATTTCATTTCTGTAGTTGTTAAATATTTCTTGTCTCCTCAGAGGAAGAGTTATAGACAAACATGAAGCCATCAGAAGACTAATTCTGTTCAGTTTTCTTTTACTGCTTCAAAACAGCTGACAAGAGAGTTATCAAATGAAACTAATATGAAACATTTAAATCGTCGTATAATACCTTTCTCTCATATTTAATGATCAACGTTGAAGCATTTTGACAAAAGAGTTGAGTTTCAAGATATGATTCTGATGCAAAGCAGCGATTCAAGATTCACATTTATTCATTTCATGACTTCATGACTGGACCTGATATAATCTGCACATTTTCCATTTGTTGTTGATGTTAAAATATTCCACCTGTTGTAAAAGCTGAGTCACTCACTGGTTGAGTGACGACTGAGAAAACTGCTCAGGAACAACATGAATCTCCACCAACCATAAACTGATGCACAGGAATGAGGAGGTATGTAGATATGTAGCTTTAGAATAGTGTTTCCAGTTATATTAGTGCGAAACAGTTGTTTAATTTAGCTGTCAATTGATCTGTACCTTTTAAAATTTGACCAATTAACGCTGTACTCCAAGAGTGCAGTCGGGGGAAATAAAAGACCCACATAAAATATAAATGTATCTTAGTGTCTGGTCTCATCTTTTTAATTAGGCTACATTTATATATTATTATTTGTACAACTTGTTTTTATGAAGATGAATTTTTGTTTGGTTTAATATGTGATATGAACTGTTGTTACGTCCAATGTTGTTCTGGAGACATATTTAGCTAGTTCTGCCGTGAGCCCCTCCGCCGCCCCAAAGCACTCACAGGCGGACTCTCTCACAGAAGCCTCGGCAGCCTCCCAGCTGCAGTCAGAGCAGAGAGGAGACGCACTCTCAGCGTATTCTCTGCAGTTAGTGTATCTATAGGTGTTGGCTTCATGTTTACATGAAACAAATAATAACCGTAGCTGTGTTTCAGCTGCAGGACAGCAGTGAAGGCCCAGGTATAAAATGCACGCCCCCCCCCCCGCCCCCACTGCATTACAGTGTGACAGTGATGGCAGCTTCCGCCTCCAACCTAGATTTGTCTTTTTAAATCCATCTCTTTGTAAACCTCTCAACTTTATGAAGGTAAGGCACCAACTCGCTGGAGAGCCCCTTTAACATTAAACCAAATTCTGCGGCCCGTATTCGTTAATTACAGGATCCCGTTCTAGTATTCGGCAGACTCTGATTAATGGAACGCTCCATTAGATACACAAGCGTAGGCCTTCGACCGACTGGTTGGGCCTTGTAGCATGCAGAGGGAGATGGGATTGTGCGTGTCGGTCTGCAGCACCTTCCCACTGTGTTCTGCTCGTCACTGTCTAACTTTCTTCTGCTGTCCTCATGACTCGCAGCCTTTTTTTACAAAACGCCGTCTGTTCTCACTTCAAAGCTGCGCGCGGGGCTGAATATAATTGCCGTATCGCTTCACACAGCTCCCCCAACCCGGACCCACTCCCACTGCGAGTGCCGGTATCGCATCCAGCCTGCGTTTCTTTTTTTTGAACATCTCCGCCAGAGCGCTACTGCCAGCTGAATCATCACGGCGGGGGCAGCAACGCCCATCCAAACAGTGATATCTGCATTGAGCAGCTGCGATAGGGTTCCTTTGGCTTTCTAAAGCATCAACTTGAAGTTGACTGACGCATTCCAGCTGAATGGACTTTTTTCTTTTAATATTACCAACTCTGCATCAGCGTTCTATCCCTTTGCAGAACAACACAAAGTCCCGAGGTGTAGTTTATTTTCCTTTTTCCATGTCAAACCTGTGTAAAAGCTACTATAATTTTTTTTTTCACACAGATTTGTACTTAGGGGAACAAATGTAATCATCAACTATTGATGACCTGGGTTTCTACACTCATCATTAACTAATTCATGCATCTGTACTCATCTATTCCCCTTCATGCAGCATTGTTTTTTACAAGTTTCACAATGAGTTTCTGTTGATGGGGCATGTTTTTTCTTTCCTTGAAACCCAGGCTGTCAACCAAGGATTCATTTAATCTAAGAAGAGTTTGAATCAGAGTTTAAAATACCTTCGTGATCTCGGGGTTGTATTGATATCTTTGTGTTCACGGAAAGAAAACCACAGTTTTAACAGGTTAACCTTTAACTTTACTGTGTTATCCTCTACATTTTTCAATGACTATGTATTTGTGTATGATTTTAAATGTTTTGATAAGTCAATGAAAAAAAGAGTACCTCCAGAATTAAATTAAGCAGAGCTCTGTCGCACAATTAAAAACTATAGTCTCAACACTTAACTTTTAAAAGCGGTTGCCGCGTTGGCAACCAGGCATCATGCTTTTGGTTGCCGGAATTGAAAATACGGTTGCCATTTTTACTCACCTTGTGTTTTGAGTGAGTAAGATGCTATGCAGTTATACGTTAGCTTAAGCTTAGTAAAATAAATCTTTTTTAATTATAAGCTAGCATGATTTAAAGATGAATCCTTGTTGGTACAACCCCGTTAGGTAAATACAAACAGGACTTCTGAGTAGAAAGTGGATCGCTCTGCACCCACAGTCGGATCACAGTGCTGATTGGTTCCTCTCACTCTCACTCTCACCCTGAGCCCTCTTCTTCGACCAATCAGCACGAGTCACATCGAGGGTCCATCAGTCTCTGCTATCGCTGTGTTCAAGGTTGTCCTGGCAACCAGCCCAGGCTTTATGTGCCCATGTGTGTCTGGGCTTCGCCCCACTTCGCTCAATGTGCTGCTGCTGATTAGCTGGCGAGAGGCTGTGCAGCAGCTGATGAAGCCCTAATTGACGCGGCCACCGAGGGAGGCCTTTGTGTGCTCTTTGTTGGCCCCGGCGAGGCGCTGCGGAGTCAGACCTCGTCACAGTGGCGCTTAGACAATAGGAGCAGCTGTAGCTCAACTCTGAGGAGCTGTGGTGATGATGGGGGGCAGGAACCTCCTCTGCTATTGACTGACTGGGGAAGATGGGATGGGGACAAGGAGGGGACGTCTTACAAGAAAAGAGGGTTGTTTTGGGACAAACCTTTTTTTTTTTTTTGACCCAACAACTTCTGGAGAAGCCGTGGTGTCCACTGGCTGACGTCTCTATTGAGGCACTAGATGAGCTTTTTGCGTGGACACTTGGGGAGGACAGGACTGCTCAGCATTAACAAAGGGAGCAGAGGGATGCAGGTTCAACCCCCTCCATGTGGTCCAGATACACACAGGCAGATGCTGAGATGGGACTCTACCATGTGGGGTGTCAGTGTTGTTGCCATACAGACTAAACTGTGCTTTACTCTTATGAATGTAACACATTCTTTTCAAACAAGCTTTTTTTCTTTTATCGACGGACCCTTGTGCGAGCAATGATATTTTTAATCTGAGCCTTTGTTACTAGCTGACAAAATGCTGAAGTTCAAATCTTTTTGTTTGGACTACTGGGACTTCCTCTGTCTCCAGCCTCTGCACGGCTTCTATAAAAGGTGAGCTCATGTTTGTTGATTCCAAAGTGTTGTCTCTTTTCTAGTCAAAGACAAAAGACACATGGACACTCGGACATGTCAACAGACTTCTTCTGTTCTTTTCGTGTCGTAAAATTGTCACGTTTGAACCAAACGTCCTCACGCTTTGTTTTTTTTACTCTACTCTGAAATGAGGCACGAGGCCCACATGTCTGCGAGGTCAACTGGTCTGAATGGAAGCGCTATTGTTGCGGTTTGCCCCCCGACAAGCTCCGTCTCGGTACTCGGCCTATTGTGTGTGTGTGTTGTCCTGCTCATTGTTATTGACTCGGCAGCACGAGGCGACACATGCTCACTCATCCACCGGTCCAGCGCAGGAGCATCCACAGCCTCTGTTCAAATTATTGTTTCTATTTCTCAAGTTTGCACGACGGATGCCAATGCTCGCTTCTTGTACATGTGTTAGCAAAATAGGATGTGTTTGTAACGATACAGTGACGAATTACCTTCAATTTAAAGGGGCACTTCACAGATTTTACACATCAGAGAGAGACAGGTTCAGATCAGTCAGTGCAACCAGATGTGTCGGAGCTTTGTCAAGTCTGACAAACAGAACCCCGTCAGGGTTAGCCTGCATTACAAACTAGGAACATTAATTGAAAAATATTGGTGTTTCCCAGGCAGGCAAGGTCAAACAAAAGGTGCAATTGAGTTGCATTATGGGAAGTGTAGGATTTAAGAGTTGTTGGAGCTTGACCCACGCCAGGGACTAAAACAGTCTTGGAACTAGGGCTGGGCGATATGGCCTAAAAAAAAAATCTCCGATTTTTTTACAAAAAATCCGATTCACGATTTAAATCGATTTTTTTCCCCCAAAATTTTTTGCAGATGACAGAAGCTGTTGAAAACATTTTTTTCTTTTATTTTGTGATGATTTTCCCAAGTAGGTTGATAAAAATAAAGTGCAAACAAAACCTGAACATTGTAGAAAGGTGCCTGTAGTATACAAAAAGTATTTGGTCACTCTTTTGTTTGCCTGAATCATTTAAATATAAAATTAAATTAAACATAACATTAAATGGCATTAAATAGTAGCCTTCCATTGTAAACAACTGTGCAAATGTAACTTTTTACAGTAAGCTTTTCTAACTGAATACACTGATACAAACACAGCATGAAATAAAATGTATGTGACCCTTTAACATTCACATTTTCAAAAGTGCAACATCTGATCTAACATCAACATAACATATTTTGCACAGTAAATAAGTGCATGTAAACAAAATCAAGTGCATTCACAACATAACCAACAGTATTAAACAGTAGTGCATGTTTTTTCTAAATATTTTTTGCCAGGAAGACAAGCCTGTCTACTACCTCTGGCTTCAGGCATGCACGGTGGCATGTAACAATGCCCCCCCCCACACACTGAAAAGCCTCTCAGAGGGGGCACTTGTAGCTGGCACAGAGAGGTATTTCTTTGCTAAAGTACTTAGCCTTGGAAAGTTAAGTTGGTGACGCTTCCACCAGTCAAGTGGATCGGTGTCTGGGTCAACCTGCTGGACCACAGGTCAGTTGTTGCGGAGTAGAATGACATCCCCTCCAGCTCCGCAGAGATCCTTTGGCGTGTACTATTGTACAGCCGAGGCAAGGCAACGTCAGAAAAATGTTTACGGCTTGGTAGCACGTACCTGGGGTCCAAAGCTTTGAGAAGGTGAATAAACCCCGGCTTTTCCACGGTGTATATGGGCACCATATCTTTTGCGATATACATCGCGACTGCATCCGTGATGGCTTTCCACCGGGCACTCTTCTTCTCATGCGGAGTACAGTTGGTGAATGTCTCCAAAATGCTGGGTTGTTGTTGTGAGGTGGCGGCGGCGGCGGCGGTGACATTGTTTTAGTTTGTAAACAATGCGCGCGCACTCTACTACGGGAACCCAACGGGGGGGAGGGGTGGGGGCGATTTTCTCGATTTTCAATAAAACACATCGCCTTAAAGCACACATTCGAATTAATCGATTAAATCGATTTATCGCCCAGCCCTACTTGGAACCAATCAGCTATCGGTCTGACAATAATAAGCCTCATTGGGCAAAGGGTCAGTATTTTGACCGTTCCGGTAAGAGTGGGCTTCCTCTACACAGGGAGACAGTTAAGAAGCTAATTTTAAGCTAAATTGTCGTCAGACGGTAGCCAGTGGGTTCCAAGATTTCATTTTGAGCGTGGTGTTCCCCTCTTTTGCGCTCCACACTGACAGTTTACCTGCATTCAACCAAAGCCCGCTGGAAAGTGATTGGTCAATACTACTTGGACTACAAATGAAAAGCCAGAGCGCTTCTGATGCTACAATCGTGTCCCATTGCCTACAGTGTCTGTTTATAGAGGTGCAGTCAGCATTTCTCGGCCACTGCTGCTCTGATTTTGACTGTTCTAGTTGTTTACCTGTCTAACTTTTTGAAAGAAATACAAAATGGATGGAGTGCTCCTTTAAGCTTGGGCCAGATGAATAATTGAATTCATTATGATTAATTAGAATTTTTGTCTTCTGCACAATGTGTAAAATGCCTATACTATGGTAACTCTGGGGATAGCGGGCTATCTTGTTGCGATAACATTACAACACTCAAAAAGGACTTATCTGCATACTTGGTTTGTCCTGACATACAGTATCTCTACTTACAAAAGCAAAGCCATGTGAGGTGTCTGAACAGTGTGTGGATTTTTTTATTTAATGGTAACATTTAGGTTTTACAGGAACTGAAAAGAGGTGGATTCCAATACAAAACATACGATAAGAGAAAACTTTAAAAACATGAAGGCTTAAATGAAGGCTGCTTCAATACAGCTGAGAAAACGGTCCACATCAACTGAAAGTTATTTTTTACATGACTTTTGTGTAAAGATATTGAAATGGGTTTTGCAGTGAATGGATATAAAGCCAGTAAGTAAGTGACACGCTCAGCTTGAAAGCTCATTTTAGCAGGTTTTTCCTGGCCTCTGTTGGGTCTCATTTTCTCTGTGTAATGGGAAAGACACCCGTGGGGTCACTTGAAGTGAGCTAACTCTTAACTCTTCTGTCTGGTTCAGAGAATGGTAATCAAAAAGGTGAATATGCAATGTGGAGATATGTATTCATGAGTCCACCAACCCCCACCACCCTCTCTTCCATGCAGTCTTGTCTCTGGGGCGGCAGGGGGGGGGGGAAGACTAAAACGCCGCCCCCCCACGACACGGCTTAATGCTCGTGTGTTTCCTTTAAATACCAGGCGGTGATTGGATGGTGGGGACCCATTTCCTTCACTTTGAGGATGAGCCAAACCTTTGTGCTACTTTGGAGTGCGTCGGGACTGGAAAGTGTTCATTTTGGTATTGGGGTTCCATGATTTGTTTTTTTGGTGCCAGACGGTAACCAGCTTCATCTCCGTGCTTGTGTTAGTATGAGGTTATGCACCGAGGACAGACCTGATCATAATAGAGTTTGGTCTCTTCATCTGGAAAATCAGCAGCAATCAACATAATGGAGCTTGCATTTTTTTCAAGGGTCAGTTCACGAAAACTACAAAAACAAGTGTCACTTTTCTCTCGGGTTGTCTTTCAGGGATGTAGTACATTATTTCAATAGGAAGAGATGATGTGCACTGAACAAATAATGCGCAGTGAACGGCAACGTAATGTTTTTGTAATATTGGATTGATAGCACATGAATTGTGCATCATTTGCAACCGCTACCTGCCCCGTCTCAAGGTCCGATTCACAAAAGATATTGCGCTAACGATATCTCAGCGCAAACACATCCATAAAGCTTTGCAGCTGACTGCGATTTGCCCTTTTTTATTTTTGGCTAAGTATGAATGCACACTCCTTTCATGATGCTCATACACGCCTCTGCGCAGGGTGGGGAAAATATGAATTAAAGTCTCTTATTTTAACAGTTTTTGGAGTTATTTAAATATGTGCAGCGATTCCACGGCAGCAGAAACGATAAGAACATATCCCCATTAACAGAGACGATGTGCGCATCCCGTTTTATTTACATCTCCCCATTTCAAAATGGATATGCAGGGTCTCTTTATTCATTCATTTTCCATGACTTCTTCATCCGTGCCCAAGTCCAGCATCACAGAGCCACTAGCTTTGCTGTAGACTCTTAAGTCCACTTTCACGTCTTTTCATCTGAGAGTCCTCAAATTGTATGCATAGTCTCCAGTGTAGAAATATTCATGCAGTAAGGTCAAATTCAATTTGGGCCCTGTATTTTCCCCATTCTTTAAATATTCAAACACCAGCTTTGTTTCCACTATTCATTTCCACCATTGAGATCTGTGGATAATTCACTGTAATGAGAAGTTTATGGAACGAGATGTTGCTGTTGAATATTTTAATTTGAATCTAATTCCACAATGCTGAGATCACCGTAAACAACATTCCATCCACCTCCCATTGTATTTGGGTGGAGGCAGACTGATAACAGACTGTCATCTCAAAATCCAAGCGAATGACGCCAAATTAGCGTCTTATTGGCAGCTTTGTTTTGTTTTATCAGTCATTTATGTGAATCAAGCCTGTAATAGCTTCGCTGTGATTTCCTTTGCAGTTGCTTACTCCTCTCTAGTGCTGTCGATCAGTGACCCCTTTGGTAATGTGTCAACCCCCACCGTTTGTCTGCTAATGGATTTACGTGTGTTAATAGCTGGGGTTGACATTAATGGCTGTTGTGTTGATGTGGTGTGAGGAGAACCTGTGACTGTGCCGTACGCAGAGTAGTTGAGGTGAAAAGCTCTCCGATAGAGCTTGACTCCCCTCTGCTGTTGTGGGTCACTGGCCCACATCAAACTGTCCAAACACGGGTAGTTCATCAGCGCTGAAGGGAACCCCACTCCCCACCCCTTCAGCATTCACACCCACTGACTCCATTCTGCCTCACATCTCCTTTTCCCCAGGCAGACGTGACCTGAGCCCCTCCGTGTACCGCCACTAACTCTTGACAGAATAATTGCACATAAAAGTGGCTCCTATTATGCATTGCAATTCCCCCGCAAGATCGGGGCTTTGCCCTTTTTGCCCTTTTTTCCCTCAAGGATTCATCAGATTACAGAGTTTTTATCTCAACATTAACAGACAGAGCCATGGCCTTTTAATATTCCACTCTCATTGTGGAGTGGAGTGAGCAGTCTCTGCTGAGGACCACATTCAGGACATCGAAAGGCTTCTTTCTCAGACTGATCCGTGCGGAGTCCTGAGTCTTTACAAATGCAGATGAATCTCAGATGAACCTCCAGAGGCTTTCAGGATTCACACCAGCTCACCCAAGAATGGGAATGATTTGTTGTTCCATGCTCTAGAGCAGGGGTTCTTAACCTTTTTGACCTCGGGGCCCAACTTTTCAAGTACAAAGTGTCCCGGGGCCCACTCTGACTATATGCATCAAAAGTGTCAGACAACCTGTAGGTCATACAGAAACAGAGCAGTGGGCCTTTGGAGTCAGTAAAAATTTAAGATTTTTGTCCGCATAAAATAAAAATGTATCTTTCAGTATAAATAACTGCCGGTGGCTGTATCTGTACAGGTAAAGGACAGTATAGGGCTGTAACTACACTATCAGTGAACAACTGCCTCAAATTTGAAGAAGATTGGACAAAGTATGACCATTCTACAGTGTTTCGTCATGAAGAGATCCAGGCGGAGCTCTAAAAGGACATTTGGAGACCCAAATGGACACATGGTAACCACATGATATTCTGACACACTAAAGGTGTTTCTCCCTTTATATTGTGATTTTATATTATTTTCCTTTTATTTTTAGCCTTTGCAAATTGCAAAAACTATGTATATATGGTCGAAGACATGGTGTGTGAGTAGCGGACTTGCTGTGCTTAATGGCTACGACCGAGCGCACGAACGAGAATGAGAATAGCTCAGTTACGCAAACGTTGGTTGACGGCTTATGGAAGAGGAGGATAAGGTTTGTACTATAAGTACTAGCGCTTTCTGAAGCCAGTAGTTCCATGGTAACATCCGCTAGCACGTTGTAGAGTCTGTAATGTGTCTTTTTCCGTCAAAATGCTGCAAGATACGACTTGCAGCGGTTATGGCGACTTTGGACAGTGTGTGTGTGGGCTCCTTTTTGGAGAAAACATAAGAAATGAAAGAAAATCGATGATTTCTTTGCAAAGATGAGGATTTTGGGCATGCTGGGATACCAAACACGGACATGTTTTGTGACGTATTTGCGCAAACAAGCCGTAGGAACGGGAGGGGATCGAGGATGCCGGTGTTGAACAGGCAAAACCCTTGTTAAATAAATGAGATGATACAATGTGATGATCACAAAGACATTTATTATCATGTGTATGTAAACCTGCATACACAACAAGAAGCCCAACAGACTTTCCCACGAGCGTTGGATGTTTCGTCGCTTGGTGTCGCTTTATTTTTGAAGGCTTCAGTGCTTCGTTTGATAGCATTAGCCCACATTCCACACTGAGCCCTCGGCTCTGCCTCGTTGCCTCCGTTCACAAAGCCGTACTTAAGAAAGTCAGGGTTGTACTTGCACACACATTTAGACTTTTGGGGGGTATGGCACCACTGTCGTCTTCATTTTTTCTTTTTAATAACTTATCCATAACTTTCGCTACAGGCTAGCGGCTAGCTGAGTGTGTTCTTCTGCTTATTGCAGCTTGTTAAACAACTGACTGACGCATTACCGCCACCAGGTGGTGGGAAGCTATATTGTAACTGAGCGTCTCATGGATAACAGTGATATCTCTGGTGTCTTCAATTGATAACCATGCGGTCCCGCGGCCCTCGCGGCCCACAGGTGCAAAACTGAAAGTTTTTCGCGGCCCTCTAGGTGGCGCTCGCGGCCCTATCATGGGCCGCGGCCCTATGGTTAAGAATCACTGCTCTAGAGCCCACTGTACACTCTCAGGAATAAAGATGCTAATCACAGAACCACTAAGAACCACAGGGGGTTCTTCAGCTTATCCTGATCGGAGAATGCTTTTGATTCCTGGTAGAACCTTTTATAAAGGTTCCACCTGGAACCCTTTTAGTGAGGTGTACCTAGAAACCTATATGACAATTTATACCTCAACCCATCGGTAAAAATACTCCCGATGACAGGTTTGACAGAGAACCCTTCTTGGTGTGATGCTTCCACACAGAAGCCTCTATAGAGATGTTATCAAGAACATTTCCACCTTCCAAGGGTGCTAACAAGAACCCAACCAGAGTGTTCTACCTAGAACCCTTTTATATTCCAAGGGTTTCATCTAGAACCCACCCAGGCGGTTCTAAAGATAACAATTTGTATTTCATCGAGGACTCACCCAAGTTTTCCATACAGAAACCGCTTATATTCCAAGGTTTCATCTAGGACTCATTTATATTCCAAGGGTTTCATCTAGAACCCACCAAATTTTTATATATATATATTATATATATATATTCAAGAAGTCTGGTAAGAAAGTACACATCAATTATATTTTAACAAATATTCTCATTTTTCAAATTTAACTGGATGGATTATAAATAATACATAATACATGAATAAATGTTCTTCTCATTTCAAGTAAAATAACGGCTGGATTAAAGAATAAATTACGTAACACAATTCATTTTAGATAAATTATGTTCACTGAATTGCCCTGCAGCTTTAAATTCAGTTCATTCAGGGTGAAGTGAAAAAGCCACGATATTATATTTTTCTCATCTTCTAAAAAGAGAAAGTAGTGTTGGAAGAATTCACTTATATGAGTCTGTCCAGTCAGAGTCTAATGACTCTGGTCTCACTGGTAATTTTCTCTTTTTGGAAATCGTCCTATGATTTGACTTTCACAACTCTCACTTCAACAGTCCTGCTCTGCTCTCTGTATCCTCATCTCTCCCCGTGTGTCACAGTGTGTGTACATCTCACTCAAGTCAGGAAACTTGTCAGAATGCCCATATTTGATTGGCTGAGCTGCATCACGTGATGTGATTCACAATGCATTGGTCAGTGTTTTACCTACACCACTGAACAAGTGCCGTAAATGCTGGAATAATTCCGCTGCATAAAAAATGCAGCGGAATAAAATCAGAATTCTTTTTTTGTCAGACAAAGGCCCGCGACCCACTGAAAACGGGTCCGCGACCCACTTTTGGGTCGCGACCCACCAGTTGAGAATCACTGATCTAGAACCAACCAAGCAGGTTCATCTGGGAGTCATCTCAAACCCACCCAGGATTCCCTGAAGGGCCGGGGCTCCCCGGGCGCCGATCAATGGCAGCCCACTGCTCCCTATATACAGGGATGGGTCAAATGCAGCAGTCAAATTTCGTGTATGTGTAAAAATGTATATGACAATAAAAAATGGTTCTTCTTTCTTTCTTCTTCTTCTAATGTGGTGCAACGCAACCCACAACCATCATGGTTCCCAATCATAGATTTTGGGGGTGTGGGCTTCGAGGATCTCGTTATACCCATGCGCTCCACAATCCCAAGAACTATCTCTCCTAAAATGGGAGTTTTGGATGAACAAAGTTCTTACCCCTAGTCTTACAAAGAACCCTTGAACAACCATTCTTCAAAAAAAAGGTTCTTCAAAAGCAATGTTTCTGGGTAGAACTTCAGCCCTTCCGGGAGAACCCTTATGGAACCCTAATTAAGGGAGTAAAATCATCCAAGGGGCAAGTTGGAAAATATGTTACAGTCGTGGCTTGGATAGAGTGTTAATTGCATTCATTTATGGGCCAAACAGAGCGCAGGCCTGTGAATGAGTTGGTCCTCAGAGGATGCACTGACACTGCACTCTGTCAAATTCTGCCAGCAGCTCGTTCACATCGAGTGCTGCAGGGTGCTCTCAGCCTGCCAGACAATTCTCCGCTACACCCAGTGGCAGATATGCCTTGTAGCGGTCAGTTTGATACCAGCCGCCAGCGCCGCTCTCTTTGGTTTTCTCCCCGCCATGAAATAGAAACATCAAAGTCGGAAACCGCCGTCAAATCGATCTGCTGCGAAAATGTGTTCAAGTGTGGCTGTGCAACTTGGAGCTTGCAGTCGGAGCTTTGTAGCCCGAGTCATGGTGCAGAGTGACACTTATGCTCCCTTTTGTTGTTGAGTTCGTATTAAGTATGAATGATGTCTGCTGTTTTTCAAGCTGCTTTTCATCTTGTTTCTTCATGTATTTGGGATATTCAGACAAGGGACAAACTTAAGGCAGCAGAGAGTTCAGTAATCTCATATTTCCACCACATTACTGATACTGACTGTTGTCTTCATGACTGCCAATAGCTGACCCCGCCCATGAGAGTGGGCGGGGGTGAACGAGAGACAGACAGGCAGACGAATGGAGAGAAATATTGAGCAGGTGCTCAGAGGAAGGCCACGGAGGCCAACGGGGAGTGGGGCTATTCTTGAACGTCTAAAATAACAAAGGCAAAGTTCTTACATGATCGGTGTGAGGATTTGCATTACTGTGTGTCAGACTGTCCTTTACATGCAGCTGAAGTTTGTTACGCCCAACTAATACTGGACCAATTACTCAGGACTTGGGAAGCAGACATAATGTGAAGTATCAGTGGTCTAGCAAAATATAACTAAATGATGTTACACGGTAAACTAAACAAATTTAATGACTAATGACAACACTGTTACCTCAGTCAGTTCATTCAGTTTTTTTACTCAAGTACCATACAGTTATTTTGTAGGTATGTCACTTGAGGATTTGCATTTGAATTGTACTGGATCACATTTTAAAGGGAGATATTGTACTTTTCCTCCACTAGTTATTTAACAGTGATAGTTACTAGTTGCTCTGCTGATTTTAAATGCAAAACGTAATACAGTAAAATAAATTGTTAAATTGTTAGCCGTGCATAAAGTAGTTAACCAGTTACAGCATTACAAACCCTATTTGCACATCGTGGCACCAGTGGTAATATTTCAACAATATAATACTAATAATAAAATGGAAGGATTCCTTCTGTATAATACAAACACATTTGTTTTCTGCTTATTTGGCTGGTGATGTTTCTGTATTTTCACATACATTTACATTGTGCAAGAGTTCCTTTTCTTAAGCGAGGGATCTGATATGTCTTCCACAACTATGACGACACATTACAAGAGTCACAAGAAAGAAAGAAAAATCAGTGGCAACAACCACACATAATACATATATATTATTTATTTCCTGGGCCAGAACTAAGGCTGACCCACTATAGCCACTATACTCTGCACAACCCTTATTACACTATAGGGATTCAACTGAATGGACTGATATCCAAGGATGGTTCTCCTTAAAGGTCAACTCAATACGCTTTCTTTTCCCATTTTTTCAGATGGAAACGCCCACTCATCCGTTACCAAAAATCAGGATGTAGGTTACCAAAGTAAGCTTATCAATAAGGTTATGAAAGATGTGAACGCTAGTACTAGTTGAGTCAATGTTAGCTGTGCTAGGTTTGGAAACAACTAACAAGGGTTAGTTAGAATTTTTGGAAGTGGGGTGATCCCGTCCACAGGCGCTTTACTTCGCTGCCGGGGAGCCTTTTGCCGGTACTCCTGTCTGCGTCTCTGAACTGGGATTGTGCCAACAGCCAGCTAAGTTTCTGGAGCTACTACACTGACTACAGAAAATGATATATGTGTGTAAATATATATATATATATATATATATATATATATATATATATATATATATATATATATATATATATATATATATATATATATATATAAATATAAATATAAATATATATATATATATATATATATATATATATATATATATATATTTATATGTAGAACGTTGTCATTCAGAAACCTACGTCAGGTCACGTGGGAAGACTAGCAAAAAAAATATGCTACTTGGGAAAAATAGCATTTTGCGCTAAAACATGTGCACTTCTACCGGAATTTGAATGTTTGGATTTGACGACATAAGGAACACCACTGAGGAGCTGCAGAACGATGTCAAGACTTGTCATTATACCACGTAACTTTCAATAACGGTCGAACGATATACTACGTCACTTGCTTCGACCTAATGCAAAAACGGTTAAAAAAACGAAACAATGGCAACATTTTTTTTTCCAGGCAATGCCTGGGCTGGCTGATGAAGACTACCATCCACAGCATCATGGAGCTCCTCTGCTCCTCAATTATAACCGAGGATTCGTCAGGCTAAACAGCGGCTCCACAATTACCACAGCGTGCCACACTCTTTCTTTTTTGTTTTACACACACATCACACATCACACATTTCACACATTTCAACTGAACTTTTACGCTGCATTCATCTGGGCTGATTCAGCGATATATGACTTCAATCCTCTGCCTTCCATGTTGTATTACTCCCCGACTCTGTTTTGAAATGGTTGATAAGTGACGTGTCAAAGACTTAGCAGCCTATCCGAAAACAAAAAACCTTCTGCGCCCATTCAGCAGCGGTGTGTTTCACACCCCCGAGGCCTGATACCATCTATTGAGAGGTTGTGAAGAAAAGGTGAGACCTGGCACTGCAAGTGAAACCTCGATACCTCCTGTGCGGAGTCACGGAGATGATTCACGGGAGAGTTGGCGGCAGTGAGGCTGCTGGTGGAATGCAAACATGCGCTAGTGTTATACACTGAAAGCAAGGAGGGATTTTGCTCCCAAATCTGGTCCGCTCAGCAGCTGGCCCTACTTGGTAATGACCCTGCCCTGCTCTCAACAAGAGCAGCTTTGCTGCGTCTACTTTTACGAATGCCAAGGAAAAAAGGGGAAGTGATAAATGGAGCAGTGACTGAAGTAACCCAATCTCCAGGAGGGAGAATTAGTCAGCAAGGAAAAGACTAGTACGTGTTTTGCGGTCATGTGAAATGTGAAGAGAGAGAGAAAGAGGAGTGGCATGGGGGGGTGATGGTAGAGCTGCTACTCCTCTCCCTCATGCAGACTGTCTTCAGCCTGGAGTTGCTTAAAAACGTTTTATTTTTTAACCTCTCTGCTAAGTTTCCAGCCTGACGATGTCAGGGGCATGTGGGATCTAATGTGGAAGTACTGCATTTCAGTTCGGACGATAAGGTAGGGGGGGATCCTGTTACCGAGCTCCAAAAGCATGATGGTGTACTGCTGGGAGAGCCATAAGCTTATGCTGGTCTGTGTGCCGGGGGGAACTCTGAGTCTGTTTTTAATATAGTTTAAACCTGTATTAGACCTGGAGGACTGGATGCTTGCAAGGTTTAAAACACAGGCGTTATGGTTTGCCATCTGTGGTTATATTCAAGTGACTGTTAAGGAATGTACAGTACTGACTTCGTAAAAGTTTGTGAAAGCAGCTGTGATGTGTAGATCCCCAAGATCACGAACATGATCACCAGCTAAAAGGCTCTTTCAGTTTGGATTGCAGCTGAAATTTTGTTCAGAGTGTCAGTGAAGAGTGACATCAGAACTTCTCATCTTCAGCCGGCTTGTTACAGCCCAAAAACCCAAATGCATATAACTTATAAAATATGGGAAATGTTTACATTAAGGAAGCTGGATTCAGCAAACCCCTCATCATTGGTTGTATACATTTTGTCCACCAGGTGTGATCAGTTCAGCCAAATACCTTTTTTTTTTAGAATATGTGTCAGTGTCAGCGTCAAATTGTTCTATTATCTGCAAGAAATAAAATGCTTTAGTTTTCCTTAAATCATCTCACGACCTCCCGGGGTTTCTGAATTCTGGCTTAAACGATTAATCGATTGTTCAAATTGTTGCGTATTGCAATACATTTTCTGCTGATTGACTATTTGATTATTGGACTGATTGTTTAAGCATCTAGTTCAGATGAAAACGTCCATTCTTACAGGACCTTCATGCTACAGCAGATGACAGGAAGATGATGTACTTCCATGTGGTGTTCAATCACAAACCGTTCTATCCGTGTTGTTGGGGAACAGTGTACCGTTTGAAACGGGGCCATGAGAGGAGCAGTAGTATTGGATGGGTTGAGCATTAATGGTTCCACACAGTCACGTCACCACAGACAGGCTAAAATTAGTGGCTAGAGCAGCCTGAGTCAGCAGGAGCCAATCACCATTCATGAACTCCTCTGGTCTGTAATTCCAGTCTCCGTGGGTCGGAGTTCATGCATTAATGCAGAAAATGTTCCTCCCTCCCAGCGAGTCCAGTCCTTTTATTGACTTCCTGATCCCCCATCTGGTACGACGACGTGTGTACGCCGTCTTGTGTAACTTGGCCTTCTGACATTATTTTCCATCTCTGCTGATTTCCCACGAAATGCCACAGTTTTATGTTTTTTCCTCTTGGCTCCTGGGGGGGGGGGGGGCCCTTCTGTCTGCTTTGCTAAAAATGACCACATAGCCACTCACACATGCAGAGAGGAGCTAGAGGTCTGGAATCCAGTGTGTGGTATTTTTAAATGATCCTTGTCCGTATACTTCGTGTCGCCATACACACACGGCCCAAGTAGTTAAAGCTGATTTCCATTAATTGCATAACAAGCGCTAAACACAGCGATTATCACCTCATAACGTTGTTTTGGCTAACATGTTGGCAAACAATTACCTGTTTGCCCCTTCAGACACCATAGAGACACGCTCAATATTCACTCCATAAAATTCGAAAAAAATATATTTCTGTCTCTATAGCTGCTAAATGCTAGACCATGTTCACAAGTTATTCCATAACTTTGTCTTCTGTTTGGTCATGGGCATGTCGTCTACAGTGTGTTGATACAGCTTTGTTTTGGAGGAAACAAGGTTGATGAGAGTGGAGTTTGTGGGCCGAAAAAACAAAACAATGAGCTGAAAGAGGCTAAAACGTTACTGAGAGCTAAGTGTAACTGCAGATCCATTGTTGATGTACAACAACTGATTATTGCACTTTTAAAGGGGACACATTGTTCTTTTCAGGTTCATACTTTAATTTGTGGTTTCTAGAACATGTTTATGTTTTAAGTTTTTCATATGCCCCCATCATTATTGTGCTTTTCCCTGCGATTGAAGAAATATGTGGATTTAAGGTATTCTTAAGTCAACCACCAACAACCTGTACAGCTATGCTTCATGTCATTGTTCTGTTTTTGTTGGATGAAGTTACTACCAACACATTCTTTATTCCTCCGACAAAGTTCTGATCGGATCAACTTACTGCAACGATTCTCATAATTCTAGACCTGTTTGAATAGCTGGACATATGGGAGAGGTGGGCGGTGATTTAGAGCTCTCCGACCGGCCTGTGCGGTTGTCGTTTGATCAGATGTGAGCGACGGCGGCGTATCTAGTCGACAGAAGCAAATAACCGCCACGACTGCCAGCAGATTCTCAGGTTGAAAACTGTTGGGGAGAACCAACCAGGAAGCAGGGCTACTGTTCTCAGCCTGCTTTACACACCTTTCGCGGTGCTGCTGTTGTTGAGGCTGACAGATTGACCCTCTGATAGCACTCCTCTCTGAGCTGGAGAGAGAGATGACGGCGGCATCGTCTGCCAGCAGTGCATTCCTGAAGACGGGAGTCATACCGCAATAACTCTCCTCTTCTCACATGGAGGTCTTCCTCTCCTCTGACCCGCTACTCTGTTTTTTCTCCCAGCTAATGCTTCACTACATACCAACCCCATCTGTGTGTGTGTGCTCTTCACAAGCTTTACTGGAGCTGTTTTTGTAATAAAGCTCGGTTTTATGACAGAGGCTGGCTCTCGCTCTATTGTACCACTGTTTTTTTGTTTTCAAAAGGCTGTGTGCGTGCAGGCCCTTTTTAAAAAAAGGTTTGCCAGTGAAACAGTAGAGGCCGGGGAACCTGATCTGGCCATTCCTACTGGAAAGCCAAAGGAGCACGAGGTATTATTTATTTATGTCAGAGGCTCAGAGTTAAAGCTGCCAGTTTGGGGTGACCCACGACTCACTAGTCTTGTTTTGTCCGCCTCCCCGAGGAGAGAGGAAGTAAAGCGGCAAATCGGCCGGTGTCTCGACCCCTATCCCGGCCTCCTGGCACGCGAGCAAACATCGGCGGATCAGAGCCGGTTTCATCTACGAGCAGATGTCTGGTGCGTCGTAGCCAGGTCGCCTGCTGGAAGCAGTCGGGTCAGCCGTCGGGTCAGCCGTCGGGTCAGCCGTCGGGTCAGCCGTCGGGTCAGCCGTCGGGTCAGCCGTCGGGTCAGCCGTCGGCGGGACCTCCCCTTCGTACGGTAGCTGGTGAAGAGAGCGGCAGTGTCATCTCAGGAGGAGCGGAGAAGCTTTTTTAAACACAACGCAGAGAGCCGAAGACGTCTGGTGAGTGTGGGTCTGAGTCACCGCTGGTCAGCCGCACAGATATTATTACACGTTTACTGGCTCGCGCTGTCGAATCACGTGAATTACTTTTGTTGCTTGCTCAGAAAACCGCAGACTGTCTCCTCTCATGCTCCAATTTTTACGACCTGTGTCAGTGAACCTGATGTCTGTGTCCAATTGACTACAAGGTCAATTTATTTCAGCTGCCATTCCTCAGCAATTTCACACTTTTGGTCTTTAGTATGTGGGGAATTCTTCTCATCCTGGCTAGGGTTGTCTTGTAATGTAAAAGTTGATTTACCTCGACTTAGTGTCTCCACACACAAAGCAGGTCAGGCCACAGGATGTTACAGTAAAATGTTCTATCCATCTGTACACCTTTCTATGGAATTTGCACACTTTTGATGACTTTTATCACACAGAGGATAGCGTAAGCTCTGCAGAGTATAGTGCTTTATTGTTGCCTGTTGTTCGTGTGTCAGTATTATAATCGGCTGTTATCAATATTTCAGTGTTGCAGTGTCTTGTTTCCACCTGTAATATGATGACTATTGAAAGGTCTCTTTTTCTCTTTTCCCGGTCTGTCAATAGCTTTGTGGTGTGTTCATTTGTGCTTAGTGAGCAGAAAATCCAAACCACTCGCCTGAAAATCTTTTGGCATTGTACGTTTCTGTAAACCACAGGATACGTTGAATGTTAACGTTTCCGAACCCCAAGAAAAGTTTGATAAATGTGTTTTCATAACAGCCCCGTATAACACTTGGAATAGCACAATTCTACATGGTTAACAGTGTGAAAATAATAACAACGTAAACAACGTAGCCTAACAACCGTTACGTCACTAGCGCAAATAAATAACGAGCCCCCATAGAAGACTTTCTTACGCATTGTTACTTAACTAGCATAACAACTTTAGATAACACAACGTTGCCTCAAACAAAGTTGCGTAACACGACATTACATAAAAAGCATAAAGTCAACAGTAGTAGTTATAGTAGCATAACAGGGTGGCCCGACAACGTACCATGACAACGTAGCACGACTAAGGTTAATATATATATAAATAATGTTAGCGGGCGTTCTTATGTAGTGTTATGTAACAAATGTACCAATGTTATATAACATGGCGTAAAATCAATGTTAACTTTTTTCACCTGGGACACGAAGAGCGGTCTCCTTCATGAAGGTCCTGTGTTTGTTTTAGCCAACCAGCTCCCAACCGCCTTTAGTGGACTGCATTGCTTGCTACACTCATTATTATACCACGTAACTTTCAATAAAGCTGCTCAATGTACGACGTCACTTGCTCTGACCAAATGCAGAAAAGTCCACGTTCAACATTTCCGTGGTTTGCAGCAACATTCCAATACCGGAAATGTTTTCCTGGCGACTGGACTGGAAAATCTCTGTACATTCGAATGTCACTTAGACATGCTGCCACTTGCGTTTTTTGTACACATACAGCCCTCAAGTCCACTTCCTGCAGTATCAGGAGATTAAGCCATAATGTTTTCGGTTCGACAGAAACATCATCTCCGTTTAGTGCTCTGGATACATGCTTGGATAGAATTGTAATGGATTGAAATTGCCATAACAATGAATAAATGTCGCCATAATAACTCGGATGTCATCGTAGCGCAGGGAACTGCTGCACTCGGCGTCTCTTTTAATCGCTGTCAGGTGCTATAATTGGCCGGTCCCAGCATCAGTGGTGACCCGTGGCTCGGTCAATAATGACAGGACAGTGGCTGGGGCAGGCAGGGACGCAGCCGCCACCTGGGGTCCTCATTTATCTTTTATGCATTTCAATGAGGCCGAGCTCATCCAACATTAATGGCCACAGCGGCCCTGGGCGCAGATCACTCTGTGTCAGCCCGTGATGGGGTCTGACAGTGGTCCGGGGGGGGGGGGGGGGGGGTACCCACGACCCGGCCCTGGCTTCCCTGTGACTTCACCCTGACTCTGATAACAGCAATGTGACACCTGCTAAAGGCACTCTGACGGATTAGAGACACAGCCGTGCTCCCACAGTATCTAGCAAACCATTTAACACGTAAAGCTATTGGCCATATTCGCCATGACCTTTCTCTTCCAAAGTGCTTCTCCCAGTATGGCATCAGAAAGTCCATTATGTTCTCCTCAGGAGAAGAGCTCCGCCTCCACCTTTGTAAATCCAGAAAGGATTGCTGAGTTCAAACAGCTGGAGGTAGCGCATGCCAGATTGTGACTGTGTGCATGCATAACTAACCCCAAAACACAACATGTGTGGATTTCCACTGAAATGCAGTGTGACCGAGGTTTTCCTCATTAGAACAGAGAGTCCCCGCCGCCAAACATCTGGCTGGCCACGTGTGCACTTTATAAAATACCCGTTGTTTGAGTGAAATCTTTTCCCCAAACCAAGTCAAGAGAAGGGGTTTTGGAGAGGAAACCCAAGATGGTCTTTTTAAAATTTAAGATGATTTCGAAAGGCTCCGTCTTCATTTTGAAATCCAAACAGTGTGTTGTAGCCTTTATAATATAATTCTTTAAAGCATTTGTCGACCGATCGTCCCCAAGAAACTGCTTCCAAAAGGCTTTCTGTAATTTGATCCAAAGAAAACACATCAAAGTTTAGTTTACCAAACACAACTAGATGAAACAAATTGTTGTTTTTTATTACAATAATGTTCACATAAAAATGAAATGAAAATACTGACTAACTGTTTGCCAGCTATTTAACCCCAACACCAGCTCTGTCAATATCACAACAATGCTTGCTCATAATGTGCAGCCCCATGGCTGATCAGTGGGGGGCTAATGGTTCCTGGAGCACCTCCTGCTACTCGCCCACGCCCTTTGGCCAAGCATTCTGGGAAAGTATCCATCACTGGCAGTATTTATTCAGGGGGGGGGGGTGGTTGTTCTCACTGTTTAATTGTATCAGCCAGGAGCTGCAGTTATGGCCAGTAGATGGACCGCTGGAGGTGAGGCATGTTGTTGGTGAAGATTTTTGAAATTTTGATAACTAAGGTTGACGAGGCTGCTGGGTTGTGTCTGAACCGGTGTGTTTAGAATGCTGACAGCTTCCGGTTGGGTTTAGCTAATGTAGCCAATTAATTAAAATTCAACATTCATATTCAAATACCAGCACAGACGTTCTTTAAATGTTGACTGCACGAAATTGCCAGCAAGTAATTTACGGACCAGTCTTTAACCCCTCTCGACTTTAATCCTCCTCCCCTCACCCTCTCCCTCGTCTCCTCCTCTTCCTCCACTTTTATTATTCGTGGCTGTCAAATAATAAAGTCCACAATCAATTAGTGCGAGAGAAGGGCCCAATCAATTCCCGCCTATTTGCAATTCCTCCCCGTTAAACACTTTCCTTTATTACCAATGTCATAATTAATGCGGAGGAGGTTGAGGGGATGGGAGGGAGGAGACCCAGGGTGTTGGCAGGGGAGGCATTTGTGTATGTGTGTGTGTGTGTGTGTGTTATCATGTATTTGCTCCCTGACGTTATCGCGGCAGTACACACAATACCGCCGCTCATCATATGTTTAATGGGCCATGCTCACGCACACATTGTACATTAATCTCTCCAGCGAGTGAATAAACGGTCACAGAGGTTTAGCTGTCATGTTCAGTGAATAAGTTGTTGTAAAGACACAATGTATATTTAAAATCTTTAAAGGGGCAATGTGTGAGATATGGCCAGAATTTTTGTTTTAGAGAAAATAACAAAATGTGAAGTGTTGACATTGTGTCAATGGAGTCGATGTGTTGTGTTGCAGAGATATCTTCTAAAATGTGCATGCTAACCAGTTAGCCCTGGCCCTTTGGGTCCTGTCTGGTAATTCCACTAGCACCTGGAGGGGTGATAGTGTGTCACTGTAGTGTCCAGTCTGTCCTCAGTCCACCATGAGAGGACGAAGAAGTAGAGCTGCCCCGAGTGTCGATCATGTTGAAGGTACAGAGTCCCTGAACGTTTTGATTCTTTGTTCATCGGAATTAATCCAAAGTTTCATCCTTTTCGCCATCAGGAGACAGAACTTCAGTTAGCGTTCAGCTCAAAATCAGCCAGTCCACAGGTTAGACCCAGCTCCCTGTTACTAAAGTACGCAAGTCACCTGACAAATAAATCGATGTTGACTTCGGTCAGCGATCTTCTGCCTGAAAGATTGTTGTTTGTTGGGCCCATCCAGCTCTCCTCCTGCCCACCCTGTGGTGTTGTTGTTGTCTTCATACTTCCTTGTTCATGATTACGTGGACAACATACACAATAATTACTACGTGTTATCTTTCGTATGTATAGCTACGAATGCACGATGAGACCAGCCTGAATCAACGTGGTTGAATAAATATTGCCCACATGACTGCAGCTTAGTGAATATTTTAAAGAAAAAGGGATGGAGTCCAGTTTGGCTGTTATTTTGTATCCCACCTCTGTTAAAACACAGGAATCCTCCACAATCTACCTAAAACAAAGGGTTAACTGGTGATTGCCCCGTGCCAAATGACTTTAAGAGGATGCATAGATACTGATAAAGGAGGGCTCCTGCCGGTGAACTGGGCCAGTAGATGTGATGCACACAGCTGTGTGTGGACGCATGTTTTATGAGCCGTAGGATGGGATGGCGGTGCCATTGTGAGTGGGCGGGGGAGGGGGTCAGGTGGTGCGCCACTGGTAATTACTGGACAGTGCCGCTGCACAGTCAGTGGTCCCCACACGGCAATCCGTCTTCCTCTGGCCACAATGAAAAAGCCTTTTAACATCTGATTAGCTTTTCATGTCACTCCGTGGGCGTGGTTTGGATACGGTCACAGTCACATGCCAGCGTGCAGATATTTCATAGGAGAGCCGAGTGATCCAGGTGTGGATAATGGCGCCAGAGGGCCGCAATGTTTGTATTTGCACGTTTATATGGGGCATTTTGTGGGTGCATCTCTCTCTTGCCTCCATTTCGCTACATCTGTTTGATGGAGTGTGCAGGTGGAGCGTTTGATGACATGCGAGACAAGGTCCATTAGCAATGCATGGCAAATTAGCCTCGCAACTGAAATGATAATGGGCGTCAGTGAGTGTGATGTCTTTTATTTTTTTGTTGCTTTATCTCAATATTCTCTCTCTCTCTCCCTCTCTCTCTCCTTGCTAAAGAGTCACTAACAATCACGTTGTTGTGTTTCCCCGTTAAGCCGGCGGCTTTCATCTGATCCCCTCTTATCAAATCGCAGCGACAAGGGTTGCTCGGTAGAAATGAGCTCTCCATAGTGTATCAATAGGAGCTCCCTTTGAAGTGAGACTTTCTCCATCAAAACAATTCCTTGACTGTGTTCTTAGCTCTGCAGTTTCTCCTAGTTTTTCCACTGTTTTGGCAAGAATGTTATCAGAAATGATAGCCTTTCATGATGGTTTTCACCCAAGACGGCACATTCTTGTAAGATTTTGTTTTTGCAATGACTACTGCATCGAAAGTATTTTTTTTTTTTTGTGAAGTGGTCAAAGGCTGTCTTGTATCGTGTTGTTGTGAGACAAGACATGCAGTGACGTTCTCATAGTATAGGCCTGAATGAACGGCCTGAATGAACACTGGATGTCTTCAGAGTGCCTGGTAGACTGGTAAGTGACGCTCTGCTTTGGTCTGAGATGTGCTGTGTAAAAATGTGTGGTCAATACCACCTGGTGCAGTCAGTTATGGTTGGTTCTGTGGCTGTTTGGCAGAAAAGACCATTAGGCTGCACAGGAAGCTGGCGGGCGAGTGCTAAAGGAAGCTTCAAGGAAATTCTCGCTACAGCTAAATTCTCCTTGCTGAAATGTGGCAACACTGTCGTGTTTTGTTCCTCTCACATGTTTCCGTAACATGCTAGCCAAAGAGCTAAGCGTCTATGTTTTTGATGAATAGATACCCAACAAAACATAGAAATTATAGCAAATTGTAGCAGATTATTCCAGATATTTTGTCAAATTGCATCAGATATGAGTTACCTATTATTTTTTTAAGGAACTTTTCAAATGTAAAAATCCCATTTTCATTTAGTTTTCTTCTCAGAAATGACTGAATGGAAGGACTGATTGTTTCAGCCTTAAGGTGCGTTCACACCGGACGCATCGATTTTTTGACGCGCGTCGAGATTACATACAAACTCTATGCACAGACGCGATGAGACTGGCACGCCGCGATTCAACTTCAGTGACATAATCGCGTGACGCTGTGGCGCGATAGCCGATCAGCGTTGAGTTGCTCCCCCTGTCATCACTGGCTTCCTGCCGTTGTTGAATCAGGAAATAAATCCTGTAGCCGTCTGTGTTCACCCAGAGCTCTACGATACCTCATATCAATAGAGACCGGACCAAACTATGTGTATACATGTGTGTGTGTAAACCATACGGTACAAACAATGAACAGACGCTGCCGTATTTACGTCTACGTGACGTTATTGAGTGCTGGTGGAGCTGCTACGATGTTAGCATAGCCTAGCACCGATCCATCAGAGCTCCATTGAGAAGACCAGTAACCTACAAATTGGCATCATTACGTCGTTATTTCGGAGTCCCTTTTTGTCGGAGAAGACAAGTACAAATCGGCATCATTACGTAGTTATTTCGGAGTCCCTTTTTGTCGGTTTATTGCCGTTGAATCACAGCCAAATCTGTTTATTTTGTGTTCCTACAGCTGTAGTAAACAGCGACCGGTGGCTTGCTAGACAGTGAATACAGCTCGATACAATCCACGGAGCTCCTCTGAACAACATTATGAACCAGACATGACGGCGTTTGGCATTCCGACGTTTGAGGGACTTCCACAACACGTACAAAGCAGCAATTGTCCTTATTCCTTTCACGGTTGAAAGCGGAAAGACATGACGACCAGGTGAACGGCTTCCAGTGGATAAACCACGCCCCCTCTCCGGCACTACGCGATTTTGCGGTGTTTGGTGTGAACACGACCGGCGGTGCGTTGGATGCGATTTTGCAGCGCGTCAAAAAATCGACGCGTTTGGTGTGAACGCAGCATTAGAATGATGTGTTTCTGAACAGTCTCCTGGGGAAGATGCTTAGCTCTGTGAAGCCAATGTAATGATGGTATATGGGAGGCACTAACCGAAGCTTGTAATACGGCAACATTGGGTGCTTATATATATATATCTATATATAGAGATATATAGAGATATATATTTCTCATAATGTGTTGGATTTTACAGTTGAATGAGTTCCTCAGGCTGTTGTGTTGGGAAAGCAGAGGTGTCAAAGAGAAAGCTATCAGGTCTAGCTACTATACATCGATATAGTCTTGTCTTGTCACATGATTGAATAGACTTGACACTGGAAAACATTAAGATATCCCAGCCATCATCATTGCATATGTGTTATATGAGTGACAAAAATAACAAAGAAAACAAGGAATTATAAATGTTATCAAAAAGTTTGTTTTCATAGTGTATGTAAAATAAGCATAATTGTGTTCCTGATTTCTACTGACTTCACAAAGAAAAGAAAAGAAAAACCATGATAAAGATCTGTCTTTTCATGGCATCGTGTCTTTTAAGACTTTTCATTTTTCTCCGAACACAGGTGTAATTCCAAGGTGCCGAGTTGATTTGCTTTTAATGGCAAAATCTTCCCTTAACATTGTTGAAGGTGCCCCAGCACCTCCACTCCGTCTATATTTACGCCGCTGGTCAAAGTCGAGCCAGGAAGTCAGATGTTAACAAGAGACAGTTTAATAACTTCTCTATCGCCTTTGCTTCCTCTTCCAAATACGTTGAGTTAACCTGGATGTATTTGATTATCTGTCAGCTTGTGTTTCTCACTCCGTCTGACTTCTTTGTACCAATCTCGCCATGTTCCCAGCTTGTTGTCATTATTACCAATAGGAAGGATGGCGAGACTCTGCGGTAAGGGCCGGGTTTGCAATAAACCAGACTCGTCCTTTGAGCGCTGCGCGGTGTCGGGCCCCGTGAGGTGGCCCTCGGCAGCCCGACAGCAGGAGGCGGCCATCATCTCCCGCGCAAGACAGTAAACACTCATTAAGCCCCTCCGCCTGTGCACACAAACATCTGCTGCTGCCGCCGAGAGTCACTGGACCCCATCAGGCGTCTCCTGTAGTCATCTCCCAGAGTAGGCACCGTGGCACGACGTCTCTTTTGTCCACCACGCGTCAGTGCTCACCTTGCCAGCCAGCCCCAATGCGTCTGGTACGAAAAACTAGCGCGCACCTCTTCCCGAAGGGAAAGAGGGCTGCCATATGGGTTTGAGCTCTGGGTCCAAACATATGAGAGAGCATACGCTTGAATGTTGTGACAAAAGAAGCCCCGGCTCCAGCTGAGACGGGGCCCTCGTCTTCTCCCCGCGGAGGCTTCCCAGCCTCATATCACATGTCTGAACACGGGAGGCGCACGGAGGTTCTTCTTCTGAGGAGGCGGCGGCGATTCAGTCCTGTCAGCGCCGGAGGGATTGCATCAACCCGCTGTGCGTGGAGCGTCTGCTGATGCCGAAACAAGTCGTCCTCTGAGATTTGGGTGCAGCCACGATCGGCCGCGGGCTGCTTTATGCGTTGAACGAGAATCCTTGTTTCAATTCGCGGATCCGGGAGGCCGCACGAAAGAACGCCGTTTTGTGAGACGCCTGTACACCTTTGTGTTGTGACAGGCTGTCAGGAGAAGGAGCTGCTCTTCGGAGCTCTCTCTCAGTGGCGTCGAAGGCAATGGTGCCGACGCGGCGTCAGAAGTAGTGCCAGCACCGGGCCTCTGGGCTGCGGGCGGCTCTAATGAGCTCCCCTGAGTGGTTAGCGGGGCTGATGGAGATGGCCCGTCCTCTCCCCTCCCCCTCCCTACGGGTTCTAAGTGGTGGGAGAAGAAAGGGAAGACTTCGGAATTACAGGAGACAATGCTTTGGTCAAAAGAGAGAAGAAGAAGAAGACTCTTTCCACCTGATTTGAATGCAAATCCTCTTCACCCCAATTATAATTTCTGGCGCAGGCCTGAGGATTACATCAGCCAATATGTCCTGAGCCCGAGGGGAAGGACATGTGTGAAGTGAGAGGTGTCAGGTGTTCTTCTTTGGAAGGTGAGAGTCAGATGTGCCAAATATCTGCTGGTTGCTCACCTAATTTTGATCATGTTGCTGGGGCTGAATATCAAGAGTGCTCTTCATGCTCATGAGTGCCAAAGACTGGAATAATGGCGCCCTCTACTGGTCAGAAGTCTTCACAGCCAGAAAAAAGACAGGACAGCAACTATCTCATCAACCCCATTCAAAAAACACACTTCTCACATCACTTCTGGGTTTTAGGAGTCATTGCTGCAGCACTCTGCTTTGTCAAACGGTGGTGATAATGATGACTCTTCAGCATCTCAGAAAAGATCCCTTAATGAGAAATATTCAGCGTTTTGCTGAAAGTATTTGTCTCAATTATACAAAGAGAAGTGCAAACATTTAGGAAATGTTCTAAAGTAACAACCACCACCTGAAAACCAAATGGTACTTAGCAGCATGCTGTATTCCTGCTTTTATTCCTATCTGCCCTTTAAAATGTCAACTGTAAAAGACTCAAGCAACATGCAAAGGGACAAGAGTTTCCCATAACTTTCTTCTGCTCTGGTTTAGTTCATGTCCGTCTGCCGAGTGTCAGCTTCCTCACGCGCTGCTTCCTGTCGCGAGGTGTGAAACCGTGCTGCTGATCCCGGCGATGTCACAAGCTGTCCTGCATCCAGAGGCTTATGTGGGGAAAAGGTAGCAAGCTGCTTCATCAACATTAGCATCATTACGTTATGACGCGCCTCCAGCTACTATTGTCTTTCCCTGTGTGCAGCCCTCCCTCCCTCTGCCTACCTGGTTGTTTATTGAATTTGCAAGGGAGATATGCAGGTCAGGAGACATGGTGATGCAGGAAGTGGTGGAGGACATGTATCTACTGTATCCTTGTCCTCCTGCAAGAAAGCCACCATTGAGATGCCGTTGAGCAAAAAGGCTTAACCCCAATCAATCCAGGGAGGCCCGCAGTGAACCGCATCTAAAAGTCCCTCTGTGGTGGACAGTTGAACTGGTTGGATTAACTTGTTTGCTCCAATCATTCATTCTTGTTTAGTGTCAAAGGCAAGTCGGGTCGCCCCAGCATTTTAATTTAAAGCCGCAGCTCAGCGATTTTACACTTTGTAGTCATCGCTGGCGGATATGTGTAAACTTGATATGCCACTGTCCTGTTTTTATGTCAGCAGGGTAACATATTTGTGATGGGCCCCGGTGCATTTTTTTTTTTCTTGGTCCCTCGCTCCAAACACATACACAGATCACGCAGCAATCTCTAGTTCTGCCGAGTGAAGCCGATGCAGAAGTGCCTTAAACCTGCATTCTCTCTAGTGTCCACCAGGGGGCGACTCCTCTGGTTGTATAGAAGTCTATGAGAAAATGACTCTACTTCTCTCTTGATTTATTACCTCAGTAAACATTGTAAACATGAGTTTATGGTCTCAATCACTAGTTTCAAGTCTTCTTCAATACAGCATGATGTTCATTTAGCACATTAATTCATTAGAAATTGGCAACCATTTCTTGGCCTTTGGTTGCCAAAAGATGCAACCACTTTTATACATGTAAAAACATAGGGACTAGGGATAAAGGAACTAATGTTGGTGTCATTGGGGGACCCACAATCCAAGACTTCATTGCTGAGGGGCCAGTGGATCTGTGGTGGGAATTAGCACAAAGCTCCAGAAAACCAAAAGTTGAAAGGGAGAGAACGGATAAACAAGCAACCAGTGAATTCTTGATTCATTTGTGAGGGTTCTGTGAAGAACATGACAACAGCTGCACTACTGCGTTTTGACATACATACATAAAAACAGAATTGTTCTTGTTCACAACAGCGCTATTCGCTAAAATAATCTTTGAATGAAGTAATCTGCCTTAATTCAAGGTATCACCTGCAGAACGTGTTTGTGCTCACTGTAGAAATACCGAGATAGAAATACTCAACACTGATACAAACAAGCTTGCTAAGATGGATATGTACTGCAGCACGGGGACCGGCAAGGACAGCTTTAAACCTCTGTGATGTTTTTAGCGCCATTCAGCTAAACGGGGGCGCCACCTGTCAGGAGGAGCCATTAGTGGGAAATCCCATTACCAGTAATCCTATAGGCCCTGTGGTACGAGCACAGAGACCAGTCTCCGCTCTCTCCCTCGCTCTCCGTTCGTCCCTCTTGGCACCACCGACAGTCACGCTGCCACATCAGTCGTCGAGGCGACAGGCCCGTTAGTGCCAGGGTTAGAAGGGGGCAGGACCCCTGGCAAGGTTCCTCCCAGGTGGATAGAGAGGCTCGATCGGGATATTAATGCCGCTCCGTGCCAGCTGCAGTTTACAGCCGCAACAGTAAGTCTTATCCTCTGAGGCCCTCACTAATAATGCTGCTGTGTGTGTGTGTGTTTGTGGGTGTTGGTTTGTTTAACCTCCCCGTATGGTTTAACCTCACCGTATTGTCAAGATTCAGGGGAGCGTGCTTCATACTCAGCTTCTTTTAAGCTGGATTTGACAGTTTCAGCAATGTTTGACATCACAAGATGACAATTTTTAGCAAACAAGAAGCTCAGACCTTCATATCAAGGCCGTGCTGCCGGGTTGTTGTAGCAGAATGTCTCAGCCGGTAAATATCCATGATCACCTCAGTACTTGTATGGTGCCGACCAATTTACTGAATTCTTGTTATGCTGCCTGGGTTCATACCATAGACCAGCGGTAGCGTTATTCAGTTAACATTCAGCAAGGCCCACTGAGAGAGAATGTCCGAATGCAAAGGTCCGGAACATCACAATAATGTCTAACTTGCGCAATGATTTAGTGCCATGTATTTTGAGGTTTATCTCAACCATGTTTATTGTCCAATTTCAAATTGAACTGGATTAATGATGAAGAAATACATACTCTAATAATAAAGAAATGTTCTTCTTTGTGTACAGGAACACTGTGTTTACCTGTGGCAGCTCTATTCTCTCTGTTAACGTCATCGTTGGACAGTGAATTCATGTGTTAGGATTCTGATCATATTGGGCTCTGAGATTTATTTTTCTGTGCCTTCATTTGGGATTAGAGTGAGTATGATTTGTGCTTTGTCACGTAGTGGTGCTTCACTGCTTTTAATAATGGCCACGGTCTCTGAAAATGAGACGTACTGGTTTCAAACTGCCCGTGGGAACAATGAACATTTAAGAATCTGTCCATTCCTGGTTAAAGACTCTGGTCTCTCTGTCCACTTTTCTCTTCTTGGAGAACGCCATGTGAAATGAGTTCTTTGACTCATGTACACGTTGGGTCTCTCTCTACGTCGCTCCCCTTCTGTATATCTCACTGGAATTGCGATGTTTATCAGAATACACGTATTTGATTGGCTGAGTAGCATCACGTTAGATGGTTTACAACACATGTAATTGGTCGTTGTGTTTCCTGGACTGCTGAACGAGTGCCGTAAAGGCTAGAAAAGCTGCACCAGCTGAAATAGAAAATTTTATAATTCTCAAATATATATCGGTTAGAGGTCCAGGTCTGAACACAACGGCGTCTGGGCCCGCCTATTAGTGACCCCTGCCATAGACTGTACATGAGAAGAAGTGACGGCCTCACCCATTGCTTCATTTTGACCATCGCCAACTTGGATTTTTGCAATCAATGAACAGAAGTGACCATATTTGGACTGCGAGCTATACAGTATATGAGCTATGTGCTAATATAAACATGGTAACATCCTTATGGTCACAATGTTGATATGCTGATGTTTAGCAGATACCATGTTCGCCATGTTCACCATCTCAGTTTAGTGTCTTAAGCTTACAAGTACGTCTGAGGCTGATGGAAATATCATTAGTTTTACAGGTATTTGGTCATAAAGTACTGGACACATTTCAATTTTGGTCAATTTTGGTTGGTAAAATGTGTCCTTTACCATCCCTAAAGCCAGGCCGTTTCTGTGGCTAAAGAGGGCTTTTGTAACAAAACGTGTTTATTTTTCGGAAAGTGAGGTGTCGACTAAAGTATCATTCTGCATTTCCAATGTTATCAGGCCGTTGTCAGTGTTTATCACTACCATTCTAACTCTTCAGACGGGCCAAACTGCACGTAGTGTGAAAGTGAAACGGTCAGTTTTAAACTTGTGGTTAGCTTGAATTAAAAATAAACAGTTTGTTTAGGCAAAAACGTCTTGGTTAGGTTCAGGAAAAGATACATCATGGTTTTGTTAAGAATAAGTTTGTGTCGTGAATTAAGTTGTGTTCATTGTTTACGCTGAGTAGGCTGGTACCAAAATGTAGGTATCATTCTGACAAATATGTCAAATAAATGTTAAATGATACCCAGCCTCTCTAAAGAGCGAGGGTCTACTGGGAATTAAGATCATCACATTTGTCACCATTTGAGCGTAAAGTTTTTATGATACGAGAGTCAACAGAATAAATGTTGTCTAAGATATTCAACAATTTCAACTTCAACGTTGGAGGAAAGACAGCAGAAATAGAGCTTTTTTTCATTGATTTTCGTCCCATCGTTTAGCCCTACAGCTAGCATGATAGCTTCCTCCACTGTGGAGGCCTGTAAGGACGGTTTGCAGTTGGACAGCAGCTCAAGTTCAATGTGTCAGAGTTAATTCAATTTGAACTGGAAGCAAAAGCATGAAACAAATCTACTGATAGCAGTGATTCAACTGATTTTGGTCCAAAAGTACTTAATCTACTTGTGTGACTCGTCAATACTGCTGCTTGGTCGGTGCCTCTTGGCGTCAGATGCAGATGCACTGAGGAACCCTTTAGTGTATGTAATGATTAGAAATTGGGTTTTCAACTAACTCCAATGTAAAAACATTTGTGTCAGTACTGGACAATCGCCTGACGTAGTAGGAAGGGAGGTTGGATGGGTAACAGGACTTTCACCCAGGTGACCGCTGTTCATGTGATACGAAGTCAGTTAGAATTAATATTTATTTCGACAAAGTCAAGTCAAAGGTTATACTTTCCGTAAGGAATGTCACACAGACATGAGCTGAATTGGAATCGTGACAAGGAAACGTTTGAGTTCTTTACTTTGTGCATTTGTCCTCTCGGTACACCGACCCAACCCTCAAAGCTCTTCAAAGTTCTTCATTTTCTTCCTCATCTGTGTAAACGTAGTTTGTAGAAAATGTTGGACGTGCACGGAAAGACGAAAACCTGCCGCAAGGGGACGTGACGTGACTTTGGCCGCGCGGACATGCGTGGACGCAGCAAACGTAAATCACGTTTTAGACAGCTTTGCTACTTCCTTTAGATTTTAGATGACAAAGTTAATTTTCAAGTCGGCTATCTTGTTCTAAGATATTGTTATTTTTTGGGAAGAAGAAGAGAAGCAGAAAGTAGACCTTTTCTCAGAAGCCTGATTGATGTTTCTCTGCACTGGTGCTTGTTTGTCACAGTCAACCCTCGTTTTTTTTTCACTTCACTGCCGAACAAGTCTACACATTTTCGCTGGAATCAAACTCGAAAGCAGCTCATTTCGTTAATTACCTTCACCCGGGAAGGGAACGGCCTGTGCAATTAAAAAAATTAAAATAAAACCTGCACACTCGGGGTGTTTTCAGCGACTGTAACGTTGACCTTGCAGCACTGCCAGTAGAGAGGCAAGGACTCGCTGCATCAGGCTGGACACACAACTCTGAGAGGAGGGGAGGGGGAGAGAGAGAGAGAGCGGGAAGAGGGGAGGGGCCGAGGGAGTGACAGAGGGGGTGGGAGAGTGAGACTCAAAGAGCACAGGAGGCAGATGGAGAGAGGGTGACGAGGGCCCAAGCCACCTCGCTCTCGCTCTCTCTGGAGCCGGAGGTGTGAGGATGGTCGCTCGCTTTCGTCCCACCGGCGTCGACTCTGTCCCGGGCTGCTCTCCGTGTCTCTCTGCCGGTAGGGCTGCCACTTTCACTTCTTTCGCATCTCTGCCGTTTTACTTTTTTCATGTCATCTACCCACATCTTCTGCCGTGTGTGTGTGTGTGTGTGAGGTGGAAATCGGGGAGTGCTGCGGGCTGCACATGCTCTGTTTACAACCGCCGGCCCAGGCAGGTGTCTGGCAGAGACGACTGCAGCAGCTGCACTGGCGTCCCCCCACCGCCCATCCCCTCATCTCTCTCCTGTAGTCTGATGTCATGGCAGCTCCTGTTTGCTTGGAGGACACCCACGGCTAGCCGCAGACCAGGGCCGAGGGGAAGTTTCAACTCCAGAGAGACTGTTGTTGTTGTCCTTTCTGTCCCCACCTTTCTGGCATTTATTACATTTTTTCTTTAACCGCTGCTGCATCCGCTGAGCACCATATGGACGGGCCGCGTGACCAATTCCTATTGATCCGTTAAACAGACCCGGGAATAGTGCATTACATCAGGCCGCTCTCTGCTGACCTCGACAACACTCCACTCACAAAAGCAGACGGGCTCCCGCGTCGCACTCCCATTACCGCGGACGAGACGGAGGGTCACTGGCAGTCACAGCTCCGCCTTCAAAAACATTCGTCTTCATCGCGCGTACCTTACAGTACGGTTTAATAGGTTTCGGCAAAGCACACATTAATTCATCGACAATGGGTTTGGGGGCCGCTGGCCCGCGGCACAGGATTATGCAGGACTTGTGTGATCTTTCTGGATATAATTCCATCTCCTAGGCCTGTTGTTGTTTTTTGTCCCGGTTCTGGGTTTATATCCTCGGGCAGGATTTTTTCAGACAGCATTAAGCTGCTTGGTATCAGATTATTCCACAATGGTGACATCCTCTGTGGTTATGAATTAAAATGGGCTCTGTTGTTGTTGTTTCATGCTCAGGAGAATTCAGGTGCAGTCCACTGAATTTATCTTTTCATTGTGGTTTTAGATTTCATACACTGCAGCTGTCAGGGACAGGAAATTAGTTTTCTTCTCCAACATTTCCCAAAACATCTCCTGCTCGAATCTACGACCTCGTCCATCCTCAGCACAACAAAACTCCTGGTCGCAACGAGTGTCTGATGAGTCATCCGGCATTCTGTTTAAAAAGGCGGGAGGTGAAGCCGCGGCCGGTTGGGCGGACGGAGGCTCGCTAAGCTGGCCCTTCATCCAGTATCACGCCAACGACGCTCCGCTCCAGGATAGTGACTCTGATGGCAGTTTGCTGAGATTGAACGGATTCCAAATCTCAAACGCAATCTCAATCATCGTCGCCGCCACGAGACGTTTGTTTTCGTCTTCGAAGCGGAGTCGGCGTCGTTGTGTTTGGAGAGGTGGATTTTACGGGGCTCTGTTTAAGACGGAGAGGGAACAACCAGGCTTCTAGAGCGATGTCTCCTTTCACATATATGCTCAGCGTAGGTGGATAATCCGGATCTCTGATGTGGTTGAAAACAATAACATCGGTACAGGCTTCACTGTGTCATGTTAAAACGTTGTGTGCACATGGCTGCAGTCAGATTGGAAACATCTATCACTGTCTACCCATAAGTCCTTGCATTTTGCAGAGGTTACAAACACTTTTTTACAAGTAGCCTCTTGAGGTTGTGTTAATTGTGGCTTTCACTGCAGTTAATGAGAAAGTAGCGTGAGGTTGTTTGCGCCCCGTCCCGACAGTTTATTCGGACATCTTCACGAAGTAGTGGTTGCTGGAAGCTGGGTGATGTAGATGGCTATCACTGGGGTACATCTACTTAAAAGAGACGGAGCTAACTAGGGCTGGGTATCAAACCTCCATATGCTGAGTGAAAACACCAGGTGTTGATCATTGTTAAGCACTGAAAGCTGGCATTGAATGCCTGGTCAGGTTGGTCATCTTTCTTACTTTTACTTCAAATCTTATCCTTTAAATAAATGTGTGTCAAATCTTCAGACTGATAAAGAATGTCTACATATGCTCTTTTTTATTACAGCAGCTAGTACAGTGCACAGCTTCGCAATGCTAAGATGCATTGTTCAGCCTGCGGATTACAATCTGTTCATGCCCACTGCTGGGCGTGTGGGATTGCCGTCAACAAGTTGCCATAAGGCTTGGTAACATGTGGCAGGGAAAAGCTGCAGGGGATTATTCTGCTGGTGCTCCGTCTCTTAGATGTATCGCCACCATTACTATCGGCAGACACTAACAGGCCGCTCTGGAGAAGCTGTGCACTGTGAACGATGGCGCGTCACATTGTTTTAGTTTCACTAATACAACCGGGCCCCAGCTCCGAGGGAACTATTGCCTCTAAGCATGACAGCAAAGACACTGCACCAGAGAATATTATCATATGTTCGTACAAGTTGTGCTTGTAGTGAACATTAGGCTTGAAGATTGATGCTTGTTTCCTCTGGGAGGAAATTCAACACGTTTTGGTTGTGTAATTTGAGTCTGCAGAGAGTGACTGACATATTTCCGCATGAAGAAGATTATTTTATCCTCAGATAGAAGTGCTCTTAGCCAAAAACATTCACTCACACATGCCGGAGTGCTCAATTTCACATCAAAATGCAAAAATATACCAAACACAATGCACAAAAACATGGCTTAACCTTGTGTTTGTGATGGGCATCTCCAAATGGGATGCCTGTAGATAAGCGCACAGTTGACCTCACCTTAGGAGTTTAGCCTGGTTCATATGTGCAGATAAATTGCGAGAACAGGGGCCATAAAAGCCAACCATTCGATAAACAGGTACTTGATTTGAGGTGCCCCGATGGCCTAGGGGGTAAAAAGCAGTGAGTGAATTGCAGCGTCCCTGGCTCAAGTTTGCCACTTTTATTCTATGTCATTCCCCATCTCTCTCCCCGCATATCCGGTCATCGCTCTACCTTTGGCCAAAGGTAATATATAGTTGTTCTATTTTCTAATTGTTCACCAGTCAAATATCACCCTTGCTTTCAATGGGATCTCTCTAACAGCTCAGCTGTAACATATCAGATGTGACGGTGTTTGGCTAATCTCTATAACAGATTCTGCATATGAATAAAGAATCTGTAGGCAATGCGACGAGCATTCTGGTTAATCGCTTGTAGTTAGTTTGTAGTCCAGGTAAACGGTCCGCTTGGAGAGCAAAAGAGGCGGAATACATTGGCTGAAATGCAATCACAAAACCCATAAGCTATTGCCTGGCGATGGTTTAGCTCTTATTTATTTTTTATAAGTTTGCAAAACATTTTGGTTTTGGGCCGTCGCCATCTTTGTTTTGGGTTGTCGACATCTTTATTTTTTGCAACCGGAAGTGACATGTGAGGGTGGAGCACATTACAACTGGACATAAGACAAAAGACATTTGTAGTGCGACCAAGATGTCCCAATTAACTTTCATGAGACCATAAACTCATGTTTACTGAGGTAATAAATCAAGAGAAGTAGAGTCATTTTATCATAGACTTCGATACAACCAGAGGAGTCGCCCCCTGATGTCCAGTAGAGAGAATGCACGTTTAAGGCACTTCCCCATTGGCTTCACTATTTTAGACCCGGAGCTTGCCGCCTGGTTCCATTTCATTTCGGTGATAATATCTTTCCATGGAAAGGAAACAATGTGGTGTTTTTAGGTTTACAGGTAACCTCAGGGAAGGGAGGGAGACACGGCAGGGATGAGTGATCTACCTGGCGATTACGTTCACACGATAGGCCCGTCAGGCTGTTCAGTTGGCAGATATTCAGACGCCGCATTCATCCCCTCAGGACATAACAACTACTGTAGAAAAACTCTCGCTGAGTTACCAACTAGAGTCACCAACTCGTAACCGAACTCTGGTTGAAACAAAAAAATTTGGGGGGGCTCACCTCACTAAAAAGCTGGAGATGGTTGAATGGAAGCCCCCCTTAATGGTCGTTTGTGGGAAATAATGACTTGAATGGAGTATGGAAATGTTCCTTCCTGTTCTTTTTTGATATGTTCTGTCTTTAAAAAACGATTACCAATTCTTCCTCTTCGTGGCATCCATATTTCTCCAACTTGGGGGAAATAACTTCTGCTGGCTGTCCAAGTCATATTTCACTGGAATGGAAAGTTGCTGAGATTTTTAGTGATCTTACTGGACATAAATAAAACTGATCCTTCCAACCATGCTGAGACTGTCTATTAGAGTTCCTCCAGGGTTACTCATCACACACTGACACACGGATGAAGCAGGTTAACACTGCGAACAGATAAAGCACATACTGTGCATATTCTGTCATCCGTGTAATAATCGTGAGCATCATTGTCACTCAAAGGCAGCAGAATTAAGTGAACATTAAGCTTCCATTTCTTAGATAAGCATCAGTCACCACGCCTTCCACACCGTGTTACATGAGATCATTGTTCCATGGTAAGGTTTGGTTTGTGTCACTCCAGAATGACCTGCATGTTAGAACACCACCTCTGTTGCCTGCTCAGGTTTGTTGCGGAGGTTTAACTGAGGCATCTTCTTTTTTTTAAGACGGCGAGAAAGTCCTCGACAGCTACAAGCGCAACACGCTGACACAAGTTGTCTACGCGCGGTGCTGCAGAGCCGCAGCGCCCCTCTGTCTAGAGATATGTAGGAGGAAGTACCGGTTCAAAAGGTTAGCAGAGGTCCCATCTGGGGAGGAAGTGTTCAAGGCGAGGAAAACGGATCTCCAGGGGCAGGAATAGTCAACCAGAGGTCCCTTCAAGACCAGGTCAGAGAGCATGCAATAAGCATTTTAGAGGGAAGCTTTGCCAAACCTTAGAGCAAACCGGACAGATTCCTCTTTAATCTTGTGTGCAAAAATAGACGTTTGTTTCTTTTGATGGTCCTGGCTTCCTTGTAGCTCCAGGTCTGCGTTCTGGCTTCTAACGTTAGCTAGCGTTAGCGGGGTAGCAGCCCGTCCAAAGCAAGAAAAAAACCTAAGAATCCCAATTTGAAACCCCGATCTCAGTCGCGTCATAAAGGCAGTGTAAACCTCACTGCCTCACTGAGCTATATTTGCTCCCTCAGTATTTAACTCAGTGGGCGTGTCCCACGCTGAAACTACTTCCCCATTTCTTTAAGTTCACCCCAGGGTGTCAATTGACAGGAAGAGGGGAAGGCTGTGGGTGCCACGTTCTGCATTTTCCCGGCTGGGTATGTGATGGCATGTGTTATGAAATAAAAAAGAGAAGTATTAGGTGTCAGATGAATGATAGTCACACTGTTGTGACGACTGGGAGAGAATTACTGGAGGAAATACAGCGCAGAGTTTCAGCTTTCGGAGGTAGCCAAAAATAATCAGCCAGGGTAATCAAGTGTGTCACACCAGGCTGCCACTCCCTTCCCTTCTGACGAGCAGGCACGCAAAGCCGGCACAACGCTGCCACACAACCTTTCTTCCATTTCAGCCTCACAGCTCTCCTCGGCAGAGGTGAAAAACCTCCAGCAGGAGGAGGAGAGGGGGGGGGCGAGGGGGAGAGAGAAAAGGCGGCCTTTATTGCAGACGCCAACATCAACAGCGCTCAGAGCCGGCGAGAGCAGACAGAGGTGCTGCCTGTCCTTCAATAGCCTCAGTGTGTGTGTTCTACACCACAGGGAAAATAAAAAGGGGGGCAGAGGAAGAGTCAGGCAGGGTGGTGCCTACGACAGCCACACTAACCAGAACCACAGCCGTGCTCCATTAGTGTGAAAGAGAGGAGTTCTGCTTGTCACTGCCTGTCTTTTGACATCTTTCTGGAATTGGAACGTACCGGCTGCAGTCGGGTTACTCAGGTTGAGAGTGACAGGCCTGGAGTCAGCTGTACTTAACTTGAGCTTCTGTACAATGAAGGTAGGTTACCTTACTGTGGGTCGGTTTGTTTTTTATACCTTGAGCATCCTTCGTTTCAGTGATTTACTTGCCACTGTGCTGCATAGAGAAACGGTTTTCTGCAGGTTGTTTGACGTTTCGTCCTATTTCCTCTCCTTTTCCTAAATCCTGTCCCTGACATAATGGTTTCTATCCTGTTCGTCATAGGCCAGATGGTGGTTTGGCTCTTCCCCTTGCGGTAGATAGTATTTTCGGTCCTGTGCCTGGCGGCGGATGATGTACAGCTGCTCCTCCTGTGCGCCCCGATTCCTTTCCCTCGCTTGGATGAAATGCCCTTGAAAGCAGCAGGGGCAGCAGGCGGATCCGTAGTCCGTCACGACCACTCTGGCGGCAGCACTGCCCACTCGGTTCCAGTGATGAGCAATGGATGGAAGCAGGGAAGGGACATAAAGGGGAGGGAGGACGTTTGGGCTTCCGCAGCAGATTCAGACTCCCTTAATCTCCCTTAATCTATCCCTTCTCTCCCTTCTTCCCCTGGTCAGTCCATCATACATTTGAAATGCTATTGGTCAGGTTGTTCTCATAGAGCATTCATAGCTATACCTACAAAAGTGGACGCACCGTAATTCGTGGATATCCCATAAAATCTATTCGTACGTAATCCATGTCTTCATTAACAATGATCAAAACCTCACTGAGTAGTTTAGTTGCCTGAACCTACCCAAGTACTTTACGGTCTTTTGCGAAACCTAATCAAGTTGTTTCGTTGCCTAAACCTCTCTAAGTATTTCAAAATACTTTCGTCAACCTAACTAATTATTTCATGATCTTTTTTTCAACCCAAGTAGTTGTGTTGCCTCAACTTAACTGTATATTTGACTATCTTTTCCTAAACCTAACCACGTATTGTTGTTGCTTAAACCTAACTATGTTTTTCAAAAATGAGGAATTCACTTTTTTCGTACGATATCATACAAACTGTTCTGAAGAAACGTGTTGGCGTAGGCAGGATCAGATAAAGTGAAATGTCAGACCCACTTCAGTACCTTTGTGAAGTGTTTAATTCGACATTGACTTGTATTCAGTGTTTTCATCAAATGGCTGTTGCAAACTGGAATTTCATTTCACCTTGAGAGGGTAGGGTGTAAATGTGCAGCTGCAGGAAGACCAGAGGTTGGCACAGAGGGACTCAGTTTCTGCAGCAGTGTGTGGAATATTCAGTGGGATTGGAACCTTGGCAGGGTCAGAGTTCTCCCCTCCGCCTGGAATTAAATCCCATTTTGCCGAAATAGTATGACGCACCTGGTGCCAGGTACAAACGGTCTCACATGCTGAGCTGACGACAGACCGAACACAAGACGCTCAACCAGTGCACTGAGTCAGGGTTCTGGGTATTTGTGTAGCTGGGAGCCGCTGCTCCAGACACCACACAGCATTGGACCCTCAATAAAAAACAGGGGGAAAAGTGAAAACCTCAAATCACATTCATAAACTTCTGCAAATGTGCAATGCTGTCCAGCAAACCTCCGTGACCTTTTCTATTACTCCGTAGTTCAATTTGTTCGTCGTTAGGTTTCAGTCCATTGACTTGAGCTTTCAATTGTATCACAGATCCTCATCATTTGTCGTGGTGCTGTCGATTTTCAAACTTCCAAAAATGTGATCACCTCTTTTCATCCATGTTTAAAAGTCCAGTGTTCTGTTCTGCTTTTGTTCTGGAGCAAGAAAGTGACCTTAAGTTGAAATTGTTTGTCAACTGCTGTTGCTATGGTGAAGTAGAAGTAGTAGCAAATAAACAAACACAGGACTTTCTCCCAGGAGACTACTGTTCGAGTCCCATGTGCAACCACGTCAACATTGACTGATTTTCCCATAGTTTTGTTACATAACTTTATACAATGAACCAAGATCTGTTCCTGAAGCTAATCAAGTAGGTTTGTTCAATTCAATTTTATTTTAAAACACAAATCTCAAATTTGCCTCAGACTCAGCCTTTACAGTCTGTAGAACACACGACATCCTCTGTGCTTGGACCCTCGCATTGGAGAAGCAACGACATAATGAAAGTAGTAATGGCAGGAGTAGCACTAACAATAGCATAATAATCATAGGGAAATCATTCGTATTAATAACAACAGCATCAGTGGATATAATACAATGATAATAAAGGAAATAATAGTAGCAGTAATTGGAATAGAAACATGACTAATAGTAATTTTAGTAGTATTATTGTTATAAGTTTATTTTGAAAAGAGACTGTTTGTACAGTACAAGTGGAAACTGAGGTTTGAAGCATAGCGCCACTGACCATTCGTCTGTGTTTGAGTTGTGGTTGAGTTGGGAGTGAGAATGTGTTGCAAAATCAGGTGGCACCAAATCACCACACTGATCCAAGGAAAATGTAACTTTAAAATGACAAAATGGTGTTTTTAGTCTCCGTGTCACTGATCGCCTCTCCTCCTCCCTCACACGCAGCCGCTGCCCGGCCGTTCTCAGACACAGTCTGAGCACGCTCAGACGGGCCTGCTCTTCCCGGAATAGAAAAATGTTGATGAATGCTAATGAGGCAGCGCCTCGGGTCTACGTCACTGCGAGTTCTCTCGTCTGTTTCCAGTGCAAACTAAAACATGCCGGGATCTGTCAGCGGCGCGTCCTGAGATGAAGGAGACGAGCTGCTTGTGAATGTGAGCGTCTGCCTCACAGAATGTTTATCTCGCATTACCTGCTGGAATCTGATTGTTAGGGAGTTCTGTTGTGGACTAAATCCAGTTGGGCTTCCTGAGCCCGCTGCATGATGCTGCGTCACCCTCGGTATCTATGGAGGACATCAGAGAAATGCTTCCTGTCTTGAATCGTCAGATAGCATCGAGGTAGCTCAGACCTGACAATAACAAGCGCTGGAGATAAAAGCTCAGCCCTGAGGCGGAGCACAAATACAGAAAGTAAAAGCATAGCACCATGTGAGGATTAATGCCTGAGTCATTTTCTCTTGCTGAGATTAAATCTGCTAGGATTATTTAAAGGGTACATCTCTTTTATTACATGTCGGGTCTTATTTTAGTCGTTTTTGGCAACCATTCCTACCAACATGGGTCAAGAAACACGAGCAGTCAGACAACAAGAACGAACCCCAAGATTGGCTAAATGTATTTGAAAGAAAAATTATATAAATACCTTTGTGTCTTTTTATCACTTGTTTCACATAGAATCAAATAATAGTCATTTTGTCAACATTTCATTAAATATGTGTTGAAGTGGAAGTCTTGAAAAGTCTTGAATTGAGTTTAATCTAAAAGGTCTTACAAGGTGTTAAAATGTTTTACATTTGATTGGTTCAGGTATTGAGGAACATCAAATGTTGTCGTGCTGGTGAAAGGTTGTGACATGATCAACCTACACGTGTAATTGACAGAGGATTGGTGCAGGAGGCTGGTGAATCTGTCTGTGTGGACCTAAAGTCAGCACCATCAGACAGCCCTGTCGCTGTTGCTAGCTAGTGCTAGTGCTGATTTCAGTGAAATCAAGCACTACTACTACTTACGCCAGGAATCACATAGACCCAGGGCTTACTTTGTGCCCAAACAGGATCCAAGACCTCTCGGTTTTTTGACTACCTGCTGGAACTTCACCCTCCTAAGCTCGGGACGATGGTGCTGCACTCTGTCACCAAATCACACTTAGACTTTGAGTTTCATGCATAACATCTTTGTAACATCATTGAAGATTTATTGACCTTTTAATGTTGGAGCATTTTGCTGGCATTGTTCCTGACTTAATTGAGTCAAATTCATTATATTATTCAGATTTGTTATGATGTACAGCTGGGAAGCAATGAAAAAGATGTGATATAAATGTGAGCAAATAAAATAAAGAATGCTTGGCTTTGTCATTCCTACTGGTTTTGTCTGATACTTTGGCCATCATGACCATTACGTTGGTATTTAATTGCATTCTTTGTGGTAGTAAAAAGGTCTTCAATGTCTTGAAATGAACCCTGGTAATCCTGCAGAAACCGTGTCCTCTGTGTATTCTGTAAACATCCATCACTGTTTATATCCTGTCTGGTTGAACTTTGACCGGATGTACTTAACGTAGGTGTGTGCTCAGTTTCCCTGTGTTGTGAGGAATTATCACTGACAGTTAAGGTGCGCTTACTTTTGGTTTACCGTGCAGTTTGGATAATCTGGCTGGCTTGTTTGCTGCCTGTGCACGGATTGCAGTTTTGATGCCTTGAGATCAGCATTTTGGCTGTTGCCATCTTGTTTTTTTGTTTTTTTAACAGAAGTAACCATATTTGGACTTCAGATGAATTATGTATAGATGCTGTATACAGCTCTGGTTGCGACCTGTCAATCACTGTGTAGCCCCGCCCTAAAGCATACTCTGATTTATGGTCTGTTTGACTCTAAATGGACCATCATGTACTAAATGAACATCATGCTGTATTGAAGAAGACTTAAAACTAGAGATTAAGACCATAAACTCATGTTTACAATGTTTACTGAGGTAATAAATCAAGAGAGAAGTAGAGTCATTTTCTCATAGATTTCTATACAACAAGACTTCTTTTTGCAACCAGAGGAGTCGCCCCCTGCTGGCCATGAGAGAGAATGCAAGTTTAAGCCACTTCCTCATTGGCTTCTCTTTTCAGAGAGCCCCCTGTTTAAATCCCTCTTGTAACTGTACACCACGAATACTCCATTTCACTGTGAAACAAGTCACCGTACAGAAGCTAAAGACGCCCTAACTTCCGTTTCACTGGGACTTTAAACCTACCTCAGCCTCTACCTGAGGTTGCTCACCACAATGCGGTGGCTTAATGGTGTCGGTGTTGGCACTGGAGCCAACGGACAGCTCAGGAACAGGATGGAGGAAGAGTTACAGCTGGAGGATTAGCAGAGATAAGCTGAATAACTGCACACTGGTCAGTGGGGCTACCACGACAGAACATAAACACTGAACAGACCCAATGCCATATGGTCATCAACATCACATAAGCATCTGCCAGCTCCAAACTCTGCAGCCTGCTGGATTTATATTATATGTGTGTATGATTGCTAATGGACGCACAAATGTATGGATGCGACCGGTATTTGTCTTTCAGTAAATAATGTGGGCTGCGTATTCTACCCCTGTCAGGAGCAACATGCATGTGCATCATGGGAGCCAGTGGTTGGTTAAATGAATCCTCTCTCTCTCTCTCTCTCTCTCTCATATTGAAGCTGAGAGGGCAGGGCCACGTGCTCCCTCCAAAGGCCACACGTGGGTGGGTTCTGAGCTCAGGGATTACAGGGCTGAACTGGAGCCAAACAGCTTTACAGCAGACAGCCAGAGACACGGCCAGCCTGCAGTGCTGGGCTGGGGTCTGGGGTGAGGGGTGATGCAGCTGGGAGGCCGGCCAGAGCGTGAGGAGTCGTCGAGGCCTACATCCTTGTTTTCGTGTCAACATGCACTTATTCCCCAGTGTCTGTAAACAGGACATGGCTCATGCAAGGGGAGATCATTCTAAATGTTATTTGTGTGCCCTACGCACATGTGAAAACATGCTGCAGTCTTCGCTCCAAGTTGGTGGAGGGTAATGGAAAACAGCATTGACTGCAGTAAGTTGTTTAAATAGCGTGCCTGTTGTTAGAGTACATTTACATTTCCTACATTTTTTTGCCACCAGTAACCACAGGTGTCATCTTTAATATGCTTGTTTTGTACATCTAACATCAGGGCTGGACAACCTCCGCTCGCTTTGTCAGCACCGTTGCCGTTGTAAGCACTGTGTGCTGTTAGCACTGTTCAAAAACTGGAGAAGGTTCCATACAACTTGGTAATGGGTGATGAAGTCTTTCAGTACTACAGCATCGATTAAAGATTGTGTCCCGTCATGTGGAGAGACATGATGGGACACAATCAAACAGGTACATGGTGCAACCTCTGTATGATATGGAGCCATGTAATTGCACATGTCCCGCTCGGTGCTGTGAATCTCAGCGAGCTCCTCGTGTTTCTAATCAGCGCTGCTGCATCGGGGGAGTTGGCCGCGCTGACACATTTGTCTCCAGTTTCCCGCCTCACACCGGCTGGTCAATTTACTGACCAAGCGGAGCAGAAAATGCAGAGTCTGTCAAAGGACTCTATTTTTGTCCCTGCTGGATGGGAACCAGTCTCATGCCGTATGTTGAATGTATCAATGCTGTGGGAGGGGCCTGTTGTCACCTCGAATGTAGGAGGATGTGAGCAGGGAGGGGTGGAGACATGTGGACATTGTAGATGGAGGCAGTCTTTACTGGTGGTTATAGTTGGACCGGAGCTGTGCAGCCTGCTGAGAAGCAGCAACAGTCTGGCTGGTCACTGTAAAGATAGAGACGAGAGAGACAAAAATAACCCCACGGTCCAATCAAAGGCAGCTGTCTCAAACTATCCCTCTCTGCAATCAAACAGATGTAGTGGCTGTTAACTGCTGCTGCTTTACCTTAAGCTGCACGGTCATCATTAATGCTAAAGGGAACCAACTGTCTTTGATAGTGCTGTAGGGTGGGCTCAGTATTTAAATTAGCGTGTACCTAATAATTGTGTAATTAGGGCCCGAGTAACCGACAACGTCGGGCCGGCGAGGCCCTATTAATATTGTACCCGTTGGGGTAAACGTACGCATGGTTGGAGGACTTGCCATGCATGAAAACTCACCAAGTTTTGGGGACTTGTCAGGCCTGGTGAATATAGCCATCTGAAAATGAATGCATCTTTCTGTGTTCAGAAATGGCTCTCTAGCGCCCCCTACAAGTCGGACCGGCGACGCCACTCGCCAGTATGTCCCATTAACTTTAAATTTGACACACATGTCCACTTGAGCTAGAGCTACAAAAAAGCCAATCAGACCCCTAAGCTCCGCCTACTTAGATTTTCCGCCATTTTGAATTTTGTGTAAAACGCATTTCTGCGAACTCCTCCTACATGCTTAGTCCCATCACTACCACATTTGCTGTGGATCATTACTGGATCTACCTCATCAAAAGTTATCAAAAGCTTTCTGATATCTCTTAGCGTTTACAACAGGGGTGTCCAAACGTTTTTCAAAGAGGGCCAAATTTGATAATGTGAAAATGCCCAAGGGCCAACAGTCCCTGCTGACATTATTTTAAACAATACAAGTAGCCTATACATACATTGTTATTTTATCATTTTATTTTCAATGACAGCAAATAGCAATGTAACCAAATGTAAGCATTCATGTGTGAACACATCTCAACAACTATTCTGCCTTTCTTTCACATCTTGAAAGTCAGATAACAAAGAACAAGCATTTGGACATGCCTGGTTTACAAGATATGGACCAATAAACTTCGTAGGGGCGTGGCTAAATATCAATACACAACTTTTCAACCGTTTGTCCTAAAATTCCAAATTTTGCAGCATATGTGCACATCGCATGCTGTAACATACCCTGAGAATTGTTTTGCATTAAACCACTAGTGGGCGCTACAGCAAACCCGCAAAGTCACTTTTTGCAGATTTCAGCCTTCATATTTTAACGAACTCCTCCTAGAGAATTTATGCCATCAACTTCTCCTTTGGTCAGGATGCTCTTAAGACCTTTGTGATTAAAAGTTATCAAAATCTCGCGCTTTCATCGAAGAACCTTGACGTGGCGTGGCGGCCATTTTGCCTCACTGTTTTTGAAAAACTAAATTCTTATAAGTTGTTATAACTCCAAGGTACATTATCCAAAACTGCACAAATCTTCTTATGCATGATGCTACTTCAAGCTTGAACATATTTCAATTGTAAAAAATTCAATAACTCATAGCGCCGCCTACTGGCTGAAGGAAATGTCATATTTTATACTTTTCGTCATACCTCCTAGCCAGGTCACCTGATGAGTTTCAAATTTGGTAAGAATAGCCTTAAGACATTGATGAGGCATCATCAGGAATATTGTGAGTTTTCGTTGCACGGTGTTGCCATGGCAACGCATCGTTCGCCATGAAAAAGGAAGCTGATGGTTTAGTGTGCTGGGATGCTCAAAAAGTCATGGAACTTTGTACATGTGTCATAGGTCATAGGCAGACATAGTGTGTATGGGTTTTGGGCTTGGCCGTTTTAAATTGCTTCTATAGCGCCCCCTACAATATTTCAAAAGAGCAGCCCCAGCGCAACGTTTTGGCTACATGTATGGAACGTGGTAGGCACATGTATCCCATGGAGACTTAAAAATAAGCATCTTGGAACCATGCTCTAAACCCAAGCGGAAGTCAGCCATTTTGTTAGTGATAAAACACACATTTTTGCAAACTCCTACACGCTGGCTCCGATTTCTATTAAATTTTCTGTGGATCATAAGTGGCTCTAGATCAGCGGTTCCCAAACTTTTTAGGCCGCGCACCCCCTTCTACATCCCGACCGGGTTCGCGCACCCCCACCCCTTAATAAAACAAAAACAAAAAAAGAAGCAACAGAGCCTTTTAAGCCTTCATAGCCGCATAAGAATCGGACCAATGAGAGAACAGTTTGCTCGCGCGTGGCATTTGTTTACAAGATTTAGTCCGCTGTTAAATGTTGCAGTGTGAACACAAACCGAACAAATGAGCAACTGTAACAAAGCAAACGAACTGAAGGTGTGAAAACGCCCTGAAACACTGCAACAAAGTTTCAATAACTTTCAGTGACACAAGGCGTCACTTTTAAAGAGCAATACGGATGCGAGCACACACGCACAGGCTCAGAGGCAGATTATCACATTTAATTTACAATTAATGAGCGACTAATGAAGCCAGGATGTCTTCGGACAAAGCATCGATGCGGCGCGACACAGTGTTGTTGGACACCGGGATCATGCACAACTTTTTTGCTTCTTTCTCCCCAATCATACATTCCACCATCTCTCTGGCAGCTGGCAAGCACACATCTTCGGCGATTGTGTGCGGTAGCCCCTTTCTCGCTATTCTGTACCCAGATATGAAGCCCGTAGTGCGTCATTTATAGACCCAACACATGAATGAGACTCCAGTTGTTTTTGGCTGTTTTGTAACTCCTCCAATTTGGATATAAACAATGTAAGGGGCTTTTGACTTGCACTGGCATGCTTGGTGTTCAGGTGGCGACGTAAATAAGAGCTTCAGACTGTTAGCCAGAACCTCACTGCACACCACGCACTGTGGCTTTGGGGAATCTGCGTTGCCAATCCAAGTGAAGCCCAGACACACATACTTTTCATCATATTTCCTCTTTTTTTCCCAGTCTGATGCTCACCCTCGTTTCCTCTTTTTCACCTTGACTCCGCGATGGGCCGATGTGCTCCCGATTTGTCTGTGCTATCCCTTCCTCCTTTTCGGTCTCCTCCGTCTCATCTTCCTCTGACTCTGGCTCGATTTCTTCTCCCGGTCTCTCCCCAACGCACCTCTCCGTTCCCCTCGCCTCCGATTCCTCTCTCTCTCTCTGTCCCTCTCCTCTTTTACGACTGATAGCTTCAGATGTCCCACCTGACATTTTTTTTTAATATTTAATATTATTGCACTATCAGACCGCCATTACACTTTTCCTCTCGTGCACCCCCTAGAGGCAGCTCGCGCACCCCCAGGGGTGCGCGCACCCCACTTTGGGAATCCCTGCTCTAGATCATCAAAAGTTATCTAAATCTTTTTGATATCTCTTTGCGTTTACAAGATATGGACCAATACACTTCTTAGGTGCGTGGCAAAATATCAATACACATAACTTCTCAACCATTTGTTCTAAATTCCCAAAATATTCAGCATATGTGCACATCGCATCCAGTAACATACCCTGAGAATTGTTTTGCATTCGACCACTAGGGGGCGCTACAGTAAACCTGCAAAGTCTACTGGCTAAAGGAAATGTCTGATGTAACTCAGCTGGACTTGTTGCAAACGGTCCCAAACTTCACATGCTTGATAACACTCATGGCCTGAGGATGTCTACAAGCTAATTTTCCCTAATACTCACAGCGCCACCTGCTGGCAAAAGGAAATCTGCGTTTTTTGACAAACACCATCCGATTTACGTGACTTTTACACTCCGTGGTTCACACTTGACACAGAGCAACACGACGCACGCGTTCTGTAGCACCAGGCAGCGGACACAGGAAGCGTCGGACTATTTGCAAAGCGTCATTTCCGGCATCAGGCGGTCCACGCGGGATTAAACACGTCTCGCTCGCGGACGCGCCGTCCGACGGTCGCGGACGTTCTCGGACGTGCAGGCCGGAGTCCCGCCGGCACCCCGACGCGCACATGGCGAGGGCCCGTTCATCGCTGCTCGCAGCTTTAATTAGGATTATTTTCCTTGTTATATAGAGTTGTAAATAATGCATGTTTGCAGCAAAGATCCTCAGACGTTGCAGTGCAGAATCAGAGCTTCGTGTCTCTACCCAAACCAAACCTATTAGCTGTGTTATCTCCTTCTTTACGCTGCATGGTTGCTTAGGTTTTGATAACATCCTTGGCCCACTTGATACACGCCCGTTGTTTGGGTGATGATGTCATTATATGGAAATGGTTAGGGGCCGAAGCAGGGGAATAGGGGGGGGGGGCGCGGGAATCACCCTGAACATCAGCACACAGATGGGAGTGGATGGGAGTCAAACATTCCCTGTAAACTTTATTTGTTTAAAGGACAGCTCGGCGGGTCGGCTGGCCGAGCAGCTGTTGCTTGTTCTGCATTGAAGACCGTGGTATTGATAGTATCATTTTAAGCACTCGTTTGAGGCCTTTGATCAGTAGTTGTAAAGTAGTGATTATCGGACACGGTATGTGTCATCCATGTGAAGCTGTAGGCTGAAATCTGAGGACAGTTTTACCGAGGTAAAACTCACCGCAGCCGTGCCTCCACAGCTAAAATGGTACATCCAGGTGGTTTCCCCAGAACTTTTCCTCACCGCATAGATTCTCTTGCTATAAATAAAGCCCATCTGATGCTATCACCACCGGGGCGTGCTCAATCTTCTGTTTTTTTGCTTCTTACTTGCTGCCCCTTCCTATTTAAATTAAGACCCTCCTCATCTGTGGGGCACCAGGGCTCCCGCTGCCACATGACCCAGTTTCCTCTGGAGGAACTCCCTCCCCTCTTCCTGGGAACGCCCCTTCTCACAAGTCTCCGAAGGGAGGCCAGAGCTAAAGAGGTGTCCAAGGGTGAGGAGCTGCATTTAAGCTCGGGGATGGAGTCACGGAAGAAAGGGTGGTGATGGGCCTGGAGTATATAGGGACCAAGAAGGCAACATGTGGTGTCTGCAGTGTGCCTCGGACAGGTCCTTGCTGGAGCTGGAATTAGACAGCTGGTAAGCCCAACATGTGTGCCTGCTGGTGGTTGAGTGTGCAGAAGTCGCTACTTACTCTCTGATTTGGCTCCGAATTTGTCTCGTGAGGAAGGTTGTACATTTCACTGATGGTCCTTCCTTTATTCGGGGACTGCTGCCAGACTCAACTGAGATCAATCGGGAAAGAATTTATGAATTGCTGTTACTCCTTATTGGATGAGTTGCCTTTAATGCAGTGGGTTTTGTGCCGGACCAGAGCTGCTGATGAAATTAATTTGTTATACAGCAAAGGATTGGGCTCCATTGATGAGCCGGTAGTTAATTTTCCGTCTGCGTGCTCAACAAGTGAATGCAGCTGAATCGTATTTTACCGTTCCTCCTCTGGTGCTTCCCTCTAACTCGACTTTAATCATCTTAAACTGATTCTGAAGAGTTACTCAAACGTGAACAACACGCGTGACAGTCAGTGTGAGTCCACAGCAGAACAAAGACAACCAGAAGAGGCAGGTTGTTTGTGTGAGTGGCAGGTTGGAGTAATTAATTCATCCCTGCCGAGCGACACAGCAAGAAGAGGCTCCTCTTGGCGAGGCCGCTCAGCGGCACCAAGAGGGCGTCTCCAGGGGAGGTGTTGACACCAGAGCTGTCCTTGCATCACCTCCGCCGGATCCATCGTGTCACCCTCCACTAAAATCATTACAATTTTATCAGCCAGCAATTTATGCACCGTCGTGGTGTGCCCGGGCCCTTTTGTGGGTTTCTCAAATGAAATGCTGTCTCCGCCGCATGTGAAATGAGTAGTCAACGTTGATTTATGCGATTAGATCTTTTCCTCAACCTAACTAAGTATTTCACAATGTTTTCCTTAACATATGTAACTCAGTACAGTACAGTTCCGGGGTTTTTGGAGGTTGACCATAAAACCCTGAATAGGTCAGAATAAACATACTTTTTTTTTCATGCGCCTTCTCAAGATAATAAAAAATAAGAATTCCGGCATTACCACTCACAACAAGGTTGTTTTAGAGAGGGGGCAGACTTCTCTACTGTCGATATCTATAACACTTTGCAACTCACACCAAAACAATCTAGATTAACAAATAGCACTAAAGGTGAGAGGAAACCCCTTAAACCACGTCACTGTCTTGTAATTCCAAAGTGACACATTGTAAATGTTGTGGAAATGTATCATATGGTTCTTTTAGTGATAACTTGTATCGCTTAAACCTGCATATACCAGCCTAACCCTGTTCCCACGAAAAGGCTGGGAAGCTGGCCTTGGTGGGTGTAGCGGCCAACAACATCTGTGAGGGGAGGGTGAAGGGAGAGGAGACGAGATAACGCGCATATATACTCTGTTTTGTCTTTTGATTGTTGTTAGACCTCCGAACCATCCGTGGGGAAAGAGCTCTATCCATTCAGCTGAAGTGTCTGTTCATTAAATGTGTTTTTAGTACTTTAAGAAGTTCCATCATGATTATTTCTCACAGAGAGGTTAAAAAGATTTTTTTCCACCACAGTAAACAAGTGGAATTTGTTTGAAGGACTTTGAGATATCGAGCTTTGATCTGAAATAGAGATTAAAAGATGGACATTGACAGAAGAGAGATCTCTGTAAAGCCCCTCTGACACCAAGTTCACTTGATTGTGATTGAGGTAAATCATACATTATGAACCTTGCTGGTGAGTGGTTTGGATCATGTCTTCACACAGGAAACCTAAATGGAAGACTTTGTAGTAGGTGTGGTGCTGTGTCGAGACGGGATAGAAGAGGAAGCACATTTTCTCTTACTATTATGGTGACATCTCATTGCAGCAATAGAGGGCAAACCCATTTTCTGTCAATGTGAGGTTCATTCCCAGTTTGTTCTCAACGAGGATCCCTCAGTCCCGAATCTAATTAGAATGAGGCTGGATGAATGCTCGGCACAGACTGTAGAAGGCTCTCAGTTAGTCGACAGGTCTGACCGAAGTCATCTCGCTCTCTCCACACAGTCTAGGGGGAATTGGATCAGTAACGCTTTGACCGCTGGGGTGACTCAACCTCTGTGCTGCAGGAAGAAGAGCGGGTTCATACATATTGAAATATAAAGTCTCTCTTGTATTTCTTACTCAACCACCCTTCCCGAAAGCAGCTGTTTGTCTTGTCATGTTCTCTGAGATATTTTAAACACATTGCATGGTTCTTTATTGTGTAACTAAGAGCAGAACATCTTGTGCAGTAACACAACAAAACCCCTGCTTTCAGTCTGAGTGCCGAGAGGCGTCTGCCTACTCCTGCATTGCTTTGAGTGCCACATTTCAAGTATGCTGAGCCTCCCTTCCATCCAAACGAACGGACTTTTCCAATTAGATGGCCTCTGCTGGAGCAGACGTATTAAGGCCCGCCTTTCAGTCTAATTACAGGACTGCTTCTGTATGTTCCTTTTGGGGGAAAAAAACGTGTTGAGATGATTCACAAGGAGGAGATTGAAGATGCAGAGAGGGTTTCTATAATGAGCATCGAGTGTTTGGCTCAGAGAGGGACAACGTTTTCTCGACAGAGAGATATTATCCCATGACAGAGCTTCAGCACTTTGACTTGGCTGTAAGTCCTACAGAACAACATTGGTTGTTTCCAGGTGTAACCTCTGGTTCTGCCAAGTAAAGCCGATGCGGAAGTGTCTTAAAATATTGCATTCTCTCTACTGACCATCAGAGGGCGACTCCTCTGGTTGTATAGAAGTCTATGAGAAAATGACTCTACTTCTCTCTTGATTTATTCCCTCAGTAAACATTGTAAACATGAGTTTATGGTCTCAATCTCCAGTTTCAAGTCTTCTTCAATACAGCATGATGTTCATTTCGTAAATGATGGTCCATTTAGAGTCAAGTAGACCATGAAGCAGGGTATGCTTTAGGGCGGGCTTACTATGATTGACAGGTCGCTGGTGCTACCAGAGCCGTATCTGGTGTCTCTACGTCACTCCTCCGCATTCCAAATATGGTCACTTCTGTTCAATGGTTGCAAAAAATGCCAAGATGACAAAGGCCAAATCGTCGAACTTGAGGCTTCATTACAGCAGTCCACAAACCAATAGGTGACGTCACCATGACTACGTCCACTTCTTATATACAGTCTATGGTTGTTTCTAATGGCCTTGAAAAATAACTCTCGTATCAGTGCCTTCCTTTAAAAATAACATTTAACTGTTCTGATCAGCCACAGCTATGGTTAAGGCTATGTTGCTTTTAGGTACAAAGGTGACATGGTGAAGGTTTGGAAAATGTTGCAGTCTTCTAACTGTATGACTGCAAAGTGTATATAACTCCTTATCTTATCGGGAATTTGAACAGCAGTGGTTTCATTTGCCTAAACCTCAAGTTGACAACGATACATTTCACTATCATGTTCACATTTTGGTATGTGCAGTTTGGCCTGTCTGAGGCATTAGAGTGGTCGTGATAACCACTGATAATGTCCATTCAGTCGGCTGATAACATGAGAAACGGACGGCAACCTCTGGTGTAGATTATGCCCGCGAGGTCCTCCTCATTCACAAAGAAAATGTACAACGTGGCTGCTTTCGCAGCATGTGTATTTTCTATTGTTCACTGGATATCAACTGTGTCTGAATGATATATACTGAACAGAAGCACTTTTATTCAGTGGTAATCTGTTTGCACCTTGCATGCACGATGTAGGCCTATTCGGTGCTTGCAGCCTCCTCTGGACATCAAATCTCTTTCTTATTAAAGGTTTTATTTCAGCATTTCTTATCTAACCTTGACGCATACTACCATACAGTGATAGATGCCTCCAGAGGGATGTCCTTGTTCTGAGCCGTTCCGCTTCATCCATCAGCCGGTGACAAAGAAAATGAAATGTATTTTGCTAAAGACAGTTGCTTCAAGGTAACAAAAAATCGCACATTTCCACCATGGATTGTAACTGAGGGGTCAGAACTACATAATAGTGCCTTGTTTTATGAATGGGAGACATTGACACAACGTCAGAAGGTACGATAGGCCGACATCCTGTAGCACTGAATTTATTGTCTTCATCACTTTTTAGCTGGCTTCTAATGCATTTCATTGAGCTGATGTCTGTATATAATACTCACTTCAGTCTTTCTATATTTCGGCATTCAGTTCTGCTTCTGTACAAAGAAAAAGGCTCAACTTCTCAGAATCAAAGGTTTCTGTCTCCGGAGAGGCGACAGCTTGTTATCTCGCACATTCAAAAAGCATCACATCAGTTCGATTTTTGATTTTTTTTTTTCCTTCCAGTGGCCTTTGATTCCCCAAAGTAGTAGTTATTGAGCTGTGTCCAAGTAACAGAACACTTTATCCCTCTCAGCCAACCCCACCAGCGTCTCAGAGGTGTGGAGGGAAGTGATCTGCGGTTGACATTTAGCCGCTGCAGTCCGGTGGGCCGCTCGTTGCTCCACACCGCCGGGGGGTTTCATCCAATCGGCTGTCCCTGCGTTGGCGTTTGTGCCGCTGCGAGCAGACAAAGATCCTTATTGATCTTAATATTAAAGGCGCTGCCTCGCATGCTTTGATCGCTCCTGACATTGTGCGTGCTGTTTTGATTGAGATTGTAGAGATGGAGCTGCTGATAATGTTGTGATTTCAGTGTTACTCATAGGCGTTTCATTTTACTCTTATCAAGATGCAGTGGTAGGGTCTTTCTGCTGATTAGGATGACTCAATGTGTGTTCTGCATTGTGAAGGGGAATGTTTAAAGACAGCACACATAGTTATGCCCGTCCCAGAGGTATCGAAGTTCCCTTCTCCCCATCCGTCACGTGCCTCTCGCCGAATCACAAAGCAGTGCATGCCCTCAGGACAGTGACTCAGCGAACTAACCCCAGTGTGCTCCTTGCATTGCAGTGTGGAAGGTGATGCTGCAGGCAGCGAAGTGGGCGCCTCTGTGGACCCCAGCGGCGGCTACAGTTGCATCCCAGTGACCCACAGCGGCGGGCTGGGCCCCGACCACCTGGAAAGCCAGCTCTACGGACACATCCTGCTGCCCGGCTACCTGCGGCCCCGCCGACCCAAGCTCCAGCACTCCCAGTCCATCCTCCGCAAGCAGGCAGAGGAGGAGGCCATCAAGCGCTCCCGCTCGCTGTCGGAGAGCTATGAGCTCTCGTCGGACCTGCAGGACAAGCAGGTGAGGCGGGGGAGAACTTCTGTCTGTAAAAACATAATATAAAGCTGGGTGACTAAAAATGACTGTGTAATCTTTGCCAGGCGTAAGCCTCTGGGCAGATTCAGTCACGTCTGTGTGATCTGTCCGTCTGTCCGCAGTTCATCCCGTCATACTGCTGGACACATCAGCATAATCATTTGTATTGCTCATATATGACTGTATGCTCAAGGACCTCTCTTGGTTTCGAGGAACCTACTTAATTGAACATTTAACGCCGTCATTGACTGCTGACTCATCATTCCTCTTAACCGGCCGCAAGCAGACGCAAACTCCACAACTGTAGCAGTAGCAAAAGATATTTCTGGCTAGGCTAAAAACAAGCCTTACCTAGCCTGTTTTAGGCCACATTCTGGCCTTTTTCATGGCTCAAAACTGGAAAAAAAAAGTTTGATATGATCTTAAGATTCGTTATGATTCACTTATGTTCGACACAATACGAGATAAATAAAAAACCTGCACTCTACGAAGTGAACTTTTCTAGTTTAAAATGTGTCGTTTGTAGTAAGTCTGCAGTGTCTTTTAACACTACAGATCGTTTTAGCATCTTTTAGCTCATTGTTTTGGTTTCCAGCCCGCAACTGTTCCGTCTTGGTTCAGTCTCGGCACTCTCATCGATCTCAAGCAGCAGCAGACAGCTGTTTCCAGTCAAATAAACCACTGTAGACACTGCAACTCACAAAGTTAGCAGCTGGTTAACATGGTGGAGCATTTAGCAGCTAAAGAGAAGGGGTTACTGCGTCCCAAAACAGGGCTAAAAGAAGAGTGAATTGGACTTGCAATTGTCAGGTCGCCAGAAACACGACCAAATCCTAATGTTGCTTTGTGGCTTCTGGGTATAAATAGAGGACTATTTGCTTACATGTTAGCTGTAACAACTTTACTCTGTGATAATATGTCATTGTAAAAAAAATGGTTTGCGAACTAGTTCTATGTAGTTGCATGGACACTTCAAAACAGCACACAATTGATTTGTTCCTGCCATAATACTTGACCTGCATACACGGACAGAGGAACATACCGGTAGCTCAGACCGGAACGGATCCAAAAAGGACCCACTTGGACCAGATTCAGCCACTCCTGAAGATAATTAGATTTGATAGAAAATGTGGTCAGCCCAAAAACTCCCAAACGGGGAGAGATGCTCCGCCAATTAATGAAAAGTCAGAGTTGAAAAAGGGAGCAATAGATTTCCTCTGCTCTTCACAGTTCACACGTCTGTGAGTCATCTTGGATCCATTTGGGTATTACACATATGGACAAACAGACCTGAGACCTGCAGCAATAGGCCCACAATGGGACAGTACTATGAACCAGTTGGACCCAGGAAGACCTCAAGGGCGAGGTCACAGTTCAGTAACAGTCAGATAACTTCATAACTGGTCAAAATGTAACACCCTTTTGAATTAATAATTAGAAACATGTATAACAAACTGCCAACATCATCAATTGCAAGTAAATTGTCGAACATGTTTATTGCATCTTTATCTTTTTTATAGATATGACAATACCTGAAGGTTGATATTATATTACCTGTTACAAGCTGTAGAGCTCCCCATGGTGGTCAAATAAAAGTCACATAAAAACAGAACACTGGCCCTCTCGTTAAGCAGTGAAGTTTCTGTCGTGGTCCATGTCCCTTGAGGGAAGTGTGAGTCCACCGACCCCCTTGGCCCTCACATGCAAGGAAGCATGATTAGTGTCATTCTACTCCATGAGTCCATGGGTGGAAAACTGGGTCAGTGTGTAAAAGGCACGGGGGCCTTGGACAGCGTATTAATAATATTAATAAAATCATTAATAATATCTGTCATTTCAGTTTAGTGTACACTATGTAATATACTGTAAACCCGACTGATTCATTTTCATCCTTCTTTTAACGAACGGTATTTAAACAGTGCAGCTCACACTATTAATTCATTTATATTTTAGTGCTTAGTCTTGAATACATCTTCATTTGTGGTCTTTTTTTGAATGTCCAACAGTCCCCGACTATAATCATGTTTTCTTTCTGAGAGCAATTCCTCATCATTATTTGGGCCATTACCAGTCTATCCGTCAAACTGGGTTCCCATCACAATTCAAGATTATCCGTCTTCCCCGGGAGTATTTGAGTCTGATAAAACTTCCAGACATTCTTTAAATGCCATCACCGCTCTTCTCGGTTGTTTTTAAGGCAGGGCAAAAGCAGACAAGACAGCAGCACCATTCTTCATTCTGTCTCATGCATGTCTTCTAAGATAACAGCCTTACTTTTGCATCCAGGTGAAAACAGCTTTTGATCCAGATTACATTTTCGAGATGGAGTTTTTTTAAGTGACACACCAAACACCATATATCTTTTTTGTCACAAACATGCTTGACAAATTAATCCTAAATCAAGGTCCATTAACTACCTTTTTTTCTCAATCTGGCTCAGTTATCATCGCATGACTAGTATCACATGACCAAAGTTCCATACTAAGATGAACTAAGTGAGCCATCTCAATGGCGATTGAGAAAATGTGCTGATGAAGACTGTTAGATGTGGTTGTGCTGATGAAGACTGTGAGATGTGGTTGTGCTGATGAAGACTGTGAATTGTGGTTAACAAGTCCAGAGAATCTAAGTGGAACTTGACTTTCCATTATTTTGTCAAACTACCATTTCCAAGCACAAGAAGGAACATTCTCTCTCATGCAAATATAAAAAAGATTCTAGGTGAAGTATTACTTGCAATAAAATCCAAAATACAGCCCCTCTCAGAATACTATGTCCATCATCCCTGTTTTCACCTAGGATCACTATCAGTTGTCGCATTGCGGAGAACATTCGCAAGGTGGAATTGCCATTACAACGCAGCTAAGGGAATATGTAGGCTTTCCTCAGTTATTTCTCAGATACGTTTATTTACGTCATTTTCCTTCTCTATATGCAGGTGGAGATGCTAGAGCGTAAATATGGTGGGCGTTTCATAACCCGGCATGCAGCCCGCACCATCCAGACAGCCTTCCGCCATTACCAGATGAACAAGAACTTTGAGCGTCTAAGAAGTTCTATGTCTGAGAACCGTATGTCCAGACGGATCGTCCTATCCAATATGAGAATGCAGTTTTCCTTTGAAGGACCTGAAAAAGTCCACAGCTCCTACTTCGAGGGAAAGCAGGTCTCGCTAACAGATGACGGCACCAAAATCGGTGCACTGGTGCAGTCGGAGCACGGTGGGGAGATGGGCATGCAGGCCAAGACCCCCACCACGCAGAGCGACTTCACAGACGCTATCACAGAACTAGAAGATGCCTTCTCCAGGCAGGTCAAATCTCTAGCTGAGTCCATAGATGATGCGCTAAACTGTCGCAGTCTGCATGGTGACGACAACCAGTCGGAGCCAGGGAGAGGCCACCAGGACATGGACAGGGAGGTCAGCTGCCAGGTGAAACCCTCCCACGGCGCTTCGGAACACCGCAAACTGGATGAGATGACGGCGTCTTACAGCGATGTCACACTTTACATCGATGAAGAAGAACTGTCACCACCACTGCCCCTGTCTCAATCTGTGGACCGACCCTCCAGCACAGAATCCGACTTGCGTCAGCGTTCCCTCAACTCTTCCCAGGACTACTGGTCACTGGCTCATAAGGATGATAAAGGAGACACGGACACCAGCTGCCGTAGTACACCATCTCTGGAGTGCCAAGAGCAGCGTCTGCGGGTGGACCACCTACCCTTACTGACCATTGAGCCTCCGAGCGACAGCTCGGTGGAGCTGAGTGATCGCTCCGACCGCAGCTCCTTGAAGAGACAGACCGCCTACGACCGGAACCTCAGCAACCAGCAGAGCAGCCCCAAACAAATCGGCCACAGCCTGCCACCCCGAGGGCCTTCCAGAGACGAGGATGCCACCCGCCATCGGCCACGGCAACTGGAGGCCCACCTGGCCATCAACGGTACCGCCAACCGGCAGAGCAAGTCGGAGTCCGATTTCTCCGACGGCGACGACAGCATCAACAGCACATCCAACTCCAATGACACCATCAACTGCAGCTCCGAGTCCTCGTCCAGGGACAGCCTGAGGGAACAGACGCTTAGCAAGCAGACATACCACAAAGAGACTCGCAACAGCTGGGACTCGCCTGCATTCAGTAATGACATCATCCGCAAGAGGCACTACCGAATTGGCCTCAACCTCTTCAACAAGTACGTACATTCCACCACACGAGATCCGCTAACAGACTACTCACACAGATTCCGACACAATCTGATACATTTTGTGTACCTTGTACATTACATACTATTACATAATGAGGTACACCTCCCACACCTGTGGGAGGTTACGAAAAGTAACCTCCCACAGAGGAGGTTATGTAAATTAGATCCAATCTACTCCTGTTTTAGAACCCAACATGAAACGCCTGATGTTGATTGAAACACAACTATCTGTCTGTTCTACTTAAGACAAGCCTGGGACTCATTCTGCCCCGCTTCATGCAGAGCGATTCATCTCTGTGATTCCATTTAATCATAGAGGATTGTGGATTTGGTTTATTTTCCAGAGCCAGCCATTAAGTTCCTGTTAATCATTTGTGATGAACACCGCAGATAAAAGTAGCTCCCTCCCCCCCACTCTCAGCCTTCATCCCGTTCCACCGCCCTACCTCCCTGCCTCTCTAAATCCTGTCCCCGATCTGACACACATTTGGCCACGGGCAGAAGTGCAGTGGGATAATCACAGATTTTGGATTGTGTCCTATTTCTCTCTATCTCTATCTCTCTACCCTCTCCTATGTCTCCAGGAAACCAGAAAAAGGCATCCAGTATCTGATAGAGCGAAACTTTGTTCCGGACACTCCAGTGGGTGTGGCCCACTTCCTGCTCCAGAGGAAAGGCTTGAGTAGGCAGATGATTGGCGAGTTCCTGGGTAACAGACAAAAACAGTTCAACCGAGATGTCCTCGAGTGAGTTTGCAGCGAGTTAACGTCTTTGTACTCTTTGACGCAGTTGCATGTCCAGAAGGATCGTTTTTTTTCTCAACCCTGAAGTTCTCAAAAACAGGCTTTTGATTTGTCTTTGTAAACGTTGCTAGTGCACAGAATTTAGTTTTATCTTCCTCCCTGGAACATGAACATAAATCATCATTCAGTTGTAAATATGGTCGCCAATTTGCAAGTAGCACTCTTTGGTTTTCCTCAGCACCTCATAATGACTCATGTTACATCCAGGAAATAAACAGAAATGGAATCCACTCAGGAAATTGCTGTGATGCTCAGATAAACACACAGACTACATTTATATCAGGCTAGCGGAAGAAATAGGTTCCTATGTACCCACATGGCATTTGTTTTTTTTGGAATCTGTATTTTTAGGACCCTAATGATATCATGTTGCAAAGGTCAACTAATGGCCCATGGGGTTCATTTGGCGCCAATCTTGAGTTGACGTCCACACCAGCGGCGAAAAACTCTTGTTTTCATATCTTCTGAACCAGACAACATACAAAGACAGATGAACCTACTTTTCCATATCATTTTGACACCAGGAATCAAATGGAAACATCACTGACATGGCAAAACCATTTTCTATTGGTAAAAAAATAAGTAAATAACACATTTTAGGTTCATAACAATATTACATTTGCTACTTTGTATGTTGTCTGGTTAAGGCGTGGACGTCAATTCAAGATGGCCGCCGCACGAACCCAATGGGCCATTAGTTCTTAACTAATCTTAACTAGAAACCATTAGGGTCCTAAAAAACATGTGGAGGAAGTCATAAAGATCTCGTATTTTCCAACAGTGATTCTCAAATAGTGCCTCGACTTTATGCCTTTGACTGGGCAGACTTATCTGAAACACACTCCAGCAGCGCTATCAGAGCTGATTGAGATTCAGAGGAGGATAAGGCCAGGAAAGGTCTGTCAATGTCAGTTTGACAAGCATATCTAAAGGGCTCCTTGAGAAAATGTCGATAAATTCTGACATGAACGGCATCAAGGTGTCAGGGCTCTGGAGAGCCGAGTCACACTCCTCACTCCAGTGTCGGAAAAAGTTCTCCGGTACTTTATTGAAGTAGAAGTTTCAACATCACAGTGGACAAAGTCCTGCACTAAACAGTGGGAAAATGAGGATTTGTTACTTTAAAAGGTTGTGGTGACGAAGAAAACAAATAATTATCCCCCGGCTGTGCTGTTATCCTCAGCTCTATGGAGCGTTTTAGTCAATTCCAGGTCGTTGATTTTGGTTCAGTCTCACTGCTCTCATGAAAGTCATTTCCAGCAGCAGGCAGCTGTTTTTGGCTGAAAGAAATATCTGATAAACCCACTGTATGCTACTTGTCCAACACCAAACCACAGACAGGCATAGTTAGTGATAGCTAATGAAATAAATGGAGCATTTAGCAACTAAAGAGCCAGTTGATGGACACCAAAACAGAGCTTCAAGGAGAGTAAATATTTGATCTACATTCATTGATCTGGTTGCCTGAAACAGGACTCCAAATCAATGCTAATGTTGCTTCCTGTCTACTGTGTGGGTAAATTTGCAACTGTTTGCTAACTCGTTAGCCATAACAAGGTGATAATATGTCTGTGATGTGTTGCGCTTGTCGTGGAAATTATTAGTACTGCTTTAAGTAAAAGCAATAAAACATACTAACATTTTAAAAGTTCAAATTTTAAAAAGTTTGAATTGTGAAAAAAGAAAATGTCTACAATAAATTGTGTCATTGAGGCTGTTTTCTACAAGCAGCAGCTGTATTTATTTCATATAAAAATTTTAAATTAGCAAGGAACTGTAGCCACTCATTAGGGGCAGTTATACAGTGCTGAATCCCATCCAGCTTTCTGAATTTGAAAAAACTGATCTTCCCACTGCCCGCTGTGTTTTTCACCAGCTGTGTGGTGGACGAAATGGACTTCTCTGCTATGGAGCTGGACGAAGCGCTCAGGAAATTCCAGGCACACATCAGAGTGCAGGGTGAAGCACAGAAGGTGGAGCGGCTGATCGAGGCCTACAGGTGAGAAACACTGGGGACACAACGCATGGGTTCATCACTCAAACCAGTGTAGACGCAATGATGGATCATGGACATCATTTTCCACAGCAAGGAGGAATAAAGGGATGTTTTTGCAAATAAGGTCTTGCATCAGCTTCGACCAATTGAGAATTACGTGACAGGATGATCATTACCGGATGAATTGCCATGTCTAGTATTTATACAGCGTGTATGGATAATGGATAGCACAAGCTAGCTTGCAACATGTCACATGTCCAAACCATAGACTGTATATAATGATGGACGAAATGACAATCGCCCCAAAAGTGAAACCACAACATCTGGTGGCTGGTTGTAGTGTAGATTTTCATAAAAAGATGGTCTCCATCATTTAAGGTAGTTTAAGATGTAAGTTCAAGTGTTCAATTCTTTTATAAGTTTGGTTTTAATTTATTATTTAATGCCATAAAAAGAGGATGTGACATCATGATTGACAGATGAAGCCGCGTAGAACGTCTTGTGTGTTCATGTCAGTGTCGGCAGACACAGGTGTTTCAGTTTAACAAGTGGCCGTGTTAACTGGTGATTTTCAGCCCAATGTGTCCGTGGTTACTTAAATAGATAATGCGTAGAAAATAAACACAGATGAATCTGTATTTGAAATTGATTGAAAGCTTTTACGAGGACACAAATTACCAAACCTTTTTTACTGTTGATACACGGAAGAGCCATCTTGGATTTCCGACAGGGAACTCTGAAATTTGGTGTTCCCAGTTCAAATGCAAGGTATCGTATTGCATCCGCAGGGTGTCTCACTCTAACACGCTAACAAGTGCTCTTTTTGCGATTGGCTCAGGCGGGTGTACAGGCGGGACCTGGCGCAGACTCTAGCTCCAAATCACGGCAAAAGCGTAAGATGGCAGCTGCCATGTGCGTGATATTTTGGCTTCACTTTAATAAAGTGGGAGGAATTGGAGGCTATCTTTACACAGTCTATGATCTATATACAGGCAATGGTCTAAACACCATTGCCCTCTAAAACAGAGGTGACACCAAAAGTCGCCGTCTTTAACACTCTCGGGCACAAGAGCATCAGTGCAGAGTCATTCTGAATCCAGACTCTTTTCTTCCAGATCATTACAGAAACTCATTTAGAGGAAATTAGTTCAAAAAGTTGAGGAAAACCTCCCTCAAGGCTGCTGATGGATGTTATTTGGGATTCATTTAATTTCTCCAAACCTCTGGTAGAAAGGTGCTCTCATGCCCATAGAGAATCAGCTTCGATCAGCGCTGAGCAAGGACATTTCGGGCCTCAGTAAACACCACAGTCACTGTTACATTGTGGAGATAACGACAACGGATCATGTGGCTCATTCCCGGCAGCCCAGTCCAGATATGACCATGGACTGACTTTATGGTGGTTTAGAGAGCTGGTATGGCTGCAGGCTCTATCGACAGTCCTCAGCGGTACTGGATCATCTTTCTTTAGGCTCGAGGCTGTGACGCATTATTCAAATGTATGTGATCACAGCTCAGATAGTGGAGGGCTCAATATCGTTATCAATACTGATATTCCCGCCAATGAGTGGAACTAACAGGGATGGTTACTGATTTATTTTGCCTTGAAGGAAAGTCTTCATATTGATGCTTTGTCCTTTAATGGTGTTCAGATGTTACTCTGTCCAACTTTAGTTTGAGTTTTCCCCGCTGTGTGAAATAAAGTTTAAACTATGATGCTATCAGGATACCAAGGGCGTAGGTTTGCATAGGGTCCATAGGGACTAGTCACGACCAAAGTTTGGGAAAGACACAATTGTCCCCACCAATATTTTGTTAATTTTAATTGCCTGTTAGAAAAAATAATTTTGCACAATATATTTGCAAACTCATTTGTATTATTATTAGTGCTGGGCAAGTTAACGCGTTATTATCGCATTCAAACGGCACAGATCGGGAGCGAGCGAAGGACTTTGAAAGTTAGCAGAAAGATGAATGTGAGACAACATCCGGTTTCTTCAGACGGACATCCGGTTTTCAGAATAAGATGCCAACAAAGTATGAATTATATTCACATTAAGTATAAACATGCTACCTGCATCTCGTGAGTTAAAGGGAAAATACACCTAAATTGTGCGTAAAGTGTCTTTATTCTTTGATCGCTGGGTAACCATCATCACCTCGGAGTTACAGCATTATGTTGATGAACAGTAGAGCTGCATTCATATGCTCTGACTGTCATGAAGACAGACATTTTTGCTGAAAGGTGCTGAAACATGTTATTCCTGTTTCACAGCAGTGGAACGTTTCACATACAGTCACACACTGAGCGCAGATAGTGAAGAGATAGAACTACTGTGTAAAGAGAATACTGCTGCTAACAAGAACCTGATGTGTTTAAAGTGTTTACAAACCAAATGTTATTGCCCTTTTGTTCATATAGCAGTACTTTTAAAATAACAATGAGATCGCAAAAAATCCATGCGATTAAAAATTGTAATCGTTGCCCAGCACTACTAATAATTGCATAAAGGAGGAAAGCACTTTATTTGTAGCCTATTAAGTGCTGCAGAATAGATTTATTTTAAATTTGTTGTCTTTTTTTGGCTGCACAACTGGGAAAAGTTTTTTTGATATATTTTGGATATAGAATATACTGTTATTTGGCATGTTAGCAGAACGTTTTTTATTCATTTATTTAATTATTTATTGTTACTATTATTTATTTGGTGCAGAATACAGGTTTGTATTTAAACTAAGGTTTTGTTACAGTTATTATGTTTAAATCAGTTCCAAGTTACACAAATGTTAATATATTTTAATAAAGTTTGCCTGTTCAACATAATATCAAGTTTCAACTCAGACTTTTTTAGATGGCGGGGGGGGCAGTGTCCCTACCAATGCTGAGACCAAACCTTGCAGGATACTACGATGACATCAACACGTCATTGGTATCTTAAGATAAAAGATTTAGCTTCAAATATCCATAGTGACAGACCAATAAGTGTGCACGTGACGTTAACCGTTGACGAAGCGGGCACAACAACAAATGTGTCCACATTGTGGAGGAAAATAGGTCAAATTTGTCCTGGTTGAGTCTATTTTCAGGATCGTCTTAAGTCTGTTAAAGTAGGATTATTAGGTTCATCTAAGTTTGAACATGTAAAATAATTATCACATGCGTTACATGTAACCTAAGCTGAAGTAGTTTTCCTATTTTTGACCGGTGAACGGGCACATTTATGAAAAGCATTGTATTAGCAGTGGGACTAATAATATCATAATTCCACTAGAGGCTTGAGTTTGTATTCCATGAAGCTAGTTAGCCTAGCTTGATAACGCCCTATATTTCATCCAGATGTGTATTCGTTGATCAGATCCAGGTCCGGATATTTTGATGGCAAACGACCTTCCTGGTAGTTATTTTTGTTGGAAGCAAAACCTGCCCACACAGATATCTTACCAATCAAGTAACGGTACCGACGCTGTCAATCAGCAAAGCGTCTCCCCCACAACAAACAACATAAGGGATTTAAACACAGCAGAAAAATAGAAATGTCATTTCTTCTTTCTGGTAAATACAATTTTTACAAAATAACTGCACCATTAACAACACATAGCAAAGAAACGTCTATTGATTTCTTGGCAAAAATACGATTTTAAAGTTTCCGTATCCAACATCCTCTCTGCAGCCAACGCTACTGCATCTGCAACCCCGGCGTGGTGCGGCAGTTCAGGAACCCCGACACCATCTTCATCCTGGCCTTTGCCATCATCCTCCTCAACACGGACATGTACAGCCCCAACGTCAAGCCGGAGAGGAAGATGAAGCTGGAGGACTTTGTCAAGAACCTTCGAGGTACTTTGTCCAGCTTACTGTCACAAAAGCATGATTATCTTTGAACGCTGGATAAACATTCACTTCAAATTAAGTTTTCTGCATGCATTTTGCTTTGATTAATGGCCGTGTCGATACGTTTTTTGGGGGGTTTTTTTGGAAGTTGTGTCCAAGAGGGCTTTGCTGGTTAGGCAAATCTCTTTTTAGTTGCCCTCGACAGATTTTGAGGGTATTAGCGGGGGCTTTACGGCATGGCTAACTCATTTCTCTGCCTACTGGAGTAGTCAGTAATTAAAGTACAGTATTGAGTGGACAAATGTTTGTCCTCAGAGAGCTAGAAGGACATCTCTGTCCGCGCTGTGAGAAATGTGTGCAGCGCAGCAGTGTGTAGGTAAATTCAAAGGGTTCATCAACTCTCATAAATCTCTGAATTAATCATTAATCCTGCTCTCTCTCTCTCTCTCTCTCTCTCTCTCTCTCTCTCTCTCTCTCTCTCTCTCTCTCTCTCTCTCTCTCTGTCTCTCTCTCTGTCTCATCCTCTGACAGGAGTGGACGACGGGGAAGACATCCCCCGAGAGATGCTGGTGGGGATTTATGAGCGGATTCGCAAGCGGGAGCTCAAGACCAACGAAGACCACGTGTCCCAGGTCCAGAAAGTGGAAAAGCTCATTGTCGGAAAAAAGCCGGTGAGTTTGAGCTTGCCCTTGTGGGGCCCGCCGCGCGTAGATTGTGGCCGCTTTCATCTCACCCTCCATTCAGGAGCTGAAACGACGGGAGCGTGCTGTTCCAAATTACCCAATGTACCCTCTGGGCTGTCACAGAGAGCGACGGTTTTCTTCACGGCCAGCGTTCTCTAAAAAAAAAAAAAAACAGAAGAGAAATGAAAGAGCGTTCTTTACCTGAACCTGCTCTCTTTGCTGTGTGACTCATCGATTCTTCGGGCCCCGGAGCCCTTCATGCTGAATGACTGTAATATGTCTTTTGCCCTGAGAGCGAGCCAAGAAAAGTGCCTTCTGCCAAACTCTGCCATAATGAATGAGATAAACAGCCTCGCGCCATATAATCATGAAGGTGTTTTCACCCCAGCCCTGCCTCTCCCTCCATTCATGCGCTTTCTATCAAACCAACTCTCCACTTTTGGTGACGCAAATCAGCAGAAGTCCAAGGAACCATGGCGACGTCGTGGTCATAAAGCTTGAGGCACACAGTACACGGCACTAATAGATGGATTGTGAGGAACGCATATAGTTTGTTCCGTGATCCATAAAACTAGTTTTCCCCATTCTAAATTTGGCCCATTTTTCTTGTTGACTGTTTTGATGTATCGCAGATTTAATTTAAAAGTCCCCCGTATGTGTTCACTGATCCCTGTAAAATGATTCTTGTATGTATTTCTCCCTCCACAGATCGGCTCGTTACACCATGGTCTGGGCTGTGTGAGTATTACTCTTCCTGTCATTTGAATCTATAGTGGAATCTATAGCCTTTCTGCAAACATTGTGGAACGTATATAAGTTTTGATCGTGTGCACAGGTGCTTTCCTTACCCCACCGGAGACTGGTCTGTTACTGCAGACTTTTTGAAGTACCCGACCCCAACAAACCTCAGAAGTTGGGCCTTCACCAAAGGGAGATCTTCCTCTTTAACGACCTGCTGGTGGTAAGGCAGACATTAGTCTTCCGGGCACACTGACAACACACTCATTCATTCACTCATTCACTCCGAAAGAGTCTAAACCAGTTTTCTTTTTTTTCATAGGTTACAAAAATTTTCCAGAAGAAGAAGAACTCTGTGACGTACAGCTTCCGGCAGTCCTTCTCACTTTACGCCATGCAAGTGCTGCTCTTTGAGAACCAGTGTAAGTGCTGTGTTTGCTTTTGTGTACGCTCTCTCTGAAGGTGTCAGTATGCTTCAAACTAACTAGTATGTACTAAAACAGTGATTCTCAACTGGTGGGTCGCAACCCAAAAGTGGGTCGCGGACCCGTTTCCAGTGGGTCGCCGGCCTTTGCCTGACAAAAAAAAAAGAAAAAAAAATGTATGCAGCGGAATTATTCCAGCATTTATGGCACTTGTTCAGCGGTGCAGGAAAAACACCCCAATGCGTTGTGAATCACATCACGTGATGAAGCTCAGCCAATCAAATATGAGTATTCTGTCAAGTTTCCTGACTTGAGTGAGATGTACACACACCGTGACACACGGGGGAGAGACGAGGACATATGAGCAGAGCAGGACTATTTATTGAGGTGTGAGTCGTGAAAGTCAAATCATAGGACGATCTCCAAAAGAGAGAAATGGCCAGAGAGACCAGAGTCATTAGACTCTGAAGAATTCACCTACATGAGTCTGTCCAGTCAAACACTCATTTCTCTTTTTAGAAGATGAGAAAAAAACCCTGAATGAACTGAATTTAAAGCTGCAGGGCAATTCAGTGAAAATTATTTTTGCTAAAATGAATTTCGTTCAGTAATTAATTTTTTAATCCAGCCGTTATTTTACTTGAAATGAGAAGAACATTTATTCATGTATTTCTATGTATTATTTATAATCCATCCAGTTAAATTCGAAAAATTAGATTAATATGTGTTAAAATATAATTGATGTGTACTTTCTTTATTTGATTTGACAGTTGTTTACTACACAGATACGTTACTACTACTAGAGCTCTTCAATATAGATATACCCAAATTATATACATATATATATATATATATATATATGTAATTTGGGTCGTGGGTCCCGGCTTGTCATTAAGGGGTGATGGTGGGTCCCGCAGCCAGACCAGTTGAGAACCACTGTACTAAAACATAACAAATGGTTATGATGGTTCAGAAGGGCCACACCACAAAGCAGTTTGGACTCTGATGTCAAAAAACTTACGGAAGGATGAGGATTCAGACGGTGTTCAGTGATCAAACAAACGTTTGAAGCATATTGACATCTTAAAGCTGCAGATGGTAACTCTTATTGAAAAAAAATATGACTTTTTGTCATATTTACTCAAACTGTCACTATATCGTATAGTAATACACAAAAATCGGATTCCTCCGCCTCCTTTTAGGGTTTTAATGGCATTTGTAAGATTCCACCACGCTCGAAGCACATCAGCCAATCAGAGCCGAGGAGTCTCTAACACAGCTGTTAATCACTGATCCTGAACTGTCGAACTATGCAGCGTTGATCAAATATTTATCAAGGTTCTGTTACTGCATTGCCTATTTCTTGCCTTAAGTCTTTAGATCAATGTTTAGAGCTTTGTGAGCAGTGATTGACAGCTGACTTCTCGTCTCTGATTGGTTGTTTTACTTCGGGCACGGTGAAATCTTGCAAATGTCAATGAGTACTAAAAGGAGGTAGAAGAACATTACGGTTTCTTTTATAGATTATCTGTGAGAGAGGATAAACTATGATATAAAAAAAAAACGAACAACTGCAGCTTTAATGGTTGCAGAAGTTGACTTCTGTAGACGCCCTGTGGTGGTCTGTCTATTTTGTGTGACCTCAGGTTAAAGCATTGATTTCCTGGCCCTTTAGATTATCCCAATGGAGTCCGTCTGACCTCAGCCATTCCCGGAGCTGACATCAAAGTCCTCATCAACTTCAATGCACCCAATCCTCAGGACCGCAAGAAGTTCACTGACGATGTGCGAGAATCTATCGCTGAAGTCCAAGAGATGGAGAAGTACCGGATAGAATGTGAGCATGTTTTTCTCTACATATCTGTGCTCAGCAATTACCCATCCTTCAACCTACACTATGGTCTGTTTAGATGTGAGACTAGTCTGGGTTGCTGTTAACGTTGTATATGTGTTTCCAGCTGAGCTAGAGAAGCAGAAGGGCGTGGTGAGGCCCAGCATGTCCCAGAAGGAAGCGGGCAACGGCAACCTGAGCCGAGCGAGCCTCGACGACAGCTACGCCGTCAGCGAGGGTTTGAAGAGGAGCGCCCTCAGCAGCTCCCTACGGGACCTCTCGGACGCAGGTAAAAACAGGGCTTGCCATGGTGACATACCCATCTCACAAAAGTAGAGCGTACAAAGCCGCACCGCTGGCACAACACTGTTCACTCCCTGCAGTCGACAATCAATTTGGAAGAAGCCGAGTTCCTGTTCCTGTCCGGTTTTGATTTGGGTGGCAGCCATCTTTGTTTAACGCACCCTCTGAGCCGTGAAGCTGGTGAAGCACAGAGGTAGAGATGGGTGTTCTGCTAATGGGCCCAGGTGTAATTCACTGGAGGCCATCGACTGATAATCCTTCACCGCCGGCGGGGGGGAGGAGGCAGCACTATGTAGGTCACTGTGGTCAATTTGAGCGTCTGAGCGGTAAGAGGAATTAATGTTGTCCGGTTGGTTCGGGGCGTGGAGAGTCGCCTCGATACGAACACACACTCAGGGACCTAAGCAGAGTGTTCGGACTAGCAGAGCACTGGTCGGTGCTTTTGATGATCTTTGAATGAGACGCAACACGTTCGAGTGGCAGTCTTTATGGGGTTTTGGAGGCCTACATTTCCTCAAGGAGCTGTTTGTGCATCACTCAGTTAAAATCAGTCGACAAGATTTTAGGTTTGCTTCACGTAAAAATTGACTTGTTGTGTTTTAATGCAGTTTCCTCAACACTTAAAGGGAACTCTACCGACTTAACAGGTTTACACAAAGTCAGTTTGCCAGTAGTCGGGAATGTAGTCTTGTGTCTAACAAAGTCACCCTGATGATGTCACAAGCCGTGTTACCATTCGTTATGCGTATTTTGAAGAAATGATGTATGGAAATGGCAAAATTCAATGAAAAGTTTCTACGCTCACTCAGAGGTTTTTTGACTTATTCAAAAAAGTGTTGATGTGCTGAATGGAGTATGGCAGGGGGGGACAGACCTTTTTTTGATTCAGTTTCCAGTGACACTGCAATAAAAACAGTGTTTCTTGACCAGAAAACCCCATGTGCATAGAAAATTCATTTTCTATCAAAATAACTTTGCAACACTACTAAACCGCAGGACATTACTGTAGTTCATTGGTGACCATGTTACAAAAAGTATTTCTGTAGCTCCTGCTCTTATATGTTACTTAAATGAATGCAATACTTTTAGACTCTAATACAGAACATGGCCTCAGTGTCCCCTTAACATATTGTGATGGTTTAAGCAGGCAGGAAATTGCCTAATATTGGTTTCTGTTCATGGCCTAAGTGCCGTCCTAAGATGAACATGCAACTATATAAGATGTAAATCTGTTAATATTTAGACATAGTTGACATTAAACACGGCCAACACTATCTGACATGAACACAGCCCTGAAGAACTCCATCCATGTTCCTCTTTTAGATGGTGAGATGGCCAAGCCTGGTTCACAGCCTCTTCCTGGTTCACAGCCTCTTCTTTAGCCTCTTCTTCTACTGTTCACTGACGGATTACAGTCATGCGCGGCCTGTAGCGCCAACTTCTGGCAAACTACGCTGTAGCCGAGCTTATAGAAATGTGCCTAATTTCGCATTTCTTTTTTTTGTGAAATATTTGCTGATCATTTGAATGGAAACATGGCTGTCGTGACGTTATCAGGGTAATCTCAGTTTGGGTTTGGAGACTACAAATTTAAAAGAAGACTACAAACAGAAAGCCTCAGTTAGAAACTGGAGGCGTGAAGTTCGAAAAGTGTGAACATTTACCAGGTGGGGAGTGTCTGATAAAATGTATCCTTTGGTTGCATTGAGGACACAGTGTATGTCACTCATTCTCGGGACTAAAAGGAATTTATCTCGGCCTCTGCTGCTTCGATTTTGCCCATTCTTTGTTTTATGTGTCCTTCATGAGTCTTGCAAGTTAACCAGGGTGAAATGCTAAATTGCCAGAGTATCCCTTTAATGCAGCCGGATTGCAATTGTTTCACTAATGGCAAGTGTCTCCGGCCGGCTGTGTAGTCACTGAGTAAAACCTCGTTGTGGAGCGGTAGCAGTGCCTCGCTTTTTTCCTTTTTCCCTTTTCTCCCGACTCGCCTCCCTCTGACCGGTCTGCTGCTAGCTTAGCCGTGTGCCACTGTTGTCACCTTAGGGCCCCTCCCCCTCCGCTGTAGACGGAAGAGATGTGTGCACCATCACGTGTTAACCGGGTGTGTCTAATCTGTCATGTTGCATGTTCTGGGCAGGCAAGCGTGGGAGACGCAGCAGTGCGGGATCACTAGACAGCAATATTGAAGTAAGTAGGACGCAACTGACGGCGAGCTGACTTTGTGTTGTTCAATGTGAACGCACAAGCCTCTGTTTTTTGTTTTGTTTTGTTTATTTGTGGTTTGAGTTTGGTTTCTTCCACTGTTTTTGGTGGTGTTTCTGTGGTGAGCATCTTGGTCACTGTGCATGCAACGGGAATGATCCGCCGCGGCCGACACGCGTCTTAACCCTGGATGTGCACGGCATGACTAATACTACCCCTGACTCACACTAGGGCTGCTCTGTGTCGATCGGTAGACTCCCACCTTTGAGTCATCCTCTCGTGTAGCGCGTTAGAGTTCGAGCCATTTCCTGCATTTCGTCCTTTTTTTGTTTTGTTTTGTTCACTCCAAGTGAACCTGGATGTGCTTTTGTCAGTTCCAGCTTCTGCATGCTCGCACAGTTTGACGTGGCCCATGACCTCCACCCTCTTCCTTTTGCCATTGTCACACTTAGCCAGCAGTGTATTGCAGTGAAAGAATCCTAGCATGACGGCACAGATGATTCACAGTTAATAAAAACTCTGTCAAGCCATCCAACCTCTGTGATCAGGGCCATTTGTATATGGCCAGCTGATTTAACTGTGGTTGATTTGACACAAGCCTTATTGTCTTCAGTTCTTCAGTGCCAGTTCGGATACGGAGCTGTTGCCAAAACCAAAAAAATCCATCTCTCAATACTATCCACACAGTCTGTGGCCCAAAGCAAAGTTTAATTACGTTAGCTGTCAGCTGGTAACTAGTCAGCCTGGCACGTTAAGAATAGCTTTATAGAAAAAGCCAATCTTCTCGATCATGGTCTTGTTTACTTATGAAGGTCAAATAGAAAGGCTTTCATAAACAGTTAAAAGTGCCTCATAGTAACTTTAAAGTAAGAACACATCATAACTCAACACTCTCTTTTGGATCTAATACGTCATCGGTGATATCGGTGAGGTGAGGTGCCTGCGCGGGGCCCAAATTATATTAAAAGACGATACCCTGGCGAGCGATACAGAAGTATCGGCTGACGTGCCACCAGAGTGCACATCAGCTTCTTTCCTCAACTCATCCTGCGTTCTCCACCACAGAAATAGTTTTGAATGAAGATACAATAACCTTGAACCTTGATAGTTTAGTTTGCATGTTGTGCATGGCTCCCGAAAGATTCGCTTCATTTCTTTAACATAAACTTTTGTTTTGGTTGTGTGTTTTGTTATTCTGTGTTACTGTGCCCTTAAGAAAAGAAATCCTATGAAGTTTTTTTTTCATCTTGCTGAGTGGGACTCAGCAAGCCACATCAAACCACATCAGTTAACTCAGCCACATGGAAATCAAAAGGGGTTACTGTAACTTTGGAAAGCAGATACATTAGTGACGGGAAGACTGTCTGCTTGTGACGGTGCAGATACGCTGTATGATGGCTCAGGGTGATGTTTTTCTCACGACAAATATGTCTTTTGGTCCTTAAATAACTGCAGCAAGTATCCCTTCACTTGTATCTGCTGTGTCGCACTGGACAGCAAGTAGACTCTGCCCTGTGTCTCTGCTGAGCTCTGACGCCTTCTCTCTTGCAGGGGTCCATTATTAGCAGCCCTCACCTGCGCCGGAGGACCCCCTCGGGCCGAGACTGCCCGTCCCGCCACAGCGGCCAGTCCCTGCCCAACTCCTCCTCGCTGCTTGGAACTCTGTTCGGCACACGGCGGGTGAAGTCCCCCAGCCCCACACCGCAGGCCCTGCACCCCACCCTCATCTCCCACACCCCTCACCCCGCCAACCTGCACCACACGGCCCGGTCGGACACGGACGCGCCGGCCTCCGCGCACCCTCACCACGCCCAGTTCTGCCACGCGACACAGAACCCCCCGCCTTACCACCACCACCACCACTACAACCCACCGGCCCACCTGCAGCATCCGCCGCACCAGTACCACCCGGCGGCGTCTCACGGCCAGCAGCCGGTCTACCCGCCACACCCCCATGCCCACGGGGGCCACCCGCCGCACCCCTCCCACCCCGCTCACGGGCCCCACCACCACGGCCCGCCAGCGGCACCCTCCCAGGCGCCCAGCAGCATCAAGCCCAAACACAGCGGCATCAGCACCGTGGTCTGAGGCGCACGGAATGGTGGTGGGGGGGGGCTCTCTGACTGAAGTCTTCATTTTTTTAAATCCGAGACTTACGAGACGTTTGCACTGTGCATCCGCCGGTCTGGGGATGTGAAGCCAGACGGGATCCTGTGCCGCCTTTGGCATGTTGTTTGTTTTGTTTCCTTGTTACGCTCGGGGCAGCGTATTCAACACAAACACATCTCCTCTCCAGTCGCTCCCTTTCATTTCATCTCACAGGTCACGCCTGGCTGCCTCTAGAGCAGCAGACAACGACGCAAGACCATGCACAAAGACCACGACTACTGTTTCTCCTCAGTAACTTAAACTGACATGATCTAATATCTTGCTCGCAGGTATTTTACAGAAGATTTAACCTAGTGTGTGTGTGTGGGGGGGCTGAATGGACAGAACGGTCATCCTCAGCCGTACAGTAGCCGTACCAGTATTTAATGTAGCGGTAGCTCACAGTGCACTGTGATATCTCTGTTAGCAGCGATAAATGTGCCAATTATGGAAGCATTTACTAATTTACTAATTGTGCATAGTGTTTTGTAAAATGATAATATCAACTGTTATTATTATATTATTACAGAACAAAACAACGTTGATTATAACTCTCAGTATATTATACTGGCACATAGCTGGCGTATTTTCACTGTTAAGAACCCGATCAGAGCTCTTATTAGCGGGGCAGTTAGCGAGGATCCTGCTGTGAATGGTTGCCTTTGACTTAGGATGAGATTGTCGGAGGCCGCTGCAGACTTTGCACGCCGGCCTTCCACAGAGTGACGTCCAACCGCGCTCGTCTTTGGTTTCGTAGTTGTCTCTCAGCCACAACGAGCCGCCGAGCAAAACAGATTCACCTGAATGTCCGCCATCATTTTATTTTTTTAAAACAAAGGTTTTTTGGGAGTCCAATGAACGCTACGGACTGGACTGCAACCTGGTGGGATCGTGGAGCAGGAGGAGTTTTTGTTTGTCCCGGAAGCTGGCACAGTCTGCGCAAAGCGTGGAGCGGGGTCTTTAACGTCCCGCCCTGAATGTGGAAGCTCTCAGCTGGCTGAGTCGGCCCCTCTTCGGTTTCACTGCGCGACCCACAGAGCGGGCGCCTCCACCACAGTGTCAGAACATCAATAAGTATCATTCTGCGACGGCGCTCGGCCGCATCGGTTCACTCACCGGGAAAGGCAGTTTTTATATCAATCATCCTGCTGACATATTACCGGACGGCCGTCCCGCCTGTGGCGTGTGCAGAGCGGAGGCAGGGGGGGGGGGGGGGTGCTGGAGCATATCCTCTGTTGAAAAGTGACAGACACAGCACTTGTTTGTTTAGTTGATATCAATGGCAGAAGTTAGTTAGTCTGAATCAGTTTGAAGACTAAAAGATGGATTTTTTTTTTTACTGTATGTGCAATATGTATTTACTTTTTTTTGTGTCTCGGAGCTCTTTCAATCCGGTTGTTCCATTTAGTTTGGTTCTGTTAGAGTTGTCTCCCCCCCGAATGTTTCAGTCAAGTGCAAGTATCCACGGGGGATTGGGATGGACTGGACCTTCCACGCTGATAAAGAATGTCAAAGGAAAATCATTTTGCATGTAACAATGTCTTTCCAGGCTATTTTCTAACTGTCGTGTATTCCCAAAGTATATCCGTGTTGCAGTCGACAGTTGTTAAAAAACAAAAAAACAAAAAAAGATTAATGGTAGAATAGTTTTGACTTCTTCGATTACAGCTAACAGAAGTCAACTAAGTATGTGTGTCACTCCAGAGGACAACAACAGCCGTATCGCTTCCTGATGCGCGCGCAGCAGTCCGCCGGATCATTGGCGTACAACAGGAGTCAAAGCTGTGGGAGGGGAGGTAGAGCGATGATGGACGTGAGCTCCATAATTTACCACCCATCTCCATCAATGGCTCACACGTTACTGTCCACTGATATCCAGTAGATATGTGAATACTTCTGTCGTAAGGCACCACCCTCTGAAAAAGTACCCGTCATAAAGGGTTAAACTACCGTAATAAACGAATTTGATTAATCGATAAAGTTAAGTAATCGTTGAATACAGAAGCAGAAAGTGGGCGGGCCCGCAATTTTCTTTTCTCGCTGTTATCTCGAGATCACCAGTTAATTGTTTCGTAGAATGTCGAGAAAACAAACTTTGTCCTATCAAGATAACGACTTCATTATCTTTTTAAATACAGTCTTTTTATATTATATTTTTTATAGACAGGCTTCTCTACGGTCAGCTCGATCCGGGCCAATTGAATGCATTGACCATTAGCGCCAGTAAAAGAGTGCACTGGGTAAAGGCTTGACTGCGGTCGGCATTGTCCTCCTGCTCTCTGATGAATTCAACTATTAAGAGGAAGTAACCTTTGTTGTTTTCTCGATTATCTCGTTTGAAAGTTAATTTTCTCGAGAACTTGTGTTCTGAAGATAACAGCATTGAAAAACATAACTGCTAGCGCAACAGCTCTCGGCTTCCGTAGTTTAAATGCATTAATGGTTGATAAATAATTTGCTTTACACATCAATAATATGGCATTCATGAGAACAACTTTTGGGTTGCCATGTTTTGAAAATATTCCCTTTGGCTGTTGTTAATCCTCCAGCAAATGCTAGTAATACCTAGTTTACACTGTACGACTTTGGAACTGCCGGACAAAAAAACTCAAGATCAAAGGTAAATTGGAGTTGTCTCTGTGCTCAATCGTTATGTGTGAACTGTTCTGTTCATCAACAGATTATTACTGATATATAAAGCATTAGTAAACTATTTATACATCATTACTGAAGCCTTTAGTTACCACCTCTAAACCCTTTCTAAAAGGGTACCTCGTAGACAGTGTTTGCCATGATCCAAAATGTACTCAGCCGGCTTTATGTACTGTAGGCTACCCTAAAACCTCACATTTGAGTTTGACTCTAAATTTGTCAACTATACAGCATTTAATCCAGCGTAGTTTAGGTTTCTATGGAGTCACAAAAGTGACAATACTACATGGTCATTACATTTTAAATCGGTTGTATACCAAAATGAAATGGTCCCAGCACAATGCCCACAGTTGACCGACCGAAAGCTTCTGTCTTCAGACCAGAGTCTGATTAGCCAGTTGTGACGGCATAATGGTGCAAACGGCAGCCAAGAAGAAACCTACCTTCTTCTATTGGAGGTCCCCAGAATTATGTCCAATCATAGTGTTCTCAGTCACAACCCAGCAGTTATTTCAGGCGACTGATCAATCGTAAAAAACCTGATTCCGTGTGAGGTTGCATGCCATTGATGCCTACCGTTTCTGTTCTCTCTCTCGCTCTCTCTCTCTCACTTGTTTTGTTTTAAGTGTGGTTCTATCGAGCGGTGGGCTTGTATTGGCCCTAAACTTTCAGCTTTGATTTCTCTGACTGATGCTCGTTTCATTTTTGAGAGATTTCTGGCCCTATAAGCGTGTCTTTTCATTCCAAGTTGTGTCATCTTACTCCCGGCATGCATTTCACCTCTATTTCCACTTTACAGTACAAAGACATGGCGGTATGCTGCTGGGTGTAAATAGCAAATCCATCTGGGGGGGAACATGATGTAAGTCGATGAAGAGGCTCTGAAAGGGAGGCGACGTGTTACGGGTGTGTGGGTTGCAAAAACCAATGAGATAAACATGTAAATAGCCTGTAAATAATGATAATTATTATTACTACTGCTCGGTGTCTGCAGTTCCATTGAAGGTGCATTCCTGCTCCCCTCTGATATTTACATAATCATCAACTGCTTTCTCTCTGCCTCCGACCGGGACTGAATTATCATAGGGATGTAGAGCCGGCTGTTACGCGGTTGACGCGGCTTCCGGCTCATTTTCCGGAGACGCTCCTGTTCTCTCGCACTCACGGCCCATTTTTGGGAGGTCGAATGGAAGGGAGGAGAGCTCCTTATTTTATTACGCATTCTGTTTCTAAGTAGACAAAACCCTATCGATGTAAAACTAGTACTGTGACGATGTTGAGAAACGCAAAATAAAACGATATATTGTAAAACCTGAGCTGAGTGGCCCTGCTTTGTCAAGGAGTGCAATTTATTGGATTGACTTGAGAGAAGTTGAATGACGGCTTTTCTACCCACGGTTGCACAGGGCTTTACCTACCTGAAGGTGGTTCTACACTCCTCGGACCATGCATACCGTCCTGACGTTCTTTAGGACCCCACTCATTACTGTCTGAAAGTGGTCCTTGAATCCTAGAACTGCACTTCCTGCATACGTAGGTTTTTCTACCTAGAAAGGGGAAATAGTATTGGAATCATAGAACCACAATTAAAGCATGGGCGATAATTCAATATGATAATTTAGCATCTTTATCACCGTGATGAAATCGTGATGAAATCGTGATGAAATCGTGTATCACGATATCGTGATATCGTGCGTCTTAATGGATAATAACAAGCACATGCTGACTCAGCTTTCTCAGACGATCTGAGATGATGTGGATTCCGCTCCATGGATGTACCCCCGTGAAGTTCAATGAAACTATTGTCTTCTATCTGATCACCCTGTACTTGTGTGCATTCGGTGGTCGTGAGTCCAAGTTCCCCTTAGCGCTGCAAATATATATGGCTTCTGAGGCTCCAGAATGGTTTCGGTTTTTACGAGAATAAAAGTTCTTGAACTGGGGAAACCATGAAATGCCATTCATGTGCGCACTGCGAACATTGCTATCTACTACGATTACTCGAATGCAATTGAGTAAATGTTCTTCTGTTAGCTTAATATTCAATACAGATTATTGACGACTACATTTACTTTGTCTGCAATCAGAGCAGTCCAGATAATTATGACGTGGATTCAAATGTAGCAGATTTGTCAGCCTCGACATTCTTTCTGTGAGCTCACGCTTAAAGCTAAAAACAGGTGTCGAGATTAGTTATTCTAACTATCATCTTACATTTTAGGTATTGTATTATCCAAAATAGTGCATATGCTGTAGCTGGTGTGAGTGGGGGAAAATAAAATCTCCCCAAAAGGAGGCTGTGGGGTGTTTGCGATGCCTGGCTCCGTCTCTGCTCTGGGCTTAAGCTGAGGTAAGCCTGATGACATCATACGTTTTGAAGACATCCCTGCATGTGGTTTGAGGAGTGGTTATAGCACACGCCATATAACCGGAAACATCCCGGGTTCCACTCCGGCCTTAGGACCTTTGTTATGTTGCATGTAATCCCCCCACTCTCCCCCATTTACACTGTCCTCTGGCAAATAAATGTCACAATGCCAACAACCAAAAATCTATATATATATCTGCACATTGTCAGAAACAATACTGAGGACATGACATCTGTGGCCACGTGGTTCGTGTTCCACTCCTCCTCGAGCCATCCAACAATACAAAGGCTCTCTTCGGGACACCGAGGCATCTGATGTTAACCTCCACAAACTGCTGTGGATCCTCTGATGAAAGTCAATACAGCCGAAGGGCCTCGACACTGCTTCTCTTCTCCGTCTTGCACAGTCAACATGCCCGGCTGCCTGCCCTGACTGTGGCAGGGTGGTCTGAGTGACAGCTCACCCCGTTCGTCCGTCCGGCCCTTGAGGTTGGAGCTAAAAATAGATCCCCGGGCTTTTGAGGGGCCACTTCCTCGGTGTCAGCAGGACGACGTCATCATGCGGCCGGGGAGGGGCCCGAGCACAGGGCTGCATATCCTCTGCCGGCAGAGAATGGTTCGGGGCTACGTACCCCCTTGTGTTCTGTTCGACGATGATGCGCGCTACGTTGGTAATGGTGACGCTGACAATATTCGATGTTCGTATTATTATTATTCATAGCACCGGTGGGTTTACAGTGGACATTTGAAGTCTGCTCCAGAGGAGGTTCAATGACAATAAGCCCTTGTCACAGCATAGCAGGGTCAACACAGGTGTACCGTAGTTCATAACATGAGTGATGGTCACATTCCATTTAGTGTGTCACCATTCCAGTGAGCCAGCGTGCACAATACCAGGGCCCGAGTCCACCTAAATGGAACGGGGCCATAATTAATGTTATTCACTACACCTGTGTTGACTCTGCTATATAACATGTCACAACTTCTGACATTTTCCTATTCTCTGTGCATCGGTGTAAGTCACCCCGGGCACGTGCTGATGTGCTGTATGCTTATAAGTAATATTGTATGTTCCATGTCGTTGCCTCTACTGCATTATAGTTTCTTTGTAGATTGCTCCACCAAGTGGTAGCCTCACGCCATTGTTATACAGTTGTTCTGTGTTTCGGGGCCATCAGAAATATCACCATAACATATTGTATTAAACATTTGCTTGAAACATTCTCTCTCTAAATAAATCAACAGCAGCGTTGATCGGGCCCTCGCACCTTCACGCACGTCGAGGGTACTGGCAAGACTCGGCCGTGCATTTCTGTGACCATCATACACTGCGTGCACGAGTTGACGGTATTTCCTGCGTGGATCAGCGGCGTAGCCAGGTCCCTTTGCCGCGTCTTACTCCTCGAATGTTTTGAGTGTAGCTCCGAATACAATCATAAATGTAAGCCTGTAAAGATCGACAAAGAACTGAATGTGTGTGAATGCGCTTTAGTCTTTGTAACATAACAGAATGTCAAAGCAAATGAAGGTTTCAAAACTGACTGTTTGTTTGTGCAGCTAGCTCTGACAATCACTGCTGAGTGACTCAAAGCGGGAAGAGTCGAGGAGAAATGGCAGAATGTATCGTTCCATGTGGAAAAAAAGGCAAAAGGTGAGCCCATGAATTATGACCTGTGATATGAATTAGTGCGGTTTGATTTTATTCAACAAACTGAAGTTGCATTAAATTACAGCCTGTCCCCAAAACGAACAAAAACAATTCACTGAACTGTTCATGAAAACTCCACGTACAAGCGCGATTTTAAAACTATTGATATCCAATGTCTGCTCTCCAAACATCTTACTTTGCACATATTTAGATCAGAGAAGCCTTCTTCTGATGGTGGGCCCACCAATCCTTTCACTAAGTTCAGTGGTTGGACCGCTGTATTGATCGTATCCTGCTTACGGCTATGGTTGTCAGTAGGTGGCGCTATGACGATGAGTTAATATTGGCATGCAGATGCCATGACTCTCATCAAGCATGTCACGTTTGGGACAGTTTTGACAAAGTACAGTCGAGTTACAACAGCTTGATGGATGATGGCGAACCATGTAAAATGGCCGCCACACCACGTCAAAGCCGTTTCATGAAACCTCAAGCTTTTGCTAACTTTTAATCACTCAGGTCTTTAGATTGTAGCCGACTGCCCAAATTGGAAGTTAATCTGATTCCCAAATAGTATACATCTAGGTGAAACACACTGCAAGGTCTACATTGTTGAAATTTTGTAGGGGGCGCTATCGAGCCGACTTGCCACTCTGAAGCAATAAAATCATATCAGATAACTACAGGTAGGACTTTAAATGTGTGTGCCATTCAAAGTTGATCATTAAATATGAGAGAAAGGTATTATACGATGATTTAAATGTTTCATATTAGTTTCATTTGATAACTCTCTTGTCAGCTGTTTTGAAGCAGTAAAAGAAAACTGAACAGAATTAGTCTTCTGATGGCTTCATGTTTGTCTATAACTCTTCCTCTGAGGAGACAAGAAATATTTAACAACTACAGAAATGAAATGTTTTCATAAGTGGAGCAGGTTTTAACCGAGGCTCTGCTTGTGAATGAGGAAGCAAAGTTGACATTCACAGCGCTGCTCCTCTTCCTGGAATGAAGCACAGCTTGATAAGCCCTCCTTCTTCCTCCTGCTCTCAAACACAGCGGCTCCACTCTGCCCACATGTTTCCTTGTTCCCTCCCCTTCAGATCTACAGTTTTAAAGATGGGTGTAACCAACATGGTGGTGCAGCGATAGAGCTGACAGCCTCCATTCACTGAACAAACACATGTTGTTCAGATCAGAAGTCAAAGCAGAGTCACTTCTAGTGAAGCGAAACTCAGACAGTCGTTGTCACTGAGAGGTGAAATGGCGCAGAAAGGAGTTCAGCTGGATCGGGAAGCCTTCTCTTGTTCCATCTGTCTGGATCTACTGAAGGATCCGGTGACTACTTCCTGTGGACACAGCTACTGCATGAACTGTATTAAAAGCTTCTGGGATGAAGAGGATGTGAAGAAACTCCACAGCTGCCCTCAGTGTAGGCAGACCTTCACACCGAGGCCTCTCCTGCTGAAAAGCACCATGTTAGCAGTTTTAGTGGAGGAGCTGAAGAAGACTGGACTCCAAGCTGCTCCTGCTGATCACTGCTATGCTGGACCTGAAGATGTGTCCTGTGATGTCTGCACTGGGAGGAAACTGAAAGCCCTCAAGTCCTGTCTCGTCTGTCTGGTCTCTTATTGTGAGAACCACCTCCAGCATCATTATGACGCGGCTCAATTAACAAAACACAAGCTGGTGGACCCCTCCAAGAAGCTCCAGGAGAACATCTGCTCTCGTCACGATGAGGTGATGAAGATGTTCTGCCGTACTGATCAGCAGTGTATCTGTTACCTCTGCTCTGTGGAGGAACACAAAGGCCACGACACAGTCTCAGCTGCAGCAGAAAGGACTGAGAGGCAGAGAGAGCTGGAGGTGAGTCGACTAAACATCCAGCAGAGAATCCAGGACAGAGAGAAAGACGTGAAGCTGCTTCAGCAGGAGGTGGAGGCCGTCAATCGCTCTGCCGACGAAGCGGTGAAGGACAGCGAGAAGATCTTCACCGAGCTGATCCGTCTCATGGAGAAAAGAAGCTCCGATGTGAAGCAGCAGGTCAGATCCCAGCAGAAAAGTGAAGTGAGTCGAGTCAAAGAGCTTCAGGAGAAGCTGGAGCAGGAGATCTCTGAGCTGAAGAGGAGAGACGCTGAGCTGAAGCTGCTCTCACACACAGAGGATCACAACCAGTTTCTACACAACTACCCCTCACTGCCACCACTCAGAGAAGCTACAGACTCGTCCGCCATCCATATCCGTCCTCTGAGCTACTTTGAGGACGTGACGGCGGCTGTGTCAGAAGTCAGAGATAAACTACAGGACGTTCTGAGAGAGAAGAGGACAAACGTCTCACTGGCAGCGACTGAAGTGGACGTTTTACTGTCTCCTTCACAAGCAGAGCCCAAGACCAGAGCTGAGTTCTTAAGATATTCAAGTGAAATCACACTGGATCCAAACACAGCATACACACGGCTGTTATTATCTGAGGGGAGCAGAAAAGCAACAGTTATGAGAAAACAGTCTTATTCTAGTCACCCAGACAGATTCACTGCATGTTCTCAGGTCCTGAGTAGAGAGAGTCTGACTGGACGTTGTTACTGGGAGGTGGAGTGGAGAGGAAGAGGAGTTTATGTAGCAGTCGCATACAAGAATATCAGCAGAACAGGGAGCTCTCATGAATGTGTATTTGGATGGAATGACAAATCTTGGGCGTTAGATTGTTCCAAAAACAGTTTTACATTTTGGTACAACAAGATCCAAACTCGCGTCTCTGGTCCTCAGTCCTCCAGAGTAGGAGTGTACCTGGATCACAGAGCAGGTATTCTGTCTTTCTACAGCGTCTCTGAAACCATGACTCTCCTCCACAGAGTCCAGACCACATTCACTCAGCCTCTCTATGCTGGACTTTTGATTCAGTATCATGGAGACACTGCTGAGTTCTGTAAACTAAAATAGACAGAAGTGATTCATGGAACAGCAAATTCATTTTTGTGTTTTAATCCTGAAACTCATTTTGTCTTCATCATTGTCGCTTCATTGCTCATTGTTCTTCACCTGTCAATCAAAGATGGAGGGCGGTACTTTGACATCTTGTCATCATTGTTGTGTACATGTTTGAGTTCCTTCAGGTGGAGCTCCTTCCTGTGTCTGTTAAACCATGGAGGCTATCACTGCTCATGATGATCTTTGCTGACCTGAACTGATATTTCTCTTCATGAAAATGTAAACTGCTCTGAGGTTTAAATGTTTGATAAATATGTGTATTGATGTATTAGTTAGTTGTTGCTTCTCTTCCACTGCATGGCTCTTAAAGAGAGAAATCACCAGAGCTTCTTTTATCAAAGAGATTTAGTTCTCAGCACTCTTTGTAAAGATTTCTTTTAGTGAAATTATGTTTATTTTCTACAACAGATTAAATGTTGTTCTTGTTGTTTTCTTAATCGTTGTACAAATCAGGCACTATGATGTATTATATAACTAATGATTATAATCATAATCAACAAGTAAATCATTCATTATTCTCTTTTACAGAACTGAGATTCTGGTCAAACAAATATATTGTGAGGATGAAGTGAATATGTTCATGAAATGATTGCACAAGAGTCATTGAACAGACTTCACTGATGGGATGTGAACAAACTGAAGGTTTACATGATGAATAAAGTATCTCTTGATTCAAGAATGAAGAAAGTCTTTTCTTCTTCTCTTATTTACAGGGTTTCATACAAAGCTGATGGAGAAGATGTGAAACTAATATGAGAGTATAACTGAGTCAGTTTTCCTCCTGAAACAGCTCAAAGTACAGAGTTCATGTTGAGAGCAGAAGAACATGAGTCAGTCAGTCTCTGTCCTTTAAACTGTCCTCACTGAAACATCTTAGTCACAGAGAAATGAGCAGAGTTTATATCACGTGTCGCTTCTTACAACCAACATTCTGTTCGTGCACTCAGTCAATAAAGAGGATTTATTACACTGACATGAAACAATGTATAAAATAGTGAATTAATCTGGTGAAGTTTGGGTGTGAATAAGTTGTATTGAGTCCTCCTCACACACAGGAGACAACAGATACTGATGAAGGTTCAGAATGAGGCTGTCATGTTGGTTCAGGGTTTATCTGTCACCTCACAGCCAGACCATGTTGTGAAGTTTGAATCCAGACTCGACTCAAACTTCTTGTGACTCATTTTGTCCAGGGTGAAATCTGTCGACCCACCAAACGGCCTGCTGAGATCAAGAGTTTCTCTACTTTATCCTCAGTTAGTGTGGCACTGGGTGTTTGAGAAGACAGGGCAGTATTAGCCCCCCCTGTTGTTATGAATTCAGTAAAAGCTAAGGTCTCAGAAACCAGTGGGGGGCCGTGCATTTTATACCTGGGCCTTCACTGCTGTCCTGCAGCTGAAACACAGCTACGGTTATTATTTGTTTCGTGTAAACATGAAGCCAACACCTATAGATCCACTAACTGCAGAGAATACGCTGAGAGTGCGTCTCCTCTCTGCTCTGACTGCAGCTGGGAGGCTGCCGAGGCTTCTGTGAGAGAGTCCGCCTGTGAGTGCTTTGGGGCGGCGGAGGGGCTCACGGCAGAACCCGCCACTCGATTTGTCACTAGTAGCTTTTGACAAAACAAGTCGCCATGAGGGTTTGGAAAGTCGCCAGATTTAGCGAGAAGGTTGCCAACACTGGTTAAATATGTCCCCAGAGCAACATTGGACGTAACAATAGTTCCTATCACATATTAAACCAAACAAATATCCATCTTCATAAAAACAAGTTGTACAAATAATAACATATAAACAAGCATATTAAAGCTACTGCAGATGTAAAAACAAACACATTTAACTTACCAGAGCTGCTGTTCACTGTTTAAAGACAAAGTCCATCCTCCTTTCTTTGTTAACAAAGAGTTTAATCTCACGGTTGTTCAGAACATCTGTGTGTTTTAGTTCCTGTAAGAAGTCCTTCTGGATTCATGGACGCCAGTGAAGACAGTCGAGCCTCCCCAGTTGTATTTCTTGAATAGGTTTTAATGCATTTGAGGCTAAAAATATCTGCTCCACAGAGGCAGCAGATTTTGGGATTGTCACCGCCCAACATGCCACGCTAGCCCACTGACCAATCACATACTTGTAGGCCAGCTAGCAGCTCTGACACGTCAAAGAATCCGCCCAACATGTCAAACTAAAGATCTGATTGGTTGAAGACTATGACAATCAACAATATCGTCCCCGTTCACTTAAACTGCAAATGGATTCACTTGTGAGTCTGCAGGCCTCTGCCTCTGTTCTTACCTAGAGACACAGAGGTGAGATCTGATTGGATAAAAGCTCTACTTAAAACAAGCTGCACTGGACGCAGAGCAACTGAGGAAGACAGTAGCTGTGCAATGAGAAAATAAGATAATGGGAAAAATATTTTCATAAATTATTATACATGTGTATTTAAGAAAAATTATTAAATTATAAAATAGCTATAACTTTATGATTCTGTTCAGGCCAGCAGAGAAGGCTTTGTTGGTCCTGATGGCCCACCGCTGGGGAAAGGCTTGGCCTTCGCCAGATCAAAGAGCTGATTGGCTCTTAGATTTGACAACAAACACCACGTTTTGTAGAAATTCCTGTTTTTCTGTGTAATTGTAATATTTGACAATAGAGTGGTCTCACCTACGTCACGATCTCCTTAGTTACGAGGTCTGTCCGCCATGTTGGAGTACATACAGATCCTACATGGCGGCGAGTAAACAAGGAAGTGCGGCGAAAATACCATACTTTGAATCACTGGATAGTGCATCAAAGGTTCGCTACCTTGCCAAATTGAAGGTTATTGGTAACTTGGATCCCTATACGATGAGTGCAGATCGTTTCAGTGCCGATCCTACTTATCTTCCATCGGTAAACTACGCCAACATCTACGCGTATCTCGTGAACACCCCCAGTCCTTCCACAAAAGACGAGTTGGAGTGCTACAAAGGGCTCGACGCTTATAATCAGTTTGTCAGTGGATGGGTCCGAGACGTCAAAGCAACGGTCGTCGAGAATTCTCATCTCGTCATTGGGAGGGTAAATATATACAGATCTGGTCAGATATTTAGCAATATTCAATGTTTACTCAGTGCAAACAGACACATGTGTTTGTTTACATTGTACATGCATGTCATTGTGTGCGTGTGTGTAGGAATTAACTTTCAACTAACCCCTAACTTCATCCCCCCCCCCACACACACACATATATATATATGATCTGACGTTAAACTCATATCAAGCAATGCTGAGGCTGCATCTCTGTGTTTGGCCTGTTGTACACGCTCGACACGTCTCTGGTACCGACTGCTGTCACGGGCCGATGAAGCTTCGGTAACCTTCTCATGTCCAAGTTTAATTTATATTTCCTTTATTAAATACTGTTCACAAACGAATTTGTAAATAAAATCACTGACTACTTATAAAGTGATCCGCACATACTCTAGTGTACGCCAAATTCCATTCCTTTATATCTCGAGAGATGCGTGACAGCCATTTCTCGCGACGTCGCTTGGATAGCTCCTTCGTGTCATTTCCTTGATGTGTAATGACCGCTGGCAAACGAAAGAATGATTTCTTGTCTCTATCAGCTCTGCTGCCACAACCAAAGACAGCACAAAAGTTCACCACCGATAGGTTATGCGACTCAGTCGTGCATGCCAGTGGCTTTGTGTGTACTCCAACATGGCCGACAGCTAAACTGTGACGTCACACGAGACCACTCTATAGAACAAATGTTTAATCTAAAAACATATCTTGTGTGATTGATAATAATAAAGATTATTTATATAACATATCAAAACGAGCAACAAAGTGTTTCACTGGCAGACATAAAAAGAACAACGGACAGCATACAATGCAGATACACGCAAGTTTCCACATGAACATATATTTACAAACACACATGAATGAATCCGAACGAGGTCCGTAAACTACAAGAAGCCTACAGATTGGATCTAACAGGAAGTAACTGTTTCTTTGACTTCCTGTTTGAAGGCGGCTGAAAACTGTCCGACTTGACCGCAGGTTTTGTTTTCCAGCGCCCCCTGCTGCTCCCGCCTGCTCTCGTCTACTTCCCAGACGAGGCGCAGCTCATCTCGAACGAGCCTAGCGTCTGGCCATCTGCGTACGTCATCAACACGAGACAGAAACGGGTGAAAGGTATCCCTGCTGTGTTTTTACGTCACACGAAGCAGAGGTCTGTGCCAGAAGCATGATGAATGTGAACAGAATTGCCGTCCTCTCTAAATCCGTTCAAATCGGACAGCGGCTGCTCGCATGTAATACGAGGCAAGCTGGGGAACAAGTTGTCCGCCTCCAGCAGCGGAGGTCCGTTAGGACGCACTCAAGGAGCCTCGCATATGCCAAGGATCTGTTCCTTGGTCAGGTGAACAAGGTAACGTCTCTGAGGGTTTACTTGTCAAATGACTCGTTATGATTTCGGCGTAGAGTCAGCTAACGTTAGTGATGGACGGACGAGGCTCCGGTCTGTCTTTCTATTTATCGGTAACGTTGTGTCGAAGACTGTTTTCCCATCGATATGTGTGTGACCCCAAACTTACACAACGAACTCTCTCTCAGCTATGTGCTGTGGGTAGCGGCGACGAGTCTGCTGCTTTCTATGGTGCTGAGTGACTTAGAAGCTGACGTCATTCTGGATTCCTGCATGACATAAAACAACCGCAGTTGCTGCATTTATTTATCATTCGCCTATTTCACAATTTAAAGGTTGAAGGTTAACTTATAGATCAGCGGTATTCTGTTCATATTCAACGAGGTCCAGTTAGAAATAATTGCCTCACGCAAAGGTTCAGAACATCACAGTAATGTAACTTTAGAAACATAATGATTGAAGTAGCCCAGCAGCTGGATTAACGGCTCTATGTAGACAACAACTGACTGTCAAATCAAATAAAGAAAACTCAATTGAATAACATCTCAACATGTATCAAATTGAACTGGATGAATTGTAAATAATAAATATTAAATTATTCTCTTGTTTCAAGTAAAAAAAAAAGGGCTGGATTTCAAAATAAAAAAATTGCATACCTAAAAGCTTTTGTAAAATGATGCTGATTCCAAGTATTGTTCTTCAAATCTTTATACTTTACTATTTCTTCCATACGTTTTGTTTCTACCTCCCTATGCTTTTTGAATTATCAAGCAATTCATTTTTGAATGGGATCTCCATGAAGAACATTTTCAAATCCTCTTAAACGTTTTGAACTGTCACATTTTAACTTTTGTGATTTATTTTTTTCAGTCCTTTTCTGACTTTATATTGGGTGTGTATTGCGCAGCTCAGAGTACGTCAGAGTGAAGAGGGGCTTCAGATTCTTGTGAAAATTATATTTATATTTTGCCACTGATTCCACAATTTTTGCTCGTGCATCATTTTTTGGTGAAAGTGTAGCTAATGTTGTCCTGGTCTCGACGTATGACTGTGGAATCCAATAGATTTACACATTTAGAAAATTGTAAATTCTTCTAATGCTAATAATACTTCTAGTGCGTTTGTCCCCCAGGCTGAGGTCTTCCCTTACCCAGAGATTGGAAATGAAGAAGTGGACGAGCTCAACCAGCTTGTTGCGCCCGTGGAAAGATTCTTCAACGAGGAAGGTGAGAGAGATCTGATGACTGTAAATCCAACTGCAAAATGCTAAGAGCAGCATACATATGTTTTTATGCATGAATATTGATGCTAGAATTGACGATGAATGTTTATTGTGATTTTAGTTGACTCGGCTAAAATTGACAGAGAAGCCAAAATCCCTCCAGAGACGTTGAATGGTCTGAAGGCGCTCGGGCTGTTTGGGATCATGGTTCCAGAGGAGTATGGTAAGATGACCAGCTCTTTGTGAGTTCTAACTTAACCGAGTGATGGCTGAGGGGATATTAGACCATTGAAACAGGTCGCAACACACAAATAAGTTCTTAGACTAGTTGTTTATAAAAATGTGCAGCTGTGTAACGGCCAGGTATTACGCAATCCATCCACTACAGTTTATACCCAACCCTGAGTTAAAATGGCTCCACAACTGGTTGTCTCTCATGCACGTTAGAAATACAGTAATAGTCCCACCGTGTCCTATCAGCACAAGCTAAAGGAGGTGTCTCTTTTTCTTTCTTTTTGTCTCAGGGGGTCTCGGATTGTCCAACACAGTGTATGCACGACTGGCGGAGGTCACCTCGTTAGACGGCTCTATTGCTGTGACGCTGGCTGCACATCAAGCCATTGGACTGAAGGTAAAAATGAGATGATGTCGCATTGTATATTCAAATCTTCTCTTCACTTTGCTCATCATGAGTGTGTCCGTCATGGGGAGGAACTGGAGGGAAGGTTTTAGCCAGGCGGCAACCTCTGGATATGTCGAGTGAAGCCGATGCGGAAGTTACTTAAACCTGCATTCTCTCTAATGTCCAGCAGGGGGCGACTCCTCTGGTTGTATAGAAGTCTATGAGAAAATGACTCCACTTCTCTCTTGATTTATTACCTCAGTAAACATTGTAAAGATGAGTTTATGGTCTCAATCTCTAGTTTCAAGTCTTCTTCAATACAGCATGATGTTCATTTAGTAAGCTATGGTCCATTTAGAGTCAAACAGACCACAAAGCAGAGTATGCTTTAGGGCGGGGCTTACTGTGATTGATGGGTTGCTGCCATTACCAGACCCGTATACAACGTCTCTACGTCACTCCTCCGCATTCCAAATATGGTCACTTCCGTTCATTGGATGCTCAAAAAAAAAATAGCGAGCGCCGTATTCCAAGATGGCGACGGCCAACTCGAGGCTTCATAACAGCAGTCCACAAACCAGTGCGTGACGCCACGATGACCACGTCCACTTCTTGTATACAGTCTGGTTTTAGCATGTGAGAGCACGGTTGGTATCGAGGTTCTTGCTAACAGCTGTTTGGCGTTTCAGGGGATTCTGATAGCAGGAAATGAAGCCCAGAAGCAGAAGTATCTGCCCAAACTGGCCTCTGGAGAACACATTGCAGCGTTCTGTCTGACTGAGCCTGGAAGGTAACTTCACTGAAACCTCATTTACATTTTGCAGCCCAGTTGCAGATGAAGATCTGTAGAATTAGACTCCAGTGATCCAAACATTTCCAATGACTCCGGTTGTTGTAAAGTCAAAACGTATCGAAAAAAAGATTGATGTCACCATTCCTGAAATTCACAACATGTTTAACAAACAAAATATTGTGCTTCAATCCATATTTGTTGGCGTTTATCCTTTCAAAAGCAACATTTTAACTGCGGTCAGAGAGGGAGTGAACGCTTTTTAAAGGCACTGTACCCGGCTCAGTAACTAGCCCAGTAATAAGATGTCCAACCAATCAGAAACGAGCAGTTCCCACCGCAAGGGTGACGTTGTGATGTCGTCTTTGCTTTGGTTGGGTGAGCTTAACTAACGCTCAGTTTGATCCATTTCAGTGGAAGTGATGCAGCCTCCATCCAGACCCGTGCGACCCTGTCGGAAGACGGCAAACATTACCTGATCAACGGCTCCAAGGTGAGAGCAGTCCATTCTTTACCCGCTCTCAGATTGGTTTTGCCCTGAAGTCTGAAGATCCCCCGTCTGTCAACTTGTGTGTCACCAGTTTTGGATTTCAAACGGCGACATGGCGGATGTCATGACCGTGTTCGCCAGGACGGAGGTGGTCGTAGATGGCGTGAAGAAAGATAAGATCTCTGCGTTTATCGTGGAGAGGGCTTTCGGGGGCGTCACCAGCGGCAAGCTCGAGGACAAACTGGGCATCCGGGGCTCCCACAGTGAGCCTCTCATGATTGAGATAGGAGGGGGTGAACGCATGGGGGGGATCTTTGGTAGAGTTTGTGTCATTTGTAACCAAACTATTTGACTTTTCCAGCTTGCGAAGTGGCCTTTGACAACGTGCCCGTTCCAGTGGAGAACGTCATCGGAGAAGTAGGAGGTGGGTTCAAGGTAAGCTTCATCCTTTATCCACGTGACTGTCTGTGCTGAGGGCGTGGTGCTTTGCTTACCGACCCCTTCTCTTTGTGTTGGACAGGTCGCCATGAACATCCTGAACTCGGGGAGGTTCAGTATGGGCAGTTCTTCAGCTGGAATGATTAAAAAACTGATCGGTAAAATAAAAACGTTGTTAAAGAACTTCCATGTGTTGGTTTTGTAGAGATAATTAAATTTTGTCTTTTTTATTTATAGAATTGACTGCCGAGTACGCCGTAACCAGAAAGCAGTTCAACAAAAGCCTGGGTGAATTCGGAATGATTCAGGTACGCTGTACCTTTTCCCTCCGTTGTGAATAAGCGACTCCACTCGTTCTGGTCCGAGGTGAATAAAGTGTCTTTGCCCTGTGACTGCAGGAGAAGTTCGCATTGATGGCCGTCAATGCCTTTGTGATGGAGAGCATGGCGTACCTGACAGCGGGGATGATGGACAGACCGGGCCTTCCAGACTGTTCTCTGGAGGCTGCCATGGTTAAGGTTAGACGGCCTCTCATCAAATCTTGTTCATGTAAAAACAAAATTGAAAATAGACTGTCTCATATTGTGTTTTCTGTTCAGGTGTTCAGCTCAGAGGGAGGCTGGATTTGTGTCAGTGAAGCTCTGCAGGTCCTGGGAGGTCTGGGTTACACCAAGAACTACCCCTACGAGCGCTACGTCAGGGACTGTCGCATCCTGCCCATCTTCGAGGTAAAAGGGGCCGCCTGGCGGGATCTAGAGGATGATTATCATAACCAAATCATTTTTCTTTTGCTTTATTTCTCATGCAGATTACTGTCTAATTGACGTGTGTATGTATTACATGAATATAATGAAATGAAATGGTCAGCTTCCCTATTTACTGAATTTTATTGACTGTTTTAACATACAGTACAGCTGTTTGTAAATACAGTACGGCTGTTAGTAAATGCAGTACGGCTGTTAGTAAATGCAGTACGGCTGTTAGTAAATGCAGTACGGCTGTTTGTAAATGCAGTACGGCTGTTAGTAAATGCAGTACGGCTGTTTGTAAATGCAGTACGGCTGTTAGTAAATGCAGTACGGCTGTTTGTAAATGCAGTACGGCTGTTAGTAAATGCAGTACGGCTGTTTGTAAATGCAGTACGGCTGTTAGTAAATGCAGTACGGCTGTTTGTAAATGCAGTACGGCTGTTTGTAAATGCAGTACGGCTGTTTGAAAATGCAGTACGGCTGTTTGTAAATGCAGTACGGCTGTTTGTAAATACAGTACGGCTGTTTGAAAATGCAGTACGGCTGTTTGTAAATACAGTACGGCTGTTTGAAAATGCAGTACGGCTGTTTGTAAATGCAGTACGGCTGTTTGTAAATACAGTACTGCTGGTTGTAACTACAGTACATCTGGTTCAAAATATAGTACAGCTGTTTGTAAATACAGTATACAGCTGGTTCTGGTTGTAAATGCAGTACATCTGGTTGTAAATACAGTACAGCTGTTCTATGGGCGGCTTCAACCACAAGTGCTCTTCCCCGTGCTTATTGTATTCATGATTGTAACATGCACCAGCCTCAAGTAGCCAGCCGGAAGCAGACCAGTCACTGCAATGTTTTTATCCTCTTTTAGTTATCACAGTTAGTCATCAAACGCTTATATATCTATCTATCTATCAGAATCATTCCTATTCAAATAGTGCTCAAGTAGTCCACTGAAAGGGATCTTTTCAGCCATGCTAACATATGTAAATGCATGTTAAAACTATGGTAGTGCTGTGTTTTTTTTACCTTACTCCGTTATACTTTGCCTCGTGGTGACCCGTCTGCTTCCTGCTGGCTACCTGAGGCTGGTGCTGCAGGCACGTTGAGATCATGACAGGGAATAGAAAGTCCTTTTCTCTCAATGAACAACATAGCCACCTCAATGCTTCTAACAAACTGCCATAAACTGTCAGGTATGCTAAGCATCCATCACACCCATCACCCTGACATAAAGTTTTAGGTCAATCACCACCAGCACCCATCACAAAGGCAAAGCAGTGAAACCCAAGCAAAGAGAATTAGTCATGGCTGCTGGTGACCTAGACAGTTAACCAATGTGCCTATAGGAGGAACACCAGTGGTTAACGCCGCCCTGAAACGGCATTCATCCCACTTTGGATGGAGCAGATCTCATCTCTGCAAATCTGACCCAGTTTCTGTATGGACCTGGTGCATGACAACTCAGAGATCAGACCAGGAAGCAGAGTTGCAGTCTTACACACTCCTCTGAGCTTCCATTAGAGCAGTTACTCACGCAACACCACATAGAGACTGTGTCTGCCCCACGGCCACTTAAATTAATTGAATCAAAAATAAACGATCGAGGAGTTAAACAAAATAACTTAATCCAAGTTAAAACTACCGCAACAGTACAACAAAATAGGATAATTAAATGTGGACTCTTAAATGTCAGATCTTTGTCATCTAAAGCTCTACTAGTAAATGAGCTGATATCAGATCATCATATTGACTTATTTTGTCTTACTGAAACCTGGCTGAGTAATGATGAATATGTCAGCCTAAATGAATCAACTCCTCCAAGTCATATCAATACTCACATTCCTCGAGGCACTGGCCGAGGAGGTGGAGTAGCAGCCATCTTTGACTCCAGCCTATTATTACACCCTAAACCTAAACTAGACTATAACTCATTTGAAAGCTTGGTTCTTAGTCTTTCACACCCAACCTGGAAAACAATACAGCCAGTTATATTTGTGATAGTGTACCGGGCCCCGGGTCCGTATTCTGAATTTCTATCGGAATTTTTTCAGTTTTTATCAAGTCTAGTCCTTAAAACAGACAAAGTAATTATTGTAGGTGACTTTAATATTCATGTGGATGTCGAGAACAACTGCCTCAGTACTGCATTTATTTCATTATTAGATTCGATTGGTTTCTGTCAGAATGTACAGAAACCCACTCACTGTTTTAACCATACTCTCGACCTGGTTCTGACTTATGGCATTAACATAGACGATTTAATAGTCTATCCACAGAACCCTCTTCTGTCGGATCATTATCTAATAACTTTTGAATTCTTACTAACTGAGTTTACACCGTTAAGCAAGAGTTACTACACTAGATGTTTATCTGATGGTGCCGTAGCTCAATTTAAAGAAGCGATTCCGTCTGTATTTAACTCAATACCATGCTTCGATGTGACAGAGGACTCCTGTGCTAACTTTAGTCCGACCCAGATTGATCATCTTGTCGACAGTGCTACAAGCTCACTGAGAAGGACACTAGACTCTATTGCTCCTTTAAAAAAGAAGTTGGTAAAACAAAGGAGATTCGCTCCATGGTATAACCCTGAAACCCGCAAATTAAAGCAAACATCGCGAAAACTTGAAAGAACATGGCGTTCCACTAACTTGGAACAATCTCGGTTACTCTGGCGAGACAGTCTTAAGACATATAAGAAGGCCCTCCGTAATGCCAGATCAGCTTATTACTCATTGTTAATAGAGAAAAATAAGAACAACCCCAGGTTCCTCTTCAGCACTGTAGCCAGGCTGACAGAGAGTCACAGCTCTGTTGTGCCGAGTATCCCTATAGACCTCAGTAGCAATGACTTCATGAACTTCTTTAATGATAAGATTATGATTATTAGAGACAACATTAATAATCTCCTGCCCTCGACCGATCTTTCCACAAATAGAGTAACCTTAGAAACAGCTGTAAACCCTGATATATGTTTAGATGGCTTTACTCCCATCGACCTTGACAAACTGACTTCAACAATTTTTACATCTAAACCGTCCACCTGTCTCTTAGACCCTATACCGACTAGGCTGCTTAAAGAAGTGCTACCATTAATTAGCACAACTTTATTAGATATCATCAACCTGTCTTTAGTAACAGGTCATGTACCACAGTCCTTCAAAGTAGCTGTGATTAAACCTCTTCTTAAGAAGCCCACTCTGGATCCAGAGGTGTTGGCCAACTATAGACCGATCTCGAACCTTCCCTTCCTCTCTAAGATCCTTGAGAAAGCAGTTGCAAATCAGTTATGTGACTTTCTGTGTAACAATAGTTTATTTGAGGATTTTCAGTCAGGATTTAGAAAGCATCATAGCACAGAGACAGCTCTGGTAAAAATAACTAACGACCTTCTAATCGCATCAGACAAAGGACTCGTCTCTGTTCTTGTTCTGTTAGACCTTAGTGCTGCGTTCGACACTATAGACCACTACATCCTGTTGCAGAGACTGGAACATTATATTGGCATCAAAGGAACCGCACTGAACTGGTTTGGATCCTATTTATCGGATCGATCTCAGTTTGTTTATGTAAATGATGAAGCCTCAATGAGGACCAACGTCAGTTATGGAGTTCCACAAGGTTCTGTGCTTGGACCAATCTTGTTCACCTTATATATGCTTCCTTTAGGCAATATTATCAGAAAACACTCTATAACCTTTCATTGTTATGCAGATGATACTCAATTATATATATCGATCAAACCGGACGAAACCAACCAGCTTGCTAAACTGCAAGCGTGTCTTAAAGACATAAAAACCTGGATGACCTGCAACTTCCTGATGTTAAACTCAGACAAAACTGAAGTTATTCTACTAGGCCCAGAACACCTCCGAAATCAGTTCTCTAATGATATAGTTTCTCTAGATGGCATTGCGCTGGCATCCAGCAGCACCGTCAAGAATCTTGGAGTTACCTTTGATCAGGATTTGTCGTTCAACTCTCAGATAAAACTTATCTCTAGGACTGCCTTTTTTCACCTACGTAATATTTCAAAAATCAGGCACATCCTATCTCAAAGCGATGCAGAGAAATTAGTTCATGCATTTGTTACCTCTAGATTAGATTACTGCAATTCCTTATTTTCAGGCTGCTCTAATAAGTCTCTTAAATCTCTCCAGCTGATCCAGAATGCTGCAGCTCGTGTACTAACAAGAACTAAGAGGAGAGATCATATTACTCCTGTATTAGCTTCTCTGCACTGGCTCCCTGTAAAATCTAGAATAGAATTTAAAATCCTTTTACTGACCTACAAAGCCCGAACTGGTCAGGCTCCATCATATCTTAAAGAGCTTATAGTACCATACTGCCCTACTAGAGAGTTGCGATCCAGTGATTCAGGGTTACTTGTGGTTCCTAGAGTCTTAAAAAGTAGGACGGGAGCCAGAGCCTTCAGTTATCAAGCTCCTCTTCTGTGGAACCAGCTTCCCGTTTCTGTCCGGGGGGCAGACACACTCACCACATTTAAGAGTAGGCTTAAGACTTTCCTCTTTGACAGTGCTTATAGTTAGCGCTTTATAGTTAGGGCTGGCTCTGGCTTGCCTTGGACCGGCCCATGGACAAACTGGTATAGGCAAAAACTACAGGGGGACTTCCTACACTGAGCACCTCTCTCCTCCTCTTCTTCACCTCCGTCTGTATGCATTGATGTCCCATTAATGCTCATTACTAACTTTACTTCTTCCCCGGAGTATTTGTGCTTTCTCGCCTCACAGGATGACCGCAGTTTTATCTGGACACTGGTTCTTCAACCAGCCATGGCCCTGCTGACATCTACTACGATCTTCATGATTAACATTATTAATCCTATTACCGACACCATTAATGCACAGTACTGATTATTAATCCTATTACCGATACAATTAATGCACGGTACTCATTTTGTCTCTTCCCCGGAGTCCTTGTGCTTCCTCTCCTCACAGGTTTCCATGGAGCATGGTTTCATCTGGACCCTGGTCCTTCCTCCTACCATGGCCCTGCTGACTCCAACTGCTAATATCACTTTTATTATTACTCACATTACTATTTCATACTACCGATACCATTAATGCACATTATTGACCTGCTTCTTCACCAGAGTCTCTGTGCTTTCTCGCCTCACAGGTTCCTGTGTATCCGGGTTTACCTGGACCAGGTCTTGCCTCCTGTCGTGGTTGTGTCATACATTGAATGTGCTGTAATTACATTGAATGTGTTGTAATTCACTATCCTGTTCTACACATGACATCATTGCACGCCTGTCCATCCTGGGAGAGGGATCCCTCCTCTATTGCTCTCCCACAGGTTTCTTCCTCTTTCCTCCCCGTTAAAGGGGTTTTTGGGGAGTTTTTCCTGTTCTGATGTGAGGGTCCCGGGACAAGAAGATGTCAAACGTGTACATATTGTAAAGCCCTCTGAGGCAAATTTGTAATTTGTGATTTTGGGCTATACAAAAATAAATTGAATTGAATTGAATTGAATTGAATTGAATTGAATTGAATTGAATTGAATTGAAACGGGTGAAGCAGGGATTGAAAAAATGTAATTTATATGGTAATCTGCATGAGAAACAAAAACATTAAATATTTAGTTGAAATAGTCATCCGTTACAGTGATCAGTTTGAGCTGGACAGATGTGATCACTATTCGAGGTTTCCTCTGTCGTTCTTCTCTCTGGGCATTAGTTCCAACCTCGACCATCACAGGTCATGTTCTCTGTCCTATTCCTGTCACTTCTTTGGCGTAAAGAGAGGAATCCAACGTGTTTTATGTGGGTGAGACTCGACTGTGGTTTGTTTAAGAGGATCATTTCTGTCAGTGGCCACCAGGTGGCACATTTGTCTTTGAAATCCGAGGTCTTGCATGGACTGCTGTTTAGTTGAGGACTACGGAGTCTTTCTGTAGTTTGTGTCATGAGGTGTGAATCAATCACACTCGGTCAACAGCACAGATATGTATTTGAGATGATCGTGTGCAATTTGTAAGATTCTGTTGCTGTTTTCAGGGTACCAATGAAATCCTGAGGATGTACATCGCTCTCACTGGAATGCAGTATGCTGGCAAAGTCCTCACAGGGAAGATAAAGTAAGCTTCTGGAGGTTATTCAATGCATTCATTGATACCGTGACATTGGACGAGATGTAAATTGTGATTTTGGTTCGTGTAGTTCTTTTGTCTGGGACACTTCAGGGCATCCCTCCAAAACATGAAAATCATAGACATGTTTCATTAATGTTCTGGAGCTGCCGTCGCTAACACGTTAGCAAAGCGTGTACTTAGCAGCTACGGCAACATTAGCATGTATTTGGAGATGTGTTTCCGTGTCCTATATTTATTCTGGTTTTGTCTCATCCACCAACTCGTGAGGAAAGAAATCTCTCTCTAGCTGCCAAATGCTCCTCTGTAATCACCAGCTAGTCGCTAATTGTTTCTGCTGTCTGCTGCTAAGCGAGTAGTGTGGGTAGTGTAGTTTTTTATTTTTTTTTTTATCAGGTTTTTTTGAAAGCGCTGATAGTCGAGAGGCGATCAAACAATCTCAATTGTAAAGGCCAAAACTCTGTAGCGCCGAGGTGAACTGCAGAGTCGGGTAACAGTTCTCTGTGGGCTCATTACTACGAGCGACTCCTTTCCCTTCACACGGAAACATTTTTCTCCATTGATATTATGGAAATATGAATAAATGTAATGCTTCTGTGGTCTTAAAAGGCTGAAATCTGTGTGGCCGTGACTGCGTTATGGATTTTCTTCACTAAAACGCCATCTCGTCTTTTCTCCGCTCTGCCTGCAGGGAGATGAAGAAAGGAAACATTGGCATGGCTCTGGGCATGGTGGGCAAGAAACTGAGGAGCTCATTGGGAAGTACAGCGGACCTCGGCCTGACGGGGAAGGACGGAGTGGTGCACCCCAGCCTGGCAGTGAGACATTCTATTTGAACTTGAACGGTTACGGTTTCTGTAAATCTACGTCTGCGTTGGTTGACGCTCTGGAGTTTTTCCGTTTACAGGAAAGCGCAAAGAAGTTTGAACAGAACGTCGGCCTCTTCGGATCGACCGTGGAGAGCCTGCTGTACCGATATGGAAAGGTAACGTTTTTGTTTTTACATTCTGGAAAGTAGCTGTGGGATCTTCTTGAATGTACGACTTGTTTGTAATTGGCAGCAGATATCTGTTTGTGTCTCTGAGGTGTTCAGACAGCTGCTCTCCTTCACTGTGCTTTTGTGACCACGGCTTCCCCACAGACACTATAAACCTGTTGGAAGCAGATCGGCTTTTCCAGATCCCTACTTCCTGTATCGGTCCCCTCAGAGGGCTTTCATCCCACTGCAGTCTCCAGCTGCTGAGGAATGAGACCGCCACTATTTAAGTTGAGGATTATGTGGGGCTCTATTAGCAGAAATGAAATATGATATTTCGACCTGTTTTTATTAGTGTATAATCACGTCGTGTTTCTGTTAGCTTAGAATGAGCCCTTCATATCTACTTGGGGGGCGGGTCCTCTTCACGGAGTCCGCCATGTTTCTACGGCAGCCCAGAACAGACAAACCAAACACTGGCTCTAGAGAGAGGCTTTCGGGGGTTACCTGAAGGCCACTGTAGTTCTCCACATGCTTGGAAAGGGAGGAGTGAGCAGAGGGATATTCAGTTGGTTACAATCTGCAACCTCACCACTAGATGGCTCTAAATCCCACACATGGCTCCTGTAAAATCAAAATAGATAAGGTTAACAACGCTTTATAAAAGATAAGTTAAGAAATCGGGGCAGTTATTAAGGACAGCTCCTATTTGGGACGAGGAACCCTTTGAGGAAGTCATTCTGACAGCAGGGGACCAGGTTCTACATTAAGTTCTGGGGACATTGTACCCCCCCCCCCCCCCCCAAAAAGGCCCTGGTGCGGGGGTAGTATACTCGGAAAGCACAGGATCTTTTTGGGGGGGGGGGGGGGTTGCAGGGCTGACCGTGTCGCTGGTTGGCTTTAGATGGCGTACAGCGTCATCCATGAGACAAGGAAGTACTCCGGTATGGCTTTAGGACCAGAGAAGGTCATCTCTCTCTTTGATGGCAGCAAAAGTAAAGTCGCTTCTCGACTCATTTAGAAGAAGAAATTAATAAATAAAGGGAGAGAGATCCCGCAGGCGAGCTGAGGGGCCGAGCTGTAGAAGAGACCTCCACCAGCCCTCCTCAGTCTCCGGGTCTTGGAAACACAGAAAAGCTTTCAAAGATACTCATGGGACTTATTATTTGGTGTTACTGATGGGAGAGAAGACCCAAGCTCTAATACAGTGGAATGTTCCTTTAATATGTACTCCTTCTGATAGCTTGGCGTGTTTAGTGTGTAAGATGTGGGTCACACCCAGTCTGCTGCACTTACTACGTTTAGACATCTTCCCGCGGAGAGGTCACAAAGGGTTAAACCTGCCGAGAGAAGAGCCCCGCTGTCACACACGAGCCCAGGTGGGACCCTGGTGTCTGTATGGGCTCGTGTCAAACACAGGAAGTGATTCATCTACAACTTACGGGCTAAATCCAAACCGAGAGCTCAGCCGGGCTGAGAGCACACTTTATTTCTCCCTCTGTGGTGTTTTTGGGGAAGAGGCCCTCTTGAAGAAGTGTTCCACAAAAATGTCCCAAAAGATCCAAAGCTGTCACTACAGGGAGTAACACCAGAAGGTATTGATGCGATCACAAATATTGCTTAAAGCAGCAATTCAATGCATCGCAGTGAAGTTGCTAAAACCCCGCCCCCAAAACATACAACATCTGGACCGAGAAGTTATGAGGAAACTTACAGACAGAAGACATGACATGCTCCAGAAACAGATCTAAATAAAACAGTGAAGTGACTCTAAATCCTGATTGGTTGACGTGTCCTGTTGTTGTTTCAGACCATAGTGGATGAACAGCTCATCCTGAAGAGAGTAGCAGATGTGCTGATCAACCTCTACGCCATGACAGCCGTGTTGTCCAGAAGCAGCCGCTCCATCAGCATCGGGCTCAGGAATCACGACCACGAGGTGTGTACAGTACACACCAAAGCTTTAGTGAACACATACTAAGGAGTGTCCAGATTTATTTGGCCAAGCAGAATAAGGAAGAAAACACAATCTTTCTGAAATCCTCCATTAACCATTTAAATACCCGGCTACACCACGTGTACGGAGGAAGAGCGTCCGTGGTCATAACTTCAAAGGCCGTATAGGCCATATAGACCTACACACCTGGAGAGAATACTCGGGTTGAGCGGATTTCTCTGCCTTTCACAGTGAAAGCCGGTTTCCATTTGGCTCAACAGGTTGGTACGCATCGGTTTCTCTATATTGACGCCATCCATCACTGACAGTAGGAGAAGAGCCTCACTGAACCCGTACAGGACCGTGTGGCTGTAGAGCAGCAGCTTCATCCTCCGTGTGTCCAGGCACAGGAGTGAGTGTACACAACGTACTTGTTTTGTGAACACACAATCGTTAGTTGTAAAACGGAAGGAAATAGACTTTTAAGTGTAGAATGTACGCAGTCCAGCAGCCTGTATAGACCGGTTAAAGGTACGGTGTGTAGCATCTATTGGCAGGTTTAGAATATATCACCAAGTTTTCTTGTGTTGTAAACACCTGAAAATAAGAATTGTTGTGTTGATGTAGAATGAGCCGTCTGTACACATATAAATCTACACATATAATATATACGTGTGTGTGTGTGTGTGTGACTACAATCTGCTTTTCATGGTGCAACCCTGTTGTAGAATGACAGTAAAATAAGCTTGTATACTACCCACATTGTAATGATCTAAAGTTGAAAATCTACAAAGTTTCTGTTTAATAAAAACACGTTGTTCCTAATTGGCTCAGGCTGTTTTCACTGCAGCAAGTCGTCGACTCAACGCAATTAAAGCAGCATGTCAACAGTCTGTCACCTTGTCTACTTGGTTACGTAGATGTAGTGTAGCTATCATTTTTACTTGACCCTTTTGTCGAGATGTAACTACAGCATGTGCCGCTCCACCTTCAAGCAAAGCAGAGCCCACCAGCGCTCAATGGAGAGCCGTGAGAGAAGCCGCCTGTGTTTCAGATGGGCAGCAGTGTTCCTCTCCGCTGTAGCTACAGGCAAAACACGCAGCGGCCCCACCCTTTGTGTTTTATGTAAAACACGCACAGAGACTTTAGAGATCCTGTCTAACTGAATTCCATTCCAAAAATAGTCGTTTGTGTCTTTTTTCCTTTCTGTTTTTGTTTCGCCCGAGGATCACAGAGTAATTCAAACCAAGTTCTGAATTAGTTCAAAAACAAATGTGGCTTCAATCATCCAGCGTAGTTCCACATGATGGAAGCTTGGTTCATGTTTGGTTTTGGGCCTGTTCATTTTGCGTAAATAATAAAAAAAACTGCTAATCTGACATATTTGTGTAAATTGAAACCTATGGGTTGTTGATGAAACTTGGAGCTGCGAACCTTTGCAACAGTCTCCCTTCACATTTGATTAGTTCCTGACATTTAGCGCTTTCAACTGCCTCCTGCATCATATTCTGTGTGTTCCAGTTGGATTCATGTCTGCCGTTTTCTTTTTTGCACGTTTATTTTTCTAGGTGCTGCTCGCAAACACATTCTGCAGCGACGCTTTCTTCAAGAACAATTACTGGATGACTCAGTTGCAGAAACGTAAGTACAACACAAAACGGTAATTGAGAACAGCCTCATGCCTCGTTCTTTTTACTGCATCTCGGTACAAAAGACTTGCATGTGTTGCGGAATTTCCCCCAACAACGGGCCACATACCAACACTCGAAACCCCTCGCTGCTTCTCATTTTCACACGGAGCGTGTTTTGTATGTGATCCAGATTTATCCGGTGACATGATCCAGACAGATTTTTAAAAAAAAGTTTGTTTCGTATTCAACGAGCGACTGTGACTCCCACGTCCATTTTTCCAGACTCTCCCGAGAACAACGACGCCAACATCAAGAAGATCGCCAGAGAGGTCCTGGAGAACCGAGCCTACGTCTGCTCTCACCCCCTGGAGCGGACATACTGAGCCGTCCCGTGTGACCGGAGTGCTGTGGCTCCTCTCTTCTGATTGGACGATGTGGACCGGTCCAATTCACAGCTCCACTGATTGTGACTCTATTAGTACTTACTTTGGTTGAAGTTATTCGTACACCCAATGAATAACTTAAGAGATTTATGTTAGTAGATACTGTATTTTATTAACTTTGCTTCAAAGGTAACACTTTTGGGGACATGGCGTTACGAGCTTCATTCAAAGGGCTTATTAAGTTTGATGCTAAAATAAAGTACTTGCACAAGATACGAGTTTTACTGGTTATTGGCCTACTTGGTCGACACTTTAGTTGTGAGGCGCATACTTCTGAAAAGTGAAGACGCTCTTCCATCCGTCGGAGGAAGGCCGGTCCACTTCGACTGGGAGGAGCGCTGCTTCCTGAATCCACTGAGAAGCAGACAGAACACAAAAGCCTTTCAAGGTTCTCTCTTTAGTCTACTGGAAAACTGCTCTATGAAGCCCAGCAATGTTGGGTCCCATCAACGTTCATGATTAAAATATAATCTATAGGTTAGGCAGATGAGCTTAGTCTTGGTTGCTAAGAAGTGCATGTTGGGCAATTGGAGTTATTAGCCTAATGAGCTAATGAATTGCTTAAGTCAATGTTTGGGATGTCCATAACTTCATGTGTTTCCTCATTATCATAATTGGTATGAATTATATAAACATTGGGTCAAAATCACTGATGGACGTATGGATCCACGTCAATTTAGAAAGTATTCAATATTTAGTTTTTATTCCTCATTATGCTATTTATCCCCAACCACAAAGGTTTCATTACATTTAGTAAAAAAAAAAAAGGTTTTATGAGAAACAATGTGCATGAGTTCATCACAGACACCACTGTTTGCTCTCTAACTGGATGTATTACCGACAACTGCAACCAGAAGCCCAGAATAACTGAACTGAGGCAAGACATTAAAGCCGCTAGAAATCTTTATTACAGCAATGACTGTTTACATGCATCAAATATTACTGTTTTGGAGTAGAGATTTATTGTGCATCTGATGGCAATTATCCATGCAGCAAAGTGTAAACGTTGCCTTCGTTTGAGTCCTCGTGACCGATGAGGTGCAAAAGAATTCCTTAAAACTTCAAGCAAGGATTTTGAACCTGACTGATGGAAACCGTGTTTGGGACTTAAAGTGCCTTGGTCACTGGAAAGCCTGCATTCTCTCTAATGTCCATCAGGGGGCGACTCCTCTGGTTGTATAGAAGTCTAGAGAAAATGACTCTACTTCTCTCTTGATTTATTACCTCAGCAAACATTGTAAACATGAGTTTATGGTCTCAATCTCTTCAATACAGCATGATGTTCATTTGGTAAATTATGGTCCATTTAGAGTCAAATAGACCATAAAGCAGAGTATGCTTTAGGGCGGGGCTTACTGTGATTGACAGGTCGCTGCCTCTACGTATACGGCGTCTCTACGTCTCTCCTCCGCAATTCAAATATGGTCACTTTTGCTCACTGGTTGCAAAAACACAAGATGGCGACGGCCAAAATGACGAACTCAAGACAGTCCACAAACCAATGTGTGACGTCACAACGACCATGTCCACTTCCTCTATACAGTCTACGGTCTGCATGCGAATCATCGGATGTCATTCCACTTTAAGAGCACCGAACCTTCAGCATCATGCCTGATTTCCTCACTGATTAATTATTGGGCCCATCTTTCTGTATCTTTCCTCCCATGTGGCACTTGAACTGTGCGAGGGGGGGGGGGGGGGCGTTGCCTGGCAGGTTGGCGCTGCCGCCAGGAGGCAGCTTCTCCAGCCAGCAACAGTACGGCGCTCTGGCTGGCCCGAGCTGCTCCTGCTGCAGGTCTCCTGAGGAGCAGAACACCTACTTAACTCTGTGGATTAAAAACTCTGTAGATGTTATGCTTTTATCGTCACATAACTGATAAAACTATTGATTTTACTTCACTGGATGGTTGGACAAACACCAAGACAGACGAAAGCAGATCATTTTTGTTCACTGCTGATATCTCTGAGGTTCCTCCCTGACCAAAGCTATCCTCCGGTGTGGTGTGGGAGTGTGTTACTCAGCAGTAAAAAAACTGGCTCAAACAGCCGCCATCTGGAGCCTCGATCAAAACATATCAATATTGGCCCTCAATACGGAGGAAAAGCTTCCAGCCCAGACAGTTAAAGGAAAAAAACCACTCTTGGATACTGTGACTGTTGAACTTAGTGCATTGCTAGATGCTAGTCACTGTGATGTACAGTGTGTCCAAAGCAGAGTTATTGTCGTAAACTACAACTGACACTAAAACTAAAATAAGCAGAAAAAAACAGTTAGTGAACTGAGACTAAAAACGATATCCTTTAATAAAAACAAAATTAAACTGAAATGGTATTACCTGGTGTGTGTGTGTGTGTATGTATATATATATATATATATATATATATATTTATTATATATATAATATATATATATATAAAGGTCAACTCGTGGCTGTACGACACTACGGTACATTGAGGCAGCTGTCGGTGGAGAAAATTCTATCTGCCGAATAATGGATACCTGCTGACAGTTACAGCCAGTGTCTTACATGACATTCGGTCAAACAAACACAATAAGTAGACCGATTCGGGTGTGACACTTTTTTACGGTTCAAAGTGTCTCACGGCGAGTGATTGATGCAGCACAGCCTACCGGCCAGGTGGCAGGAGGTGGGCTGAAGAAAGGGGGAGGTTTGCAGTGGAGCTGAAAGCCCTTGTGGCGCCGGCTCCAGGGCCCTTGAAAGTGTAGGCTTCAATATGTTGCCGTGTAGGATGCTCTCTCTCCATGGCTGGAAGAGAACAGCAAGGTTAATGTTAATGTTCCATCATTTAAATTCCATCCCAAACACAGCAGCCTTTGGCTTCTGAACCCGCTCACTTTCATCTTGCACCTTTTTAACATTGTCCTGGGAAATGATGGAACACATGAGTGGCTCTGTTAAATAAGTTATATTCTACTCGGAATGATTTAGGCCCACCGACCTGATTGTGCGGCTGGCTGTTGTGTTTACATTGAGCGTGATCCCCGTTGTGCGTGTTGAGCGGCGCGTGTCTCTTCGTGCGGACAGGCAGAGTGGGCGTGTCCACCTCGGCGCTTTGCTCCGCATGTGTGCCGTAGTTCTTGCTCATGCCGAGGATCATGTCCGCTGAGGGGAAGAGGTTGCACTGCACCACGTCTTTGAGTTGCCTCGCCTGACAAAGCTGACTCAACCTACGTCAGGCAAAAATACAAGCCTCTCTTTTACAGTTCAAAAGGGGACACATCACCAAAAACTCATTTTCAGTGAGTCAGAGTATCTCCACTCACGGCTTGAGAAGTACCTTTGCAGAAATGCGCAACAAAATACTTTTGTCTTAAAGAGACAGGCGCAAAAAAACGATGTGTTTCAGACAGAGGGTGACAGTTTGAGAAAAATACTGTGATTTTTTTAACATTGAAGCATGGAAACATGTTCTGGTAGAAACCCTAAAATAGTATGAAAATGAGCATGATGTGTCCCCTTTAAGGCCACCATACTCTCACTATATGGGTACCTTAACAAAGCTTGGAAGCAGGGTTGGGGGATCATGCCTCTAATGTAGACCAGAGGCTGTCTCATGATGGTCTCAAGTGACTCATTTAAATGAATAGGTGTCAGGCACATATCTAATGAGTAGATGCGCTTGAAGAAACCCAGGCTTGAATTGTAGAGGACAATCACCTGCTCCTCCTCACTCCCACTTAGCCTGCAACACATAACACAAGATGCAGGGTTCTCATTGGAATCTAAACAGGGTATCCAAATAGACAGCACAGCTGAAAACTGTTAGGCCGAGATAGTGTCCGCGGGGCTTACTTCATAGGAAAGGCCTCCCAGAGTCTCCTCACTGCTCTGTGTTTCAGCCCTTCAAGAACAAAGATGTGTGCCCTCTTATCTAGCACGGAGAATCCCGTAACGAAATCCAGATCCCGGCCCTCGCCGTGCTTGAAATTCATTGTGTAATTTGATAGGGCCTGCTCCATGTTTTCCAGTGAGCGCAAGTCCAAATGGAGAGCTGATGCGTTGATCCTGAGGATCTCCGACCTCAGCTTTGTCATCAACGAGAAGTTGTTGTAGTCGAAGAGGTAGATGATGCGCCCAAACGGACCATCACAGCTGTTGTCCTTGCTGTTGAGTGGACAAGATATCTCTACCTGGACTTTGAGTTGGGAATTGGCATCAACATAGTGGCCTGGTGGCATGGGCTCCCTGCTAGCCGCTGTGTCTGTCCTCTTCCTGTTCCGCTCTCTGTCCGGCAGCGGAGGCGGAGGGCAGCATTTGATTTGCAAGTGCTCCTTTAGGCTTTTCTTCCCAAGCAGCAGCTCAGAGAAGTTCAGTCTTGCAACACCATGAGAGTCCCCGACCGCCGCACCACACAGGTCGTCGCTACCTGAGCCTGTGGTAAACGTTGCTGCCGTTTTTGGAGTTCCTTCCAACTTTCTGTCCCGATCGTGAACCTCGATCTCAAGAGGTGGACCGGAGAGGAACTCTCTGAGCCCCTCGGGACTCATCAAGCCAGTCAGGATCACATTCACGTCTCTGAAGTCGATTTTGGCGCCATGCTTGTGGTACTTTGTTCTGTGCATGTTCAAGTCATTGAACTTGTACTGGCAATATGCAGGCAAACACTTTTCCTGGGAAAATAAAAATGTAACTATGCCAAAACATGCTAATTATATTTTGATCAAATAGTGAATGAAGGACTGTGTTCTACACACATGTACAGTACAAGCCATGTATTAATTGTGACATTGGTCAACGTATCCTCATATTCCGTTCGTTTTCCTACTAAATACTCGTTACATAGTCTTTTCAAAATAAACTTCCACCTTCACAGGAAACTACTTGGTTAGGTTTAGGAAAAGATAGTGGGTTGGGTTAAAATATGTACGGAAGTGCCGTTACTTAAATACAGAATTTATGTGACAAATAAATCAACATACATTTTGACCTGGTGTGGGTCAACTTTTTGCTGATTTTATACTTCATGGTTCATGGTTACGTGGATTTTATACGAATTGATTTTGTGGGATATCTAGGAATTAAAGCACATCAATTTTCTTTAGTATAGCTACGAACACTGTATGAGAACAGGATGCATTGCTAATAAACAGTGAGATGTGAGTCGCACCTGTAGGACGTGGAAAGGGACCGGCGATGAAGGCATTGATGTGGCGGACATAATGGTGATGACCAGTGGATTGAGTTCAGCCTTCAGTTGGTCAGATATTAGCGGTCTGTTCAGAGAGATGTTGCACACGACCTCAAACACACCAGATGAACAGACTGGGAAGCGTTGAGTCAATGAGGTCTCACCTGGCAGTCACAAAAATAACAGACTACAACATGTTTCCTGTCATGGATAACATAGTGTTTGAAAATGTAAATCGTATGGCGCACCACTTTGGTCCAGACTTAAATGTCTGCACCAATATTGGATAGATCTCAATGAGATTTGGCAGAGATATTCATCATCACCAGAGGATGAATCCTAAAGACTTTGATCCCTTGACATTTACTCTTGTGCTACCATGCAGCCTTGTGTCCGAAAACCTTTGTTCCCAGACAACAAAACTGCATTGTCATTGGCATAAGGAACCATGTGTTTAAAGCTGCGACGGTAATTTGGAAGGAAATACGATTCCCTTGAAACAAACACAAGACTTTCACCCAGGACACCGTTGTTTGTGTACCACGTGAAACCAGAAGTCAATGTTGACTTATTTAATGTTACGTTAAACGTTTTATGCTAACCACTTGTTAAAAACTGCAACCGTAATCCACGAGAAAATAAGTTTGCCTCAAAAACCTTAATGAGAATGCAGTTCAGTTGCATGGGAAGGCAATGTTTACGAGACAGGGTCACACCATGAGGTTGACATTTTTTGTTTTGATTGAAATGTTTCAACAACTGGAATTGTCATGGAATTTGGTGCAGACTTTTATTTTCCCTATGGATGAATTGTAATAACTTTAGGGATCCCTCTGACTTTTCATCTAGCGTGATCATTTTAATTTTCCCATATTTTGGTTTATGACCAAATACCTGCAAAACAAAGGACATCACTATCAGCCTTAGCTGTACTGCTAATTGGCAAATGTTAGCATGCTAACACATGAGTCTAAGATGATGAACATGTTGACATTGTAATTGTGAGGATGTTAGCATACTGACATGAGCATTTTTGTAAGATCTAGTTAGTTAGTTAGTTGAGATGTAGAGATGAATTTAGGTGTTTTGTATCTCGCTTCGCTTAGTTTAATACAAGAAGTAATACCTAAAAAATAATTGTAAAATCTCCTTTTAATTTGTTCTGCTTTTTTTCCATACTAAAGATCATTTTACCTCTTCAGGCCTCTCATAATAGAATAAAGACAAAAGTGACAATGTGGATGAACAACCAGGAGACAAATACAACTGATGATGAGTGGTTTCAGGTAGACATTGCTAACAGCTGAAACACTGTTTTAGCTGTTAGTCTACTCACCCGCCAACAAACGAATGGGACTGATTTCAGCTGAGACAGTGCCATTCTGTTTGATATCCTCAAGGTTGAAAGTATCAATTGTGGGTTGTTGAAATTCTGTTTTGGCGAGAGGATTCAAGTCTATAAACAGTTATGAAAAGTCATAGCTCTCACCAAAGTATAGAGCAGAGCTAGACAATAAGACACCAATGTGCAGACATAAACCGCAGCATCATTTTCCATTCATTATGATTCCATTATTCAGGCAACAAGTGTAGATTTACTTGTTTCTGAGCCCATACCTCTGAATTGGAATTAAACAGAATATCACTTCTGTTCCACTTACTCTCACACGAGGATCTCAGTTTCTTTACCATGGTCTTGATACCACCTTGGAATAAAGTTTCATTTTATAATGTCATATGAAACACGGTGCACACAATATATATGTAATGTTTGGGGCATTTTTAGGGCAAGTTGATGCTCACCACACGTTGCATCCTCAGGCTGATCTCGTGTCAGTCTGAAGTCTTTCAGTCTTTCGTAGCAGGCCTGGCGGGACAATTTGTCCTTACTGTTCCATATCTGGAGCGTGATCTTATGAGGAAGTAGACCGATCAGCAGCTCCCTGTTGACTCTGACCTTGAAATCCTGGCTCCAACCAACCCATGTCTGATCTCCTTCTTGCCACAGTCTAAGCATCTGTTACACACATGTTGTTGTTGCATTAGAGGCCCTTACTGTTGAACATGGTATCAACCAGTGGCGTGCTTTGAAAATGTTTGTTTGCAGAAATCATCAACCCTGTCATGGCAGTAATAACCTCATGCACAGTGATGGATCATTTACTGCAACTCTAGTCAATCAAGCTGCTTTATTGGTGTTCACTCATGATAATTATGAATGGTTCAGGAATAGGATACACACACACACACACACACACACACACACACACATGCACGCATACAGATACAGGTCATGATTACCTTGAACTCATCATCTTTGTAAATTTTTGCGACTGGCCCGAACACCACTAAGTCCACTTTGACTGTCTGCGTATCACCTGGCAACAGCTTGTATTCAATATGATAGCAGCTCTGAGCTCTATAGACTTTCATTAAAACCGTAGACAAATCTAGATCTTTTTTCCTGGCCTTTCCAGGATTTTCCAGGGCATCAACGTCTTCCTCTAAAAAGGGGACAAGTGTGTATGAATGAGATCAAGGATGAAATGAATGCGTGATCTGTTTCTTACATTACAGTATTGATTTCAGCACATTGCGATTCCCACACTTAACTCATACTTACTTTCAGTTTGAGTACTTTTCCAATATCCCTGTGGAGCTTATGTCAATGGTTCATACATTTTGAACGACAAACTTACCTCTTGGGAGAGCTAGGGCAATGTAAACCGCCCATGTGACGTAGTAGGCGCTGTCATCAGTGCGTGTCGTACCCTCGGTTGAACCGGACCTGTTTTCCAAACCATGCTCCATGGACAACAAATCAGTCTCAAGGACGGAGACGTCTTGCTTTCCTTTATCAGTAACTTCTCCAGCATCACAGTCTGACGGTGGATTACAAAGACCATGTGGTCCTATTTCACTGTAGAGATAGCATAGTAAAGGGTGAATTCAAACGCACAGCCAAGGATTTTTGTGCTAACATTTCATATCTAAATTAGTAAGGTAAGACCTCATTGACAAGAGACAGTTGATCATTATTCTCACCTTCCAAACTTTTTTGGACTTTTTTGTACTTCATATGTGTCCCATAGCTACTATGAAATAACATCTTAAAATGCTCTAAATTAATCCTTACTTTACCCCTGAAAGTTCCAGGAATGTTCAAGGCCATTAATTAACTATAGATTTTAATATACCCTTCTTTCCTTTCCATTTACACATTCAATTCAATTTATTTTGAATAGCCCAAAATCACAAATCACAAATTTGCCTCAGAGGGCTTTACAATGTGTACACATACGAGATCCTCTGTCCCGGGACCCTCACACCAGAACAGGAACAACTCCCCCAAAAATGAGAGTGAGAGAAAAAAGGAAGAAACCTCAGGGAGAGCAACATTAGCTTGTCAATAATGATCGATTTCAGTTATTAATGTTGGGGCTGGTTGAGTATGAGGTCTAGAATATTTTCTGGTGGAAATTAATATTTTGAAGGGAATCTTATTCAGTACTGAGGTAGGAATGGGTGTACCCTCTATGTTAAGGGGTTGAAGGTCCCTTACATTTGACTAAATAACAGTAGACCTAATCCTCAATTGTAATTGTAAATTAAATTAAAATACCATCATTACACTACTATCAGTAAGTAAATTGATGGAATGTTCATGGATTAATTAATACATTAATAAGTGATTCAGTTTCATTGTGAGCTCAAAATGAGACTTTTTCAGCCGTTTCTTTTTTTTAATTCTGCTAACATTAGCTATCTACGGTATTTAACCAGGGGTGTAAGTGATGAGTTACACTTGCGTTACTGTAACAAATTCAGTTTGGGACTTTTTTGATTAGCCTATTTTTTATCAGTACTTAAGTAATCATCAGTTATTTAAGCACTAACGTTATTTATCACAAGTAGCTATAAGGGCATCAGTCATTGTTCGGAATTATTCAACCAACTAGTAACCAAATATCAAAGACTAAAGAAATTTCCTCTCACAAGTTTTTTTTTGATACATTTACTGTCGAATTTGGCGGAAACATTTTGAGGAAGAAGATGAAATTAACTTGTTTTCTCATAATAACAAATCAATTATCTCTGTCATTTCGACATTACATGAAAATGTTTGAATCGTGGCCGTTTAGAGCTTCCGTAGTTAACACAACAGCTGCTGCAGAGGAGAAGCTGCAGGTGTGTCTGCAGTCGCAGGAGGGCAGAGCTTACTCTGGATATGCAGCAATAATACAAATATTTGTATTATTGCTGCATATGCCTTGCTGATGTTGTTTGAGTTGTGTAGAAGTTGACATCAAATGTAATATATGTTGTAGCCTAAAGATGTTCATTCATCTATGGTCTCGTTAGCTAGCTTAGCTAACGTTAGCTCGTTCTGTAAACATGCGGCTGACAAAAGAAAAATAATAATGATAATAATTAGAGCAACTTCTCTGACAGCTATGTGTTTCAACATTCATATTAATATTCACATGTTACAACATCACAATTTAAAGTTATTTCTCCTGTATGCTCGAGCTGCGGTCGGTCCATGTGAGGAGTGTGAGGTGTTGATGGAGCAGATGTAACGTAAAGTATTCTTGAGGACGTTAATGTGAAACACGGGACTTACACGTCCAGCATGTACGTCCTGCCACGTTAACTGGTCATCCTCTCCGTAGCTGCTGACTCGTTTAGTTCAATGAAATGAATGTTGACCTCCGTAGTAAAGTGCTGAGCTGTCACACTAACTTCATGATCGCTGAGTGCAACGCGTCGCCATGACAACCACTGGAGCTGCCCTCACGTGCTGTTTGGACTTTTGTAAATCCCATAGAGAAAACGGTATTCTTTCTTTATGGTTCAATTAAAGGACATTTCTTTGCATTTAACGGCATAACAAGAATATTGTCAAAGCCCAAATGAGTGTTTTACAACTACGGACAGAAACAACAAACAATTAAATCAGTCACATCTGGTTAACAGGGAAATGGAATTTGAACCGTGGCAAGAAAGTTTAAGCAATTTACATTTAAGGTATACTATAAAATAATATTGGGAGCTTTGTACTGCATTTTTTCTTCCAACACATCGTAAATGTAGGTTACACTCGTTGCAACACACTTTTTACAGGTTCCATTTGGATTTGGAACTTACGAGGGGGCTTGAAGGCAGCATTGCATTGGATTCGGAGATGAGAAATTATCAATCGGAGTGTATCACAGACTGTGGAGTATATGAGATATTTGCACTTTTACACTCAAGTAGATATGGATTTATGAGGTTATAACACTTCAAATAACACCAAAACTCTCAGAACAAATAACTAGCATAATACAGGCTGCAGTTGTAAAGAACAATCTAAACACAATTCACATTAAAGCAGGCTATAGATATACACATGGAGAGGAACCTTAATGGAGCATGTCATTATCCCAGTGGTGGAATGTAACAAAGAAAGTGTACTCAAGTGGGTTACACTGTACTTAAATACTATTTTGAGGTACTTCTGATTGATTGATTGATATGTTTATGTTCGTGTCATGGACATAACGTGCCCAACCCTCATGGGTTTATGAGACAACAAAAATACAGCTGCAGTGGACAAACTTTTATTCAATTTCATTAAATTACAAAATCACAGGTTACTTCACAGCTCGACCTTAAACAAGATATCCTGTCTTCTCTCCCAGGCCTGGCAAATAAAATCTGCTACAAAAAAAGGTTCCTTTCATGAAGCACAACTCAAGTTTTTCCTAATCATCCAACCAAAATAAATCAACATAAATAGAAGTAATTGAACTAAAGAGGTTGTCTGCTTTTACCAAGACCACTGGTGTGGCTGCAGATTGAGTGCAGAAACTGTCGTTAAAAAACTGCATACAGCAAACGAGCTCATGCATATCAGGGCATAAGGGACACAGCAAGGTGCAAATTGGGCGGCAAGAAGAAGAAGAAAAGCGCCCTGTATGAGTTTTTACTCCAGAGTAAAAGACCACGCAGTTAAAACTCCTGAGCTGAAAAGAAGAGCGAGTAGCTGCTCCACCGCGCAGTAGTCTCCCGAGCATCTTACATCTGAACAAGGTCTGACCCAAAGAATGACAAAAGTTTACACACCTGGTGGCAATTACACTCATGGCGAACGGCAGTACGAGACCAGTGGGGCTGTGTGTGTGTGTGTGTGTGTGTGTGTGTGTGTGTGTGTGTGTGTGTGTGTGTGTGTGTGTGTGTGTGTGTGTGTGTGTGTGTGTGTGTTACTGACTCCTGGTTGGGACCCCTTTTGGGTTTTCTTTTTCAGAGGGGGGGATTTTTTTTGGGAGGGCAGTCCTAAATTCAAACGTGCTCCGCTTTTTCTTCTTCTTTTAACGCACGCCTCGTTTCAGCTGCGCCACTCCGCTATCGAGCTTCTGCCCGAGAGGATGTGCACTCACATACACTCACACGCACACACACACACACACGCACACCCACACACACACACGGGGCGACGCTAGAAGAAAGAAAGTAACCGCGTTGAGTTTGAGGAAATATGGTGTTTCTCGGTGGGAATGATGGACGCAGTAGACTCCATTGATCCGTACAGCCGACCGGCGCGCAGGACACAATGGGTGGTCAGCACTCTGGCTTACCATTACGGACTGGACCGGGGAGTGGAGAACGAGATCATAGTTCTGGCTACCGGCTTGGACCAGTACCTACAGGAGATCTTCCATCATATGGACTATCAAGGTGGGGGAAAGATCCCCGTCGAGGACTTCAACATCTTGTGTAACGTCCTGGGACTGAACAAAGACTCGGAGGACACCGAATGCACCGGCGTTCTGGACAACTTGCCCGGCGAGCTCACCTTCAGACACTTCCACGCCAAGCTGTGCGGCTACTTCAGCACCAAGGCGGGGCGCCAGTACGAGAACGGCCGGCTGCTGGTCGGGAAGGACAGCGAGCACATAGAGACTCAGATCCGCCTGCGGAGCCCCTTGAGGCGGCGGGGGAGGCTGCCGTCCGTGGGCGCGACTGGCGACCCCTGCCCCACCGCCGCCGCGGGGGGGCGGCACGCCTCCGGCTGCAGGCTCGGGTCCTGCACCAAGGAGTGCTACGAGGAGATAGTGGCGCTGGAGGAGGCCGAGGACCGGGTCGCGAAGCTGGAGGACGAGAACGCGAGTTTGCGCGAGCTCATCGAGGACATGCGCGCCGCACTTCAGAGCAGCGACGCCCGCTGTTTGGCTTTGCAGGTGAGAGCTCGAGAGTTTAAGTTTGCGCTGAGTAGAAGAGGGCTGAACTCACTAAACCCTGCTTCAGTTTTCAATATGATGCCGCCTGTATTCTAACAATGTAATATCATTATAGACATCAGTGACAAAAGGGTTTAGGGCTCCCACTTCTCAACAACCCTGTCTGGATTATTGCATCGATAACCAAGACCAGACGCCCACTGCCACCGAGATCCAACAGTTATTTGACTTCCAGTTTATAACTGATAAAGCAGTATATGATTTATAACCATTACAGCCATTATTTACAAATGACTGTTTAAGCCCTTTTTGCTCATTGCAAGTGGTGCAGGTTTAAGCCAACCGCAAAAGGTATAGTGCTCTCTGATTATGAATGTCCACAAGTCTTTAATATTATGATAATCAGGTCTGCTGTTGTAAATGTCAATAAGTTGTTCATCAATGGATTGTGGTTCAGGTAGGTAAGTGGTCAGAGTGTTGAACTAAAGGAGATAAAGCCACTGTCATCCTAGAGGAAGGTGAACAGCTATACAGGTATTTAACACAACCTGGCAACCCGCGGCTTCTAACTTATTATTTAGCAAATAAATCACATATAAATAAACCCATAAACCCTTATAAGTATAACAGACATTTCAATGGATTCTTATATTGTAAATTTTCCCATTTTGTCATTTTAATGATGTCTTTATGTTATTGTTCTGGGTTTATTGTTATGCTCCAATCGCCAAGTCAGATTCCTTGTATGTGCAAACGTACTTGGCCATGAACCGTTTCTGATTCCGATTCTGATTGACTCTTTATAACATTTATAACGGCAGACTCGATGGCTTATCAGGAAGTGAGAAACATAACATAATATTTTTCATTCATGATTTAATTAAGGACGGGATTATCACAGACCAAACGACAAGAGACCGGTTCCGCACCCCGACGGCCCTAACATTGCTGTTATTAATGGCTCATAATTGATCTATAGGGCGCCAATTCATTATTTATTAATAAAGTGGGCTTTTTTAGAAACCAATACCAAAACATATGACCTTTAATTAATTATTAACATATATATCTGCAGAATGAATGGTCTGAAAGTGAGAAACCCTAAAGCTGCTAACTTGATCGCTTATTATAAAAGTTTATTATTGACTTGACGAGTAAAGACATACAGCAACAAGATATATGTTTTTCACAAACTGGTAATGTTGTTCTTAACAATGCCTTCTAAGTGATAGATAAAGCCATTAGTTACAACATTTACAGGCATGTGACTAAGCAGGTGCAATATCGTTTGAGGAAATGTCTTGATCTGGTCCCCTATTGTCACCCGTTGCACTACTTTTTTCAGGTAGGACTATGGAAAAGCCACTCCAAGCATAAACCAGAGGAGGGCTGCCTCGCCGCCCACCAGAAACAATCGGCCCAGAAGAGTTTGAGCAACCTGAAGAGCCTCCAGAGCATCATCCACGAGATAGAGCTGCTGCGGAGCTCCAGAGACCTACAGGTAGAGGAGGCCATGCTGTGTAACGAGAGACTGGAGCAGGAGCTGTGGACCTCTAAAGAGACCGTGGTCGCCCTGGAGGACTGCAACCGAGCCCTGAAGAGGGAGCAGGTGGGCATGAGGAGGAAGGTGGAGGAGGCCCGGCAGGCGCTGCTCAGCGGCCTGGGTAAGGTGAAGGAACTGGAGGCCAAGGCCAGCCATGTGCCGATGCTGCAGAGGCACGTCCTCCAGCTGGAATCAGAGCTCCTCTACTACAGGTGAGAACCCTGTAGCACATGTCACATTCCTTTTCGTTTTTCACTACTTCCATCGCTTTTAGTGTGTACACGATCAGCACCATGCATTTCTATGAGGAGAGACTGCCCAAAAGTCTTCTTTGCTATTTCCATTTGTGCGATTATTTATGTCGAGACCAGGTGGCAACCTCAGGTTCTGCTGAGTGAAGCCAATGCGGAAGTGCCTTTAAAACCTGCATTATCTGTACTGACCAGCAGGGGCAACTCCTCCGGTTGCAGAAGGAAGTCAGAATGTATAGAAGTCTATGAGAAAATTACTCTGCTTCTCACTTGATTTATTACCGCAGTAAACATTGTAAATATGAGTTTATGGTCTCAATAGTTTCAAGTCTTCAATACAGCTTGATGCTCATTTGGTAAATTATGAGCCATTTAGAGTCAAATAGATCATTAAGTGGAGTATGCTTTAGGGCGGGCTTACTGTGATTGGCAGGTTGCTGCCGCTACCAGAGAAGTATACGGCAATCAAGGAGGTGGTTTTACAGCAGGTTCTGAGTATCTCCATTTGAAACGGGTATAAACACTTTTGCCTTTAGATAAGGTCGAGGACGATGGCACCCCAAAAAGTTCAATATTATTAGAAATAATCATTGCAAAATAATGACTGAAATAACATTTTAAAGTAAATGTTAAGGTATGTGACACTATTGATGAAATTATTAAAACTCAAATCATTATGAACTGTTTTATCATGAATTTGAATCATAACTTAGTTTATTGTAATTATTTTGATTTTATTCTGGTATTTTCCCTAATAACACAGTTAGCTGGTTGATTCAGAATCGCTTTAACATTGGTGCTGCTCTAGCTAACAGGAGCTAACTGGCTATTTGGGGTAGCAGTTGTTGTGCTTGCTAGCTCAAGAAGCAGAGGACATGTGATTGGCTGAAAGGTGAAGGGACAGTGACAATGCCACCGTCATGAAAGGTGACATTATGAAATCAAAGTGCCATCAAATATTATTGGTATGGTATTATTATTGAGAAAAATATGAAAACAGTTAAATCAGACTTTTTAAAAAGGGCATTTTGAAATATATCTACTCTAAAAAAAGTCCTACAAAACTGTTTTAATCATTTCCTATGTTGTTTTACAAACCATTGTTCAACTTATATATTTTAGATTTTTTAGAATTTATTCATGTGGTTATTTTTTTGGGAACTATGCAAAATACAATTCATAGATTTACTCGCAGTTCAGTGAACAGGAAACTGCACCTCAGAATTCTCAGAATTCCTAAAAGCCCGGCCACTGGCCCGCTGGAAAGTGAGATTTTTGTAGTTGCAATACACCGTTTGCGACTGACATTTTGATATTGGTTCTCTTTAGACGTATTCAAAGAGGGATCTTCAAATATTCTTGTGATTTTTAGATTGGCGACGGGTAAATGCATCAAAAGAAATGCTGCCCCAAGGTCACAGACAGAGGGTATAGACTAGACAAGGCCCTTTTTGTTACCTCTTCATTAGGTCCAGTCAACTGTCAAAACCCTGAGCAAAACAAGTGTCTGTCTGTTCATCATGTCATGAGAAAGAAGAGCTTGTTTTGACCTTTGGGGCCAGAATGAGCCATAATGAATTATAATCCCTCCGAGAGTAAAATGACTCTTGTTTACTTCTGGCCTGACGCCTGCAAAGCTCTGCCATGCTACTACATGCTGGAGGCTTGATGTGGTTTACTTTCCCAATTTTCCCAAAGACTTGTTGCATTTTTAGTCTATTTAACAGGCGTCTTGTGTAGCAGGACGGTCCCGCCGGAGCTCCGCTACTGTTGGGAACTACCGGTATTCATTTTGGTCAAAGTAAGGGTGTAATTGGACTTTTTAAAGTACAAAGCCAGTGGGTTTAATGTTTATCTCTGCGTCTGTTGTCCCTGCTCAACCTGTATAATCAGTGTCTGCAGGTCTGGCTGTCTTAGGTAGCAGATGTCTCTAAATAGTTGTAACATCGACTGTTATTATAGACTCTTTAGACACAGTCACATACAACCAGACCCATATAAGTCATCTCTACTACCTGCCTTTAGGTGATTCTAAATAACACATTTCTCAACTACAATACCGTTCGTATTTCCCTAAACTCCACTAATCTATGCAGACTACGTTCCAAAGTCTTTTCACTGCCCTTCCATTGATACCCTAATGGCAAATAATTCAGCACCACAAAGGCCCTGACTTGTCAAGAGAAAGCTCCATTGAGTGAGAACCTCAACGGACTGACCGTTCTCATCAATCTCTCCGCTCACTTCTTTCACTCCGCTCCAGAAGGAACAATACCACACAGGCAACCCCGTCCATATGGATCTTAGCAACCAAGCTCCATGAATATTCCCCCCTGAAAGGCCCAATGCTTGCTCAGTTACATCTCATCCACGGCCAGGGCTAGAGAGGAAGGTGCCAGTTTCACTCCTTCACATATTGCTGAAAACGTTTGTGACTCTTTTTATGCCTTTCACATCAGGGGATGTGGGCTATTGACCCAAAAGTCCAGGTCGTTTGATTAGTATAAAAATCTGTGTATCGTACGGGGCACTGTTGGTCGATCCATGCCTGGGTTCCACTTTAAAAAGTCGATCTCAAGAACGGTTCATGTGTACTCTGGTACGGTTGGGAAAACCAACTGCAAAGGCATTTCTCAATGCTGAAGGTCTCCGAAATCTACACGCGCCGATCTCATCCTCTGAACTGCACGACCACGGGGGATGAAGTAAGAAGGCGAGAGAGCTGTTCTTGACATTTTCTCCAAAATATAAACAATAGTAGGCATAATGCGAGGGTCCACTCCATGTATAGGCTCGGGATCTTGCGATTGGCGCGCTTTACACTGTAGCGACAACATAAAGAAATGTGGTCAAGATGATTTCGCAAGTGTACTTGATTCTGGAAAAACATTGCTAATGTGAAAGCTGAGTGGTGGGGCAATCATACTCTGGTATGGAAGAAAATCAATCATATCAATCACATCAATCATGTGAAAATGCCCCGAGTTACCTTATAATTGAATCGTCTCAGTGTCAGATGTCTCAGATTATATGTGGTGTAAGTCTTAGTCTAATATTAAGGAAGTTAAAGTCGTCGATTGTCTTTAATTTACTCTAAATTTGATGTAGGTATTAAACTTACAGATGGTGCGTTTAAGGCTGATGGGAAAATTGTCAGGCTCGTTAGCCTACAGTAACACATCAAATAGTGTGCATTTATTTGATTCACTTAGTACGAGACAACGACAGACTCCGGCATTAATATCAGATTTACGTTACGTTAACGTTATCTAGCTACAGATGTTGGCGTCTGGCTGCGTGTCATCTTTTCCTTATCATCAGTCGTCGTTGCTGCCGAGATGGGGAGATGCGAGTGCAATGACGACGGAGGTGGTTGGCACTGGCCAAACGGAGCAAGGTGTCATTTATTTCCCAAAACACTTAAATGTTAGGGAGCATAGCGATGAATCCCGTTGAATCCCACATGCAATCTGAAAAGCACGAGGGGTAAGCAGTAGCAGCGGGAAAACTAATGTCTGCGTCTTTTGCATGAAGCTTGCCCGAAACTTCGTCTGACTTCCTCGCAACTTCTCAACAGCTTCTTTGCGACTCGTAGTATCCACTCATGACATTTGTGTAGTTTTTCAAATATAGTCATGTATTTTTCCTTTTTCAACTTCTTGGCTTAGGACAGGATGTTTTGAGGACTCCATTATAATGCTTATTAGTATGCCTTCAACCGTTCTCTAAATGGTTAGCTCCTTTGAATGGAAAAGTCTGAATTAACGGTGATCTCAGCACTGGACAAAAGAAAGGAAAAGTTTTGTTTCAAAGTAGGACTCAAAAAATGATTTTCTATCAAAGAAATTGTTTCCACCATATTTCTGGTCTTAAATTATATTTGTCATGGTCTTAAAAGGTCTTAAAAAGTATAGAATTAGACTTTAAAAAGGGTATAAGAACCCCTGTTGGAGATGCAGTAGCGTGTCAAGGGATCTGTTGAAATTATTGACCATAACTTTATCCCTGTCGCTTATGTCTCAACTGCTGTGACAAGTAATGCGATTAACTGGGATGATGCTGGATCTCAGAGATACAGAGTTACAGGGCTGGGGGTGGTTGAGAGCTGAGAGCTTATGCCTCCTTATGATATTAGAGCACCTGGTATGAGCAATAACCTAATTACCAATAACCTAATAACCACATAATTAAGTGTAAAGTTGTCAGGTAGTGGTTATACATGTTAACTTAAAGTTCGGGAAGTTCGATTTTGTTGCTTTTGCACAGAGCTAGGCTATACTGTTCCCCCCCAGTTTCCAGTCTTTGTGCTATGTTAAGCTAACCAGCTCCTGGCTTTAGCGTCATATTCACTGTAAGAGTGTTCCTGTAAAATGTGATTTGATTTCCTTTTTAGTGTCTGTTATAATTTGGTGGTACAGTTTTCTCACCTAGAAAAAAACCCTTTTCAACTTTCCATCAACATCCCAGCAGAAATCGGTTGAAAATGAGGAGACAAATGTGGTCATCGGTATGAAACTTAAGATATGTGGGTGTTGTTGCATAACACGTCTGTGATTTCTTTGGATTGTACGCCAGAACGGAGCAAAGGCTGGGTCTCTGACTGGAGTAGATCAGCACATTAAAGTCTTTGCATAGTGGGATTAATGTAAAAGTGTCACTTTTACTTCTGTATTTTACTCCAGAAGGCAAATGGAGCCTAAATCACTGTCACTGTAGCCCGTAGAGCTATGTGGGCCAGAGAGATGAGACAATGGGGAGCACAGCGGTTAGGAACAAAAAGAGACGAGGGGGAGGAAAGCCGACCATCTGGAGCAAGGAGCAAACACTCGACTGTTTGTTCATGAAATGATGGACGTGTTTCTGCGAGGCCCGCATGAGAGGAATGGCTTCATTCAGCTTTCCATCTCCTCTTTTTTTTGGTGCTCCAAACTGTCTGGAGTGGAGACACAAACTCATTAAAATGAACTTTGGTGTTCCAGAGCGTCTTCAGTTTTATTATTGTCTCCATTCCAAGTCTCTCTATTTATAGTCCGGGATTTCTAGAGAGCCAAGCACATGTCTCCCAAGTGTGGAAGCTTAAAACTCTTTTTCTTCTTTTATCGGCCCGCAGACTTCTTCTCTGTATGCCTGTAACCCCTGGCCATCTGAAGGCAGGCACCCCGGGGGGGTGGGGGGGGGGGGCATAATCTCCCGGCCTTTTCATGCTCCCTGCGTGGCGTCCGAGAGCGGAGGGGTAGAGGGAGGGTCTTGCAGGCCGTTTATCTGCCTCCGCACAAGAGCCTGTGGCGTTGTGTGGAGGCAGGTGCCGCCGCAGCATTCCTACCCTTTTTTAAAAATAATGTGGAGAAGGACACACTCGAGGGATGTCTGGTACCCGCTGCATTCCGCTGCCTCTCTGTTCTCCTTGAACGGCGTTCAAAAATCCCACGCTGCCAAGAAGTGGGCTTCTTTTCACATTTGAGCCGCTGCCCCGCTCGCCCTCCCTCTGGTTTGGAGGTATGCTGACATCAGCAGAAATACATCACACACAAAATATCCTATGAAACTCATGCCACCCACACTCGTTGGACTTCGCTCCCTCTACTTTTAAAACTCTTGTTTCTTTGACTTTCGGGGGGCGGGGCGGGGGGGGGTTCTTTGCACTTTGGTGTCAGAGGAAAGCTCAACCACCCTCTGTAAATGTTACAGCCATTGGCTTTTTGGATTAAGTCCTCAGCTCGTGCTAAATAATCACCACATCCCTGAAGCCGCCTCATTTGTATCCCGGAAACCGCCATCATTGTATGTGCGTGACCCAAGGGGACTGGATTAATATCCGTCAGTTCGGGCAAACCTGACCCCAGGGCTCCCGACGAGCACAGAACTCCAAGTTCAAGCTCAGGTTCAGCGTGAACCTCGTTTGTAACCTCTGCGGGGGGGAGAGAAGACTGGCATTGACTGATGACACCTGAATGAGGAAACTGCTCGTTGGCGGGTGGGGGGGGGATGTTGATGGAAAGTTCACTTCAGCGGCGCACTGTGATAAACACAGAGAGGACTCTGGGTGTCCCGGCTGTAACAACAAACAGCTGGACTACCCCCCCCCCCCCCCCCCCCACAGGCCAGAAGAACAGCTCTAGACTTCTGCTAATTGGGCAGAATACAGGATCCTATTAATTAGAAATGCCCTGACATAGCACAATATAATTTTACTCGTGTGTGTGTGCGTGCTTCTTGTGGGGTAAAGATTAGGCTGCGCTTCAATCACTATTATACTCATCTAAGAATGATACCATGTATTTTTCCTTCACTGTGAATGATAATGTATCTTATAGTCACATGCATTACAGATAAAGTATTCCATTCAGAATCTGTCATTTTGAAAGTCTAAGATGTTTCCTCGTCTCATATAATGGCTACAGATAAACCAAGAGACGCATTTGATACAGGACTCTGATCAAAGAGAGGGGAAGGCCGTACGACCGTTCAGGAAGTGTTAAATTGATTTATCTGTCTGCTCCACTACTTCCTCGAGAACGATGAAGTATGAATACCGCTAAATTCTCCAACGATTGTCCGCCTGATTTATGACCTCAGAAAATGTTTTGTTTATTTCTGTGTCATTTCTATTCTCAATGAGACAAAAGGGAAGTAGAACAAAATGCACAATGTTCTTAAAGTTATAATGCTTAGAGCAGGATGGAAGAACTCTTAATGAACTGACAGAGACTCAGGCCTCATATATCCACCTTATAAAGTTTTTGTGACTTGTGTCAGCAAACAATAGATTATTTACGATTTCACCAGACATGGTTCACATCAGCCTTGATTTTAAGATGTGTATCCTTCTGTCTACTGCACGCGTATAAGTGCAACAGCCCATAGAGTGTTGCAGGGATATTTTTGTAGGCCAACCTGGAAGTTAGCATCGCATTGGTTCCCTCGACAAAAAGCCAATGGGATTTTTCCACACTACTTTTAAGCCAGAGGTAAAAAGCTAACGTTAGGCCATGAACAAACTACACCACAGTCACATGACTACGCCACCACCACTAAGCTAAAGTCTTTGGCATGATGACGTTTAGTAGTCTCATTTAGCTACCTGCTAGCAGCCGCCTTTTTTAAGACATGCAAAAGCTTAAAAATTCACCAGAGGGGTATTTACTGACGTATTTAATGTTAACGTTAAAATCTCTTCAGCTTGTGTTAACCACAGACCTTATTTCACGCATCTAACCAAAAACAAAAAAGAAATTGACTTGAAACGACGGAACTAAGTGCATAAATGCTGACTCATTTCTGGGGTTTAGGACTCATTCCTGCACTGCTCTATTCACTCGCTTTTTGGCTTTGTGTTTGTCACCACTAACTGCTGAGAAAATTAGTTATTTCGCAGCGAAAAAATCTGCTGTTCATTGAGATTCATGAGAACGTTGTGACTGCTTCCTATTGTAAAATTGCCGTAAAACTCAAACAATGAGCTAAGAGAGGCTAAAAAGCTTATTGCTAAATTTGCATTAATTTTTTAATGTTTCTGTCCACCTTGCAAATTTATGTGCAATGTTCACCCTCCTTCTGCCTTTGTTTTGGTATTTGCCAACCCTTAGGGAACATATCCATGGATGTATACAGACAACTGGATACAGCGTTGGCCCTGTTTATTCCCACCTAAGTTGCTCAGTGGCACGTGAATCAAAAGAAGTTTGACGATAATGTTACCTGGATCCTCCGGCGATCTTCTGCATCCATGGGCCCATAAAGTAAGCGCACTAGCGTTTCCTTTAACCCCGCCTCCAAGCCCTCGGTCTCCGGCTCATTCACATGAATGGGAGGACAACTTTGATTCACCTCCCAAAATAATTTGATGATTTACACCTAAATGCTACACTAGCTCGTGGCTCACTTTGTCCGTCTGCCGTTTGGCGCTGGGTAGGTAGTGTACAGTCAAAGCTTTTTCTCTGCAAAAAGCTGCCCGCTGCTACTGGAAACACGGTCAACGAAAGCAGTGGGACTGAACCAAACAATGAAGTAGGATGCAGAAATAAGCTAAAACACTTGATCGAGCCGAGGGGAACTGCAAGTCAGGCCATAATTCTGGGGGGTGGGTTCGTCACAATGAGCGACTCCTTTCTCATTATATTGTAAACCTGTGGATTAGTGCAGCTTATGGCTAAATTGTAACGTGACCACCAGTGAAAAATGAACAAAGATAAGTCCCAACAGGTCAACTCTATGTCAGCTTGCTGTAGATGGCGTGTTGACCCATTTTCTACCTAATAAATGCAGATTTTTCTGCATTTTGTAAAGAAAAGTCAATATTAACACCATGCATTGATGGGTACAGTACAGTCACATCATTTATTTCACACCACTTAAGTAGTTTTCCTCCACAAAACGTGAGGAATTTGAATCGGAGTCAATTTATCCTCACTCACATTTACACTCATAACACACTTTGAAGTCTGCAGTGTATTTTACTCTCTCTCAGCAAAATATGTGAGTGAGTAGATATTTTACTTTTGGCAGGCCAAACAAGCCCTTGCTGCTGTTTGCATTTGGTACATTGGCGAGATCTGCGACGCCCGTCTGATGAAATACATACAAATTCTGTCTTCGTCTGCTGCGTCCCGCAGTCTGACCCCTATCCAGGATGTCTGCCTGGACTACTTTCAGGTGTCTGCGTTCATCCAGTTGGAATTCCCGTCCTCAGCACCATCACCAAGTACCCCGTCATCACTGTCAGAGGGTCTAAATCTCGGGCTCAGTCCAAAACAAATCAGAGCTAGTTTTCATGTGATAGTTTGGAGCTCATTCATTTGCTGTTTTTTGTTTTTTTACCACTATGCATGTCGAAGGCCTTGCTACAGTATTCACCGGACACCGGCTGCAGTCTCCCACCAACCGCCGTCAATTAAAGTGCAATTAGTCACACCAAAGCCCTCGTTTGAAAGAGGCCCTCCACCACTTCATTCCAGAGTCCGAGCGTCTCCGCAGCAACCAGCAGAGCTTTGTGCACGCATTCTCGTCCATGCACCAGCTCCATGTCGGTCCGGCTGCAGCTGCCGGCCCTCGTGAACTGCCCCCCCCCCCTTTTTCTTCCACTGTGGCCCCCTCTAACTTAAACACTCTTCTGATTGATTGCCTGAAATCATGCCGCGATTATTGACCTTCAGTGAAGTCACTCGTTTTCACCCCACTTTTGCACGAAGAAACCCAAAAGTAGTACACAGAGGCAGAGTGTAATGTTGTCTTAGGGCTTATAGTCTGCCTCCTGCCAACAGGATACAAGCATGAGTGCTCTGTGAATTTTTTTCCTCAGAGTCAGACTGTTGGAAACCTTTTTTGAGATTTTCCTCTTTTCTTTTTTTTCTTTTCGGCAAGACATCATCATCTGGAAACACTTATTCTGTGATTTACGAAGGCCCCCTATCGGATTTCCCCCCCAACACAAAAGAGCAGACGGCAGGCGAAACCTAGAAAACTCGAACCATCACAGAAAGATTGATCTGCGCAAACTGAAGTCTCCCTCTTTCTTTCTTTTTTCTAAGTGACAAATGTTTGACCGTGCCTTTGAAATGACATGCATACAGAACAAAAGTCTATTCATCTGCAGATTAAAAGACTGCTCATGTGCTCGAAAATGTCTTGTTCATCCAGTGTCGTCTCGTGTGAGTTTACTTCACATCTTGCAAGCGAACTCCTGCACAGCAACAGCGCCGTTCTACCGCTGACCCACTTTTACTGTAAAAATGCCTTAAAGATGCGATGTCTGGCTTCAATTACCCCACCCAGATCTGGCGTACAACATCACAGGCCTCTATAAAATGATCATGGCGGTTGTAGATGTGGCTTAATACACGCTGCCTTGTGTTACTTGATATGTTCTCTTTGATGCCGGCAAATGGTTTGGACCGAACTTTTCTCGTCTGTGCAAATTCGAGGAGCAGTTTCAGCCCCTCGGCCCGTGCCGGTTTATATGCAGAGGCCACGCCAGTCAGACCGTTGAATTAAGCTCACAGTGCTTTTCTTTCAGGTCGGAGGTGTCAAAACTACAACTCCCAAGCAGCACCGGGACGGAGCAGCCGCCTGGTGTTGGCAGCAGGCCGGGCCAGAGATGTTGCTCGGACTCCCAACACGACCGATGTTCTCCGACGGGGCGTGCCGTGACGACGCCGGATAAAAGTAAGACCCGTTACTCATGAAAGCACAGAGTGCAGTGCTAACGTCTCTCAGTCTCTAAGTTCCCTAATAGTAGTAATAGTAATAATTTCCGAAATAGTAAGAAAGAGTCTTACTATTCAAAGTGCTTTTATATACATACAGGATGAGAGCTGCATTAGACCCTGTGGAAATGTTGGATTGTTTATCCAGTTTCCTAAAAAAAAGGACATTTGTATTTGTTTACTCTTGCCATTGGAATTAAACACGGCTACTAGGGTGGAGCCCCAATGGTGCCGGACCAGCATTACTTTATAATGTAAAGTAATGCTGTATGATAACATACAGTATTAGACCGGAGGTTGTCAATATTCTTTCAGTCAAGGAGGCTTTATAAGACACAATACTAACAGACAGCCTACTAATTCTCTAGTAGGCTTCAGCTATTAATCGATTAGGCAGTCGACTCATTTTGCGTATTATTTGTTCTATAAAATGTCAGAAAATAGTGAAAATGTAAAAAGTACAGCCCAAATGTGACATCTTAGTGCTTGTTTTTGTCGAAGCAACAGTCCAAACCCCATCGATGTTCAGTTTCCCATGATATGAAACACAGAAAAGCAGAACATCCTCACAATGGAGAAGCTGGAGTCATTGAACGGATGCTGTTTTTGCATGAAAACGACTAATTGTTTCAGCCCTAGTGTCGAGCCTCCCCACCCCCCCCCCCCCCCAAGGGCTACGGCCCTCCATGATAGTGACAATAATGATTACATTAACTACGATGGTGTGTTGTGCCGTCTAGTGGAGGAGCAGCTGTTTCGTTCGGTGGAGGGCCAGGCGGCGTCTGACGAGGAAGACGATAAGTGGACCGAAGATCAGCAGCGGCAGGTGGACGAGGTGAAGAGGATCTTGACGAGGCTGTCCTGCTGCGGGGAAAGGTACCGCTACTTGATATCATCACTGCATCTTAAAGCAGGGCAGCAGCTTACAGCGAGCTAGTGGCATACCATTTCTCACAGTGTTTGCTGTCTATGAGAGGATAGCTCACAAAGCAAAATTTCAAGGGAATATTACATTTTCTACGTATGTTATTGAGCATTTGTTTGAGCAAAATGCAGAATTAAAGAAATATCTATCACGATAAATGTACAACAAATAATGTTTAAATCTGCATTAGTCTTTTTTGCCTCTTGGGGCGCAGCAACAAACAACAACAAACTGACAAACAGGCACAAAGTCCAGTCCTGATATATTTGTTGTTCAAAGTTACGGCTAATGGCTAGCATGTTAGCCAACAATTGCCTATGCATACCCAGGTAGAGAGCAACATCAGCATTTATTTGGAGTCATGTTCCTGTTCACCTGATGGATTTAAGTTCAGTATGTTCTCTCCTTTCAGCCAGTCTTCACCAGTTCCTAAAATAGATATCTATATATGTGTCTGTAGCCGCTAGACGTTTGACTTTCTTCACCAGCTAGCTTAGTCGCTAGCTCTGTCTGTCTGCTGTTAAGCGCTCGCCAGATAGCGTTCAGTGAGTAAAACCAAAGCAATACGCTAAACGAGCCTAAAACTCTACAGAAATACCAATTAAATAAATGATTTAGCTAATATATCATTTTCTATAACTGCTAAATGTTGCAGCCTGTCCAACTACTATCACAGGGCTAACACATACAGAAACCACACAGATCTACACCTACAGGCAAATAAAATATCAAATATAGTATTTTATGTGAGAATCCGCAAGATTATCAACCAGTGATATGGAAGCCCATATGGGCCTCTCTTAAAATGATAATGTAAACTTAAAAAAGAAAATGAAATTCCACAAAAGCATTATAATCTACATCATATGTACTTGTTATATGAGTAAAAGAAAATGCAAAAATAAAATTTTCATGTTCACATAATAACAATAAACTTGGAAGCACATTTCATAGAAATCGCAGTACAAAGTGGGCGTCCCATGACCATATTAACAATAAAATGGGAAAGCTGTTTGACCTTTAATTTTCAAAGTCGTACTGTCCGGTGGACAAATTTCAAATGTTGATTCAAATTTGAAAATGACAATGCAACATACCGTAAACAACGCAACCTGATTTCCATTCATGCAAACAAGTCTAACAGAAAATGTAATTTTCTAGTTTGAAAATGAAAACGGCATTTGACATTTCACCTGCTGTACAGTGAACAATAATCAAATGCAATAAGGAAAAACAGCACTCCCAGTCTATTTCATTTACATTTACATGTCGCCATGCTCTTTAGGGGTCAAATTGAAAATGCAATCGGTCCGTCCTCTCATCGAGGCGGGTCGTCAGTTAACTCGAGCAACTCAAATACCACATGGAAAATTCCATTTTCATTTTCACGTTTACAATCTAATTTTGATAAAGTCCTCTTTGGGCTTCTATATATTTGATACTTGTTTCAAAACACACTTGGAAAACATCTGAAACTTGTAAGCGTGATTATTTTAGAACAAAGCAGCCATGCTAGCTTATATTAGTGCTCTAAAAATGTTGCTCTGTGTTGTTGATCAGGTGCGACGACAAGGCGTTCAAGAAGCTGCTGTCCAGTTACGGGAGCTCGAGGAGCGAGGAGAGCTGCAGCGCTGTGTTGGAGCTCCTGGAGAGGGTGACCAGGTTGCATAAGCAGCTGGAGCTGAAGGAGAGCCATGCGGAGATGGACATGGACCAGGTACAAACCGCTGACCACCGACACACCCGGGTGGGCTGCTTACAGCGTCCTCTGCCCCGGGTCCGCTTGATCCGTTCATGTGAAACCGTTCTCTCTGCGTCCTGCGTCATTCTGTGGCCGCGCGTGTGGTGTTGAACTAGATTAGAGAGGACTGGTGAAGGTTGTTATGAAAGTGGAGGGCTTCAAAGGCCAAACCACAGCCAGAGGCATGATCCTGCAGCTTCCACCTAACCAAACCTCCGGCACCAGAGCCTCCAGTGCGTGTGTGTGTGTGTGTGTGTGTGTGTGTGTGTGTGTGTGTGTGTGTGTGTGTGTGTGTGTGTGTGTGTGTGTGTGTTTGCAGCTGTTTCTCGCTGGAGTCGACCGCAGAAACACTCCCCCCTTGTCCCGCATGACACTTCAGAGTATCATAAATTAAAGCGGTCCCGTTACAGTCGAGTCGTATTTTCACAACACAGGAAGACGGGCAGAAGGGGAGCCGTGACGTAATGTGTTCCCAGAACGTCTCAGCGCTCCGAGAGGAAAAGTTAAAGCTAAACAAAGTCCCGACTGTGAGGCTTTGTTTATGCGCAGGATGTGCGGGGTGAGACCTTTGTCCTTCAATACGCCATGACGTAAAGGTGCACCACAGGGATTTCCAGCCTTTTTGGCAGACAAACCTACAGTACAATGTGGGCTGAAAGACTCACTCCAACCCTCACGATTTGACAGACATTTACGTTGGCTATATTTATATTGTATTCATGTTAAGCGGGCCCCCAGGGCAATAACATAACATTTACTAGGTTGACACATCCAGCTGCTCTTGTAAGATTGTCAAATTATGGACATCCTGAGAATTTATCTTGTGTTTCTTCTTAACGGGAAAAGACTCAGTGTTGGTTTTTGGTAACAATAAGAAAATAATGAATAACATCAGTCCATCAATTCTTTCAAAATGTGTTGTTCTGTCTCGTATTGTATTTCAAATATTTTCATATGAATCAATGTGGATGAATGATAAAACGCAGCAGGGATTCAGTTCATGAAAGGTTCCACATTAGCTGTTCAAAAACGATTCGTCAGTCCTTCCATTATTTCATCCACAGAAAATTGGTCTGGTTGTATAGAAGTCTATGAGAAAATGACTCTACTTCTCTCTTGATTTATTACCTCAGTAAACATTGTAAACATGAGTTTATGGTCTTGATTTAATTGAAAACTGGTATCTAGTGGTTGAGACTGGAGGCTTTCAATTTATTAAATGAACAGCCAGTTCAGCACAAAAGATTCATTCATAAAAAGGAAATCGAAATTTAGAAAAAAAAAGTGTAACGATGCAGTGTAACGATGTGTGTGTGTGTGTGTGTCTTCCAGATGAAGGACTCTCTGGTGCAGGAGCTGCATCAGAAGGCCGAGGAGACGGAGCTGCTTCAGATGGAGCTGCAGATGCTGGAGACGGAGAGGGTTCGCCTGTCGCTGGTGGAGGAGAAACTTGCCGACATCCTGCAGCTCCTCCAGCAGCTCAGGGACCTGGTCAGTAGCACTTAAGCTGCCCTGTTGAGACTGAAGAGGTCAATTCTGATCCCAGTAGGGTTTTGGGTCAAGCTACTAACAACCAAGGCTCTGTGTTAACATGTTGTTTTTTTACCTTTTTATGGCCTTAACATATTGTTCAGATTTTTTTGAGCACAGTGAAACATCCTGTGAACGACAGTTAGACCATCATGGTAAGTACAACTGAAACTCAAAGTAATGAAAATCATTTGGTTGGGTTGGCAGTTGAGAGAAGGCCCACCCACTCTGCACCGGAATGATTCTTCTGGTCAGACATCAGAAAGAACAGCAAATTGAAAGTACAAACCTCCATGTGGACATCTTACTGATCATTGGAATTAGAAGTCCACTTTGTCTTAGTCATATGAACAGCATGGATGGATTTTTGTCCATTGTTTTGCGTCCTAACCCGACTGGGATTGATTACAGATCTGAGAGCAAATTAATTTCATTTGCTGAACATGTGTGTGAGAAGCCTCTGTGGTTTGCAGGACGCAGCTTGCCCGTTAAAGTGCCCCGTTAATCGCCTGGCGGTGGTCTGAGAATATCTCTCTCTCTCTCTCTCTCTCTCGTTTCAGAACGTCTCACGGCGGTCCCTCGGGAAAATCTTGCTCAGCACTTTGGGGTCCTGCAGCGACCCGCAACACGGTGAATAGAGCACACACGCCCCATTACAAACCCACACTGTGTCCTGTGAAATACGATCGTGGAAGTTTACAGTCACTCGGGGCCATCGAACTGAATTACATTTCTCGCCGGGGTCGTCCGTAACACGATTCCCTCAGCGGTCACTTCTGTTCTGTTTTTTGTGCACAGGGAAAGCCCACATTCTGGAGGTGCTCAACGCTCTCTATCATGAACTGGCCGCCTGCGAGATCCTGTCCACTGGTGGACCTTTGGAGCGAACACAGAGTCAGCGGTCTGTGAACGCCCTCTTCATCTCCTGCTGATCTAGACCGCCTCCTGCTGGGCCAGCGACGCCCCAACAGCCTCGCTGGAGAACTCTGACAGCAGAACAGAGGTCAACAAACAAGCTGATTCATGTGTATAGTGTATTATATTGTAGCTTATATACTCCTCAGACCCTACTATCTATAAAGGGATATTAGTCTAGAATTTGTATAGCAAAGGGCTTTATTACATATTAACGTAATTCCTGCATATACATGTATTTTTATACAGAAGCCCTGAGAGGGAAGTGACAGAATAAAAAAGTAGGTGATCCATTTCTTAAATCTGATCTGAATTGTATTCTCTCTTGTGTTGGTGACTTATATATTTATATACTACATGTATATATATATATATATATATATATATATATATATATATATATATAGGTGAAAATAAGGTTTTGCCAGGATAATAAGTTCCTTCATTTTTTTCATCGATGAAAATATTGTAACACACAATATATGTACCTTGAGTTTGAGTGCATGTAAGAAAACATGAATGGTTTTTGTCCTGTTGAGAACATGTGGGTGTTGGTGCACTGCATCCTCTTGTGGCCGAAAATGAGTATTACAACAACAAACACAAATTCAAGAACATTTATTTTCACCTGCCAAAACTTTTTTCGACCCTTTTCACAGTTAAAAAATAATGTAACTTAAAATATATAAAATCCTGGCAAAACTTTCTTCTTTTTCAGCTGTTCTTAAGTCATAAACACAGGAGAGAACACAATTCAGATCAGACTGAGGAAATGAATCACCAGAATTAGTTTTTTATACTTGCCTCAAAGGGCTTCTTTACTTTCATGATCCGATATGGATTTCTTTCCCCACAACAGAGTTCTGAATGTAAAAATGTTGAAATAAGCTAAACCTTAAAGGGGCATAAAGCAGTCTGTGAAATGTGTCGACCTCCTCTGGTCAACAGGTCAACAACATCCCCGATAGACTTTAAAAGGAAACTGCATCTCATTGCATGCGCTTCATTCATATCAAGATGAAATGTATCATAACATGGGGACAAGGCGTGTCATTACAAAGGCCTCTGCGTAGTTCACAGAGAGGTGCTGCCTAATATGGAGGACTCTATTGGTGCGTACTTAGTGACGCGTGAAGGTGCATTCATTGCATCAGCAATGTTGGGAAACAGCAGCCATTTAGTATCTAGTAGGTATTTGCATTCAGGTACTCCATCTGTCAGAGCTATAACAGGAACTGGACCAATGAAAAAGCCCTACAACATGTAAATACTGACTTTTTGTTTGTTTGACCAAAACACTTCACTAAAGGTCCACGTACTCTTCATCAGCGGGCACGGAGTTTTCCGTAGATGTTATGGATACAGTATGTTTGCATTAACATTAACCTGCTACACCTTTTGGTCCATGATTTGTGTTGAGGTTGAACTTTAACCTGGTACTGTAAACTAAGTCACCACTAGTTTGACTGTCCTTCAAAGGCAATTCCCTGGTGCTGAAGTTGTAACTTTTTTTCATAGGAGGGGATAACGGTTTCCTGAATGCATCATTAGTTTTGGTGTCGGTCAGCCTGCATATTCAGAATGTACAGATGTACAAATGTACAGTTTAGATACTTCGATGGACTTTATTGTCCCCAGGTTGAAACCCAGAGCAACCCGCACACAAGTTCTATTCACACAAACAATAAGAAAATATGAACGGCCCCTACGCTGGTTTCTTTGTATAGTGCAGCATCACTTGCTCTGAACATGAAACTTGTCTTGAAACTAGAGCCTCGGATGCAGTAACCACTCACTTGTGTTGTAGGATCGTGACATTAAAGCCTTTAACTTTCACAATCTGGATTGCTGTGATTCTTTTCTATTCACACCTGCGAAAAGTAAACTTCTAACTCCTGCTGCCAACTCAAACAAACTGATCCACATGCACGTATCAGGCTCCTAAATGTTAGCTCACTTTCCCATAAGGATTTTTTTTATTTTTCATAATTTAATTCTAACCCAACTCCTACCTTTTAGAACACAGTTTAATCAATGACTTTTCGGATGTGCAGTCTCTTTTAGCACCAAACTATATACATTTATAATATTAAAATATTTTAACCGCCTCCTTATCTCTGATATCCACATGATTCTGTCCTATCACTCCTTCCACTGGTCTAAATATGAATAGCTACTTCTTGCACAAATTGAGGACGTTTTTTACTTTTGGGCAGTAATCTATGACACAGCATCTATTTTATAAAATGATTTTGTGTGAAGAATATAGAAGGCCTAACCAGTATGACTTTCAGATAACCGCCCTCTGAAGTACAGGCCTAATAAAGAGTAATGAGATCATGGGCTCTATGATAATGCTCGAGTAAACCAAGTAACTCAGAACTGTATCAGGCCTACAGAGCTGGAGCAGGTCACCTTACATTCCACCACGAGACAACTCAGCCCTTCAACACTCATGCTGTTGAGTTGAGTTGCGTCGCTAGGCAACGTCCCCAAAATCCCGCGAGACGCATTAAGAAAGAAGCGGACATCAGAAAGTAGGAAAACAGTATGCCTGTTCATTATAATGTCCAGTAAAAGATAAAGAAACGGAGGGGTTAATTATAATGTCTGTATGAAATGGTGGATGGAGAGACGAGAAAAAAGGAGAGGGTTATTTAAACGAATATTTAAGTTCTCGCGGGATATCTTGGGTTGCCTAGCGACGGGACTCTAATCGCCCATACCAGCTGTTTTAGTCAGTCGCGTGAGCTTCTTTCTGGCTTTCAAAACTAAAGCTATAATTTCGTTAGCTCGTGCTAAAACTAAATGCATGTATGTTGGTGGAGAGTCATTGTCTGAAAAAACTTTTAAAACTCGACAGTGAAAATGGCCACTGTTGTTGCACAGTATCATTTCATCTTCGGTCTACGGACAGGTGTGAGGAACAACTTGTGTTTCGTCGATGAGCAAACGGTCGTTTTCCCCGGTGGAAACAGCTGCGTGTGCTTCAACACCGTCCAGAGATGTCAGCGGTTCATTCCAGGTACGTTACAAGTGATTCAGAATAATTAAAGCACCTCGCTAATGTTGTTCCCGTCAGCCTGTTTAGGTTAAATAGTTAATGTGGCATTATAGTCTTCTGAAATTCCATTTATTTTTCTAATGCTTGTTGTTTGTCGTCCCGTTTCCGTTGTCTATCCAGGCTCGGAGAACAGCCAGGGCATGCGCGCGCTGGCCATCAGCGCCAACCAGCGTTACCTGGCGGTGGCGGAGTGTGGCGGGAATGCCACCGTCACCGTGTTCGACCTGCAGCACGAGCAGGGCAGGAAGAGGAAGGTTCTGACCGCAGGGGACGTGCTCGTGCGAGAGTTCGTGTGCGTGGCTTTCTCCCCCGATTCCAAGTACCTGATAGGCCAAACGGGCGGCCCGGACGGGACGCTGGTCTTCTGGCTGTGGGAAAAACAGAAAGTCTTGGCAACGGTGAAGACCGGCAACTCTGTCACCCAGGTGAGTCGTCCGGAGGCAGCCACATCTCTCGTGCATTGCAGGCGCGCGTGCTCTGAACCCGTTGTTAGCGTGTCATGTGATGCCCCCATCAGGTCAGCTTCAGTCCTCACGACAACACGCGGCTCTGCGTGAGCGGCTCCGGTGTCTTCAAGCTGCTGCGCTACTCGGAGGGAGCGCTGAAGCAGAGCCGCACCGCGAAGGTGGAGGCCGTCAACTTCCTGTGTCACGCCTGGGTGACGGAGGAGCGGGTGATCGCCGGAACGTACGCGGGCAGGCTGCTGGTGTTCGAGTCGGGAAACCTGCGGAGAGAGATCGACGTGGCTACTGAGGCTGCGCAGTGTGCCATCAGGTCAGAGGATGGAGCTCATTACTGTGATGATGTGGTAGCATGGCTTAGCCACAGATTGTTGCCTACTCATATGTCTCACAGCACAAAGTGTGAAGGATAGACCAGATGAGGGTTTAGTCCAAATGTGTGTTATGTAATAGAAAGATTACACTGAGTTTATTCTCAACAAATCCTGAAACACCAACAATGAATTGATCCTGCCAACAATCAGAGGTGGCCATTTAAATCACATGACTTGGACTAAAGTCAGACGTATTGATTCATGAATCTGATGACTTTAGACTTGAATTGACAAAATAAAACAATAGTTCAACAGCTCAGCGCTATCAGGTGAACACAATTTAGCAAACTGCATCTGCTGATGAAGGCCTGGAGATGTAGCTGAAAGCTCTGGAAAAAGCTTTTTATGTCATGCTCGGAAATGTATTTATTTATTTTTAATCCCACTAGCAATAAACCAACAGTATACACAGTATTTTTACTGGGATTCTCCACAGGCCAGTGGAGATGAAGAAGATCACAGACGCTGGCGTGGGCGAAGGTCCTCGCATCACAGCCATTCTGTCCTACTCCAAGGGCTTTGCATGCTCTTTGGGTCCCGGCACCGTCTGTCTCTTTGAAAAGAGCGAGGAGGACGGCTACAGAAGGAGCAGGGAGATACGGGTGAGTGTTCATGCAGGTGACGGCGGTACTGCAGACTCTGTGTGAGTTTCAAAGGGATCATGTGTGTGTGTTCTTATCCGTCAGATCCCAGCAGACCCATGCAGCAATGAGCTGACCTCGGCTGAATGCCAGGAGATCCACACCATGTGCATCAGTCCAGCAGAGGAGACTCTGGCCGTCAGCACAGACAGAGGACAGCTGTACAGCTTCAGCCTCTCCTCTGTGAAGCTCAACCAGGTGGAGTCACCTCTATACCATCACCGACACTGTGGCACTTTGTTAAAATAAACACCGCCTCATCGTTCATTTTAATGAGACCACTGCGTTAAAGGAGAGCTCGAGCAAAACATGGAGGGTAAAAACTGTGGAAAGGCTTTATATTAAGGTCCTTGTAATAAACGTTTCGTATTAGGTAATAAGCATCTTATAAGTCCTGATAAGATGCATATTACTAGTATTATGTGTTAATACGACTATATAAGTGTTAGGGGTGTAACGGTACGCGTATTCGTATTGAACCGTTCGGTACGAGGCTCACGGTTCGGTACGCATGACGAACCGAATACGTTTGAAAAATAAATAATAATAATATATATATTTTTTTAAACCTTTATTTAACCAGGTAGTCCCATTGAGATAAAAAAATCTCTTTTGCAAGATGTAAGTAACAACACTACATAACAGTAAGGAGCAGTTTTTGTTTTTTATGCTTATGTGTTGCTAAGAAGACACGCCAGAAGATGGGTCACTCAGGTATAGTTCCATCATTGTTCAAAGTCAAAGAATAACTTCATGATGTTAGTTGTAATGAATAAATATATTTTAAAATCAAGTACATTTCTCTGGCATTTATAGTTTTCTACTGTACCGAAACGTACCGAACCGTGGCTCCACTGTATCGTACCCAACCCAACCGTGAGTTTTGTGAACCGTTACAGCCCTAATAAGTGTTAATGATATCACAAACACGTTTATTGTTAGATTATAAGCATTTATAAGAATAATGTTTACAGTTTATAGACTGCTTAAGAACGTTAATGATAGCTTTATGAGTGTCTTAATAAATCCTTTACTATACAATTATTAACAGTCAACTATGCATTTGAAGCTACTGGAGCCAAAGCGAGAACAATGCCTTATTAAGTAATAGATCATTTATATACCTTATTAACAGTTAACTTTGCTTTTCACAGCTCCCTCGTGTGCAATGAGCACTACATGTTATCGAGCTTGATTGAATGTGAATAAAGAAATATATGTATATGTATATATATATATATATATATATATATATATACAGTATATATATATATGTATATATATATATATACAGTATATACACAATGTTTTAGCTGTAAAGCACAAAAACACCCTTTAACACAGTTTGATAAAAAAAATTTAACTTTCCATAATTTCCACGTAAATGCCAGCCAATTACCTGACGCTTACTACAAGGACCTTAATATAAAATGTAACCAAAACGTTTGCCTCAATCCAATCTGATGTCACCTGACACTCTTTCACATGAACATTTCTACTGCTTACCTGGCAGTTGTCGATAAGGTGACAGAAGACCAGTAAGATAAAATGTTGTAGCCGTAATAATGTCCGGAGCTGTATAATAGCACTCTATGTCACGGTTCTGTTTTGTGGAGGCTGATTAACCATCAGACGTACTCAACCCGGCCTTCCTGGGTCGTAGTTCATTTTCTTCATGATGGACGTTTCATTTTGTTCAATGAAGGGCTATTTTACAACCAGAATCCTTATGCTATGCTAGGACTAGCTAGTCTCCAATCAGACAATGTAATTAGATGTAGATCAGATGACTTTCTTTCACTTCCTTATTTCATGCCAGTTCCTCCCTTCTCCCTCTCCCGTTGCTTCCTTGGCACATTCTTCCCCCATGTTTTACACACCAAAGTAACTTCCCCTTGACTTTGGATCCTTATGTCGACTCTATCAACCTTTCTTTGTAACTCTGTCCATCAGGAGGAACATTTTGAGTTCCTGTCGCAGTCCTTCCACTCTCAGTCCATCACTGGTTTGTCCGTCTGCATTAGAAAGCCGCTGGTGGCCACCAGCTCTCTGGACCACTCTGTCCGCATCTGGAACTATGAAACAAAGTAAGAGACGAGATCACACCATAGCCCTTTGCTATTTTGATCATGAGCAGTGATGTATTTGCTTAATTTCTCCACACTATCTTTGGCATCGTCATACACATATAGGTATTCAAACGTGATTTTGAAAAGTGTGTTGAGTGTTATGTTTATGCTGCTGTGTCTCTCCGTGGCTGCTCGCTGTGTTTGGTCACTAGGTTGTTGGAGCTGTACAAGGAGTTCCAGGAGGAGGCGCACAGCGTGGCTCTGCATCCCACTGGCCTCTTCATCCTGGTGGGCTTTTCAGACAAACTCCGGCTGATGAACCTGCTCATCGACGACATCCGCACCATCAAGGAGTTCACTGTGCGCTGCTGCAGAGAGGTGGGTTACATGTGGGTTAAATGATGAGATATCACAGCCACATGACGCACCTTTGAACTCTTACCGCTTTATTTGTGTTTGTTCTGCTTTCTCTCTCCACACCTCAGTGCGCTTTCAGCCACGGTGGCCACATGTTTGCAGCCGACAACGGAAACGTCATCCACCTCTACTCCGTCACCTCTTTTGAGAACATCCTCAATCTGAAGGGCCACAACGGGAAGGTGAGTCGGCCAGGAGAGAGCATCGATGCGTGTGGAACGAGTGAGTTCGGGATCAGAAGCGCCTTTATTCGCAATTTGATTCAGTTATTTCTTTTTTTTACATCTCCCTCAATGTACTTAAGAAATATAAATAGCAGCTAGGGACAAGGACAGACTAGACAGCACATAACATAAGTCTATATGTATAATATTATATAGATTACACATATGACCAACAATAAAAAAAAATAAAATGTCTCTGTACAAGTCAAGAGTTCTGTAAGATATAAAACAAAATGTACAAATACAATTATAGAGTTTCTGTTTTGCAGGTGCGAGGCATTGAATGGAGCCTGGACGACACCCGGCTGGTGTCGTGCGGGATGGATGGCGCCGTGTACGAGTGGAACACGCAGACGGGTAAGCGTGAGTCTGAGAGCGTCCTCAAGTCCTGCAGCTACACGGACGTGGCCTTCTCCTCAGACTGCAGGACCATGCTGGCCGTGGGAACGGACCTCACCCTGAAGGAGATCCAAGACTGTCAGGTGAGTGAGAGCAGCGCACCACTGTACCTCTGCTGACTTTCCATCGGTGGAAACGAGTGGAAGCGCAATGAGCTTAATGTCTTCTTCATGTAGGAGGGAAGTTTTAGGAACGATACGAGACTTTTTTTAGTCACAAACCAGAATGTTTGGGAACCTCTGGTAATAAAAGAATCACTGGCGGGTCTAATAAATCTCAGACCTTTACATTTTTATATTCAGCATTGTAAAAATTCCTATTCTATGTGTGGTTTCATATCTTTTGCCAACAATGCTGCAACAATGTATCTCTGGCTATGAAGCAGGAAGGAACAAGGAAGTTATTCTGTAACTAATTCAGTTAAAGGCCTTCTTCTTGCACATTCCTCTGCTCTTAATATAAAATATTTACTGTAGCTCAAGAAAAAGTGAATCCGTTATTGTTTGCCCTCCCAATTGAGTGTGTGATGGTTTCTACAGGTCCTGAGGGAGGTTCCGGCCGATGACGTAGCTCACACCGCTGTGGCGGTGTCTCACTCGGGCAGGGTCGTCTTCACCGGGACGTCCAGTGGGACCGTCAGAGCTATTAAATACCCGCTACCGATGCAGAAGGAATGGATCACGTACCAGGCTCACTGCGGCCCCGTCACCAAGGTGGGTCCACATGTTGATGCACACTTTGCACACGCCACACAGGCTTCAAACTATTTATATTGGAGTTTTTCCCATTCTGAACAGTTTCAACAACGTTTTTAACACACATACCAAAAATGCACTCTATATGGTCAAAAAGGGGTTAAAATGAAATGAAAAACTGAAGAACATCCCGATCAAAGCCTCATGGGATGGAGGAGAGGATGTCTGGTCCAGCCTGAAGCATCGTCTGCTTTAATGTTTAGCAGGACCGTTGCATATGGTGTGACTGCAAAGAGTGCTGTTCATGCAACTGGATCAGAGGTTTCTAAAAATAAAGGACCAATAGTCATGAAGGATTTGGTCCAAAGACCAAAGCGTGTGAATCAGTGAGGCAGACGCTGGTTAATGTCAGCATAAATGTGATGAAGTGTGGTGTATGACTTCTTTAGACCGTGTTTGGCACATATGGATGAAGAGTGAACCCGGAGAAGAATATCATCCCATAAATGATCGTTCATTTCTTCTCCTCTAACCTGCTCCCATGATGGTTTGACATTGAGGCACTCTCATATCCACATCAGATGATACCTTGTTGAGAGTTGGAATATGTTGAGAGGGAGAAATAAGTCTGTCTAACTGACTGCTGGCTTGGTGTTGCCTTTAGAGCAGGGGTCTCAAACTCCCGGCCCGCGGGCCGAATCCGGCCCGCCACGTCATTTTATGTGGCCCGCGAATCCGCCAGCACAAAAAAAAAAAAAAACGTTTTATTTATTTTTTTATTTTTTAAGTTAGACTTGACAATAAAAATATCCCCATAGTCGAAATGATGAGATAGAAAGTCGAAGTTATGAGATAGAAAGTCATAACTATGATAGAAAGTCATAATTCCGAGATAGAAAGTCAAAACTATGATAGAAAGACATAATGATGAGATACTTAAACACAGAAGCAGCTCTTTGGCTGGTTACTGTACATGTGACATGGAAATGTATTGTGAGTACATTGAAGACTACTTTAAACGTGTCTTTAAAAACACATGAAATACTTCATGTCGGATTGTGCAAACACACCCTTGAAAGGATTTTAAGCTTTGAACAAAGTTATTGTAATAACTTGTGTTTGATATTTGTCTTTGATATTTTCTTTAATAGTTTGCTCTTTGATAGAGTCATGTGGGTTTCTTAACCCTAAATTAAAAGGATTTAAGTTATAATAACAGAAATGTGCTTATATATATGTTTACATTTATATAACTGCATGTACAATATTTTTACACTTGAATAAACAATAATCAAATGCAGAGACAGTTATTTAACAATATGTTACGAGTAGTTACATTTACAACCGGCCCTTTGAGGCCGACCGTGATGCTGATGTGGCCCGGAGTGAAAATGAGTTTGAGACCCCTGCTTTAGATGGTGACCACGTTCGACGATCAGTTCCTGCTGACGGTGTCAGAAGATGGCTGCCTGTTGATGTGGAAGGTCATCGACAAGGAGGGCCGAGGACTGAAGAGCAACAGGCAGATCATCCACACTGAGGAGATCCTCATCACCAAGTCAGACCTGGAGGAGAAGGTCTGTGTGTGTGTGTGTGTGAGACTGTTTTCAGCCATTTTACTTCCATATGTCTCAGTTATTAATAGTAGTAACATGAGCTTGAAAAACACAGTATTGGTATGAGGTACTTAACAGTAGGCCCCCAGTTTATATAAACATCGAACAAAAAGTTCGGAAATTTGTGTTTGGTAGATTATTCCTCTGTTGTAACAATGCTTCTTGGCAATAAATGTTATAGCGTTGGAAAGCCTGTTTATTTACCTTTCAAACGGTGCCCCATTTGTAAGGAACATGCATTTGTAGGATGAGCAGCACAGCTGAGTATGTGGGTTGCGCCCATGAACAATTTGCCAAATCTTCTCTGCCAATGCCAAACAGCGTATTCTGCTGTTGCTATTGACCGTCAGGCCCGTTTGCGCTGGTGTCGGCAACACCTGCACCGGAACCTGAACATGTGTATATATTCCTCTGTTGATCTCATTGAGATTGATTAGTGACATAGATGAATGATCACATAGGAATTGGTTGTATTGGGACATCCAACACAAGTGTCCAATCCCATGTTGTGTGTTGCAGGCCCAGAACATGCTGGAGCTAAAGATGCGTCTGAACGAGCTGCAGATGGAGAACGAGTACCAGCTCCGCCTGAAGGACATGAACTACAAGGAGAAGATGAAGGAGCTTTCTGACAAGTTCACCCAGCAAATAGAATCTCTGAACACAATGCTACAGGTGTGCTGCTCACCTAGCACACAGCTCCACTTCAGATATACTCAACACCGCTACAGTTTATGGTCAAAACCAACCATGGCTGTATTTAGTTACTATGACTGTTAACATTTTGTCATTACTTTCAAGTCATATATTATAGACAACCTATTTGCAGGATTTGCATCCCTCTATTCTCTCAGTTGTTTAACTTAAAGCTGGAGTAGGCAGTTTATTTTGGGCAAACATTCCATAATGGCCTTTCAGCATATTGTAATTCATGTGGTACCCCAGGGGAGGCAGTCTCCTCTCTGTCCTAAGCTCCTCCCATCAGACGAGCATCATGCGCTTCACAGAGTAACCTGTAACAGTACTCGTCATTCATCTCAAACATCATCCCCATCCTCATTGTGATCCCGATAGCGTTATATCCTGTCCTGACACACTGTTATTCGATGCTCTAGCTAGCTGCATGTCGGCGAAGCCTTTCAGAGATGGAGAGAAAGCGTTGCTACTAGCTTAGCTGTGTGCTACTCGTGTGCTGCTGTGAGCTAGCCGCAGGTGGCTATGGTTAGCAGAAGGCTGAACTATTGTTACCAACATTTTCTCTCCATCTCTGAAATGCTTTGCCAGTGTTGTCAGACTCTCTGATAAGTCCGTCCTTGTTTGGGTGGCTTTGCAGTGTCGGCTGTTTTTACCAATGCAGGATAATTCCGTAGTTGAATCAGGCTTTCACCATCCGGAGGGACATATGCGAGCATCTGCATTTGTAGAACAGCCAATAGGAACGCCCGCTCTCTAATAGGTGATGCAGAAGTCTTCTCTCATGTTTTAACACGCTGAAAGGTTATTGTGCATTGAGGATGCCCAATGACGCCAAACATAAAGTGCCTCCCCCGGCTTTAAGAGCCTTTATTGTCCCGTCATAACATCTTCTGTACCTATAGGCCACGAAGGCAGAGATGGACAAGCAGGCAGGCGAGCACCAGGAGAGTTGTGCAGAGGCCACTGTGAAACACTCGATGGAGCTGAAGGATTTAGGTAAGAGGAGGACAGGATCAGTGTCCGGGGCACCGTGTAACCTTGTTTCTCCGAGGATCAATCAATCTGTCTGTCAATCACACACAGAGGTATCCTACAGCCAGAAGCTGATCGTGGAGTACGAGAGGAACCAGGATCTTCAGCATGAAAGTCAAAGGATGCAGGATGAGTATGAGAAGCAGCTGAGGGCTGCGGAGGAGAGCAAAATCCAATCCCTGGAGCAGCTGACGCAGCTCTCCGAGGCCGAGCTGCAGGAGAAGACTCAGCTCCTTGGTCAGGTCGGTCAGAGCTGTTGGGACTAGATGGTGTCTTATGGAGTGGAAGGGAAGTTCTTGTGTCCACTTTGGTTTTTCTCCCACTTTCTTTTTGTGCAGTGTCAGGAGGATGCACAGCAGCAGGTCCGTGAGTTCAAAGAGATGATGAGGCAAGTAGAGGAGGACGAGGAGAGCAAGATCCATGACATCCAAATCCACTATGAGCAGAAGCTGCACACCGAGAAGGAGACCAACACCAATCTGAAAGGAGAAACTGGTGTCATGACACAAAAGGTGGCCGCAGTTCCTGTTGTCTGCTTCCTATTGCATCGTAGTAAATCCCCCTCACATTTGTGTTTCTTCCTCCTTTTCGGTGGACGGTGGTGTGATCACAGTTCCACAGTCTGCAGAGACAAGTCGATGACCGGTGCACAGATATAAAGCAGCTGAAGCAGGAGCGGCACAGGCTGCTGGGTCTGGTCCGCTCCCTGGAGAGCGACATCGAGGACCTGAAGCGGCAGATCTCTGGACACGATAAGACCAACCAGGACAAGGTGGCTTCAACGTTTTACATTCAAAGAGATTACCAGCAAGGTCTCCGTGTTTTTCACATTCAGCCAATAGTTTTGCTCGATAAAAGCTTTTGTTTAGTCGTGATTTGTCTTGAAGCAGAAAGGTTTGGAAAGTGGGAATGTTTTTATCTCTCGAATCACATTTTAGTTTCAAATCAATAAATAGAAATGCATGAAAGACGAATAAGAGTTGATATAATACAAAAGTGTGCCGTTGATGAAACATGGCCCTATAGATGCTTTTTGAATCGGATGTTATGTGATTTCATTTGGACTTACACGACTGATTCTGGGTCAGTGGGGAGATAAACAGCAACACCTGTATGTTTGGTGTGGTGAGAAACATTGGGTCTTCCTGAACCTCTCTGAGTCATGACAATATTACATCACATACACAAAAACAGAATTTTGTTTCCACGTACAGGATCAGACCATCTCCAGCTCCAAGAAGAAGAACCAGGAACTGGAGAAGTTGAAGTTTGTTCTCGATTTCCAGCTCAGCGAGTTGAAGAAACAGACTGAGACTCAACAAGATCAAATCAATGAGAAGAAGGAACACATCCATCAGGTCTGTGTGTGTGTGTGTGTGTGTGTGTGTGTGTGTGTGTGTGTCCCTCCCTCCCTCGGTGAAACACAACAGCATGTTGGACCAGAACCCATTCTTGAACACGCTGGTCTGAGCGTGATCTCAGTGCATCTTGGGTGCATTCACTCCTGCTCTTAGAGCTGTCCACTTGTCGTTGGATCACCCAAGATGCATCTTGATATCAGGTCTGAACAGGGCCTGTGCGCAGCCCCTTTCACACTGAGCGCGGCGGTTCGATCCTCGGCTCTAGTCCATGTCCATGTGTCCTTGAGCAAGACACTTCACCCCAAATTGCTCCCTCAGGCTGTTCCTGCTGCGTATGAATGTGAGATAGTCCTGATGGGCAGGTAGCCCTGTCATCAGTGTGTGAATGGCTGAATGATGACGTGTTAAAGAGCTTTGAGTGGTCAGAAGACTAGAAAAGAGACAAGTACAGTCCATTTACCACTATAGTCACCAGGGACAGGAGCTGTTGCTCCAACCTGAAAAAGTTGAATTATTCTATTCATATTAGTGTGTCGTTTCCTTCAGCTCCAGCCCCCCCGCCAGCCTGAATAGTACAAGCGGTTACAGATAATGGATGGATGGATGATGAACTCATAAATGATGATCCAGCTTTTCCAGCTGCAGCGTTGAAGTGATGAACACATTCATGCATTATCCCATAATATGATATAAATGACTCTGAAACAGGCCGATCTGCATCAGAGACAACAGACTGGAGCTCTGCGCTGCTCTGCAGTACTGACGCTCTGTTCTCTCTCCTGTACAGCTGGAGGAGCAGCTGCTGCTAACGGACAAGAGCAACACTCAGCTGACGCTCAGCGTCTCTGAGCTGGGGCTCAGACTGAGGACCAGCAATCAGGAGATGCATAAGGAGATGCTGAAAGTGAGCACACAACTAACACTGTGAGGGTACATGAGGATACACACATGCTGCACATGCTACTTTACCAGCTTTACGACGTGTTAAACGCTATAACAGCTGTTTGATAGATGTCATATTTCTCTCCTCTCATAGAACTAAACAACATGTAACTGTGGAGGATTAAACTAAACTCTGATCGCTGTTTGATTTGACATGTTTACACTCTCACAGTGAAATAACAGCGTTTCTCTGGGGCACTCGGTTGTCAAAGTGACCCATGATGCTTGATGGGCGGAGACCTGTGCACATGTCAGAGCAGGAAAAGCTCAGTGTAAATACCAACATGGATGATGCTCCATCAGGTTCCTTGCTGAGCAGTGGCAGAGGGACAGCAACACGTTTATCTCACTCAGACTAGCAACAACTAAGCCTCTTCATGTACAAACGGGCAGAAGATTAGAGGCAAGTGAGAAAACATCCATTCTGAGCCTGATCTGAATAGTTTCCTCTCCTGTGTCTATGACATAGCAGAGCATAGACACACCTGGTGTCCATGATGCTGCTGCATGCTGGGTAACGTCACAGCTACATTCTTCTTCACTGCCCGTAGTCAAAGAGCGACGAGCGGCTCGAGAATGCTGCAAGCTGGAGGCCGAGAAATCAGCGCATTCTGAAACAATGAACTGCACTGCACTGGTGTCATAGAAAAGGTCATCGTATGGTGTCACAAAGATAATGGATCACCAGCATGTGTTCCCTCACTAGCCTCTGTAGACGATAGATGTTAATATATTTTCTGTGGACAGGTGAAGGATCTGGAGACGCATCTTCAGCGGCTCAAGTCAGACCTCCACGAGTGTGTGAGCTTCATCCAGGACCCCAGGAAGCTGAAGGAGAGCGTGCAGACGATCTACGCCCGCTACGTACCGCTGACCATCGAGGTGAGCGCTTCATGCAGTGGGTGGATCCCTTAGAGCCGACAAAGAGATGCTTTAATAATTCCCGTCTCATTGAAACTTGTGATTCATGTTCCAAGGTGAAGAGATGCAGCGCTGACGAAGACGTTCAGAGAACGGTCGGTCGTGATCGCCAGGAGAAAACCGTTAACGGTCTCAGGACGAGGCTGGCCAGATCTGCTGAGGAGCACGAGAGAGCCTACGTCAAGATCATGAGGGTACCTTATAGAACCCAACACTGCACTCTGAAGTTCTACTTCCTGTTGAAACGATCGGTGTCTCTTCACATTCAGTAGATCTACTTCCTGTGCGTTGTTTCTTGAAGACGAGATGTTCTAACAGTGGTGGTCCTCTCCTCTCCTCCGCAGGAGAAAGGAACTCTGATGACTGAAATCAACGAGCTGCGCAAGGAGCTGCACATGGCGAGGACTCAGCTCAGAGACCAGACGGCTCAGCTGGCCGCCCTCAACAGGTCCGACAGGTTTTTATAAAAGTCCACCATGAGGACTTTTATAAAACACTTCCTGTTTTGGCTGAGAACTCCTGAATCATGAGGTCTCAAATCACACCTAGTTTTTCATGGATTCCTTCATTAATAATGAATCTGACCAAAACAGAGTTTCTGCAATTTGAAATGGTTAATATTCCATCAGCTGTGTCTTCACTTCACCAGAAAGATGAATGTTGAATCAATTTATACACAGCTTATTCATATTTACAACTATTGTAAAATAAAGACTTGACATGTCTCTGATCTTCGTTGTGAATTTGTATTTGGTCTCACACTTCACTCACAGCCATCAAATACTGTTCATAAGTCCTTATAAGAGTGTGATAGTAGCTTTCATACAATAGCTAATAACTTACAGTGCTGCCACTTCACTTAAAACTCATAAAGTTATGCTATAACGTGTTATTGATGTTTGTAACACATTATTTCATTTCAGAAGCGTAGAAATTATAATCTGACACGTTGGAGCAGTTCTCTATGTGTCTGAATCACTGAATAAAGTTATTGTAGTTATAATGTGCTGTGTAACACAGGACTCATATTCTTCTTTTTGATGCGTTCTCATTATTACTACGAATATTAACAGTATTATTGTGATTATCGTCATTATCAAAAACTTGTAAACAATCATCCACAACTTCCCCAACACTGACAAACTCCCATCTGCTCATAAACCATTATATTCATAATTTGTTGACAACAAGGCAGAGAGAAAGATAAGCAGAAGGAAAGAAACACACACAGCCGGAGCAGGTCAAAGCCCCCGTGCTGCTCAGTAGTGGGGTCGCGCCTGTGAATAGACGCTGTAGTGCAGCCTGAGTAACACAGCGGGACCCAGTCTTTATACACTGTCTACTGTTCAACAAACAGCTGATACAACAACAAGGTGTTTACATCTTACAGCAGCTTCATCACCGCTTCTTCATATTCTAGTTCCCATCAAAACATTCAGAAACCAGTTGTGTGTGTTTGTCCTACAGCGCCTCCAGCTGGAGGAGAGGAGCAATGACACCAAGCACAGCAGTCAGTGCAGCTCCACACATACAGCAAACTAACGGGGCTTTCTTTATGACGTTCAATCAACGTGATGGAGAGGTGAACAGTCACAAACAAACACTTTCTCTTTGTTTTCATGTTCAAATAACACACATATGTCCATAATCATACTTCAAGGTATCAACATCTGGATCAAAATCATTTAGAAACGTGTTTTTCTATCTTGTTGTAAATGTGTTGTTTTCATTGAGTGAATCTTATATCAGCCTTAAATATGAACAGCTGTGAAACAATACAGAGAGCTCATGGTTCAGCAGCACAACACGTGCTTTACAGTTTGAAGTGACTGAAGCTCAGAGAGATGGAGTCGTTACAGAGCAGGTAACACTCTCAACACATGTGCCATGCCATGTGGATGTTTCTGCTTCATGTGCTTCATTTTCCAACATGTTGGTCTGTTACTCGAATATATATATATATACTTTTTACTTTCTGATAAATGAGTTGGTACAAATTATTTATTGGTTAAAATGCTGATGTTTCTCAATGTAATTAATAAATCATCATGTCTGCACTTAGAAATGTGAGTCGTCTTTAATAAACCGTCTTGAGTTTCTCTATTTCACATCAGCCATCAATAAAAGCCTGTCAGTCAACCAGAATAATATTTAATCATTTATTAATAAGGAATTATGTCACACATTATATGAAGGTCATGTCTACAATGATTAATAAGCACAATCTTAACACATTATAATGTATAAAGCTTCATAACAAGCATCCTATAGGATCATCTCATCACATGTATCACCTGCATCAACTGGACACCTGTGAGACCAGATGTGAAGAAACTAGAACGTCTTCAAGATGTTCTTCTGGACCGATCAGTCTAAAAAGAAAAGAATGATGACAATAATAAATAAAATAAAATACAATCAACACAAGAATTACAATAAAAAATGAAAAATAATAATTAATAACAATAGGTCCTCCGCTCCGACTACGTCGGTGCTCGGGCCCTAATGTATGAAATAATATTCAACCCGGTGACCCGGCCTGGCTGATCCTGCTGACCTGTTCTGGAGCTCCCTGACGGTGCCCTGGTCGTGGTTTGCTGCCAGTGGTCGGGGCGATACTGCCCCTCACTTTGTTTCTGTTGTTATTTTGGAATTTATGTACTTTCATATGGTCTTTACTTTCACACACACACACACACACACACATACACACACACACACCTACACACACACACACACACACCTACACACACACACACACACACACACATACACACACCTACACACACACACACACACACGCACACGCCTACACACACACACACACACATACACACACACATACACACACACATACACACACACATACACACACACATACACACATACACACACACACACATACACACACACACACACACACACACACACATACATACACACACACACACACATACACACACACACACACACACACACACACACATACATACACACACACACACACACACACACACACACACACACACTGACTATATGATGTTTGCTGGCTTGTATCTCTCTGTTCTTGTCGTCCTCTTGTTGTTATGTTTATGTATTGTCTCTTGTCTTGTAATAAAAAAGAGAAATGTTTTCATAAGTGGAGCAGCTTTTAACCGAGGCTCTGCTTGTGAATGAGGAAGCAAAGTTGACATTCACAGCGCTGCTCCTCTTCCTGGAATGAAGCACAGCTTGATAAGCCCTCCTTCTTCCTCCTGCTCTCAAACACAGCGGCTCCACTCTGCCCACATGTTTCCTTGTTCCCTCCCCTTCAGATCTACAGTTTTAAAGATGGGTGTAACCAACATGGTGGTGCAGCGATAGAGCTGACAGCCTCCATTCACTGAACAAACACATGTTGTTCAGATCAGAAGTCAAAGCAGAGTCACTTCTAGTGAAGCGAAACTCAGACAGTCGTCGTCACTGAGAGGTGAAATGGCGCAGAAAGGAGTTCAGCTGGATCGGGAAATCCTCTCTTGTTCCATCTGTCTGGATCTACTGAAGGATCCGGTGACTACTTCCTGTGGACACAGCTACTGCATGAACTGTATTAAAAGCTTCTGGGATGAAGAGGATGTGAAGAAACTCCACAGCTGCCCTCAGTGTAGGCAGACCTTCACACCGAGGCCTCTCCTGCTGAAAAGCACCATGTTAGCAGTTTTAGTGGAGGAGCTGAAGAAGACTGGACTCCAAGCTGCTCCTGCTGATCACTGCTATGCTGGACCTGAAGATGTGTCCTGTGATGTCTGCACTGGGAGGAAACTGAAAGCCCTCAAGTCCTGTCTGCAGTGTGTGGTCTCTTTCTGTGAGAAACACCTCCAGCCTCATTATGAATCCCCTGCCTATGAGAAACACAAGCTGGTGGACCCCTCCAAGAAGCTCCAGGAGAACATCTGCTCTCGTCACGATGAGGTGATGAAGATGTTCTGCCGTACTGATCAGCAGTGTATCTGTTACCTCTGCTCTGTGGAGGAACACAAAGGCCACGACACAGTCTCAGCTGCAGCAGAAAGGACTGAGAGGCAGAGAGAGCTGGAGGTGAGTCGACTAAACATCCAGCAGAGAATCCAGGACAGAGAGAAAGACGTGAAGCTGCTTCAGCAGGAGGTGGAGGCCGTCAATCGCTCTGCCGACGAAGCGGTGAAGGACAGCGAGAAGATCTTCACCGAGCTGATCCGTCTCATGGAGAAAAGAAGCTCCGATGTGAAGCCGCAGGTCAGATCCCAGCAGAAAAGTGAAGTGAGTCGAGTCAAAGAGCTTCAGGAGAAGCTGGAGCAGGAGATCTCTGAGCTGAAGAGGAGAGACGCTGAGCTGAAGCTGCTCTCACACACAGAGGATCACAACCAGTTTCTACACAACTACCCCTCACTGCCACCACTCAGAGAAGCTACAGACTCGTCCGCCATCCATATCCGTCCTCTGAGCTACTTTGAGGACGTGACGGCGGCTGTGTCAGAAGTCAGAGATAAACTACAGGACGTTCTGAGAGAGAAGAGGACAAACGTCTCACTGGCAGCGACTGAAGTGGACGTTTCACTGTCTCCTTCACAAGCAGAGCCCAAGACCAGAGCTGAGTTCTTAAGATATTCAAGTGAAATCACACTGGATCCAAACACAGCATACACACAGCTGTTATTATCTGAGGGGAACAGAAAAGCAACAGTTATGAGTGAACAACAGTCTTATTCTAGTCACCCAGACAGATTCACTTCATATCCTCAGGTCCTGAGTAGAGAGAGTCTGACTGGACGTTGTTACTGGGAGGTGGAGAGGAGAGGAAGAGTTTATGTAGCAGTCGCATACAAGAATATCAGCAGAACAGGGAGCTCTGATGAATGTAATTTTGGATTTAATGACAAATCTTGGGCGTTACTTTGTGACAAAAACAGTTTTACATTTTTGTACAACAAGATCCAAACTCGCGTCTCTGGTCCTCAGTCCTCCAGAGTAGGAGTGTACCTGGATCACAGAGCAGGTATTCTGTCTTTCTACAGCGTCTCTGAAACCATGACTCTCCTCCACAGAGTCCAGACCACATTCACTCAGCCTCTCTATGCTGGACTTGGGTTTTATTATCATGGAGCCACTGCTGAGCTCTGTAAACTAAAATAGACAGAAGTGATTCATGGAACAGCAAATTTCTGTTAAACTCATTTTGTGTCCATTTTTGCTGAGACCTGATTTTGTTGACCTGTCAATCAAAGATTGAGGGCGGTACTTTGACATCTTGTCATCATTGTTGTGTACATGTTTGAGTTCCTTCAGGTGGAGCTCCTTCCTGTGTCTGTTAAACCATGGAGGCTATCACTGCTCATGATGATCTTTGTTGACCTGAACTCACATTTCTCTGCAGGAAAATGTAAACTTCTCTGCGGTCTAAATGTTTGTTGTGAATGTGTATTGATGTATTAGTTTGTTGTTGTTTCTCTTCCACTGCATGTGTCTTAAAGAGAGAAATCACCAGAGCTTCTTTTATCCAAGAGATTTTGTTCTCACCACTTTCTGTAAAGATGTCTTTCATTAAATTTACATTTATTTGTTTCAAAGACTAAATGTTGCTGTTGTCTGAATTGATGAGTCATACTGATGGATGTGAACACATTGAAGGTTTACATGATAAAGAAAGTCATCTTGTTTCAAGAAGATAAAATCCTCTGATCTTGTTGTAAGAACAATCAGTCTGTTGAGAAGGAAACTCGTCTGTTTGGAACTCTTTCTTTAAGATCCAATGATTTGATATTGAAGTCTCTTTCAGTGATTGTACAATGTGTAGTTGTCTTAAAGGAAGAGCTTCTTTCAGTGGTCTAGGATTCAAACTGCCTGCAGTCATCAGAGTGTTCCTGTCAGTGGGTTTAGTGGGAATACTCGTTTGTAGCTTTTCTAACTCACCACTGAACTCAAGACAAATATCATTACAGATCAGCTCCAAACTGCCTCATGAGGAGCAGAATGAATCCACATCTCTGGTTACTAGTAAATCCTTCTCATCAACAATGAGAGCTCTGCTCTTCAGCAGCATGTCAGTGTGTCTTGTATGTAGGAGGGCAAAGCGTTCAGCAGCTTCTTCATGTGTGAGTCCACCAACATGTGAGACTTGAGATGAATCCTCACATGTTAAGTTCAACTCTTACTAGTTAGTTTGGAGACAACTTGTTGTTGTTTTTATTTCAACCACAAGATGGCGCCATGACATGTAAAGCACACACAGGTGACACGTTACTGCAGGTGATACATGATGTTTGATCACCAGTGACGTCATTATATTACAGGATGCCTTGTTCACATGTTTGTAAATGTATAAAAAGTGGTTTGTAACGTAGGGTTCTTGCTTACAGGTTTTATATAATGATAAAGCGTTTGAGTGAAGAAGGACTTCAGAAGTTATTCCCGTTATATTATCAAGTGTATCTCGAAGGTCGCGATCCCGCTACTGAGCGGCACGGGGGCTTTGACCTGCTCCGTCTCCGACCTGGACCGGATCTTCGCAGTCCGCTGCAGTTCAGAACCTCAGCCTCCCGGTAACTGGTATTACAGGCGCGCGCCACCGCACCCGGCGAGAGAGTTATTTGTTCAGAGAGGTTTGTGCTTTTACAAACGTGACGTCATCAGGGTGTACGATCAAGCGGCATCCAGTGATGAAAACAAACCTGCAGCTGCAACGTTGAAGGCTGATCAGCATCTGTACAATTGACCTAAAACCTTGTTTCAATAATAATGATGATGAATAATTATCTCGTGTCTTTAAACATCTGTGTGCTCAGTATGAGTTTATGTCATCCACAGTCATGCACAGTTGATGTTTTTCATCATGTTAACAGATTGCATGATACAATAACTTATATTCACAATCTGTTACTCAAATATGAAGAAGTTATGCCTGTTCTAACGTTTAATAACAAGACAGCATGTTGAGCTGAGTAGCTTTAAAGTGGATCACAATGTGAACATATTTTCTTTATTTGAAGAATAAAATGAATAAGTTTCTGGAACTACTTTTGTCTCCAACATTTCTATGACACACGTGCAACATGACACTTACATTTAGGTGTGATGAGGTTTAAAAAGCCCTTTAACCTTTTCTGGATTCTAAACTTCTTGGACTGGTAATCTGTTGTTATTTATGAGCCTCTGGTTGATTTAGTGAAGTCTGGTTCAACCACACAGCTTCTTTCATTTGTTGTCTTTTAGTTCTCTTGTCAGGACTTTGTAGATGTGTACTGACTCTCTTTACACCTTCTGACTCTCCTGTGTTGTTACTTCTGTTAAGGTGGTACAATTCACATCTTGATGATTTATTAACTCATTATTGTGGACAAAATAACACCCATTATGTTGTGTGTCAAAATGCCCGACACTGTTTATTAACGCTCACAAACAGGCAAATGATCAGTTCAAATTAGTCATCTTTTATTTTGTCTTGAAATACAAGATTATTTGCTATTTACACGATATTTAAAAACTTGGGTTTTTTTTTAGCTGAACTGCAAAGCATGCTGGGAAGAATGATAACAAGCTCACAACCTTTCAGTGTTCAGATTTCTGAAATGGTTCCAAAGCAAAAATAATTGTTCTCACTTTGTACTGAATAAAATCTAGACTTTTCTATATTTTGTATATATATATTATATATTTTAAATATATATATCAACAGTGCATGACTTGGAAGGTTAATGTAGAAAAATGTGTGACATGAAGTTAAACCTACAAAGGTTTAGTTCAGCTTTAGTGTCAAGAATTATTTCTCACTTTGTACTGAATCTAAACGAGACGTTTTATATGAGGAATGCTCAGTCGGTGAAGTGTGAGGACCGGCTTGGTTTGTTACAACTGAAGGTTTTACTTTGAATGATGATAATTGATATTTCTAAGTTTGAACAAGTTGTGATCTTTATCGATGTTAAACCTTTAGCATTCCTCTTTTAAACTAAGAATAACAGAAAGCTGCTGGCAAACTGCAAAACAAATAATTCAAATGAGAAAAGTGTCTGATGACGAAATTGTGTTTGAAATGCCACAAATCACAGATCTCAAATATGAAGGAATCAGTTTGATGCGAATTGTTGTGGACTCAAATGATCTGATCTGATGACGGCAGAGATTGATGGACTTTATTTAGCTTTGAGAAGAGCAGGAGTAGTCGGCCAGAATCTGCAGGCGGAGGCGGCACCTTCAGGTTGCTGGCAGAGCAATTAAAGCGGATTAAAGCTTTAATGTAAGTCTAAAAAGAGCTTCAAAAAGCTAGAACGTTTCTTCACCAAATGAAACGATGTTGTGATAAGTCAAAAGTCAGTGTTCATTATGTGAGTTCATATCAGTCTGAGTGAAAGTCAGCAGAACATCACATGGAAGTTACAACAAGCTCCTTAAGATCTGCCTCATCTTTTATCTCTTTTCTTATAAGTTGTTAAACCAACTTCAGCCTGTATTTAATTATTATATTCATTTGACAGAGACTTTCATTCATTTTCTTCATATTGTGGCAAACAGACCAAAGCATTGCCTTGAATTTATCATTTATTATTTCTATCAGACCAAATCGAATCAAACACAACACACAGAGCTGCTCCCCATAAACTGAACACATTGTGTGAAGACAATACTATATTTCACAGACAGTGTGAAGGCTATTTGGTGCTGTTTGTTTGTTTGTTGTTTACCAGGATATCTCAAAAACAACACAACACTTCAATGACATTCGGTGCAAAGTTGGGCCATGAACAAGAGAACAAATGGTTTTTGATGGCAGAGCATCCTAAAGGGCCCCGAAAGGAGCCCGAGCACCAAGGAGACAACTAAGAGATCAGAAACAAGATGGTGGACAAGGAGCCGTGTGTTCTGCCACACAGAGGTGCTGCAAAATGCCTTCGTTAAAAAAACACGAGTTGGTCTCAAACTGAATACACACTTTCTAGGATGCTTTTGAAGGACTTTCTTTTTGCAACAAGAAACCCAAACTCCTTATTGGACGACATATTCATCATGAAGACATTCATGTATTAATAAGGTTGTTAGTAGAGTCGTGTCCTGCCGTCAGACACGGACAGACCTAGAATATAAACACTGTAACAACGACTGATCAACATGAACGTAATACTGATGGAACATCAAACACACAGAATGCATGTCATCAGATTTATGAATGTCAACAAACATTTGAAACAGTAACGGTGAAACAGGCAACACAAGGTTAGAAGAGTTAAAACACACAGAAGTAATGGACCGATGAAGCTGTTCAGAAGCTAGCAGACATCTTGGTGACGTCTTGTTTCAGGTCCACGATGTGCGTCTGGATCCTCCGGTGCAGCTCGTCCATGGAGGCCGACAGCGTGTCGAACAGAGCCTGGACACAGAGAGGACCGGCGCGTTAGTCTGAGAGCCGCCAGGGAAACACAGAACGGACCCGTGCGGACGCGTCGGAGGAGCACACACCTGAGTTTTGGCCGTCTCCTCGCTGCACACGTCCCTCAGGCTCTGGATCTTGGCCTTCAGCTGCTGCGTCTCTCTGGAGATCTCCTGGATCCTGTCGGCCTTCTCCTCGCGCTTCTGGTGGATCTGGTTGCACTGCCTGGAGAACCGTGCAGTGTTGGTTATTCAAAGCGTTCAGCTTCACAGAAACAGGATTGTTCAATTATATTTATCATATTGACTAATATGTAAATTCGAGAGGAGCAACGGATCATAACTCTCAGGAGCAAAATTAAAGAAGAGAGCAAATGTAACTTTTAGAGATCCGATCATTGATGATCCATAACGCCACCGTCCCAAAAATAATATCAACCGCTCTGAAGTCTGTAAACCACAAACATTTCTAAATCCTCTAACTTTTGCATTTTAGCTTTAAAACCACAAAATTCAGATGATAAGGAAATAAAAGATTGTATTTCTATGAATTCATAAAGTCTTCTCATTAGTATTTTTAATGATGTATTATAATCTATAAAGTTCATCACCAAAGCTACATTTGAACCCATCATGGAAACTGTTATTTAAATTCGCCGAATCGTCAGAGCCTGAATGCATCAGAGCCTGAATGCATCACAATGTAACTGAACTGAGCCTCCGGCTGAAGCATGTTAGCGGTGCTGCCACTAGCTCTCCTACGGTCAATTCAACATGATTAGTTCTTCACAGTGTAACATCATCAGAGACTAGACAGCATTAATGCTGCACATTTCTACTGAACACAAGAGTGAAACTGTGTTTGACACTGTGGTGGTTAAACAGATAAACAGCGGTCCGTTACACCACTGGTACGTCCATGATGCTGTGAACATACCCCATGACGTCCTGGACATGGTGCTCCTTCATCTCTCTCTTCTTCTGCCTGCGGATGTTCTGTTTGGACTCCTTGTCCAGCTTCATGGCCAGCGCTCTCCTCAGCTGGCATTCATCCACACACAGGTTCCTCAGAGCCTTCTGCGTCTTCTCATACTGAGCCGTCAGCTCCTGGAGCTGCGCGCACACACGCGCACACACACACACACACACACACACACACACACACACACACACACACTGCTGATGCAGAGTTGCACAACAATGAGCTGTAACGGAAGATCTAGCAGCACGTACTGCCAGAAAAAGCTGTCTGACGGCGAGGCAGGGAAGTATTCTAAATATAGCCGCTTTCAAGCCTCTAGTTCGCCAATTTAGCCGCCATCTTGTTTTTTTGCAACCAGAAGTGACACTAGAGGGTGAAGTACAAGCAGAATGCTGAATAAGACATTTTCAGGCAACCAAAGTGTTATCGTTAACTTTGGTGAACTGAAAACACACAGACGTGAACGTCCTAACTCCCATGATGTGGATAACGCCGTGGTAGTAACCTGTCAATCACAGTAAGCCCCGCCCTAAAGCATACTCTGCTTTATGGTCTGTGTGACTCTAAATGGATCATAATTTACTAAATGAACATCATGCTGTATTGAAGAAGACTTGAAACTAGAGACTGAGACCATAAACTCATGTTTACGATGTTTACTGAGGGAATAAATCAAGAGAGAAGTAGAGTCATTTTCTCATAGACTTCTATACAACCAGAGGAGTCGCCCCCTACTGGTCAGTAGAGAGAATGCAAGTTATTATAATTACACACTATGAATAATAAATGCTTCATATAACCCACTTCAAAAATGCAAAGGTTGTCAAACACCAGGTCATGGACTAATACTGGGCCTTTGGAACAGAATAATTAGCTGTATTTACACTAAACTTGGCACACTCTATGCAGCGGTATTCCTCATCACTCTCTGCCACAAAGGTGAACCGTCTGCTATCACGTCCTTCACGACTAGCAACGAGTCGATTTGTATGTTCAGAACGGTTGTGTTCATGTTGGATATTTCATGCTCTGGTGAAGTGGATGTGGACGGGCTCTGCTCTTACCGCCTCCGCTCTCTGCTTGGAGTTGTTCATGCTGCTCTCCAGGTCCTGCAGCAGGTTGAGCATCTGCTGGACCTCGGCCTCGGTGTGAGTCACACGTTGCACCATGTTCTGCAGCTCCACCATGTGCTCGTCCGCCTCTTTCTGAAATCAAAGACAGGAAGTCTGCCTTTCAAAACGACGGCAGACTTTTGGAGACGACCCCGGTTTCTGTTCTTTCTTCATCTACTCACGGTGGAGTTCTTGATGTTCTTGATGTTCTCCCTCATCTTCTCCATCAGAGTCTTCAGCTCCTCTGGAGAGTCCACGATCTGAGACGTGAGTTTGCCGATGTCCTCCTTCAGGTTGCAGACGTCCACCTTCACCTGGGCCTGAGGCACACCAAACAGCACACAGCTCGTTTAAACCACTCCCTCAACTCTTACTAGGACTCTGGGACGTCAGACCAAAGTACCACATCATCGTGTTCACAGAGGAGGTATATGATCCGTATCAAACGTTCACGTACCAGTTTCTGAGTCTCCTCCGCAATTTTGGCTTTCCACTCTGCCATGCTTTCACGTTGTGCATCCTGAAAGGAGATTTAGTTTCACTTGAGAGCGCACACACACACACACACACGTCTTATCATGTGACTGAGCATCATCACCACCTACCACTTCCTGGTATTCGTGGATGTTGATGGCCTGCAGCTCAGAGAGAGCGGCTGCCAGCTCGTCGGCCTCGGTCTGCTGCTCTGGTGGGATGGTCCTGAACGAGGATGAGAGGCGGAGCGGACACGCAGCTCATTACATAATTATTCATGAAGTTATTAGTTTGTGATCTTGACATGACATTTGTTTTCAAATGTTCACCAAATAGATCATTCCATTATTTTTGCAAAGAAATAAAAATAATCAGTCAGTTAATCTGTCCGTTATGTCCACTCAATTAAAGGGACGGTTCACCCCAAGATAAAAAATATATATGTTACATTTGACAAACTCAACAGCAATGTCTCTTTGCAGAAATGATGACCCCGGTTACTCGAGAGAACCCACAGATTTCATGTAGGAACTACTTTCTTTCAATCGAACTGCACCCGCTAACCGTATCACCGCGCAGGAGGAAGCTACCCGATACCGCTAGCTCACCTAGCACAACAGAGCTAGTTACACTGCAGCTCAGCCGAGGAGGATCGATATGAACATCTCAGAGAAAGAACACAGCGGTGGGGTGAACTGTCCCTTTAAGGAATGAATCTTTGGTCTGTAACCTGTAGATTAAACGCTCACAGAGCCCAGGGTGGCGTCTTCAAATGTGCTTGTTTCAGAAACATCACATTTTAAAAAGATATAAAACACCAGACATTATATTAAAGAAGCTGCTCTCTCATGTCTACTTACGTGAGCGTCTCAATCTTCTTCTCTGCTTCTTTGATGCCTTTGGTGTCAGCCTGCAGCCGGTCCATGTCTGCCCTCTGACAACAGGGAGAGGAGCTGTTATACACGCACGCACGCGCACGCACACACACGCACACACACACACACACCACCAGGTTTAACACTGTATCATCCATAGAAACTCATCTCATGCTCTGAGATTATAAAGATATCAATTTGAAACTAGAAAAAGCATTTCCTGCTGAAAACGCGTTGGAATGCTGAAAACTGAAATTAATCGCAAAACATTGCTGAAAATAGATATCCAATTCAAAAACAAATTGCATTAGAATAACTACTAGTAGTAGTAGCAGTGATATTTGCAGTAGTAGTAGAAGTATGATTAGTAGTAGAAGTATTAGTAATTAGAAGAAGTAGTAGAAGACGTAGTATCAGTAGTCATAGTAATAGCTGTAGTATTGGTCGTAGTATTTAATATCACAGTAGTAGTAGTAGTAGTAGTAGTAATAGTAATAGTAATGGCAGTAGAAGATGTAGCAGTAGTAGTAGTAGTGCTAGTAGCAGTCCTACTAATAGCTGTAGTAGTATTACTACTTTTAGAAGCATGAATAGCAGTAGTAGTAGTAGCAGTTGTCGTATAAGTAATAGTAGTAGTGGTAGTAATAGCAGTAGTGGTAGTAATAATATTGATGGTAGCAGTAATAGCAGTAGCAGTAGTAATAGTAGCAACAGCAAAAGTTATAGTAGAAGTAGTAGTAGCAGTAGTAGTAGTAATACTATATTAGCAGCAGCAGTAGTTAGAGCATTCTTTTTTTTTTAACAAAAAAGCCTAATTTTGAGCTTGTTTAAATACAGTTAATCCATGGGGCTTTTATTTTGAAAGGGTGGGGCTGGGTGGGGGAGGGAGGGGGAGAGGAGACATAATCATAATGTTTGACACACATAAACAGAGGTAAATGACAGGCTTCATCACAAGCAGTTCAGTTAGAATTCACTCTCTGGGGCTTTTATTTTGAAGTGGGGTGTGTGGGGGGGGGGGGGGGGGAGGAGGGTGGAAAGACCTCTGAAGATCCCTAAGACCTGAATGACTGTATGAGAGAGACACAGAGCGAGACGGAGAGGAGTGTATGTGCGCGTGTCTGTGTTTATCAACATCACTAATTGGCTCAATCGCGAACACCTGTGTGCCTGAAGCCATTTGAAAATATTCTCCATAGAGATCCCATTGAAAATAAAAAGCTTAATAATTCAAAAAGTTTAAAGGTTAGAAGTATGAAAAGTCACAGCACCCCTCCGGTGAAAGAGCTGAACATTTTGATAGTTGAATGGTTTCTGTAGCTTAAAAAATGAAGGAGAAGAAGAGGTGCGACGGAAGAAATAGAAGAAGTTGAATAAAGATTTGAAGAACAATAGTTTGTTGTTGTTGGAATGCTTAACAGCATTCCAACAATAAAAGTATTTTTGTCAAGGAACCACGTCGCCACCGCTAAACACTGTCATACGTGAGCTGCCGAGTGCAAAACATTCATTACATTAATACGTATTCATAAGAGCACACAGAGAGAACATGAAAGAAACCGTATGTATGCATCTTTCAGGACCTTTGCCTCAGGTTTTAGCCTCCACCACTAACCCCCCTGCCCATCGCTACACCTGCATGGACCAACATCACATACAAACTTGGCCTGCTTCTCGAAAACGATGGCCATCCTCTGCTTCCTGAAGTAGAGGAAGTTCATGATGGCACTCAGAATAGTCAGAGTCCTCTGTTTCTCTAGAAGAGGGAGAACACCGGTGATGTGCTTTCAGGAGGAAACTGTGGACGGATGAACCTGAAGAAAACAACATGTACTTACGTGGAGCTAGAAGGTCGCTCAGTGAAAAATCGTACACCCAGCACACCGGCAGAAACTGCTGGCTGTGAAAGGATCGCACACATGGAAACACAATGAAACCATAACTCAGAGCTGCATCCTTCCAAGTGCTGCACTGAGAGTAAGAAAAACATCCACGAGTTCTCTTCACTAGAGTCTGCTCGGCTTGTTTACATCCATCTAAACACAGTGTTTATTATCAGCAGTCCTTCATGGTGTGGTTGGTTCACATTGTGTTATATATCTAGGAGAGGAAGTTAGAACACTCACATGCGTGTGTAGACGGTGGTGACAGCAGTGGCCCCCTCATGATATACCGGGTTCTGAATGTTCTCCAGAAGTGGAACCTGTGGGGGAAAAAAAACAATCGCGCTCTTAAACATGGGAAAGAAAAGATTCCGTTCATCAGACGGCTCAGTGTGGCCCCGGTACTCACCATGGAGTCACACTCGGGCCTGAAGTGAGACAGGAGATGCACCACCCTCATGTAGAGCATCTGAACCGCCACCGGCTGGAAGAGAGAAGCGAGCGCCACGTTAACCACGTGTGGTGTATCTGACCAAAGATGGTGGAAACTGATTGTAAACTGAATATTTTGGGGGTTTTGGATCGTGGATCGTATTAAAACCAGAAGCTGGTACCTCACGTTTGGCATCGGGAAATCACAGCTGGCAACTTTAATAACTTTCAGACATGTTATAGACAAGAGTGCTCCGATTCATCAAGAAAATAATGATCAGATGAATCAATAATGTAAAGAATCTTTAAGATCCAGAAAGTGTTATTTTACTTTCATATGATAAGAAAATCAGTAAACCCTCACAATACAGCTGCTGGATGTTCATTGTCTCTAACTCATTTTAAACTATGAATGGATCATCAAAATCATTCATATTCTGTGGACTGACTGATTGTTGCTGCTCTTGTCTCTGGACTTCTTGGTACAAACCTGGACCGTGGTTTTCTTGCAACATGCTCATATAAATATGAGCATGTTGTATTACGGGTCTACAGACTGCTTTGGCTCTGTTTTCACAACACTTTCAATATGAAAACTTGTAATATGAATGGCTGAACTAGCCTGCAGAACAAAAAATGCTGCTTGTTCATACAAAGCGCAAAACATTAAATGACACAGAGCAGAGATATTAAATAAATTCATCATTACTAATAACTGAACTTCAATAGTTTTATTTTGGTTACCGTTTTCATTTTCAGTCACTGTACTTGGTGACTGGGGTTTACTGTGTCATGCTTTCATAACTTACAGTATAAATACACTGTACTTTGTGTGGTTTATTGATGAAAACCTATCTTTGAGAAAAAGTACCTCTGTTTTCAAGATAATTGGTTATTGTTTGAAATCATTTAACAGGTAATGGCCATCTAACTTTACAATTTACAACAATGATGAACATACTGTAGCGCTACAATGTTGTGGTGTGATGCTCATATTTAAAAAAAATAAATACTCAGTTCAGTTTCTTGCACCATTTGCGTTATAATATAACGTTATATCTGAGTCCGTTTTATGTAACGCTACTTTCTCACGAACCGTGCACAGCTGCTCATTACGTCGCTGTTATCAGACGGTTCTCTTCTGTTCTCATGGACCGTAGCGGCGGTGAGCGGACGTTACCTTTGGAGTTGGAGTCAGGTCGCTCTTCGTGAAGTGTTTCGCCTCGTGACCTGCGAGAACTTCAGTTCGGTAAAAATTCACTATCGCATCCGCATTATAGAGAGGGAATGTGTTATCAGACATGGTGGCGGTTTCAGTGCGAGCTAAACACCGAAAGAAACAGAGGAACTTTTCAGCGGCGACACAAAATTGGCGCCTTAAAATGACTTCCTTGTTGATTTGTACACGGCGAATCTGATTGGTCATTTCATACTTCTTCTGTTACGAGGGAGATTATACATGACTCTCCAGCGCCCTCTGCCGCACTACCCGTGTACAACTCTTGCACTGTCCCAACCTTAACTTTAACCTCATGCTGTTGACAGGATTGAATTGAATGTGTAATGTTTGGGTGTCTTACTAAGTACATTCCGTTGTGATTTAAGAACAAATTTAAGACGTGCACAATAATAAATAGCATAAAGCCAAAATGTAAAACAGCAGCTATTTTACAGTTATGCAAATAAACAAATGCAATGGTACAAGTATAATCTATTCTTAATGCAGTTTGTAGGATTGTGACTAGAGGGACATAATAATTGAGTTATTTGAAACCTTTTTGTATCAATATATTATATTGTTGCGGTGGGTAATCATAAAATCCATTCCAAGAAAATGTTGGAAAATAAAAAGTTTTTTTTAACTTCTGTTGGCTACTCTGCAGGTTGTATTTCATCCTCCTGGTCGACACTCCAAACCAGCAGGGGGCGCTGATGTGACACCGCGATTGTTACATTTGCACGTGACAAAACACGGAACTCACTGCTGTGCTCCTGGATGCTGAGGTTTCACATTTTTAAAGTCAAAGCTTACTGTGTGCAATGACTTTGGAAAGAGTTATTGACCGGATAGTTTGTACGTCGCGAAGGTTTGGGATTTGAGCGAAGAATGGAGGAGAACTGGGCCGAGAGGATCTCTGCATTCTCCCACAGTCCGTCTCGCTTCCTCTCCGGGACGACAGCCGAGGCTTTCCTCGCAGAGCTGCTCCGCGAGCTCCGAGATGACAGAGCCAGTTACAGTGTCAAGGTAACAAACAATATAAAGTGAAATGTACACGAAGTTAAACCCCGTGCTTCATCGCTGTGTTCCCGCCGTTAGAGTCACGAGCAGAGCTCATATTAACGTTGTACGATGTGGGTGCAGCAGCCAACACTTCATTGACAGATTTTTAAACGGAGTTTGGCATGTGTCCAGTCTCAACACAATGCTAAACGATTTCGTTTTTAATATTATAGTAGTTGAATATATATATATATATATATATATGTGTATATATATATATATGTATATATATATATATATATATATATATATATATATATATATACATATATTATATATATATATATATATATATATATATATACATATATTATATATATATATATATATATATATAATATATGTATATATATAATATATGTATATATATATATATATATATATATATATATATATATATATATATATATAATATATGTATATATATTATATTATATGTATATATATTATATTATATGTATATATATTATATATATATATATTATATATAATATATTATATATATATATATATAATATATATATATATATATATATATATATATATTTATATATATATATAATATATATATATATATAATATATATATATATATATATATATATATATATATATGGTTTTCTTATTACTCTATGTTCATAAACGGAATCTTTTTGGACGGTTGGACAAAATAAACAATTTGAAGATGTGGGCGTTTTCACAGTTTTTCATAATTACTCCTATAAATTGAGTACTTGACACATGTGAACACTAATTGCCTGTATTAGCTGTGGTGTTTTTCTTTTTCCTGTTGAATGCTTAATGTAATCCTTTCCATAATTCTTACATTTCATCCATCCTCAGGTCCTCCTGTTGTCCCCGCTGTGTGAGCACCCGACTCTGCTGTGTCCCTCGGACTCTGTGGGCGAGGAGACGGCCCTGGAGCTCATGTCGGTGTTGGACCAGTGTCCTCCCAAGTCCGTCCAGTTCCGCTGTCACCTCCTCCTGGCCCTCACCACCGTGCTGGTCTGCACCTCCTGCGTGAGCCTCCGCTCCCGTGCGTTCCAGGACTTCCTGGACCTGCTCCTTCAGATGGCCCAGGACACCGCGGACCTCCAAGGGGACGGCGCACTTCGCTCTCTCCGGGCCACAGCTTGCGACTGCCTGCGGGAGCTGGAGGCCTGCTCTCCGGGCCTTCTCTCCCAGCGCCTCGAGCTCTTGGGTGGGCTCCGGCAGAGAGAGACCTCCCGGCTCCACCAGGCCTACGCGGGACTCCACGCTCTGGTGTTGAGGAACGCCGTGTATCGGCTCACCCAGGACGCGGGAGCTGGTGCCGAGCACCTCAAGGCTCTCCTGGGAGGACACACATCAGTGGCATGGGAGGCAGAGCTGGACTCGGGCCCGATGAGCGACAAAGACTCCTCAGCCATATTGTCGTCTCTTGTCCTGGGACCCATGGGCACCGTGCCAACCCTCCAGACCGGGCCCGACTGTAAGGAGTTGCGTTCGGTCCTGTCCTCCCTCCTGGAGGAGTCCTACCTCCTCACGCCTCTGTGCCAGGCTGCACTGCTGCACAGACTGACGGAGGTGGTTGCCATGGTGCCTGGTGTCCCTCCGGCCGTATTCAGAGCTCAGCTGCTGCGACTGCTGGGCACGAGCGAGGTTTGTGTCAAATGGACCGAACTAGTCTCCTACGTGTTTCACTCACCTGTTGATGTTTACCAGCAGTTTCTGTTTTAATTCAAAATAACAACAACACTTATTTCAGGTATTTAGATTTCTTTTCTCCTACCTACTGCAGTGGTTACTCCAGATAATCCACAGGACACACTGTCGACAGTTCTCAGAGGGACTATTTCTTCAGTAGAAAGTAGTTCCACTGAAAACTGTCCACAGTGAGCTCTGTGGATTATCCTAAGTAACCATGACATCACCCAAGACAAACCAAGACACATTGCTGGTGATTTGTTCACTGTTAATTTAAGTTTTTTATTTTTATTTTTTTAACTTAACTTACAAAATACATAATTGTTTTGCCGTTTGGGTGAACTGCCCCTATCAGCTACAATAAAAAAAAAAATAAAAAAAAAATATGTATATATATATATTGTCTGTCTAATTTATAGAAGACAATGTCCCTGTGATTGCTTCACAATAAAAGCCACCTTTTGTTTTGCCAGTTGAAGGCTTTTAATTTGAAGCACGTTGCTGTAGGAGATGTGGGGATTGCAGTAGCAGTACTCTGATCCAGCTGTAGCCTGTAAGCAGGACGGGGTCTGTTAATGAGGTGATGAATACTAATGCTGGGATATACGCGTGTGAATATAATCTGAATACTGCGGGGGAAAGGCGGACCCCGCCAGTAAAACAGAGAGACTGCTACACAGAATGTAAATACTTGAAAAAAGGATTATTTGCTTTCTTGCCTGGAGTTAGAATATACTAGATCAGTGATTCTCAACTGGTGGGTCGCGACCCAAAAGTGGGTCGCGGGCCTTTGCCTGACAAAAAAAAAAAAGTGATTTTATTTTGAAGGGCATTTTTTATGCAGCGGAATTATTCCAGCATTTACGGCACTTGTTCAGCGGTGCAGGAAAAACACGACCAATGTGTTGTGAATCACATCACGTGATGAAGCTCAGCCAATCAAATATGGGCATTCTGACAAGTTTCCTGACTTGAGTTGAGATGTACACACACGACACACGGGGGAGAGACGAGGACATATGAGCAGAGCAGGACTATTTATTGAGGTGTGAGTCGTGAAAGTCAAATCATAGAATGATCTCCAAAAGAGAGAAATGGCCAGAGAGACCAGAGTCATTAGACTCTGAAGAATTCACCTACATGAGTCTGTCCAGTCAAACACTCATTTCTCTTTTTAGAAGATGAGAAAAATATAACATTGTGGCTTTTTCACTTCACCCTGAATGAACTGAATTTAAAGCTGCAGGGCAATTCAGTGAAAATTATTTTTGCTAAAATGAATTTCGTGAAGTAATTAATTTTTTAATCCAGCTGTTATTTTACTTGAAATAAGAAGAACATTTATTTATGTATTTCTATGTATTATTTATAATCCATCCAGTTAAATTTCAAAAATGAGAATAATATTTGTTAAAATATAATTGATGTGTACTTTCTTTATTTGATTTGACAGTTGTTTACTACACAGAGACGTTACTACTACTAGACCTCTTCAATATAGACATACCCAAATTATATATATATATATATTTTTTTAAATTATCCAATAGAAAGTCTCCGCATAAGCAGCTTTCGGTTGACCTCCACAGTAACTCTTTGTTCCCCTCCTTCCAGGTGTGCCTCCTTCACAGCACGCTGCTGTTGAAGTCTGCGTTCACTGACAGCCTGTTCAGCGCAGAGGACGAAGCTTTCATCCTCCAGCGGCTGGTCGTGCTCTCCCAGCACCCGCTGCTGAGTGCGCCCGAGAAGCTCTTCTACACGGACTGCCTCCTGCACTTCCCCGAGAACCGGCCCATCGGCTGCGGCGGCGATGGCGACGAAAGCCTCCCCGTGCTGCTGACCCCGCGGCTGGCCTCGGCCCTGGCGCCCACCGTGTTCAACGACAGCGCCACGGGGCTGGCCCGCTTCAATCTGCTGTCTCTGGTCTACCTGGAGGAGGCGGAGGAGGGGGAGGAGAGCAGGGGGCTGGCCTACCTCTACCAGCACCTCGCCGCGCTGCTGTGCGTCGTGGCCAACGGGGGCAGCCGGCAGGTCGTCGTCACCTTCTTCAGAGCTGCTTTCCTCTTCCTGTCCTACTTCTGCCATGTGGAGCGCTACTGTCGCAGCCTGACGGAGGAGCTGTGCGAGCTCTACCTCCGCCACACCCACCTGGCCCCGCACGTCATCAACCTGGCCGACCAGGTCCAGGACAAGCTTGCCGAGTCCAACTGGGCGGTGGGGTTCCTGAGGGCCCTCCAGGGGGTCATCGCCGAAGCCCCGCCCGCTCATCTGACCTTGCGGGACCTGAGCTGGCATCTCAAGACTCTGGCCCGCGTGGCGGAAGAGGGAGAGATCCCCCAGCACAGCACCGTGCGCTTCCTGTCCAGCGTCACCGCTCCGTCTCCCTCCTCTCCGTGCGCCGGCGGCGACTGGCGCCTGGGGAACAGCCTGCTGGGGGTTTGCCGCCGCCTCCTCGTCCACCCCAGCCTGGACTCGCTGCTCATCCCTCTGGCCGACGTCCTGCAGCATCTCACCCGCTGCTACGGCGACACGGACATCCGGGACCACGCCCGCCTCTACTACACCCTCCTGACCACTCTGTCCCGGGAGAAGCTGGCCGGGGTTCTGGCGCAGGGTTCCGTTGAGGGAGGGCGGCAGGTCAAGAAGCGATCGCTGTCCTGCATCATGGCGGAGAGCGAGGGCTTGGCGAGCGCGCTGACCATCCACCAGACGGAGAAGTCGATATTCCGGCTGATCGAGGCCCGTTCTGAGCCTCAGGGAGAAACACAAACTGACGAAGTGAGCGACCTACACCTGAATGAGACTATCCCAGCAGAGGCGAACGCAGCTCTGGAAGAATACAGAGCTCAGTTCGACGTCCCCGGCTTCGCCTCAGAAGTCACCCTAAACTACCAGCTGACTCACATCGAAGGCGACTCCCGCTTCGATCAGCTCTTCAGCATACGCCTCCACTTCAGCCTCACGGACGACCACTACGAGGAGCTGGGCGACATCAGCGTCCCGCGTCTGCTCAGAGGGAGGCCGTCGCCCGAGGTCCGGCTGAGACTGAAGCCCAGGCGGCCCTACCCCACGACGCTCCACGCCAGCGCCGTCTTCACCACACAGGACGGCCTCTCCTGGTTCACCGTCCTGCCGCACGTCCACGTGGCCTTCCGGCAGGCCTTCGCGCCCCTTCCCGCTCCCCCGGGCTGGGGGCGCGGCGGCAGACTGGGCCTGTTCCAGGGTCTGTGGGATGAAATGAGCGCAGAGGAACAGGATGACTGTGCTACCAGCCTGTTGTGCTGCCAGCTGAAGGAGGTGGCTCTCACTGCCTTGGTGGAGAAACACTTCCTCCCGTACCTCATATCAGACCTGACCGACGAAGAGGAGTTCAAAGTGCTGTTCTTCCTCCCGCCGCGGTCTCACGTGCTGCTGAAGATCAGACCGGGGGACCCCGTGCACTTCAACGTCGCCACAGATAACTGGCAGCTTCTGCGTCACCTAAACTCTTATCTCCTCACAATCACGTCCTCACAGGAACAGACCGGACTGTGATGCAGCTGACTCGCTCACCTTTTAAAAAATAAATTATTTTAAAAGCACATTTTTAAATAACAATCATTAACTTTTTTGTCACGCTTTATTAACTCCAATTGCACTTGAAATTAAATTGCTCAAAATATAGTGATTGCATTTTAATTGTCTTGACCCAAAATGACACAAATGTGTGAAATATGTTAAGTCAGAAGAAGCTCATTGGTTGCAGACAAAAGACACGATTGATTTTCTTTCATCATACTCACGACTCACTTCCTGCGGTTGGGTTCACGCTGTTCTGCTGGTCTACAGTTGTTGTTGGTAACATGAAGCAGAGGTGTAAACAATTCATTTAAAGAGCAAACATGCTGAGCTAGACATGCTTTTATCAGGTTGAGCATCCTCAGCATTCTGGTGACAAACACTGAATTTAAACTCCACAGTGCAGCTTTACATGCCGTTTGTCAGATAACCAATAAACGAGGCTAAAAGGTTTCAAATCTTTTTTTCTTTATTAGTGTCCATGCACAGGCCTGCCAGCGTAGCTCCATTTAGTATTTATATTTATAGAGGACTAACCCTGAAGTTGACACAATGCATTCAACATCACCAATCACTGTGTATAGGAATGTAAACTTGTAGTAATACATTGCACACTATGTGACAGTACAGACAAAAACATCTGGTCAGTTTAGGATTTTGGGGTGTTTTGCTGCCATCGCGTCATCTTTCAGACTCGTGGAACGAAAACACCAGAAAGTGTTTTTATTTTACCGTGTTTATTTGAGTCTGTAGATTTTTCCTAAATTAACTGAAAGTTATCAGATAATGCCTCGGCATAAAATCTCACAACTTGTAAAACCAAAAATCAATCTTAATGAAAGTAATCAACTGTGGCGGTTCCATGATATGTTAGTTCAATGTTTAACCATATTCACCGATAGTAGAATGTCTAAGTTTACAAAACATATCTTTAAAGGCGGTTTCCTCAAAATTAGTTTTTCGTCAGACTGAGCCAAACTTTACACTTTCATTCCTCTCCATGTACTGAGCCTGAATTACAGTTATTACTAAAAATGTTTGAATGTCTGTTGAGAGTATTTTCTGATTCATGGAGTGATACAGAAGAGAAGTCCCTTCATGAAAACCTTTGACTCACACAGGAATTTTGAAACTGTCTTTATCCAATGTTCACATTTATGTTCTGTAAAAGTATTCAAATTAGCACATTTTAATTAGATAATGCTCTATTTGCATATTTAAAGATACAATTTCAGACAGCTTGTAATACATCAACGTCAGCAACCAACTGATAACATCATCAGTTACCCTATTCACCTGTAGCGTCTCTCCTTGTGTCAGTGTATGAAAGTGACCAACACACTGTAACAGCTGCTTTGAGATCAGCGATTCTAATCCATGTACGGATTTCTGTGCATTAAGACTGCAGTTTAAAACCCCCGTCCTTCAGGCGCTCCCGTCCGGCCGTGCGTCACTCGGAGAGGCCCCTGAAGTCAGGTTCTGTGTACGGCGGCAGGGCCGTCTGCTGGCGGAGAACTTTGTCCATGATGGCGATCTCTGCGTCCCTCTTCTCCACCTGGTCCACGGGGGTCCAGGACATGTCGTGTTGGAGTTTGAACGCGCCGACGAATGTGTGCGGGCAGCTGGGACCCCATTCCTGCAGAGGGGAGGACGAAGACAGTGGGCAAAGGTGAGACGTCAATGACTCAAAAAACAATTATCGAGTTCCAGCTTCAGAATTTTTAGGATTTCTTTTGGTCTTAAGTCAAAGTAAAATGACAAATTTGGAGTTTTAGACTGTTGGTCATAGAAAACAAGCTATTTGGTCTCACCACGGCCATTTTTCCACCAGTTCCTGATATTTTTTATTGCTAATCAAGAAAACTTAATGGCAGAATAGATGAAAACAATCACGAAGGAATATGTAGTTGAAACCCATTTGTTTTTTGTGTTTCCAACTTACAAAAAGGTTTCAAAGGATCTGTTTTACTGTCAAAGTTCTCCAGCTTTCCACGACGACGAACAAGCACAGACAAAACTATAACCCATCAAATCCAAACTAACCCGCCTGTGGTCTCGCACGCACGCACGCACTGCTGGGGGAACTCTCCCTGAGGTGAAGTTAAGCAACATGTCGTAACACTCTGCATCCACGTGTGGGGACATACCATTAAAGGCAGCTTATCAACCTGTCTTGGGTTGCTGTATGTATCGGTAGAATGCCGACCTTAGGGGAGATGATGGAGAAGTACTTCTGTCCAGATGGCCGCTGGTAGAGGTAATACATGTTGCCTGCTTTTTTCACAATGTTACAGGCAGCGTGGTGGAGGTCGGCATCTCTTTTAGCGTCTTCTAAAACCTGGAAAGAGAGAAAAGATAAGAGCACTGGACCGAAAGCACATCTCTTGTCTCATAATCAAATACGAGCAGCATTTTTTCCATTTATAAATTGTATTGTTCATGTTTGAGGGCCAAGGCACAGCAAATATATTGTACCAGATAAAGCTAAAATCTCACCTTCATCTGTCGTCCGTTTTCTTGTTAAAATGTACATTAATATCAGGAAGAAAACTTGTTGAACGGATCCCAATCCACAAGAATCCATAATGGATTGTTTGAAAACTTACCACAGTTTACACGTCCTGGCATGATCAGCCACAAACTAGCTACAGTGGCATTAAAAGAAGTAGTAACTGCAGCATTTATATTTTACCGACGCATACATAACACCAGCCCATTCATTGTGTGCACTCGTGTTTTTGCTGCTCACCTTCCTCGCCTGTTCCTGCAAGTATCTGATCTGGCCAGCAATGACCGCCAGTTTGCTGCAAGCATTGGCTTTCGTGAAATCATCTCCCTACAAAAACAAAAAATATTAGTACCTCACTAACAGTTATGGCCGTGTATAACTGTAAAGTTTGGATGTTTATTTTGTCCATACCCTCTGTACTTGTGTTGCCAGGGCCACTAGGTCCGTGGGGTCTCCTACTCTGTTGGTCTGATAGGAACTGACCAGTTGCACCCCGCTGGGGTTGCTGCTGCTTTCAACCAGAGTCACTGTAAAAAAAAAAACACACACAAGTAGAGTTACATCACTATTATATAATGCATGTAACCGAATCATCGGGAGAAACGTTATTCATAATGCAACTACAATTACTGTGTCAATGCCAGTGATGTCATTACTGTAGCTGCTACTGTACCATCACAACAGCTGCAACGATTACTTAACAAATTATGAATCAAATAGCATAGTAATGCAATGAAATTACTAATAATAATGTGCATTGACCCGAAACTCTTCACTGCACTTCCGCCTCATTAGGCTTGTCACGTCAAAGTATTTCAGCAACCATGCAGCATAAAGAAAACAACTAATAGAGCTGACATTAAGTTGCAATTAACGTTAAATGCCTAGGTTACCGCGCGCTGAGCTAACTGTTGCTAATTAAGCTAAACAAATATAACCGCATTCTCAATGACAGTGAAGCTCTGTGAGACTCCGTAAAAACTATTTCGAGAGTGCTCAGAACGGTGGGAAGGTTTGACATGAGGTTTAACAACAAGACGCTCAGTTTCTGTTACCCGTGGTGGTTTTGTTGGGAAGGCTGACCGTCCTCTCCATGTTGTCTTCTGTCAGTTTTTACTGCGAACACGTCTCTCGGGTGATACTGTCATATGTAACCTCCCGGTCCAACTACTGGTTTTGTAACCAGCTAATATTTGACCAGAAATGCCATGCAAAATACCGGCAGTTTCACGGGGTCCTAAATCTCCGCCCCATTTTGCCCAAATGGTAGTCCTAATTTGTGCCTGTGAAAAATAGATGAAATAAAAAACTTTATCGGGTCTTTTTTGAATATAATAAATTCACGTTTTCAACGTGCAGCTTCCATTCCCAATTCCATCCTAATAAAAACAGATTCTGTAGTACATTTCATGTTATATTGCCATTATTACTTGAATGGGGTTTCAGGCGTATCAAAACAAGCCCAGTCTGGGTACAGAACATTAAAAAAATAGAGGATTTGTCACTGTTGATGAATCAAATAAGCAAAGTCGCGATATCGCCGCGTAACAGTTGTTAATAAATAAACAATTGTTGATAAATGTGTCACATCAACAGTTTAACACTGCAGATGCATCGGATATACTCACGGGAGTTTAGGATGTACTAGACTTTTAATAGTCTTGACTTGGGGTTTCTTGCCATTTCCTTGCATGGTTTCCCCCATGATCCATTGCGGTCACACTTACACAAGTTTTGCTTTTGACAATATACAGTCAATGGGTGGTGCTTTAAGTTGTGCTGATTTTATGAGATCAATGTCAACTTTTTCGTTAGCTCAGAAAGACAGTCCTGTTTTCACCTTTGTGATAATTTGATCTCACAGGTAACTAGTAACTACAGCTGTCAAACTAATGTAGATTTGAGCAAATATGTATATACATATATCAATATGTAATGGGTTAGAAGTAACAGACAAAGGAAATACTCAAGTTAACAAGTACCTCAAATGTATACTTAATAAGTAGATTAGAGTAAATGTACTAAGTTACCACTACTGGTCTGTGTATAAATTGCTCCGATGTATTCAGAAAATGCATCTGCAGGTTTCATGTGATAAGAAAATGTGTTATGACATTCATTTTCTTAATAACAAAACACTTCTATTTTTAGCAATGATATTACATACCTGCTTATTTCATCATAACAAAAGAAGTAACTATTTATAACAACGTATCGATTAAAAAAGAATACAACTTTTTCTTGTTCGATCAATGTTATGTGACGATAACTAGTAAACTATGTCCCCAACACATACATATCAGTCATTGTCTGGAATTATTAAGAAAAATATTTTTGTAGCACCTTAAATATTGTGATATTACCCATTTTTGTCCTGAACATGCATTAGTCATTGTGTGGAATTATTGAGAAAAACATTTTTATAGCACCTTAAACATTTAAAAAAATGTGCCATTTGAAGATACAAATTCAGTTCAGAGTTTTTGCTTCGTAAAATATCTTAATTGACCGTCAGTCAGGTATTATTAACTTCCAGCAACCCTCAAATCAAAGAATAAAGACACTTTACGCACAATTTAGGTGTATTTTCCCTTTAAGGAGCTGCAGGTAGCATGTTTTATACTGAATGTGAATATAATTTATTTAATCTCATTTCATTATGCAATATGTATACTTTGTTGCCATCTTATTCTGAAAACCGGATGTTCGTCTGTAGAAAACCGGAAGTTGTCTCACGTTAATCTATCCGCTAACTTTGCAAAATCCTTCGCTCGCTCCCGATCTGTGCCGTTTGAATGAGTTTACCGTGAATTCCAGCGTATAGGTGCACTAACATGTAAGTGTCTGCTGACTTGACCGCAGTGTTTTCTTGTACGTTTACTTGTAGCTTGTTTGTGCTCCCCAGAACAATAAAGGATCATTACAATAACAATTGTCTTTATTATAACAATGGCTTCTTCTTTCACCAAAATTACGCTAAGTTAATGTGTTTTAATACTGGGAAAAATATAATTAAATGAGAATATCACGTTCATACGGTGCCAAATGTGCTCTTTTGTTTTCTCCGGTTGGTTTTGCAGATTTTGCCCATTTCAGAACAAGAAGTGAAACGTATTGCTCTCATTTTTAGCTGATATAAACATTTTACACAATTATACTATATACTCTGTATATAAGAAGTATTTCACACTTAAGTCAGTCCTAACCTGCACCCCCCCCCAGTAGTGACGCTCTATATTACATTATTATAACTACATGTGTGTGTGTGTGTGGGGGGGGGGGTGGGGGGCTCAACTGTGCTAAAGCCCCGCCTCCAAACAAGTCCTTGTAGGAGAGCGAAGTTAACACCTCTTCTCTCTGACCGGCTTCTAGTCTCCCGGATCGGGCTGCAGAGCCCCGACACTTTTAGCACCATGGAGCTCCGTTATGCGCTGCTATTTGTCTGCTTCACTGCTCCACTGTGCGCTTCGCACATTCTGGAGCCCTACGACTTCCTCTTCGACACGGCGGTGGAAGCCTACTACAAGGGGGACTGGCTGACTGTGATCCTGAACATGGAGAAGGCGCTCATGAACAAAGCTACGGTCCGCAGCGTGAAGGCTCAGTGCCGGCTGAGCTGCGCCAACCAGACCGCCTTCGGTGACCGCCTGTCCGGCTTGGAAGTTGCCGTGCCGGGCGCCAGCTCCGTGGAGGACCTGGGCTTCTTCCAGAAAGTCCTCAAAAGGGCGGACTGCGTGAACTCCTGCGAGACTGACAAACTGGGTACCCCGACTATGCATGAGGTCACCGAAGAACTGGAGCTGGAGTTCAGGAAGAGGACCCCGTATAATTACCTGCAAGTCGCATATTTTAAGGTATACAAGTTAGCTAAGTGATACAGCTATTGAGCTCCAGTCAGGGCTGTCCCGTTGTAAAAACGCATCACACATTGCAGACATGTTTTCCAATGTAAGTTTAAAAACCAAAAAGAAGAGTAAAAGCCCCAACCCCCCCAAAACCGAGAGAAACCGTGCCACGTCTTAAGGTGGAGTCAGCTTCTGTGGAGTCTTGCCGTTGAGAGTTTTTGGGATCCAGTTGTTTAAAGGCCTAACGTGCTGCTTTTACATGCTACTTACAAACTCACACTGGCCAAAAGACGATGTGGTAAATGATGCCGCGTTGGCACGTTGGAGTACCTTTAGATGCAAAGTGAGATGGACAAACATAGAAAGCTATATGATGTACGATATTGTTCTTTTTTTCTTCATATTCACAGTTTTCTTGGATTGCGTTTAATCGAAAAATACTACCCTCAGACGGAACTTGAATGCAGCGCCGTAATGTAAAAGGTTGTTGCAGAATGTTTAGTTGTCACTGAAATATGTGGGAGTGGGAGAAAATTATTTAAATACAATTACAGCGTATTGCTATAATATTTCTTAACATAAATGAGCCTACAATGCATTATTCAGCAAAAAATAAAAAAGCACAAAACTCAACCTTCAAACCAAACTGATTGCTGGGGTTTCAGACTTTCACAACTTTGATAATTACATGGTAGGGAGCCAACAGTTCCGTTTGAGGCAGTGGTTTAGAGCTGAAAATGATACTTCATTGTTTATTTTAAATACAGGCCACTGAGAGGTGGGGGTGTTGCTGTGGATTATGTAGAAGGCAATAAATATGGGTGTAAGATAATAATGATAGACTTCAGATACTTGTGACACTGTATCGATTCTCAAAAACACTATCGGTCTTGGACAAATAGTTAGTAACCCTAGCCCTGTATCAAGATACGTATCGTATTGCCAGAATCTTGCCAATACACAGGCCTAGAAATACGTGGTTACAAGTCCTGCATTCTTGTGAAGTAAGGGACTGGTTTAAACTGAGAATTTATTATTCGTGCCGGTTTGAATAAGTTTGGTCAGTTTAGTCAAGTACAACTGAGACATAATATACACATTTGTCTATGAAGAATGGGACAAATGATGATGCAATGTGAAAAGAAGCATTGTCTGCTCCTTGCTTTCCCCTCAACTTTACTGTTATGGTTTCCTCTCACAGTTCTGATACAACCACTGTATGCTAGCTAGTAGCCACAAACGGCTGCTAGCAACAAAGTTGACTAGCTTAGCCGGTGAGCACAGTGGAGCAATTAGCAGCTAATGAGCCAGACATTTCACTCAGGAGTGGGCGGAGACCAAAAACAGAGCTAAAAGAGAGTGAATAAAGGAGTTACATTCGGCAGGAGGACAAAAACATGACTCAACATGGATGCTGATGTTAATCTGTGCTTTCTGGATGTGTGAATAAGCTACAGTTTGCTAACATGTTAGCCATAACAACCTCATACAGTGATAATATATCTATGTTGCGTTCATAGTTTGCTCCGGTGCCCCGAGTGGTCAAAAAAAAGAATGTATTGCTGCTTCACTGCATGAGGTTGTTATCGCTAACGTGTTAGCAAAGAGTTGCATTTCAAGCACAATTAGCATCCATGCTTTGTAGAAGGTTGGATAGACTAAACCCTGTTCGGGAGGCACGTAGAGACGCCGTCCCACGGCAGCAGAGAACAGTCCTGTGAAAAAGGGTCTAGGTTTTTTGAGGTGGTTTTGCTGACTAACACACCTTAGATCAGAGAGGACGACCTGAACGCCTGTGTGGGTATTACGTTTATTTTCCAGATCAATAAGCTGGACAAGGCAGTAGCAGCTGCCAACACATTCTTCCTGGCCAACCCGGATCACACGGAGATGAAGCAGAACCTGGACTACTACAGGATGATGGCAGGAGTACAGCTGGAGGACTTCAAAGATCTGGAGGCCAAGCCGCATATGGTGAGAGCAGACGCCTCCTCTGATGAGTTTATGGCCTTTTCTTTGGGCCTTTTTCGCCTCAAGGCCAGTCTTTTGAGGGAGTCTGCTTGTCTGTAGCGTTTATCTATTGCGCTCACGTTCCAGCACTTTGTGGTTGAGCACAGTTCAGAAATATAGTCCATTCTCAACAGTAAAACTGTCACAGAGGTTTTACAAATACCTACACAATGGCTGTAAAGAAGTGTAGAATATGGTGGAAAATAAAAGTGTTTTGGACAGTTATCTCTGTACACTGCACATTCTTTTTATTCTTAATACTGTGAACCTTCGTACATCCCCTGTAATATATATTTTGCCCATTCCCGCCAAGCTTTTTAACTGTTATATTATACCATTTTTCAAATTGTACTTTTATGGTGACACTCTGTCTCTCCTCAGGCCGAGTTCCTGCTGGGGAAGAGCTACTACAGCGACGACTCCTTCGGCCTGGCGGCGGATCACTTCGAGGTGGCCGTAGAGGAGCACTTCACCGCCGACAAGGAGTGCAAAGTGCTGTGCGAGGGGGCCTACAACTACGACGGGTACAACTACATGGAGTACAGCGCCGACCTCTTCCAGACCATGACAGGTGAGACAGTACGTCCCTTGGGGGCGGGGTTTGTGCGGAAACGACTCATATTGAAAGTTGATAATTTGCTGACCCTTGTCCTTTTGTCAGACCACTACATGCAGGTGCTGAACTGTAAGCAGCACTGCGCGGTGGAGTTGGCCTCAACCGCCGGCAGAGACAAGCCCTTTGAGGACTTCCTCCCGTCGCATTTCAACTACCTGCAGTTCTCCTACTACAACAGTGAGTCCGACAACGACACGTGTCTTTGTCAGCCTACAATTTATCCAATGTCCTCGACCGCCATGCAAGTGGCCTCATATCTTTGTTGAATATTGTGAAAATAACATTCAACAAAATCATTCCCTGTAGAGTTGTATTGTATTGACTGATGATGACAGAGGAGGGTCGCTCTATTTACAGTAGGGCTTCCATTTCGATTCGGTGTTCGATTATGGAAATGAATATTGGATTGTGAAGTCTACAGCCTTTAAATGAAGTTTTACGGTGTAGAACGTTATTTCGTTAGGTTGTAGATCTTTTAAAAAGCATGTTTATGTTGAAATACATATATGTATACATCTAGTTACGCGTCCCGTATTGGTTTATCCTCTCATAGACATGACCAGCAAAAATAGTTCCAACCTATATGTGTTTTTGAAGAAGGAATAATCAGATGTCATTTTTGGCCAATTCTGACGGACCTGATTTACAGAAGACAAACAGCCATCTGGCCTTCATCAGTGTTACAAGTGTGCTGTAGGGATGCATACAGACAAGTGACCCCTCCTCATTAAAGTAACTGGCAATGCATCTGTCATTTACATGACAGCCAATCAGCATCGAGCATTGGAACAAGAAGGTGGAGACTAGTTCTCTTTAAAAAATGTATAGAAAATGTCTGACTTGGCTATATGTTGGCTATATGTATATTCTAAACATGTTACATAAAATGTGTTCAATTATCTCAGCTGTTACATTTTTTAAATCTCCCTGACATGTTGCATCTCTTACTGGGACCAAACAAATCAAATAAAATAAAGTTGAGCCAGACTTGAAAAAGAATAGTCAAAACTGAAGCAGCAGAGGCTGAAGTATGTCAGATGGAACAATGAAGTTCACAGATTACAAAAATTCAGGAACATACAAAGATGATCCTGGAATTTGTTTTTCATGTGTATTTAAGTCAGAAACTAATTCGAAACTAATGAGAAAATACTTTCGATCAGACAAAATGTATCACCAGAAGTTCATGTTCTCAGGGCTTCTGTATGTATGTGATGGTTTTTCCTCTTAACTGCACCTTACCGTCACGCTTCCCACAATGCAACGCTAGGAGAGCAGGTCTGTAGAATAACTCTACAAACCCCTCCCCCTTCTGTCCTCTCTCTCCAGGTGAGAAGTACGAGCGGGCCATAGAGTGCGCCAAGACCTTCCTGTTGTTCCACCCTGACGACGAGGTGATGAACCAGAACCTGGCCTATTATTCTGCCGTGCTGGGCGAAGACAAGGCGCGACCTATAAAGGCCAGACAGGTACGACTCACACGACCCAGAGGCTTTTGTGCGAAGAGCCTCGTGGGCGTGTTTTGTTTTTTCTTAATCCATAATGACCAGCAGTAAATCAGCCCAGACTACACGCGGTGAGAGAAAGATTAGCACTCAAACGCACTCAAGGGCACAAGAGGGACATTAACAAAAGCACTGATGGTGATCTAAAGCACATAAGCTGTTTGCTGCCTTTAAAAGAAGCAATATGTGAGATTCCTTTACTGCCCCAGGCTCCGAACGTCCATACTCTACACTATTTATAGCGGGTTAATAGGGTTGTTGGTCGATACCAACGATGATGCAGGGTGCTGAGATGCATGGCTCTCCAGCCCATTGCGCGGTTTGGGAATAAAAACACTCCCAAGGGAGTCGGTGTGGGTGATGCTGAAAAAAACCTAAAACCAATTGAGTCGTGTTTCCCTCATAGTTATTGGTTGTTGTGCTATCCACAATAATGAAAGGTAGCAAATTAATAATATACTTTATTATGAATTCACCAACCAAAACATATTTAGTTTAATTTGTAGTGACCAGGAGGGTCATCACAGAGAGGATATTCTAACGGCTCTTAAGTTTTAAAGATGCTTCCTATTACAGAAGCGACTCCTAAACCCTCGAAGGAGCCCCGCCTTTTTGTGATTCATTTATTAATTACTTAACTGAATTGTCTTGGTGGTCCAGAAAATTAAAAACGTCATCCTACGGTCTGAGTAGCCTTTCAACCGTTGTATTTCATTGTTCATGTTGTTCCCCGTCTTGGTTGTCATGGCCACACATGGTTATTGTGAGTTCAGAACAGGCTCTAAGCCATCCTAACAAAGGGTTCCTAACAAAGGGTTCCTAACAAAGGGTTCCTAACAAAGGGTTCCTAACAAAGGGTTCCTAACTGAGGACGGTTCTGTAACAGCTACATTACTATTCTAAGGTAAGTAAGATTTCTTTCCCCCTGAATGCAATTGGGAAACATGCTTCTATAATTCCATAAAGCCAAACTGAGATTCAGACTTCGAAATATTTTTGTGCAATGAGGCCTCCGATACCTACATTTAGAATATCAAACCTGCCTTTTGACAGTATTTATGGTGAGCTATCAAGTAAAGGCTTAAACGTGTGTTTTCCTCCACTGGATGTTCCTGCTGGTCCTCTGTTCTAACCTTCTTCATCTGTGTTCTGTTCATACAGACCTCTCATGTGCTATTTAAAGTCCATGCACAGGCCACCATACATCAACAGCCTCTTTATGTTTTATGAGCGCTGTGTTCCGCTGGTCACCACTAGAGGCCGCTCACAACCAGAGATCAGTAAATGCCCCGTAGTTTTCTGCACTTGAACCTTCAATGGAACATGGTATCCTATGGATATATCTCCTGGAGCCGTTTTGCAGACGGTTTCAATTGATTTATTTGTTTACCTGCAGGTGGTGAAACTGCACATTCAGCAGTCCATTTTGGAGAAAGAGCTGCTCTACTTTGGATACGAAGCCTTCGGAATCACCTTTGTAGATCCAGTGAGTGAATAAGTCATTCGGTAGCGATCACATTTTGCCTATTTGGTATCTGACTGGTGCCTTTTACTGTCGCTTGGCATTCAGGACACATGGACCCCTGAAGATGTCATGCCTAAGAAGCTGAGAGACAAGCAGAAGTAAGATAGAAGAGAGCGCCTCACACACACACACACACACACACACACTGTGGAAGTGATGTCATAGCCTGTGTGTGTGTCTCAGGGCCGACAAAGAGACCGCGGCGAGGATCACGGAGGAGATCGGAAACCTCATGAAGGAGATTGAGACGATGGTCGAGGAGAAGAAGAAGGATTCTTCGGATATGGCCATGTTTATAGTGCCGACGGAAGGTGAATATTACACCCGGATTACAAGAGAACCCGATGTCTTTCATATTTTAAACAAACTACCCTTACGGTTGAAAGTTAACTACAGTACCTAAGAAATAAAAATGTCCGCCAACGTACCTTCGCCCAAAAACCTGGTCTTAATTCAGAGGAGAAAGTATATTCCTGCTATTTAAAGGGCCCATTATTCAGATCGTGAGATGCTCCTACACAGACGCTCACAACTCATGTGCTCATACGCAATCAAAAGGAGTTGTTGAGGGGACAGGGGATTGGGAGACAAAAGACATGAATTCAGCACACACCACCGTCAACGGACAGGGACAAATAGTAAGCAGAGTGATCAATAAACACAATATGAAACTCATCATATAACTATATGTTCTCGGACTGTACACAATGCTGAGTATAGTAATACTAGTATTATACTATTTGTAGTGTTAGATTCCAGCGGTGGCTACGTAAGATTGTTTCGACTGGTGTGATCCAAACATTTCCAATCACTCCAGAGCGTTAAAGTCACAATATATTGGAAAAAAAAAATCAATGTAATCGTTTAAAAAATTCACAACACATATTTATCCCACGAAATATTCTTCTTCAATCCATATTTGTTATCGTTTACACTCTCAACTACATGCACTTCAGACCATGCGCTATTGATCGTTTAAATAGAGCCCTCAGACTTTTTACTCTCCTTGATCCTGCGTCCTTGCTCCTCGAGGTGGTGCTCTGTTGCACGATGACATCAAGGTGACCATGACGGCCAATCAGCTGAACGGCTCTCAGCGGGTGCTGCTGGACGGGGTGATCAGCGAGGACGAGTGCAGGGAGCTGCAACGCCTCTCCAATGTGAGTGATATACGCTCACAGCCTACTGAGTTCAGCTTTATTCCTTCGTGAAAGCATCATATGAATAGATGGGAAACTACAGAAGTTAGCAACTAGCTGGTGAGCATAGCGGACCATTTATCAGAGTGTTGATGCTGTGCATATTTCCCAGTCAGCTGCTCTGAAAGGTGACGGCTACAGGGGGCGCCCCTCCCCCCACTCCCCCAGTGAGATGTTCCAGGGAGTCACTGTCCTGAAGGCCGTGAAGGTCTGTAGTCCCCCGGCCAACGTCTTTTGAAGCATAGCAACAGTAAGTAAAGTCAGTTTCGTCCCTGTGGCTGCTGCTAAACGCTGTTTCCACCTCCCACAGCTCGGACAGGAGGGGGCGGTTCCGCTGAAGAGCGCTCGTCTGTTCTTCGACCTCAGCGAGAAGGTGAAGAAGGCACTGGAGTCGTACTTCGGTCTGGACGCTCCGCTCTACTTCTCCTACTCACACCTGGTCTGCCGCTCTGCCATCGATGGTACGTCTGCCAGGGACAGTTTGCTGGCGTTGTCTGTCGGAGAGACTCATCCACTGGTTTTGTCCCCAGTGATGACGTTGTGACTCTGTCTTTTTCTGTTGATTCATGAAATGATCGATCACATCTGTCAGATCCTTCAACAGAAGGTTCAGTCTTAAAAAATATGAAAATGGGTCGGATTTAGGAAGTATAGAAGTCTTTTTTAAGTTTTCAAAAGATTTTTTATGGATGGGAAATTGACCAATTCCTTTCATTTATGCACCACCCATCCCCAAACAAATTATATTAAATTAAAAACCGTTTGAAGTAATCACGTTATTTCGTCAAGTTTTGTATGGCAAATAGCTCCAAATACTACACCCCCCATGATCCTGTGTCACAACGTAGTGGCACACAGTGCTGTAGGTGTCCCTGATTGGCCCAGAGAGGACATGAACATATATAGAAGTAAACGTATTTGTACTTTGTTGCAAAAGCAAGCTCTAAATTCGTGTAGCAATTATGTTGTATTGTTCAGAGTAAAATAGATTTACATTCCATTACCTCGCGATAGATCATCACTATGTGTTTGTATGAGTGCATATTTTGACTGAAATCAAAAACTGACCAGCTTTGGAGGCTAACAGCTGCTGATGTTACCGTTGTACCTGCCTCCTCTGTTGTGATGACGAGTTGGCTGGAAAAAAAGTGGTCAAAATGATGGACTTAAAGCTGGATCCCTTCACAAGTTAAAGCTGCATTGATGGTTTCTGGCCACTAGAGGGCAGCAGAAGAAAGCACAGACAGCACCTCATAAAGGTGCTGTGGTGACAATTGCCTATTTACACACCTAGCCAACACTGGCTATTAGCCATGTAGCATTAGCTTATACCATCAGTATAATACATAGCACTGTGTCATGTCTCCGCCCACCTGATGAATATCCAATAAAAGTCCATTATTTTACTTTTCTATGCCTACGTGAGGGGAACAGCCGTGGCCAGAGGCGTTATGTTTCCGGGCTGTCCGTCTGCTTGTCCATACATACGTCTCATCCTCGTGAACCCGATCGGAACGCCGAGAGGGATTTTCTTTCAATTTGGATCAAGTGTCCACTTCTAGATTCTAGACTGAAGTAATTCAAATTTGGTGGTCAACGGTCACGGTCGCTGTGACCTCACAAAACACGTTTTTGGCCACAACTCAAGAACTCGTCTGCTAAATATGACATTTTCACACAAATGTCTAATAGGATACAATTATAATTTGACATGACATTTTTGGCTATTAACTGCAACTTGACTGGTCGGGGGAGCCGGTTATTCTAGTTTTTTGGTCTTAACCAACTCCTGGGAAAAATATCTTGCTCTTAAGCTGCTAAATGCTCCGTTATGTTCACTAGCTGGTCTCTAACTTTGTCTGCTGTTTGTTGCCAGTCAGGTAGAGTAGAGTGGGTTTATCAGACCTAGTTTGCTGAAAACAGCTCTCTGCTGCTGCAAAGGGTAAACAGGTTGATGAGAGCGGAGTCCACGCTGGCTAAAAAGAATCTGGATGGTTTGAGTTGTGTGATCACAGTCTAAAATGTTCTTTTTGCTTGTCTGTTGTTTATTCAGAGAAGCAGGGGGGCCGCGAGGACCTGAGTCACCCTGTTCACGTGGACAACTGTCTGCTGATCTCTGAGCTTAACGAGTGTATAAAGGAACCTCCTGCATACACACACAGAGACTACAGGTGAGCACACACACACACAGGAGTACACGACAAAGTCTATCCATCGACCAGACAACCCCACCTAACACCCTGATGTCTCTCCCCTGCAGTGCCATCTTGTATCTAAACAATGACTTTGAGGGAGGAGAATTCATTTTCACTGAGTTGGATGCTAAAACAGTCACGGTAACTACGCAGCTTTTTTTTCCATCATCTTTTTTTCAACCTGTGCTGCATGTATAGATTTAACAAATACAAATTTGGAAAGTGCACTCAAAAGAGTGCACATCTCCACCAAGTGTATTTGCAATTACCACTGCTGTAATATTTGATTGAATGACTAAAAACCACATCTGCCACCCGAATACACCACAAGCGTATCAGACATTTTTTTGCGTTTTTTAACACAACAGATGCGCTCTCGTTTTAAATTTATGCAGCTGTCTGCACCGGCTCCGAGCAGCTAAACAGCAGTTCATTGTGTAACGCTTCACGTTGTGTTTAGTTCCGTTAATAGCTATGTTAGCCCCGTAAAGCTGTTAGCTCTGTTAGCTGTATTAGCCCCGTTAGCTGTTAGCTCTGTCAACTGTATTAACCCAGTTAGCTGTTAGCTCTGTCAGCTGTATTAGACCCGGAAGAGGTTAGCACTGTTAACTGTATTAGCCCAGTTAGCTGTTAGCACTGTTAACTGTATTAGCCCAGTTAGCTGTTAGCTCTGTCAGCCAAACACGCTGCAGGACTCTGCTGCCCACCGGCTGCTAACAGCTTACGGTACTCTCCTCCAATCGCCATGACAGGTCGAGCTCTGTTGTAATCAACGCTTGGATTCAGTTTGTCATTTGATAAGGGATCGTTACATACGTACATACATGTATCAATTTGAAAAATTGTCTTATGTAGGGGTGCAAAGCAAGAGAAGAACAATTTGTAATCCGAAACAGAAACAAACTGAAGCAGTTTCTGTATAATATATGTTTTTCCAAAATGTATGAATCACCGCATCCACAAGAGGTCCAATGTTACACGACTGTGTGTGTCCAGTAATATGCAAGCTTAGCCGTAGACAGACAAACAGACAGACAGATGCACGCACTCACAGGACCGAACACATAATCTCCTGGCGGAGATGACAAATCTCAAGCTTCACTGCTGTTAAATGTGGCATTGGTCTATCTTCTCGGACTACTTCAGGCCGAGGTGCGTCCACAGTGCGGCCGCGTGGTCGGGTTCGGAGCGGGGCAGGAAAACCCCCACGGCGTCAGAGCCGTCACCATGGGCCAGAGGTGCGCTGTGGCGCTGTGGTTCACCCTGGATCCTGCTCACGAGGAAAAGGTACGGGCCATCTCTGTGGACTAACATCAGCATAACTGCTAGTAGTTTTTAACAGCAGCATTCGTTCGTTTATAAAATCAATTGTGTACTGTAAGAGAAACACAAAACTCATGAAAGTGAAATTCTGACAACGGCAAAACTCTCCCTCCTAATATCTCAGTAATAAAACAGCATTGAGTTTGTACTATTCTTTTCTTCATTCATTGCTAAAAGAGGCAATTCATAAATAATGTAATAGGGTGCACCCTCATTTAAACCTTGATATCTTAATGGAACAATCATTTCCCCAGTAGCCAGTGGCTAATTTTCTACAAACATCATGAATCTAATAGAGTATGAATTGAGTTTTTGGTCTTTACATTTTCATCCTTAATTGGCTAATTTTCCATTCTTGTTATCCCTCAAATGTTTCTTTTTTTCTGTACCGTAGGAGAGAATCCAAGCTCAGGATATGCTGAACATGTTTTCCACCCCTGTAAATGCGGAGTTCATCAAAAATGAGGCGAACGGCGCCTCCGAGCCTCAACCGACAACGCCCGAACCGACAACGCCCGAACCGACAACGCCCGCACCGACAACGCCCGAAACGACAACGCCCGAGCCGACAACGCCCGAAACGACAACGCCCGAACCGACAACGCCCGAACCGACAACGCCCGAACCGACAACGCCCGAACCTCCCGCACAGCCTGACCCGGGAAACGCAGACGGCAAGCAAGATGACAAACCAGCGGAGCAGAAGCCGGACGTGCCAGCAGACGCACAGGCTGACGGACCAGCAGACCCGGCGGAGGACAAAGCGGAGGCGAAGCCGGTCGGCAAAACGAAAACAGCCGCCAAAGTCAAAGCCGCTCCGAAAGCGAAGGCCAAGACGGCGGACAAAGTCAAACCTGCTGCTAAAAAAGATGGGAAACAGACGGTTAAAACGCAAGCCAAGCAGGCGGTCCAAAAGGACGCAAAACCGGCTGCGAAAAAGACGGTAAAAGTCGACGCCACGTCGGCCTCGGACCCTCAGATCGGCAAGGAGGAGCTGTGATCAAACAAGCACCTGTGACTGTGTCTATTTTCCTACTATTTTCTACTTCTCTGTGGGTGGTCGAATGAAAACGGAGTGAACGGTTGAGTTGTCACTGAAATCATCACACGAGTGCTTCACAATCAAACTGACAATCTGCTGGAGCGCCCGGATCACCGGAACTACCTTTGTTTCGGCATCCAAAGGTTTTGCGTCTGTAGAGATGGTTCCCTCTTTCATCTCCGTTTGGATTCTCCGTGTTTTGTTTTTATTTGTGATGACATGTTCTGGAACCAAGCCAAGGTTAAAGAGGCAAGGGGGGGAAGCGGAACGTTTCTGTTGAGAGAAACTCAGATCAACCGTGTGAGAAATAAATAAAAGTGATGTTTTCTACATTGTGGTGAGTTTTCATTAAATGGATCAAAAACATAATGCGATGCTCCAAGCCGACACTGGGTGTCAGGGTGGAAGCGCCGCTCAGTAATCTCTGCTCATTTTGACAAACCGTAACAAATTCACTTTCGAAGAGAAATCCTCAGGTGGCGAGCTTCAAGATTTCGGGGGGGAAGTCCTGCTGTGATTTGATTTCAACCTGAATAATTCAAAGCCCCGGTGCTCATTGTTCTCTGACTTCCTTGAAGGCTCAGCACATTTCAGCACTGTCACATTATAAATCTCGGGGCCTGCTTGGGAAAAGGGAAAAGTTTGAAGTTAAGGCCCTCACTGATGTATCTGTTTTCTCTGTGGACGCTGCTGTTCATTACATTTTGATTATTTTTTTATTTTTTGCTCTTCACAAAAGATACCAGTTAACAGTTCTCTCAATCTCAGCCCTCAGCTCGTCCCCACAGAGCCTCAGTCGACAGGAAGCACACCATCAACGTTGTATCACCGAGGTGGTAAGTAAGAAGGTACATCTACTCAAGGACTGCACTTGTGTACATTTTCTTTAGATACTTATAATCAACGTAGAATAAAACAAATGTGACAATGAAATACAGATAAACAAAGCATGTCGAAGCAGGACGGTTACGTGTTCACAAATCTTGAGAGAGTGACTTTCCTTTAGTGTTACGCCTGAAGCAACAATCAACAAACCCTGACGGCGCCGCCGTGGCCCTCTGATATCGGCAGGTACCTGACCATGCAGAGTAAAAGTGATCACAAGAATCTTGAATAGGATCGAATTCAAAAGACAATTCCTTCAAGGTGGGTGAAAAGGAAGCTACCTTAGTCTCCAGTAGATCTGTTCCCAAATGTATTGGCTTGTTGTGACCCCTTCAAAAATGCAATGTCTATTTGCGAGCCGTCGTCACAGGCAGCAGATCAGGGCAGTTCCATTTGGATGTTGGGACGTTAAGAGGCTTTAGGGCAAAGGTCATACATTTGCGAAAGAGGCGATATTAGTGTCGAATGTAGGCATTGCCAAGTGGGGTCAACCACACACATGTCTTTGCTATTTGTTGTGGCCAACCCCCCAGGAAGAGCGGCGGGCTGAGAAGCTAATTGGACGTAGTGGACTAGCCGTGGAATTACAACTTCCGGCTCCGTCGTGTGGAGCCATTGAACCCAAAACGACTTAATCCCATAGGATTACATTGTGAAAGAGACGTCTGTAAACCAGCGGATCTTTTTTTCTTCTTGTAGGTGAATCAACTTCCCAGTTTGACCACTTGATTAGATCTTATTTAAATCGTTAGGTCCTAAAAGCTGAATCCAGAGATATTTCCCTTCTTCCATTAATGTGAATGAGCCTGACAAGGAGAGCTTGGAGGCACAAGGACGAATGAATGCGGAAGATTCGGATAATTTCATACTTGAAAGTCGAAAGTTTTTTGCTTCATGTGAGCAACTTCCACAGAAATGAACGGTGTCCCGCCTCCAACAGTGTATCCAGTTCTGTTTGTACATCCACGGCTGAGGCCCGGCAACTTCGCCGGTCAAAGTCCACCGAAGCTGAACTCCACTTGATGTGAAGATGCAAATTTGCTTTGCCACCAGAAGTGAATATTGTTGTTTTTTCACCCCTTCGCTCACAAAGAATGGAAGTGAGTTGGAGGCGAATATTGGCCGATGTTAATGTCGCACGTGTGTCACCGTTTCCTTAAGCTGGTAATAAATTGGAGTCAGCAGAAACAAGTTGAGCTTTTGTGTCCACCGGTTCAATTCAAGTCTAATATTCACGCCTTTTTGCTCTATTTTTGGTCTCTACCAACTCTCTGCTGAGTGCTCCACTGTGTTCACCAGATAGTCTCTAACTGTGTCTGCTGTTTGCTGCTGAGTCGTGCACAATGGGTTGTTCCAGCTTTTCCGCTGCGGGTGGAAACGCTGTGAGAGTAAAACAGTAAAGTTGTGAACCGGACAGATAAACGATGAGCTGAAACAAGGGGGAGCTGCTGATTCAGGTTCACCACCACGAAAGACCCCTTATACAAACAATTTTATTGTTATAAATATATGGTTGTATATTTACATATCGATGGAAATAAATAAAACCCGGTCCCTTTATAAATGCCTGTTCTAGCTGTTGTGGAGTTGGTGTAGGCAGCTATGACGTATGCGAAGGGATGGCTGCGTAGGTTTAGCATGTGGATGAAGTCATGCCAGCACAGAGAGGCCATCTGGACACACACACACACACATACACACACACATAGGGTGCAATTATGCCAGCCTAAATAATAAGCACAACACATAGTAGCCCAGTCCTTCAGAGAGGAGTTTGTACGGGGGGGGGGGGGGGGGCTTTGTACGAAGGGCAGCAGTGGGACTGTCAGACTGTGTCAAGTGTGTGTGTGTGTGTGTGTGTGTGTGTGTCTGTGAGTGAGTCAAATATTTGGTGAAAAATTCTTCCAACTCGCTGTTCAAACACCGCAGTCAGAGCTGACGCAGGACCCTTTTACTCTGCAACACATGCAGTGCAATGCAAATCTACACCCACTCATCCACCAACACACATGCATACATGCATACAATGTCCATGTAAATACAGATAATCACGTATATATACATATATATATATATATATACAAGCACATGGAAGAATTTGCAAAAAGTCCCATGTTGATTCCCCCTCAGAAAACGGGCAATTTAAGTTTGATTGAGCTTGTAGTGTGATTAATGTGACGGGCAGATGGACTCAGCTGTCATGCATAAACCAACTCCCAACCTCCTACAGCGCCAGAATACATGAACAGGACCCCTCTGCTCTGCTGCTGCAGTGTGTGTGTGTGTGGTGTACTGTCAGTGCCTTCTTTGTATCGTCTTACTCTTGTTTGATTGAAAGAGGGAGAGAAAAACACACACAGGGCGCTTTGTTTTTCTGTGTGTTTGTGGCCTATGGATTTGACCATTGTTTCTCCAGAAGAGAGTGGGAGAAAGACGGGGGGGGGGGGGGGGGTTGAGAGTACAGTAGACAACGGCGGTCTAGTCTGCGATTGGCACAGCCGGCTCTGACTACAGCCGCTACCTACAGCCGCATCGCATTTCCAACACATTTTTCACATCAAAAGTTCTTTAAAACACCACAAAACCGCGTGAGAGCATCGCCATGGGCCTGTGTGTGTATATATGGTCGGCCCTTGTTGCCACGGCGGCGCAGTGGTCATGGAGACGGGGGTGGCAGGTTGGGGTCAGGCACAGCGGGGCGCCGGGCCGAGATTAACTGTGACTGTGACTCCGGAGAGAGGAGAATGAAACAGCAGGCCACCAAAGACCGACGTGACCTCCATCTCTGCGCTCCTTCGGACTACCGGCAGCAGCACATCCAGAAAGGAAACTTTATTTTCATTGCCCGATGCTTTTGGCTGACACTTCCAAGATCGGCCTTTCACTTATCTCTGTAGACCCTTGCTAAGCGCTCTGGGAGTTGCATGTGATCCCGTTCAGTTACTGAATAGTCATGTGCAGACACAAAATACTGAAATTGGGTGTTTCAGGGCCAGAGTAAAACAGTTTAAATTGGAATATTTAACAGATTGACTTGAGGTGATGACCCTTATTTTAATCAAACAGGCTCCCTCTCCCGCCGGAGGACTGTGAGGCGTTACAGTACAAGGCGAGGTCAAACTGTAGCTGTCAGTTCCATTGCTGCTGCCGGTCCATCGCAGCGCTGTTCGGCCTCTTGTCTAAAACCAACCTTGTGTTTGTGGGACAGAGGGGTCCATTGTTTTGGTGGCTGCTCTGACGGATGCCTGGCCGATGACTTCAGCTCCGCCATGAACTGTCTCCTTATTCTCCTATAGGACTGGGATCACAGCCGTGCCGGCCTGGGCATGGGACCACAGCTGAGAGGGAAGCAGAGGTCCGGGGCATGTATAGCTGCGGAGGAAAGCCAGATCTATAGATAGGGACTGACAGGAAAAAATGGTTTTCACCATTTCACTTTTATTAAAGCTTTTGATTACTTACACACAATTCTTACAAATTAGTTATATTTACATTACTGGCAATCATTTTACAAAGCACATCATAGTTCTGTGGATTGACATCCTACCTGCATGGCAGCTGCTAGTTTACACTGTTTCATTATTATACTGGTAACTTTATGTTTACATGATTATGTCAAAGGGTTGAGAGTGTCGTACTCTGTACCGGAAAACCCTTTAAAGCAAATGTGTAAATAATTATGTGCTACTATTTTGAGAATGTTTCTGTTGCTCATTAAAAAAAAAGTATAATGTTTTACTGGTGCTTTCGAACATTACTGATCATCTCCGAACATCTCCGCCAGGTGTGTATGCGCATGTGTGCATCTCCGTGTCTGTCCACGGATAATCTTGCATACTGCTGGATCCATAAGCCCAATATTTTTTGTGCTCATTTATGACTGTGTGCTCTAGGAGCTCACGTGGTTGCAGTGATTAACACTTTGTGAAAACATATTTCATTGACTGTTTTATACGGTCATTGACTGCTGACTCCCCACTGCTCTTCACAGGCCGGTAGGGGCCACAAGCGACAAACTGTTTCAGTTCAGACTCTTGTTTCCACTACGGATCACAAATCTTTTCTATCTGGATTTGCTCGCCTTGGTAGGACAATTTAATGTATATAAGTATGTAAGCTACAACTAAAGATCAGCAAATGACAAATTGAACCGAGTTCTGACAACAATGGAGCGGGTCCCCTTATGTCGGTAGGAGAGCTATTCTATTAACAGCCGTTCGGAGTCCTACGGTGTGTTTGGCTAACAGAGCTAACAGCTAATGGAACTAAACACACAGCAGGACTGACTGTTTTTGGATCGGAGGAAGCGTTGCGCATACAACACGAAGCTGCAGAGAGCTGCATTGATACAATTCGAGAGCGTATCTGTTGCGTGAGACCTGCGAGTGAAAAACGCGTCGGATACGCTTGCGGTCTAGACAAGTTTGCATTTGTAATCAAACTTTACAGCAGTTGTGGTTGCAAACACACCTGGCGGAGACCTGCACTTTGTTTTAGTTGATAGGTGACAGTGCTGTTTTAAGATGTGACTATATCGTTTGGTATACATTTGGATCCTGGTTTGTGCCTTCATGAGAAAGAGTTACACAGCAGTGCACATGAGGATCTGCTTAAAGTTATGTTTCGGCAAAGAATGTTAGGTTAGCGCTGTGTGGAGGAGCTAATGGGCCTGAATAAACTGCAGCACTAACGGCAGAGTGACATTTTTATTGGCCCTCATAAAACAGGATGTAGAAATAATGATCCTATTGCACAGTAGAGGTCCTGCTTCCAGTCACAGTGTGGAGGGTTAATATGTTAAGTACCGAAGTGTTTGCAATGTTGGCCCATGGGAAGACTGCTGTTGACAGTGCTAGGAGGTATTTCAGGGAGGTTAAACTCCAAGTAGATAGCGCTAGTCCTTCCAGGCACCTCCACTCCCCATTCCTCTGCTACCTGTTCCTTCCTCTCCAAATCTCTAGCTCTCAGCCCGGAGGCAGCTGGCTATTACCCATAAGCCCCCGGGGGAACAGCTGTGATTCTTGGAGGCTCTTTTGTCCCATCAAAATGAAGACGTCTCCTCTGGTTGTTACGGTGAAGGCAGACCGGGCTGATGCTTGGTTCACTGCCATCCACTTACAGCGAGACAGATCGGAGAACAGAGTTGGTTGGGGGTTAAGGAAAAGATGTTAGCACCAAGGACTGACAACAGAACATCGCATAAGAGGGAAAGGGTATTTGTTACAAAAGGTGCATGCGTTTGGTGGGAAAGACCAAAAAAAGAGGAAGTTAACGAGACAGAGAGGGGGAGATTCTCCTTCACGAGACAGCAGGTACATGACACATTTTTGGAATAGCAGTCAATAAAAAGGTGGCAAAGAGTGTGAGAAAGGTTCTGTATACACGGGTATCCAAACAGTGGGCTAAATGCTCCCAGACAGAGTTAACAAGTTGTCACTTGCAGCTTGGCGATGCCTTACATTTACCAATGAGTTAAAGGTGCTGTATACAAGATCTAGATCATTTCGATTGCCTCTCAATCATAGACTGTAAATAAGAAGTGGACGTAGTCATCGTGACATCACCCATTGGTTTGTGGACTGCTGTTCGCAACCAATGAACGGAAGTTACCATATTTGGAATGCGGAGGAGTGATGTAGAGACGCCGTATACAGCTCTGGTAGCGACAGCGACCTGTCAATCATAGTAAGCCTTTAAGCATTTATGGTCTATTTGACTCTAAATGGACCATCATTTACTGAATGAACATCATGCTGTATTGAAGAAGACTTGAAACTAGAGATTGGGACCATAAACTCATGTTTACAATGTTTACTGAGGTAATAAATCAAGAGAGAAGTAGAGTCATTTTCTCATAGACTTACATAGATACAATCAGACTTCTGACTGCAACTAGAGGAGTGTCCCTCTGCTGGTCAGTGGAGAGAATGCAAGTTTCAAGACACCGCATCGGCTTCAGAGTTTGTGTCAGGGAGAACTAGAGGATGAGGGTTACGCTTTGGTCGATGATGCTGTCGGTTGGAGTGGAGAGATGATCTAATCAGTGGGGCACACTCTTGAACTATCATAATGCCAGGAGAAGAGAAGACAGCTAGCAGCTAGCAGCTAGCAGCTAGCAACCTGGTACGGCACCCAACTATCGCTCAAAGCGGCCACGTCCTTGATTATCCCTAGCTTTTAGCCTGAATATAATCTAAACGGGAGAGTTGTATAAAAATTGCCCCCCTTACGGTTGACATGAACGGGGAATTAGCTATAGAGACCATAGCGTTGTTGTACCGGGCTGTAAACATGTTTTTTTCTGCTGTAAAGTTGGATATTTTAACATGAGGCTATAAGGGGATTCAGACGCTTTTGTAGCCAGCCTCAAGTGGCCATTTGAGGAACTGTTTTTGGCACTTCCGTGTTGGCTTCATTTCGTGCAAAAAACGATTACATTTTATGCAACTATATTGTTCACCCCACAGCTTACTACTCTTTATTCCTTTTATCTCCTTACAATTCCCTCAAATCTAAACATATCTTGTTCTCTTTTGCAGTTTTTGCAAGCTTAAGAAACTGGACTCAGAGGTGTTAGGAAGTTCCACTTTGCTACTACCCCATATTTACATTGGATCCAGACCGCGGCCATCCCATTGAAGTGCTAACCCTTGACTGTTTACATCCAGCACAGAGTCACTGACCAAGGATGGGTGGATGTGGGAAGACGTGCTGGTTTCAGGCAAGTGGCACATATTTGAACATGAGCGGTGAGGATTTCATCCTACTTCTCTCCTGTAATGTGAAAAGAAGGAAAGTGGAGATCAAGACTGAGGGGGTAGTACATAGTGCTCTACCTAAATAAACGTCTTCTTTACTTCAGTACTTTGATTAAATGCTGTACACTAGAATTCTCCACTACATTTCAGAGGGAAATTATTGAAAATGAATGACAATAAAGTTTATTTATATAACAGTTGGGGGGGGGGGGGGGACTTTTATACTCATTATAGGTAACGGTAATGCTGTGCTTGTGGTATTGTGGTGAAGTGGGAGCTGAGGACGAGGTGAAAGGCTGCAGAGGGTCGAGGGTGAAGTTGGAGAGGGTGCGGAGGTAGAGGAGGGTCGTGGGGAAGGTGGGCCGGGGTCGGATCGGGGACGAGGGGCTGTTCAGTGTTTGGTTAAGGCCAGATGGCAGGAGAATGGCGTCTGTAGCCCCGGGTCCGTGTGCTGTGCAGTGAGGGGAGGAATGCTCTTCTTTTCTTTTTCTCGGCGAGTGGAGACTCTGAGGGACTGCTGTATAACAGTGGATTAAGTCCCACATTCCCTTTTTAATCTCTCTATAGTCACCACTCAGCTGTTTGCCCTCAGGTCTACTGCCCCTCTACCTCCCACTGCCTGTCTGTTGATGTTGGGCTCACATACAGTACACACACACACACACACAGTGCAGAATGACCATAGCCAGGCACCCCATCACTTGAGAGAATTTGATCACAGATTGGGACTGAAAGTCATTCCGAGCAAACATTTGCAGCGCTGTACTTCCATCCTCACTGTGTCGATTGTTTTCTAGGACTTTTGACACTCACACATTTGACTTTTTATATTGGGTCCACAGATGAAATGTGAGCTTCCAAAACCATGTGTGACCAATAACATCTGCCGTAAACTCCACTGATCTCTGTCAAACAAAGAATTCCGCTAAATGTGTGGCAAAGTCACGATACAGGACATGCAAATGTAATGTTTTGAAGGGGGCTGAAGTAAATAAATTGGGCTTTTTGATAATTAGAAAGTCGTGTGTCAGCTATTATCTCAATTTTTAAACAAGAATAAACGTCTAGTTGTGGCTCAAAAAAGTGAATGTGGGTTTCACAGGTTTCGGATTTAAAAACCTTACATCACTGCTAGTTTTCATGGTTATTGGTACGACATCAAACACGGGTCAAACGGCTGAAATGCGTTATTTGGGGTCGGGGCTAGACCTGATACTAGCTTTGACAAGACTGGAAATGTGTAGATCCCGCTCACCCCAGCTCTCGTTAAATTCTTTAAAGGGTCATAGTTCATTTAAGTTAATGCCAATTGGTGCCAATTATTATGCACATTGTAGGAGCAAAAAAACTGTTGAAATGAACACATTATTCGGGCGACAATTTGATACTTTCTGAACTCAAAGTGTGTCGTGATGATGCCCCAGCGTCAGCGTGTCATTATCATGAGCTAATTAGCATATCTCAGAGTGCCATGACTGAAGATGGGATCAACATTGCGAAGAATGACATGGACAGTTATACACAGGCAGCACTTTGTACTCCTAGACCACATTTTTTTTCTTGATCAGATCATTCACTTATTTTATCATGCCAAATACATGTTATCATTTATTTTGCCAGTATCATATCAATTCTTCATAAGAAATACAAAATGGGCAGTTGCCATACGGTTTTCCTCATCTGATGCAATTCAAATTGGCATCACAATCCTTGGATTGAAACCCCGCATATATGCTCCCGCATGCATCAAGGGTGAGAGGAAGCAGGACTTCTAGGAACTCAGAGGCCCCACTCCAGACCAGAAAGACTTTTTTTTCTTTTCTGGGAACCCCATTAAAAGCAGTCATTTTCCAGAGCCCTGGGTTAACCTTAGGCCATAATAAAGCTTTTTTCGCCTCCAGATAAATGTGCACCCATAAGAGGAGCCCTCCCCGCTTTACCACCAGCACTGCAGCACCACTAAAAGGCTTCCTGCTCTCCCCTCTTTTTCTTTTTTCCTTCTTCTCCTTTCCCCTTCACGTCCCTGACTTTCTGCGAGGATCAGATCAGCACAGTGCTTTCAGGAATTCGGGGAACCGGATAGAGCCGGGACATGCAGGTGTAGGGGGGGGGGGGGGGGGGGGTAATAAGGTGCTAAGAGGCAGAAGGCAGGAAGGGAATGACGCCAGAAGACAAAGACAGAGCATAGGCTGGGTAATTTACTTTTTATATTGTGGATAAAGAGGAGGAAATGCTAGAGGAGAAGTAGAGAGTATTTTTCATTAAGTGTCAAATTTAGGACATTCAGAAACCCTCACTCTGAACATGTCTTGTTTGTTTTAATTGAGGAATTTACACTTGGTAGATTCAGGTCTTGAATCTCACCCAATCGTCCTGACAACTTAAGAGAGAAGACAACACACAGCTCATCCACATAATGCAATAATCATAATAATCAACATATGTCTTCCACATTGTGATTAGCGGAGTGGCACGGTGGTGCTGTGGCTCTGGGAACCTGCCGTCTGGATTAGGCCCTTCCGTGTGACCTCTCGCCCGAAGTCCAGTAACTGTATTTGGCGTTTTATATTTTGGAAGAAGAAGAATTCTTAACTCCACTCACTAACCTTTACTGGGGCTTTCATCCACATGTCATGCTCTTCCTCAGTGAATAAAAGTAGCTCTATCTCATTAGCTCTGTCAGAGTAAACTCCACCACTGCTGAGATGCTGTTGAAAGCTTGTGACTGGAAATTAACTTTTAGGTTTATTTTTTGTTAAAATACTTTTTCCAAAGACACTCTCACACACAACCTGTTTTATATCTTTTATTCAGATGTAATGAATAATGAATATATTCCTCTCCCTGCACAGTGTTCCATGTAATTTTCATGTCCTTTGATTTGAACTGACTAACGAAATAAATTAACTGAAATCTCAATTAAACAGGTTTTATAGTATTGATGGATTGAATCAAACAAGTCATTTGTTCAAATCGATTTCAACGCAACGCATTTATCCCAGCGTTGAAGAATTGATGTTCCGCTCATGCAGTGCCTCCGCTGCCTCACAGTGACTCGTCACATTTACCTTTGTGGTAATGATTTAAAATGCCCCCTCACATTACTTCTCAGATGGATCAATGTAATGATCATCTGTTAGCACTGCTCGCTAGAACAGCAGTTTACTGACTGCATTTTGTGAATGCCCATTTACACACTGTCATTTTTTTACGAAGAAATCTTTTCAGATTATTTAACTTTTTCTCTCTTTTGAGCGATAGACTATATTTTGAACACAAGGTGACACCCCTACTCCAAGATTTACGAGCAAACAAAATTACATCAACCAGCGGCTTACGGCAGGGCTACGGTATACAGTCCGAGAGCAGTATGGAGGAGAACAGAAGGAAAAAAGGTCACGAAGGACAAAAGAAGGAATGGGGAACAAAGGGTGGAGGAAGAGGAGGGAAAGCCTGCTAGGGCTAATTAGAGCAATAATAGGGGGCCAGAACATGCGGAGGAAACTGGAAGGGGTCGACATGACGGGCAGGGTGGTGGATGGAGAAGGAAGGGGGCGATGCGGTGAGAGGGAGGGCAGTGGTGGGAACAAGACCTAGGCCTTCCCCGCACTCGGGGAATGGAATGGAGGGTGGCTTTCTCGGCAGACATAAAATGGCTATGAAATGCCCCATGGTCCCGAGCTCGGCCTCGGCAAGAATAAATACCTGCTCCTAGAAGACCAGACAGCCATTTGTGTAAGTATACCACACGGCTATTCATGGAGCCACGCAAGGAGCGCATCTATCAGCAGGGTCCATCCATGTCCATTCTAGTTACAGTAGCTCTATGTCGGTGGAAACCCCTGGGAGGTCCTGTGTCGTTGGGAACTCTCGCCTCTTGTTAGCCACTACATGGCTACGGTTCTTTGATCAGCTCAGCTGACTCTTAAGCTCAGCTTAGTGCGGCAGGGGTCTGGAAAATCTGGGGAGAGGGAGAGAGGTAAAAGGTGGGGAGGGACGATGGAGAGAGGGAGTGACTGATGGCACCCACTGAACCATGCATCCTCTGGCCAGGAGTTGGAGGGAGAGGAAGAGGGAGGAGATAAAAGACAAGGAAGGTGATGGGGGATAAGCAGGTTGAAGAGGACGGAAAGGAGGGGTCTCCCCTGACAGTCACACGCTTCACTACTGCCATCACCAGAAGGCGCTGACCCAACGGCTGAACTGAAGCCAGGCATGAAAGCAAGGTTGACCACAGTGAGTTCAGGAAACACTGGGATGAAAAGAATTCGCAGGACGCACGGCCTCTGCATGTCATTAGATGAACAAGACTATGGAGTGTTTATGGAAAGTGCTCTCGCCAGCCTCTCGCAGTAGCTTTCAGAATTAAGTATCCAAAATGACATAATCAGAAGCAATTAGGACATCAGTCAACAACAATAACTTTGCCAAACATTTCAACTCTCAAACAGTTTTTCTCCTCCACATTCTGAAGATGTTTTTTTTTTTGTCCAACACGGCACTTGATGCTGCTGTGTAATTTGGGGGGGGGGAAGATGCCCTGTTCAACTCTATAATGAGCAGAGCCAACAGTCTCTTCAGGGGCACTTGAGCCCGGCCAGAGGAGCTCTCCTTTGGGGCACAGAGATACATTATACATTTCTGTGCTGAGTTAGCATTCATTCAGACGCCACCTTCTCATGTGGGCTCTCCAGGGTGAAAAACATCGACAGGAAAGGCTTGACGTGCTGTAATTACTGGAGGGCCCTACAAGGTCTCTGGGAATACTGCGAACTCATGTACAAGCTTGCATACCAAGCGATGTGTAGTACCTTCCAGATGTATGACTGCGTACAAATTTCCCTCATGTGACATCGAAGTGATGCTGCTTCACTGAATAATCCCTATCAGTTTCTTCAAAAAGTACTAATCCACAACCCACCTGTTGTGTAACATAATCCTCCTCCAATACTGTTTACATGTCCACAAGTGTTTCACCGTAACCCTGACAACACCAGATAATCTGATAGGCCCCTGATGTCTTAATTGTGTGTGCATGGGTATGAGACTCTGCTAACTGCATTTACTGGTTTCCTGTTTGGGGAGAGTCCACTCAAAGAGATAAGAGTGGAGAAGGGCTGTATCCACATTGGTAATGGTGCTGGAACACAGACCGACACGACATGGATCTTTGGGTAAGGTCACATGGACTGATGGACTTTGTCAGAACTGTAACGTGTTCACCAATATCATTGTGAGTTCACTCTTATCCAGTTATTTCAGAAAGAGGGTTTACACTTAAGTAACTTAAAGTGAAAGAAACAAGACGTTTCAGAGATTCCATGCACCTTCATTGTGTTGGGGAGAGGGAGATCGAAGCGAGATACTGTATCACAAAAAAACTACGCTAACAATTTTAGGATCACACAGATTTACTGCAACACATGCATTGCACTACTATAACATTCAGACTCACAATGGACAGTTAACCAAAAAAGTTAACCAGAAAGAACCAGAGATAACATCTTGGTATTCACAATGCAACTCGAACGCCGAAAGGGCACTCCTAGAAGATAACCGGCAAGTTGCCAAATTCTCGTTTGATGGTTGAAGTTATGACCTCCTCAACAGGTTTAAGTTAGGCATTGACCTCGACTGATTTAAGTTAGGTTTTGACTTCCAATGGTTAAGGTTAGCCATTGACCTTGAGTCTCTCACAACCAATAAGTGAGCAGATGTAGTTGGGGAAACGAAAGCAGAAAGCTAGCTCTTGTGACCTGTCTTCTCTGAACAACCTTCAGAGCCATCTTTCAAACAAGGCATTGTTCATATGCCTAAAGGACATACAGTATGTTTGCCTTTACCTGACAAGTGACCTCGTGGCTGGGGTGAAAAGAAGTGTGTGACCTTTCAACAAATTCTCACTCCCAGCTCGTCAAATACAGACACTTGGTCAGTGGCTATATGTTTCAAACTGTGACGCTCTAGCTTCCCCTCTAGCGTCAGCTTTGGATGTGTCAGGGACAGCGTGTCCGTTTTAGCTGTACATGCATACGATGTATTTTCAAAATAAACTTCCACCATAGATTTAATTAGTTTTTAGGTTTACTCGGTTAGGTTTAGGCAACAAAACATCCATGGTTTCACACAAGACACAAACTGTGTCCTCCTGGGTGAAAGTCTGTGTTTGTCTGAAGCTTATGGGTTTACATTGGAGTTTGTTGAAAGTCCAGTGCGTCTCATACAGATGCTAAAGGGCGCCTCGGTGCGTTGGTATCAGATGCCAAGAGCCACTGACCAAGGGTTGGTATTTGATGAGTTGGGAGTGAGAATGGGTGACTGTGGGACATGGACATGTACATCAAAGTAAAAGCTTATTGGTATTAGCCCCGATAACAATCTTTCTGTAACACTAACAAAGTAGATTTAGTGGCCATAAACTGAACCCAACAGTACCCTTGGAGGTGGCAGATGTGAATAAATTATAAGTAATTTGAACTTTTGTTGTTGTTGTTGTTTGCTCTAAGCCTACAGGCAGTGAGTGTTTGACACTCAAAACATTGCTGAGTGGAGTTTTTCCACTTGGACTTGTACCATTGTAACCCCACCAATGCCAGGGTGTTATGATTCAAAATCAGAAAGCCCCCAGCGCTCCACCCACCACACTTGACCTGCACAGAGCACTTGTTTTGCCTCATTTTCATCTCTTCTCGCCTCTAGTGCTCAGCTGACCTCTGTGCTCTGACCACAACTCACCCCATATGGCAAGCCACTGCAAACCTGAGCACACAGGGGTTACGGTCACACATACACCAGGAATATACTAACCTATAACTATAGTGTGGATGAGAAGAGCTTGGAGAATAATAAACCAGGGTTGTTTTGGACCATATAAATAGAATAGGAGTAGAAGGGACATTCCCGTTCAAATCCACGTAGCAGGGCGGTCAGGGCGGCGACCATTTTTATGTGTACCGTTGAAATTTCGGCAGCTGTTGCGGGATAACGTTGTATAAGCTAAACAGACTTATGGCTAGTTGCGGACTCACTCTTATCATAGCGTTGGAAAGCACATTGCTTTTTCCAGATGAGTGACAACTTTGTTCGACTCACTTTCAGTAACCAGTGTAGCATTAAAGCATGACGGAATTAGCAAGCTACCTGTCCGCTAGTAAGCTAGCTAGCTTGCTAATTCCACCATGCTTTAATGCTACACTAGATACAGAAAATGAGCTGAACAGCTGGCTGGGTCTAACGGTCCCTCTGCCTGACTCCCACCACTCTGGAGAAGAACAAGCTACCTAGCAAGCTAGGATCCACCCATCTTCAGAGCTGCGACCACACATTACAGCCCCACTGAAGCGTGTTGCCACCATAACAAGAAACAACAATTGGCATTTTCTTTTGTACCAGTTAAATGACCAAGGAAAGCAGTTCAATGTCCTTTTTACCCTCTATTCTATTTCTATAGAACCGTGTGCAGAGCTCCATATCTCGCCCTTGCTACCCATATATGTGTGTGTGAATGTTCGAGAATGTGTATGTGTTAGGAGTTTTCAAGGACATGCTCGGTGCCGAATAAGTGTGGTCACATGCATGTTCACATGTTCTGTTGTTTTTGTGATGTTTGTGTGATTGGTAGGAGAGGTGAGGAAAAGGGCAAACAAAAGAGCGAACGGCTAACACATGGCATCAAGTGAGAAAACTCTGAAGTGAAAAAAACAGTTAGAATACCAACAACATCCTTTTTGTCCTGCTTTATAGTTTGGTTTATTCTTCGGTGAGAAATACCTTTTTTTTTACATCCAAAGTCTGTTGAGACCAACCGTGAGAGTATAGGCAAGAACATGTTGTGTAGACAGGCTGTGTGTGTGTGTGTGTGTGTGTGCAGGGTGGGAGTGAGACATGTCTCTTGCAGATGTGAGAAAGCGGCCATGTCTCTGGGACCGAGTGCGTGGACAGTCTAATTGGCAGAATAGAATGATGTGGTTAGTCTGAAGGGAATTGAAGGGAATGTAATGAGTTGAGTTGAAGCAGAGCTGATGGGGGCGCGCAAACTGTGGGAAAGCTCTCCAAAAGACACACCAAACACTGGAGTGTGTCTGCATTTGCAGCTCATAAGGATGTACAATCGGGTGAGCTCTCACACTCTCTTTCTCTCTCTTCATTTGTCGCGGTCACCATGGTGATGTGTGTTTGTGTGTGTGTGTGTGTGTGTGTGTGGGGGGCTTGCCTCGGAGGCCCATAATTCACAGAGAGCCTGTCTGGCTGTGACACGTCCTTTTCAGCCAGGCATTGTTTGGATGCTGATTTACGTGTGTTTGTTGCACTTTTACCACCACCTCGTCCACACCTCCAGCGGGGGTGGCAAAACCTTTAAAGGATCAACGCATCCGAGACCAGGAACAGCATGGCGTCAAAGTTTCTGATTAAATGATAGCGATACAGATAGAAAGTCATCGGATGTGAGCAAATTGTGCAAGAAAATGCCATTAATTAACTGGTCATTGTGACTTGCTGTTTTTCCCATCTTTTTCTTTCCCTCTCTGTTTGAAACAGTGTTTGTTTTCCCGACCAGCCCACCCCCTTCCTCCCAGTGGGCGTTCCTACAGCACAGAGGAGCCCAATCACAGACGAGCCCTCTACCCCATCCCTCCGTGGTCAGCCTGTTAAGGACTTTTTGTGTTCACGGTTTTTTTTCTCCTTTTTCTTCTTTTTTCTCCTGCTACCCCTCGTTGAGCCACTTGAGCCAGGAGCAGATGGAAAGATTGTAGTGGGGGGGAAAGTAAGCAAGCAGCAGAGAGAGAGAGAGAGAGAGAGAAGCCATGCAGAGAGTGAGGCAGCCCAGCGACGATGCTTGATGAACTGAACCGCTGACCACCAGAAAAGTCCCAGAGACATCAAGGAATCCGACAGGAAAAGTCCCGAGGGAAGACATTCGACTACTCGTCCCAACTGACGTGGAAAGATCAAGAGCTAAAAAGAAATAGATAGAAAATAGTTAAGAGACGAGGAGAAAGAGGGGGAGTTCCACAGATGAGAGTTAAAGCCGAGAGGCAGAACGTAGATGCTCAGAGTGACCAGATAGAGAAAAGTGAAACGAGTGACAGGATCGAAACAGGTGTGTCCACGGGGACTGCTCAAAGAAAGGGCGACACGCCAGGATCACCCCCGGAACAAAGAGCTGACGCGAGCAGAAAACAGGGAGTTACAGACAGAAGTTAGAGGGACATAGATAAAAGAGAGATTTAAAAAAGAAAAAGGATGGCCAACTCAGGTCTCCAGTTGTTGGGTTACTTCCTGGCATTGGGCGGCTGGATCGGCATCATCTCCACCACCGCCTTGCCCCAGTGGAAGCAGTCGTCGTATGCCGGCGACGCCATCATCACCGCCGTGGGTCTGTACGAGGGCTGCGCCTCGCAGAGCACAGGACAGGTGCAGTGCAAGATCTTTGACTCCATGCTCTCGCTGGACAGTAAGTACCATGTTTGATTGTGGCTCGACCGAAAAAAACTAACTTTCACCGGCTGACACTCTGATCTCCCATCGAGACTGTTGTTGGTGAAGCTTCCTCCCTGAGGCTCATATTGTTTTTGAGTATCATCATACATATCATCTTAGTGTGTTGATGGGGCACTGAGGAGTGACTTTCGCTAGATGATGGAAACGCACGGTTAAAATGCAATTGTCTGCTCGCAAGGCATCACCAAGAACAGTGTCTTTTAATGGTACTTCACACTGCATTCTCACGTTGCTTTCTGTAACAAATCACATTTCAATAAGGCGGCTCTGTGTGACTTTCTTTCCATCAGCGAGGATGACAAAATATAAAGATCCAGTGAGAACCCCCTCAGTTTGTGGAGGATACAAAAAGGAAAAAACTAAATCCACGGTGTTGTATTACTGATATATCACAACAGCTGTTGCAGCTATTAATCAACAGCAGAACAACAGAAGGAAGAAAAGTCCCTGAACCCTCGCCGCCTGGATCGGGACACTAACAATTCAGAAGCTGTAAATCTCCCGAAGTCATCATCAAGTTCAATTAAAAACTCCAAAGCGTTATTTGTGAGGGAGTGGGAGGGTGGGGGTCAGGAATGTGGGGTTCAGACATAAATTAGCTCAGAATATGAGCTTCCTGTCATCTCCAATCTGTGAGTAGGATTTAGAGACTCATGATTAATGGCACGCAGATTACAGGAACCCATCCGTCTACTGTCTGCTTAAATCATCCTATTAGAGATTCTAATGAAAAACTACAGTGGGGGCAGGGGGGGGGGGGGGCTTGGGTCACAAGTAATTTTCATAAAACAATTGTTTTTTTCTCTCTGTGCTTACACTTCCCCGCTGTGGCACGCTTGCCACAAAATGAGACGCTTTGCAAACATTTTTGTGAGCCGTCGGACAAAAAAACAAACCACTCTGTGGCGTCGTGTTGTGTGACGACCCGATCCCCCATCTCCTTTGGCTCATCGCGGTGATAAGAACGACGTATTGTCCTCCACCGATGAATAGGGGTTGTTTGGAGAAGAAAAGGCCAGTTGTTGAGCCAAAACACCAGAGATATTCCCACAATGCACTCCGTCTTCCCCACACGCGCACATTGTTCCGTCTCTCCACTAACACACCCAGTGAGTGCAGATTCAGACTGAAGACAAAACACTGAAGAAATGCTTCTAAAAGGGGGTGAAACATACTGTGTGTACCTCTGGGTGAACGCAGCACAGACAAGTCGTGACCGAGCGAGTCTCCATCGATCACAGGGTCATCCAGGTGCTTCCTCAGACACATTATGAAATGGAGCAGATCATGTGTGCCGAGGGGGCCTTTGGTTTGATCCAACACTAGCGCTGGTTTGAGTCCTGAAGGAACTCTCCTCCCTGGCTACTTTTCTCAGCGGGGGCAGCATGTGATGGAGGGTGTAATTGTTCACCAGACTGTGGCTGCGCTCCACTGATGCGGCCAAGCAGCCGCAGCGGAAGAAAGTGTTGGATCTGCTCTGCGGGTTTGCAGAGTTTTGTTTTGCTCAAAAAAGGAGATGATGTTTCGGGTTGATAGAAGGATGTTTTTTTTATTTTCAGAAGAGTGCGGAGGATGGTGGTGCTGAAAGGACAGCTCTTCAGAACCGGAAACACACAATAACATAATAAACCTTGTATTCGCTTTAGTGTTAGGGTGAATAAAATATTGCCCAAGAGCCAAGTCAGCTCAACTTCCCGTGAATTGTCATTTATTCATGGATAAGTGCATGTTTTTTATGGTCAACAAATCCTACAAAAAGACCTAAAACAACAATGTGTTTGTCCGCCTCCCAATACTTTCTAACTTTCCTACGCTGTCTGTGGGTCCAAGCGCATTCGTTCCAACAGAAGACTTGAATCAAAACAATAGAAATAAATAAAAGAAATTCACCAATTTTTTAAATGAGAGCAGCAATTTCCCTAAAAAACAGCTGGGCACTGTAGTTTTTAGCAAATCTTTCTTTGATTAATACACATTTGGTGCTCTAGCGAGCGTTTGTGGGACTGATTCAGAAACAAACAGTGTGAGGGTTCATTGTAATGAAGCAAAATGTCACCCAATGCAACAGTGTGGCTCATTGATGTGTTTTTGATAGTTTTTGCAAAAAAAAGTAATAATGTTTTGGACAACAATGGAGCTCTATGGCACAGAGGAAGAAGATACACCAGGCTGTGATACACACATTATACTTGTTAGTAGGACGCACTCACTTTTTCATGGGAAGGTACTTGTGATGGGTTAGGGTTGAACAGGTCAACAAATGGCAAATATATTGTGTGAAGTTGATTTCTTCAAGTCCAGAAGAGCGAGAGTGACGTGTCTGTGGCCACAGAGTGGACGATGAACAGCCGAGTGGACGATGAACAGCCGTCTATTCCACTCTTATTTCATTAATTTCATCTTTATTTGATGCGGACGAATACAACAGAGAAAATTGCACAAGAATTATCCAATTCAACGTATCACAGCATTTATAGTGAATGCTAATTCCCAATGCCTGTCCCCAGAAAGGCCTTTTTAAATGACCAAATATAAAACATGTTCACAGATTACAAAGTTAAACGATGTGGTGCATTTTGTTGACCTTATAGCAACAACAGTACGACTTGCCAGCATACACATACAGGATTCATCCATGTATGTATGTATGTATGTATACCTACCGTGACACATTGTTCTGTCTGTGAACAGAGAATGAAGTGCGGTAATACAATCAGGAATAAACATCTCTGCCCCTGAGGTAACATAGGACTGCGCTTGTCAGATATGAGTGAAAGTTGCATAGTTGTTAGTGAGTGGGCAAACTGATATTACGTACAACAGAGTCACAAGTGACCTCACAATGGGACCTTACAGTGCCTACATATACACACACCAGCCAGCACACATACTCATTGAAAGCTTGTGGCTGGCACTGCTGACCTTGGACGAGAGAGAGAGAGAGAGAGAGAGAGAGAGAGAGAGAGAGAGAGAGAGAGAGAGAGAGAGAGAGAGAGAGAGAGAGAGAGAGAGAGAGAGAGAGAGAGAGAGAGAGAGAGAGAGAGAGAGAGAGAGAGAGAGAGAGAGAGAGAGAGAGCGATGGCCTAGTGGGTGAGCCAGCGTCCCTCCCTCCCTGCTTTTAGCCTTTCCTTTACCCCAAAGGCCCCTGAACGTCCCTCTGGTTCGTCACCAACTGAAACCGGTCAGAGCACCGGCCTGAACCCCCCCCCCCCCCCCCGCACGCCCTCAGAAATAAAAAGAGGAATGCTCAAGAGTGGATGAAAGAACAGAAAATCAAACCTCTCTCTGTTGAAGACTATCCAGAGAATCCATCAAAGGGAGCTCCAGAGCCATAAATCAGACTTCAAAGATTGTTCCACCACCCCCCCCCCCCCCAATCATAAGTCCCTTCAGATCAGCTTCTGCTACTTCAATGCTGCACCATGAATGATGGTGTGTGTATTTCTGTCACAATGACAAACGAGGACTTCAGGTTCCTGCTCAGGCTGTTGCCCTAGAGCTCTTTTTGAAGTGACTGTTTTCCTCACACATGAAGTCACATTCTGTTATATTCTAATTCAGCATGAGTTTCTGTTCTTAACTTTGGAAATAGTCATTTCACAAACAGGTCCGATTGCCAGCTTTTACCCCCCAAAAGCTTTGACGATGAAAAGCTGAAGTATTTTCAGACTCGTAAATTCGATTGTATTGTATTCTCCTCTATTCTATTCTCATTCTACTGTTGCAAACAATGCTTTTCTAGAACTTTGAAGACTGAGATGCTGTTGAAAGCTCTGAAAAAAGTCAGCAAATGGACCTTGAGTTAAGTTTTTCTTTGAATTCAAACTATTGTGTTTGAGTGTGACAATAATTCTTGACCTTTGAAATATAAAGTCTTAACTCAAGGGTCACTTACTAGCTAAATGTGAGGCTTCATTTGTGTTTGATTGTTTCTTTGTCAAACAATTATATTCCAGTGGAGCACAAAAGTTCATTCTTGACTTTGGAAACAGTAGTTTTGACAAAATAAAACAATTGCTCAAGCTTCTTAATGGCTATTTCCCAGAGTTTTGAAAGCAGTGAAACGTGATTGAAAGCTCAGGATAAATGTAATATTTCTATTGATTTGAATCTACTCAATCTAATTGAAGGTAAAGTTCTTTCTTAACTTTGGAAACAATAGTTTGACGAAAAAACTAAAAAACAACCTTAAAGCTTCACTCTTTTTTCAACAAAGCTTTGAAGAACATGAAATGGAGTTGAAAGCTCTGGAAAAAAACGAGTGGACATATTTTCTCTTCTTCAAACGATTGTATTGTTTTCTTTATCTGGTTAAGTCTATTCATTAACGTTGTGTTTGTGGCTTTGGTGTAATTTGAAACTTGCCTTTCTCCTGCGATGTACAAACACTGGCTTACACTTCAAGTCATTGTTATTCAGAGGTAATGCCAAAGACCTTGGCTGTTAAACCTGCACGAAAGGCTCTGTTGTGTTTCCTTTTAATTATTTGTCAGCTTTGTCGGCTATCAGAATCAGGATATACGAGACTTTGCGTGTTTACTTCCGCCGCTGGGGCATCAACAATCCCCTCGCTAGTTGCAAATAAGACAACACTCCACCGGTACTTTGACAGTATCATGAAGCGCTGCGCGTTGCCTCAGCAAAGTCTGATTGCCCTGGCGACAGCCCCGTGAAAACAATCTTGCTTTGTGACAAAGCCACACTAATCCCACTGTGTGAAACATGTAAAGCAGGCCCTCCTACAGCTCCTCTCTGTGTGTGTGTGTGTGTGTGTGTGTGAGTGAAAGAGAGAGAGAGAGTTGTCTGTTTCATCTGTGTCTATTCCACCTACAGATATTGTGTGTGAGTGTGCAGATATCGTGCATTTGCACATATGTATGTGTGTGTGTGTGTGTGAATAATGTGTAAATATGTTCCTCCCACTGAGTTATGTGGGTGCTGAGGCACATTGGATTTTTGAAGAAGGCAAAACCACAGTAGAATTATCCGGGGAAGATATACAGGATCGTTTAAAAAAAACAAAGTGACCTCTGGAAACGAACAAGGCAGGAATGACCCTGCTGAACAGGACAGCAGTGGATGAGCTTCCTGCCAGAGAAGCATGTGGTCTCCCATCAACCCCACGTTGCGTGTGCAGCATCATTCCCTCATAATCGTCACTTTTAATGTCCAGAAATGTGCACTTTATTTCAAGCGATGGACTAAAAAGATATTTCCCCTCACCACTTTCTCCCCCTCTCCCCCTCCCCCCTCCCTTTCTTCCATATCTTCTAATTGTATCGCCACTCTGTGCCCCCCTCTGCCTCCCCCCCTCATCCCTCTTCTTTATCCAGTCCACATCCAGACATGTCGAGCCCTCATGGTGGTGTCCGTGCTGCTGGGCTTCATCGGCATCATCGTCAGCGTGGTGGGCATGAAGTGCACCAAGGTGGGGGACAACAACCCGGTCACCAAGACCCGCATCGCCGTGATCGGAGGAGCTCTCTTCCTGCTCGCGGGTGGGACTTCTGCTGTGTTCTGTTAACGCTCTGTTTGATTTGCAACCAATAATGATATAGAAATACAGCAGCATCTCCCACAACCAGCGCAGTTAGCAAAAGTGGTGTTTTTCTAGCCTGAATCTCTCACTGGGGGGGGGGGGGGGGGGGGGTCTTCTCTGTAATTACGAGTCCCTGCTGTAAACAGGGACATTTTAGAGGCATTAGTGGCTGACCACAGACATAAACCACAAGCCCAGGGGGGGGGGGGGGGGGATTGACCAAATGAGGTTTCCCCACAGTTCGTTTGTGAGTTGTTGTAGCTCCAGTGAATGCTTGCCAGGCTTATGCATCTGTTCTCCCTCCACAGGCCTATGTACACTGGTGTCCGTGTCCTGGTATGCCGCTCAGGTGTCCTATCTGTTCTTCAACCCAAACACACCGCCCAACGCCAGGTATGTGAAGGAACCGCTGACAGACTCAACTTCATAAATGCAAGATGAAATACTTCTAGTTGTCCTTTCCTCTGATCTGAGTGTCGTGGCCCCTAAAATGCTCTCAGAGAGCATTGCAACCTTGTAAATGATTCATTTACATTCATGCAACATTTCAAAATTGATGGACGCATGAATGTGCCATATCAAATTCTTACCGTCATTATTATGTATATTGGCTTATACAAAATGACATTTTTGCGCATACAGTCGACTGTGTATGTGTATTTTGAGGCAGTGGGCAAATGTCGCCAGTTTATTGACATAATCTTTAAATGAACCATCAAACCGTCTATTTGGTGGTTTTTGTCACAGGATTAACGCGACACAATCTACTGCGTTAACCTCCGTTTAAGTCTATGGAATACTGGATACCATCATGTAAACACAACATTGAATTCATCTCATATGAAATAATCCCAGGAACGATTGAGCCCAGGAACAAAAAGAAACCCCTTCATTAAAAACTGTCGTTCTAAATAACCAAAAGTGTGAGGCACATTAGACTAAAGACAGATTAACACGTTCCACTTCATTAGAGTAATTTCCCATCGAACGGGACAAAGTGAGTGATGTCGGTTTGAATCGCTGCTGAGAAGAGGCTGTGCAGAGGTTAGAGACGCTGACAGAAAGGGAAGGCGTCTGCCTCCAAAGTAATGCGGATCTGTTGAGTGTTTACATCCAGTAACAGCATTGAAGTAGAGCCTCATATTTTGTCTGAAGCTGGATATGCAACAAGTTGTTTTTACATTCAAATAAATCCCATTAAAATCCAATTTTTGACAAGCTAATAGTGATTGGCGGTTGGGGCAGTATTATACTCTCACTATAGTAATCATGTGCAGTTTAAGAATCAGAAAAGTGCATTCATAAGTAAAACTAATAATTAATATACAAGATTATTTTGATTATTATTCATTTTACATGCCGTGCTTGATGTTCTTTGATATTTCTTGGATTGCTTTTGACTTTCCAATGAGTCGGAGCTAATGATTATAACATCTCGGAAAGAAGTAAAACCAGTAAACCCTTGTACACTCGCAGCCATCCTGTACACCTGTCCTCTGTCTCTCTAACTTGCACAGGTATGAGTTCGGCTCGGCCCTGTTCGTGGGCTGGGCGGCGGCCAGTCTGACGGTCCTGGGCGGCTCCTTGCTGTGCTGCTCCTGCTCTAAAGAGGAGATGCGAGGGCAGCAGTATTACCGCCAATCACAGCCTTCCACAACCAGGGAGTACGTGTAAACCCCACCCCCTTCCAGCAGCCACCCAAACAGAGAGCATCGGACACGCTTGGCACCACCCCCCCCCTCCCTTTTTCCTCAAATTATAAAACAAAACAAAAAGACTATCAAACACACATGCTACATGTGTAAGTACTACACATGTAGCACTTACACTCTGCAGACACAGGTGCTCACACAAGCACCGGTAGGATGTATTTTGGTGGCTAAACAAACTACAAACTTTCATAAATCATTTGCGAGCAATCATCCAGCTTACTTATATGATGATACAAAGCTTGCAATTGTGACTGGAAACCTCTCAAATGCCTCAATGTCATTTGTTAAATCTACTTGAAATTAGTGGTGCAGCTTTAATCTGACCCCCAAAATCACAACACTATGAGTCACCCACTTTAAAATAAAAATGAAAGGGAAACTGATCAAAACATCTAAAGGCATAATGTAAAGTGTGTCACAGCAGATACCCAGAAACAATGGACATGGAGCTAGAAATACTGCAAAAGTGAACTTTATTTATTAGCATGTCCTATGCTTCCTGGCTGGAGCTGCAGCTGTGCTTTGTCTCCATGTTGCTTTGTGTACTCACACTCCACTGGTGCAGTTATGTTGTGTAAAGGTACAGCCCACACATTCACTGTACTAAAGCTTCTCCTGCTCAAACTATCAGCATAGCTGCTGTTGTACTGTGGTGCAACTCTCCAGTTATGGGGACCAGGGCCGTAGTCAGAATTTTAGACATACAGAGGTCTAAGCCCCTCCTCACTGAGTTAAAAGAAAGTCTGGAATCGCCCTGTAAAATATCCACCAAGTCAACATGCTCTCAGTCCCAACTCGTCAAATACTGACGCTCAGCAGTAGCCCTACGCTTCAAATTAAAACGCTCTATAGGTTCCCCTCTATCATACGTTTTGGAGGTTTTCAAAATAAACTCCCATGTTCACAGAAAACGTACAGTTTTCCGCTTGTTACATGCATACAGTCTCTTTTCAAAATAAACGTCCAACGTAGGTTTACTTACGCAACATAACTACTTGGCTAGGCTTAGGCAAAGATCTTGGTTTGGGTTAAGTACATAGACTCTATTTTGGCTATCGCCGTCTTATATTTCGGCCTTCGCCATTTTCTTATTTTGCAACCAGTGAGCGAACTTGACCACGATTGGAGTGGCGCGGAGACGTAGTATACGGCACTGGTAGCGACCTGTTAATCACATGCTAGCCCCGCCCTAAAGCATACTCTGCTTTTTGGTCAATTTGACTCTAAATGGACCATCATTTACTAAATGAACATCATGCTGTATTGAAGAAGACTTGAAACTAGAGATTGAGACCATAAACTCATCTCTACAATGTTTACTGAGGTAAAAAATCAAGTGAGAAGTAGAGTAATTTTCTCATAGACTTCTATACAATCTTTTTGCAACCAGGGGAGTGGTATCCTGATGGTCAGTAGTGAGAATGCTTAAGGCACTTCCTCATTGGCATCACTTTTCCGAACCGGAGGTTGCCCCCTGGTTATGTTTGTTACTACAAAAACTGTGGTTGTCACGTAACAGGCATTGGTTCCTAAGTTACGTGGCAAAACCCTGATAAAATAAGTCAAGTTGACTTGGTTTCACACGGAACACAAACAGCGGTCCCTTGGGGGAAAGTCCTGTTTTGTTTGACCCATTAAACCTCCCCTCCGACTCGCCCAACGCGGACTTTCTTGCTCTCAATACTACGTCAGTTTCGTCGAAGTTGAAAGCCTAGTGCCGAGTGTCTCACGGACGCTAAAGGGTGCCTCGATGCGTCAGTATCAGATGTTCGGGGGCACTGCCCGAACATTGGTATTTGAAGAGTTGGGAGTGAGAACAGGTTAAAGGAGTTTTTAATTGTTGACTGTAAACTCCCTCCAGTTGTTAAACTACTCCAGAACTCCAGAACTACTCAAGAGGAAATGATCTCAGTGGCTACGGCCTGATAAAGAGAAACCTACATGTGAATAAACTAACCACAGTGACAAAAAAGAAGCAGCTGGGTTCAGCGTCCCATGTAAGTAAGGGCTCGGGCAGCCATTTTTCAACCGCTGACGAACTTCCTCACTTTAAAAGAAGCTAGTTCTTACGTGGTCCCGTTTTACACAACAACCAATTGATGAGGGCTGTGCATGAAGACACAACCTGAACTGCATGCATTAGTGGAGGTGAATTGTGAGTAAAAAAGTTGTCTTCTTAGTTTGACTGAAATGAATGCTGTTAATGGTCATTCCACCATTTGACTCTACACTAAGAGAAACACCATGCTCCATCTACTAACACCATCATTCCACAATCACACACACCTTCATCTCCTATTCTCTTGTATAACCAAACCAATGTCTAAGATATAAGTTAACTCATGTACTTCCCACACAGGTATTAATCTCACTGGGGATCATAAGCGATAAGACACCACAGTTTCATTACTTTGCAATAGACTATAAGCTAGCATGTTTAAAACAGACTTATGAATAGTATGAATGTCATGTTTAACTTCACTGCAGTAGATCTACACGTGTCATTGCAAACCACTGACTACTCCACAAGGATGCATTACAATAGATGTCTGCAACGTTTTTAAAAATGTGCCTCCACAGTAGAGGCTGTAAAACTCAACAGTCGGCCTAAATTGGCTCTTGAGTTTCTAAAAGAGCCGGTCCATCACTGTTCCAGATAATAAAGCCATTAACTTTTCTTAGAAACGCTCCCAGTCCCCCCGTTTCCCTGTCATACGGCCTCTCTTCTTAGTAGACACTTGTTTGTGGAGTGCTCTGTGGAGTGCTTGGACAGATTGGGGTGGGGGGTGGTGGGCCTATAGAAAATTCCTTGTTCCCTTTAAATAATAGGGGATGTCAGGCGTTACTTGTTTGTCATTAGCAGCTGCGCTTTGAATAGGGATTGCTCAACAAGTCTGATTAAAAAAAACTACCTGTAATGCTATGTTAAAATAAATGAAAATATACATTTAAAGTAATGATTTGAAATTTCAGGAAGTATGCTTATTTGGTTGTTTTTTTTGCCGGAAGTTAGATGAGAAGATCGATGCCTCTCTCTTATCTGTCTGTTAGATATTAAGCTAAAAGCAGGGGGACGGTTAGCTTAGCATATCATTCAGAATGGAAACAGAAGGAACAGCTAGCCTGGCTCTGTCTGAAGACAACAACAACAACAACAAAAAACATAACAAATGAGACATTATATTATTTATTATATATTACAGCACTGGCCGGTAGATTTTGTTACTTTTGGGCACAGCTAGTTGCTTTCTCCCCTGCTCTTGATAAACTAAGCTAACTTAGCCAAGCTAGCTAGTTTGCTCTGGTGGCTCGAGCTTCATATTTGCCATAAAGATATAGAGATTGGTATTAATTTTCTCATCGAACTCTGCAAGAGTGTCCCCTGCATCAGCCAGTCCATCATTATAAGCCTAATGTAGCATCACCTCCCGTGCTCCTTCTCATTGACTTCCCATCCCCTTTTCTTCTGCTAACATCTGTATAATCATCACGCGCCTCTGCTTTCTTTCTAACACTTCATAGCTGCTGTGAGAATCTGAGCAGTCTTGATGTGTCTTCTTTCCCCTCCTGTTCCTCCTGTTCTCCTCTCACTGTCTTCTTCTCTCCTCTAATTCAGGGCAGAGTTGTTGAGTGAAACTAGTTTCCCCGACTGATCAGCCCCCCGCCCTTTTATCGAGGACTGTCCCGACTGTCCAACGTCTGTCTTCCCCCCTTTTTTCCCCTCCCCCCGTTTTTCTCTTTGACCCTAAATTTGGACCTCTTGCAGTAGAATACTCCCCTTTCTTCATTACTACATCTGCACCTTAGTGGGAACCAAGATGCATTGTCTTCTCCCATTGTTGTCCCCTACGTCCTGAGCCTTTTCTGTAAATATGGACTCCTAAAGGACGATGATTAAGACCTTCTATTTAAGAAATGAGGTGGCCTCCTCCGTTTCCATGTGAACCCTCTACTACACCTCCCACGCCCTCCTTTGTCTTGCTGTTGGCCAAACGTTAACAATGAGTTGAAACCGTTTTTGTTTTGCGCTGATTTATTATGATTTCTCTTATATCCTATGACCTCTGGGTGTTTTTTGTAATATGTGTCTTTTGGGTTCACTTTTGTGCGCTGTAACTGTGCCTTGACTGAAACGTGTTCTTTTTCCCTTTTGAATTGCAGACCAAATGTTAAAAGTACCCCACCAGAGAAAAGGGAGCAGTACTTGTAGTTTGGGAGAGTCTTCTGGCCTTACCATGGTTTAGATTCTGTCTACAGACAAAACCCTCTCCCTGAGGACTTCAAAACAGACACACAGACAAAAAAGAATTTATCAACGGCAAGCACATTGCAGCAACATAAATTAGAGTCTTTGTTGTAAAAGAAAAAAAAGACATTTTTGGGAGTTTTTAGAGTTTTTTTTAGATATCCTGGTTTGTCTGTTTTGCTGACTCTGGGAGAGACAGTCATTCAGGGTATGTTGTCTATAACATGTTAAAATGCCCGGGTGTATATACCACCTAGCCTATTCCCTTTTTTTTTTTTTTTTACTACATATATAATGTTTTACTACAGTGCCTTATAACACATGTTTGAGCACACGTTTGTTTCTGACTTCATGGATTCTTCATAGTCTCCCGTCCCATCTTGAAGGACGTGCATGTCCATAGTTCCCCCTGCCAGCAGTTCTGTGTGCCTTTAAAAAAAAATCTATTGTCGGACTTCTGGAAATGCCTGTGAAGCTACTCTGCAGTACCACTTATGAAACAACAAAGACATACGTACGATAGATCTGAAGCATAGTGCCTTGTGTGCCACTGTTTGTATTAAAGCTGTGTGCCTGTTTCCTTGTAGCCTGGATTGAGGATATACCCAGTGCGTTCATTTAGTTTCGTTAAGTGCCAATATGATTTTGTGTGAATGCCATGACAGAGTCGTTGCCTTATGGACTCTAAAGGATGTACTGTACTGTGTGTTGTCTCCTGTACTAAGGAACGCCCGTTGGCTGAGCGTTCAAGCCTGCATTTATTTACCACGCCATTCATTTCTCTAATATTTACCCCCCTCAATGTTGTGTATCATCTCATTTACGGTATACCCCTGTCTGTTTCTTTTAGAATAAAGCAAACAGAGATGAAAAAACCAAGAGATTTGAGTCATGTACTTTTCACCCTCGACTGACTTCCCCCCCCCCCACACACACCTTCCCCTGCTCGTCCCTCCGTTTTTCCAGCTCAAATATTTCTTTTGCACCCCATTGTTCAATAATTGCAGACGTGGAATTCCACTTCTGCTCCACTGGACTGTGGCACATTCTCAAAGGTGGACTCACCACTGCTACAGTTGATAACAAGGCTTGATTTTTCTTTCTGTTTTCAGTTTCAGCCGCAAAACTTTTATTCAATCACGAGCTTGGAATTAAGGATTAGCTTCTACAGACCCATATAAAGGGTTACTTGGGTATTTTTCAACCTTCTCCCCATGTTTCTGTGTCTTACCACTAACGGAATTTAAATTGGTCCAGTATTGAGGGAGAACTCTGCAGACGGCAGCCGCTAAATGGGCAGCAATCTCTCGGTACAACTCTTTACCCGTCCACTAAAAGTGCTCGTTTTTGCCACTGAGTGTCCGACTACATTATGGAGAGAACCCTACAAATAATGAAAACCTTTTTCTTTACCTTTAGCTTGATGTATGTTATTGTTCGGAGAAGTCTCGTTCTGTGAACTCGAGGCGCATCCACATTGTGGATATCCTCTATATTTTTCAGCCGTAACATTACATTTCTTTTTTTTAGATAACACTAAGCTACGCTTACAAACTCTGACAACACCGCCACTACTGTCGCCAACTCTCACTCACGTTTCTACCATTGTCTTCCAGCAATTCACATGTTACAATTACAAACAGAAAGCGAAAGGTTGAGAAACATGATTGGAGGGTTCTTTCATAATGTTGCCAGACACTTAAAATATCAATCTGAGCCTTTTTCATATCGATCACAAGCACTGTTAGTGGAGGTACATTGACGGTGAGGAGTTGCCCTGAGCAATTATATTGCAGCACGTTTAGCTGCCGTCTTCAGCGTTGTCCCTCAACACTGGACCAATTTCACAGTTCTTTGTCCCTATTAGTCACTTAAACGTAAAACCATTGGGAAATACGTTGAAGAATATTGTATGAAAGTTACCCTTTAATGCAATATACACATAGCCAAATGTACATTGTAAGAGTTGCTTGTTGCAATCATTCCACCTGTCTATACTAGCCATGAAGAAATACTTGCCCAAAGATATTCCAAGGTAAGAGATGGGAGACAAAATACACAACTTTCATTCTGGGCAAAGATGCATTCCAAAGTTCAGCTGAAGCTAATACGGGGCTTTAGCAGTCTGATTAGCGGTAAGCCAAATCAAACAAACCTTCCAAAGTTAGTCTTTGTCGACCCAGTCACCCGACAACACTCTCAATGTTTGACCATACAGCAAAACTCCACAACACATTTATGTCCTGTTCCAGTGTTTTAAAATTCTTGTTTTCTACATTATTTGCACATGGCAGTTTATGTATGTTTCAACTTTATGTAAATATCCTGTGGACAACTAATCATGTCAATTTTGATTTCCCCAACATGTGATAGCCGATTTCCAAGTTCAATGGAAAAACATTGTGCAGGAAACAACAACAAGGGTCTGCTACTTTAAGTCCATATGTGCGAACAGGTGTTTAAATTGGAGTCCCGTTAGGAAGGGATTTCTTTACGACCAGTACGGAGAGATGGAATTATTACTGCGAGCAATAACTTTCAATATGGACATGTGGGTATTTCTAGTAAGATAGGGTTGAATAAATATGAACCACGTCTTTAAGAAAATCAGCTTCAAATAACATTGGAAGATCTTGAATATGTGGATGATTTGAAGAACTTTAAATCAATGCCACATTATTTTAGTACAAATATACAGTCCGTTTCAAAGCCGCTGTCTTTTTACTGACTATCCATGAGTTTGTATACTGAGTTTAAATAAGGTAGTTTGAGAAAAACGCACACTGAAGACAACAGTGGTGGGAACGGTGTACGGACGTGAAATCTCACATACACCTGACATGTACGGATGCGCCTACACTACCCATGACTATACAGTCTGTTCAGCAACGCTGACCGTTCACACCGTTTAAGACTGTCATGCAAAAAAACCCACATCTCCCACAAGGACATCTGCTCCAACATGTAAACTATCCAAAAACATGTCACATGAACCGTGATTTTTTGCACACTCGTACAACTCTAATTAAACACATGTACAGTATCAGCATCTGTCTCTTCCTGCTCAAGCTCCTTGTGAGATATTTTTGTTCTTCTCATCAGAGATAACAGTTTACTGATATAAGATATACATTCACTGTAATTACTGTATGAATATGTGGGAACAATGTTACATGCACAATGAACCCGTTGAACCGAAGCTTGCAGCAGAAACCAAACCATGATAGTAAAAACAGGAATGTGTTTTCCCACTCTCAGCACTTTGAATGATAGATGATATGTGAGACATGCCTTTGATTGGGACTTGGACATCGTGGTCATTTAGGAATGTCAGACTGAAAACTCTGGAATTTATTTTATTGCTAAACTGTAAACATCATTACAACAAAGTAAAATGTTTTCATAATGAAACTCGGCATTCTTATTGCAACCCAGTCGCCAGAACGAAAAGTTGACAGTCTACATTTCTGCAAACCACGGGATATGTTTCATGAATACGGCTCATATTAGCCTCATATCACACTTGCAGAAACGCACAATGCAACGTGGTAAATGTGATGAAACAATTAGTTAGGTTTAGCCAACTAAACTACTTGGCTAAGCTTAGAAAACACATCATGGTAACAACGTAACGTAACGTAACAAGGTAACAAGGTAACGTAACGACGCAACATCGCAACGCAACGACGCGGCGACGCAACGACGCGGCGACGCAACGCGACGCAACAACGCGACGCAACGTAACGTAACGCAACGTAACGTAACGCAACAGCGTAACGCAACAGCGTAACGCAACAGCGTAACGCAACAACGTAACGCAACAACGTAACGCAACAACGTAACGCAACAACGTAACGACCATTAATAAAACACATCATGGTAACAAGGTAACGTAACAACACAGCAACTTAAAGATGCAACAGCGTAAAGACGCAACAACGTAACGACGCAACAACATATCGACCATTAATAAAACACAAATGGCCTTCGCTGACTTTCAGAATTTGCAGAAGCGTACAATGATGACATTTATACCTGGCGGCTGGGCTGCATATTTAGAGGTTAAGTGAGAGCAGACTTCAGCACTTTATGGAGCTACTTTATTGAAAAAGCTTTAAATGTAAGTTTTGTAGTTTGACGTAGACTGCTGTGACACGACAGCATTGGTCCCGGCTTCCTGGCCCGGAGCGAGTCTCGGTTGCGTCCAGGTGGCATCACAGATATGAGACGCACTCCTGATCGCCAATACAGCTGAGGTAAGAGAGCAGAACACACTTCCCACCATCAACCAGTAGGAGAGTCCAAACTCAAACGTTATCCCTGGCATCCCCAGAGTCACCTGTTAAAAAGAAAGATGCAGAAATAATGACGCAAGCACATTACGCCTTAAAGGCATCAAAACTTTCTATCTGTGATTTTTTTCCTTCTTCTCTCTCTTATTAGAACTTCAGGAAAAATGGATTTTGCGATTTCAAAAGAACCTCTACCTTGATTTTATAAAAAAAACGTAGTGAACACCATTACACCTGCAGGCTCGTATCCTCTCGCTCTGTGAGACCTTTTTTTTTCTCGGTGAATTCCACCCCCTGCTATCTAGTTAGTCTCTAACTCGACCGCAGCTCTTTCAACTTATTTCAGCCTGACTTGGCAGGTTTGTTTCTGAGCTGGACATCAAGCGTCTGTTTCTTCCTACCAGAAAGAAACACACACACACACACACACACACACACACACACACACACACACACACACACACACACACACACACACACACACACACACACACACACACACACACACACACAGCAGGTTCAGGAGCCGAGGAACAGTAAACATGAAATAAAAGGGTTTATTGTTATCAAAATGTTGCCAGATAATTAACATGCCCACAACGATTGGTGTGGGCATTGTGGGATTGATGTTGATAACGAGCATCTTGGAAGACAATAAATTGGATTTCATTGATTCGCAGTGCTGATACAATTAGAATTGTCAGTGCGGTGAAAATATTGAAATATGAAAGTTCTTTATCAGAAGAGTGCGACAGGTGAGCTTAATGGCTGCTAGACAGGAAATTAATTTGGCTGTATTTTTGCTGAGACAACATTAGAAAACAATTTTTGGAAATGGAAAGACAGAAATGGGTTTGGTAATGGCTCGATTAAAAACATTTTTTAAATGGTGTGGCTGGATTAAAAAAAAAAAAAAAAAACTCATATAATATAAGTGTTGTGCAATGACACCTACTTCTTGTCTGTATCTGGTGTAAGTGGTGGGGTGGACCCCATACCACAGAAGGTCAGCTGCACCACACGCACCTAAAATGCCCACAGACACACACACATACACACACACACACACACATATTTTCAAACCGATACACGAGTCAGAAGTTCAGGGTAACATCTGTTAAAGTGTAGATAATGAAGTCGTGCGGACATGTGTTGAACCAGAGAATGATATGAATCCGAAGTAGTCACCCACTGTGCAGGAACCACACAACCCAACAAACTGCTTCAGGCTGGATTTGATTACGGCTGTTTTTGTCATGAGTGAGGAGCCGCAGTACGGACCTCCGCACAGACAGAGGGCGCTAGAGACCTGCAGCAGCCTGCCCCGAGCCAGCGCGCTGCGGACCAACGTGGTGCCCCTCAGGCCGGGCATCATGATCAGGACGGAGACCACGGATAGAACACACATCCCCACCGACGCTGCTCTCATAGCCAGGACATCAGCTGTGGGAAGGAGGGACAAGAAAAACACACCAGACTGAAAGCTGGGTCTCCAATTGCAGCACACATTACAGTACATTCTCTGTTTGGGTATAGAACTTCAGAGAACAATTAACTACGGAAGCCCTGAAGGGCAAGTGAGGAAAAAGAATAATCTTTCTAAGTTCCTTCAAAACCTTTTTCCACCAATGTCCTTTTGCAAGGATCAATTTTCCAACTTTTCTGTGTTAGCAGGCAGTGTGGCAAGTGATTTTGTGTGTATGTTTGTTGTTGTAGTACTCGTTTGGGCCACAAAGAGGCTGAAGTGCACCACTTGTTCTAAATAGGACTGAAAGCATTCATGTTTTCTTCCAGATGTTTTCGTTGACATATCTTGCTAACACACAATGTGCCTTGGGTTGTGCATGGAGAAATTCAAGCTCACCGGGAAGAAAACATGAATGCGTTTAGATTATGGGGCACTTCAGGCCCAAATGAGTATTGCAACAAAAACACCTTTTCACCTGGCAATTTATTTTTAAAGGAACTTTAAATGATCCAATGGCAATGTAAATGTTACAATGATTAAAACTTTTTTCCTTACCTGTTTCACTCATTACATTTTTTAAGTAACTTATAAAGATTGTCCTGGCAAAACCTTTTTTTTCATCTATTCTTTAGTCATAAACAGGAGAAAAAACATTTAGATCAGACTTGGAATGGAATTGGAAAAATGGATGCTTATTCTCTTGCAAAACAGATAATTTCCTTTTAAAATAGAGACAAATGAGTTTATAAAGAGGGATCAGTCATGTAGTCAAGAGTGATCAGATGCTTTTCTTTTTATGGTATTTTTTTCTCTTTTTATGGTATTTTTTATTGCAACATTGTGTCTGCTTTGTATTTTTCTACATGTGTTCTGAAGAACAAATAACATTTTTTTTGTAAAATGAAAATGTGCTTTTGTATCAATATTTTCTACTTGTCTCTTGTATTAAAATAAACCTTAAAGAAAATCTAAAAAAGTAATACAATTCACTTAAAATTCACCCATATAAAATTTACTTTGTCATTTTTACAATTTTTGAAAATGTTTAACAGCTTGAGTCAAATGTAATGAAAGTATATATATTGTATAAATATATACAAATATATTTTTAGATATCAATGTCAGTACTTTCATTCAGTTTTTTACTCTTTGAAGCTTTTTTTTGGTTTTGGTTTTTTGGTTTTAATATTGTGTATAACATTGGTGGATTGTGACTAGGAATATTTAATGATGTACAATTTAGACATTTAGATGACTTGTTATACTGTAAACTAGCAACAGTTAAATGCTGCTCACACATTCATACAGGTTCCAGTCCTGTATTTTGAATTTTGGTGGGGCTTTACTTTAAATTACAGATTGTACCTTTCAATAATAATAATAATAATAATGCATTTGAGGGAGGGGCCTTGGATAACGTGATTGGCGTGGATGTGTCTCTGTACCTGGCATGTAATGCCTGGCTCCATGTAAGACACAGACACATCACACGTCCTCAGGACACACTCCCCCAGCAGGCCTCAGCAGCAGGTGCTCAGACCCACAGAGGTCAGCTGATCTTCAGCCCCTTGCTGGACCAGGAGACACATTGGAACAGTGGGAAATGCCTGGTTATGCTAACATGGGCATAATCATGAGTAAGTAGTAATAATAAGGCATTTTAAATAAATTAAAAAAACATGAATAATGTCTAAAATACACTCTTTACAGATGGACTGCACAGTAGTGCAGCCTAGTGGTTGCTCTACACGCTGTCACCATACCAGGATTAGCAGTGTTTGCAGATGAGAAGTTGTGTGTGTGTGTGTGTGTGCGTGTGTGTGTGTGTGTGTGTGTGTGTGTGTGTGCGCGTGTGTGTAGACGTGTTTCCTACCCTCCCACAGTCCTTTCCAGCAGCAGCGATTAGCAGCAGCGGGCTCGTCAGCGCTATCAGCAGCCCCAGGACCTCATCTGTCCTCTGTTCATCCTGTCCTTTCAGTCCGCTGCTGCTGGAACAATTGGCGGCTTATTTTAGTTCATGAAAAATATCGGAAGTGACTTTGGCAAGAAACGCTGAACAAGTGCAGCTGATTTTTCCAGACAGGATTGTGTTTGAGTTCAGTCGCAGAGCGTCTCTGAATTAATGACTTTCAAACGGAGATAATGAGCCGTACACTCGTGGCACGTGTCGACACAAGCGGTGGAAGACGTGTTCAGATCTGTTACTTCAGGAAAAGTACAGAATTATCAGCAAAATGTACTGAAATGGTCCTGTGCTTTTATTTAGTGAGCATGAACAACTCTCTCTCGAATCCAAAAACTGGAGTGCTGAAACTCAAATTTGTGACGTCATCAAGTATAAAGCCTGGAGCTGCTCCAAAGACAATGCATTAGGAAATATGTTATAGATCAGTGATTCTCAACTGGTGGGTCGCGACCCAAAAGTGGGCCATTGCATGGCAAAAAATAAATAAAAAATCCTGTGCTTTTATTTTGAAGGGGATTTTTTATGCAGCGGAGTGCCGTCTATTCACACTCCAATTATCCAAACGCCAATTATTTGGCGTTAATGCCTTGTTGTAATGCTATATCAGCAGGGGATAAACTGAAAACTATTCCTCTGTCAAATGACACTATAAGTAGGCGAATTGAAGACATGTCGGATGACATCAAACAACAGACCACAGCTCGAATTCAGGCAAGTGGTCATTTTGCATTACAAATGGCAAACATAGACATAACAAACAAAGCAGTTTTGCTCGTTTAGGTGACACATGTGTGGGACAGGGACTTACAGGAACACAATTTCTCTGCACAAGAGAGCTCCCTACACTACGACTGCAGAGGACATTTTCAGCTCAGGATCAAACTGCACCATCTTTTCATTAAATACATTTGAGAAGTTGAACATTGTCCTCGATTTGGGTCGCAGCTTGTCATTAAGGGGTGATGGTGGGTCCCGCAGCCAGACCAGTTGAGAACCACTGTTATAGATGACACTAGAGCACCCAGGGAAATGTTCTGAGTATATCGGTACATTTTATGTTTCACAACTGAAAACTATACAATAAAATAAAGCTCATTTGGTTTAGATAAAATACAAATAAAAATCAGCCTCCCATTCATTGTCTTTGAATCACCAGACTTTATACTTGATGACATCACAAGTTTGGGATTGAAGGCCTTTACACACTGTGATTCGTGACGAATAAACTACACGAAAAATGCGAAACACTCACATGGGAAGATTTTACGCCTGTCGCTTTTATTCTGAAAGGTATAAGAACGGAAGGAGTGGATTTGGGGCAATAGTTTGACCGCTTGGTTTAAATTACGGAGCCTCCGTCTTGTTTTTTCATAGATATAGGCCCAACCCAACCCCATGCCGCACAACGTGATTGGTTGATGCCTTTTTATTGAGGTGCGAGAGCTCAGAAAAATCAACCTTGTTTTGAAAAAAAAATTTAAAAAGCTTTTTTTGCAGCATAGTATCTGTGGGAAAGTATTTGTGACAAAAATAACAGCACAGAAAAATGATATTGACGTGCACATTAACAGTACTGAACAACCCCCCCACACTGTGTAAACTGTAAAGGCCTCTTACTTCTCTGAATGCGTGAGTTTTAGTCTAATTTAGAACTCTACATTCTGCAATTAAAAACGTACACATGGTGAACCTTTAATTAGAGTTGAGTCCAGTTTCTGCTGCGTTCACACCAAACGCGTCGATTTATTGACGCGCCGCAAAATCGCGTCCAACGCGCCGCCGGTCGTGTTCACACCAAACGCTGCAAAATCGCGTAGTGCCGGAGAGGGGCCGTGGTTTATCGACTGGAAGCCGTTCACCTGGCCGCCATTTCTTTCCGCTGTCAACCGTGAAAGGAATAAGGACAATTGCTGCTTTGTACGTGTTGTGGAAGTCCCTCAAACATCGGAATGCCAAACGCCGTAATGTCTGGTTCATAATATTGTTCAGAGGAGCTCCGTGGATTGTATCGAGCTGTATTCACTGTGTCTAGCAAGCCACCGGTCGCTGTTTACTACAGCTGTAGGAACACAAAATAAACTGATTTGGCTGTGATTCAACGGCAATAAACCGACAAAAAGGGACTCCGAAATAACTACATAATGATGCCGATTTGTACTTGTCTTCTCCGACAAAAAGGGACTCCGAAATAACTACGTAATGATACCGATTTGTAGGTTACTGGTCTTCTCAATGTAGCTCTGATGGATCGGTGCTAGGCTACGCTAACATCGTAGCAGCTCCACCAGCACTCAATAACGTCATGTAGACGTAAATACGGCAGCGTCTGTTCATTGTTTGTACCGTATGGTTTACACGCACACATGTATACACATAGTTTGGTCCGATCTCTGTTGATATGAGGTATCGTAGAGCTCTGGGTGAACACAGACGGCTACAGGATTTATTTCCTGATTCAACAACGGCAGGAAGCCAGTGATGACAGGAGGAGCAACTCAACGCTGATAGGCTATCGCGCCACAGCGTCACGCGATTATTTCGCAGAAGTTGAAAAATTTCAACTCGCGCGTTGGCGATTTTGCGGCGTGGCATCCATCGCGTCTGTGCATAGACTTTGTATGTAATCTCGACGCGCGTCAAAAAATCGACGAGTTTGGTGTGAACACGGCATTAGGAATCAATATCTTGAAGATATTTTTACATTCCTGATGAACTTCATTACTTCAACTATACACTTAACAGTTTATCATATTTTATTATACATTTTCATATTTTTATTATTAAATTATGTCTTATCCTATTGAAATGAACTGTCACGTACTTGGCAATGAACGGTTTCTGATTCTGATTGACTTCAAACAAAACAACAAATAAAGGGTTCAGCATTTTAACCCCAAGAATTCCTTTTTCTGGTAATAAAATAAGAAAAAATTGAAACACCATGAAGACCAACAAACTAAAATGGACCAAAATAATGTGTACACTCTTTTTACAAACAAATACAAATGTTATGGTGACAAGATTTAGAATGATTGTTTTAAGAAATGCTCATTTTGTCAAAGTATACGGTGACGAAAAAGGATTTTGACAAGAGAGGAGACAGACGTCTGTCTGTGGTTAAACAGACGCAAGAAAGAACATTTACACCTCAAAAGGAAGTGCCCAAAAAATAAATAAAATATGATATCCAACTCAGATTTATTGTATTAAAACGATCCTGAGCTCGAGACAACTTCCATAACTTTCAGATGGTTACTGTACTCTAAAAAATATTAAAGGCAAATGTTTTCAAAGAAGTTACATTATCTTTTAATGAGGAACATTCTTCAACTGCTAAAAATGATCTCCTCCTGTGGTGAAACAGCCTTTCTTTAAATATCTTGAAACATCATAGTAGTAATCTTGCAGCTGTCATGCTGGGTAATGAACAGCGGCGTGGAACTATGGGAAACAAACACACTTACCTCTGAAGAAATGTTTTACTTCAAGGACCGACTCGCAAACGATCTGCTCACTTCCCAAAAAAGAGGAACGCGGGAAAAACTTGGGAGTGTGTGTCTTTGGCCTTGATCATGCACGAATGCAGTGTGTGTGTGTGTGTGTGTGAGAGAGAGTGTGTGTGTATGGGGGGGAGAAAATAAATGGAGGGAGCGCGAGAGACAAAGAGACAGACGGAGGGGACAGAGAGAGTGGAGCCGTATTGAGACGGTCAGACGGATTGCTATTGGTAATGCCAGCAGCAGCTCGGCGCGAGCTGCCGGCGAGCTGCTGCTGGGAGGCTGAAGAGGGCAGTGTTTGTCTTCCTGTACTGCACACACCTCACTGGGAATACTTGTTATAAGAGAAAAAAAACAAAAATCATGTCCATAATTACTTTCAGGGATGTATACTGAATCCAGAAAGCTCTCTGCGTTGTAATATTGAGCGTGAATAGGTTTCACAATAATTAAAAGTGATTTTTTTTATTTATTTACAAAGATTGGTTCAGGTCATATAAATAAATAAATGTGCTTTAATAAAAAGAGGGATTTGGTTTCTGAACTTTCTGCTGGGCCAGTGATTAGTAGTGGGAGTTGAACATGGAGCCACAGCGACAAGTCAGCAGTGTGTTTGAGTGTGTGTGGTGTGCAAGATCACATGTCAGCCGTGTGTGTGCTTGTGAATATCGGCAGTTTTTGTCCTTCTATATGTCAGTTGCATCTTTTTGTGATTATTAGCATGATCTGGTGCGCGCTTCGTCCCAATCCTCCCTCCTCACCCATCTCCTAACGACGCGGCTTAGAGGCTCATAATCGCCTATTGATTCCTCATCATCGTTACCACAGTTAGCGCTGTGTAGAGCCTCATTTGGAGGGGGGGGGGGGGGGGGCGAAGCTGCACAGGACCACCGCACCACTGCCTTTGATTCGAACAAGGTCAGAGGAATCGATCCTCCTTTGATCGGAGACTCGCTAAGAGAAGCAACAATTTCCAGTCTGGGGCTTCTCCTCAGTCCAAACGTCTTTGACCAGAGGGGGTCTGCCAGTCAAAAACTACACATCAATATCAGGTTGTCTGGTATTATTGTAGAGTTGAGAACTGTTTCCCATACATCCAGTCTTTTGACGATTTGTCAAACTTTCACTTTAAAGGCACTGTGTATGGTAAGGAGTATGTGTTTTCTTGAAGCTTTTCATTTCCAGTGTTCCTGCAGTGCATCTTTTGTTTTCTTTTGTCTTCTTTTGTTTTGTTCATACTATGTCGTGGCTGAATGAGAGTTGGGTCCATCTCCTGGCACTGCGGCCTCCACAGCGGGGAGGATGAAACCAAAATGCAAGTTGTTTTCTCATTTCTGCCACTTTGGATTTAATCCAAAAACAAACTATCGAAAAGCATACAAACTCTGTACCTTCAACGTGACCGACAAGCCCTCGGGGCAGCTCTACTTTTCCGTCCTCTCGTGTTGGGCTGACGACAGAGTTGTATTACGAGACAGGACGGACCTGGGCTAGCTGGTTACCATCCTCATTTCAGTAGATATCTCTGCCACACGATACACAGACATCTCTGACATAACGTCAAAATCTGTAACCTCTTCACATTCTATTGATAATGTTAGCAGGCGGTCCTTAAACCTGCATTCTTCCTGATAGCCATCCTCTGGTTGCAACAAGAAGTCTGATAGTATAGAAGTCTATGAGAAAATGACTCTACTTCTCTCTTGATTTATTACCTTAGTAAACATTGTAAACATGAGTTTATGGTCTCAGTCTCCAGTTTCAAGTATTCTTCAATACAGCATGATGTTCATTTAGTAGGTTATGGTCCATTTAGAGTCACATAGACCATAAAGCAGAGTATGCTTTAGGGCGGGGCTACCTTGGGATTGACAGGTCGGTACCAGAGCTGTACCAAAGCGTCAATCCTCCACAGTCCAAATATAGTCACTTGCGTTCGTCAGTGGTTGCAAAAAATGCCGAACTCGAGGCTTCAACGACTGCATCCATTTATTATGTACAGTCCACATGTAACAGTTCATTGTTTGAATGTTTTAAATTCTGGCCAGATCTTACACATTGCTCCTTTTAATGTCAATATGTAAAAGACAAAAAACAAGAACATGATTAAACATGATTGCGTTTCCCCGAAACTGAGTGTCAGAAGCAAGTGACATATTTATTGTCATCAGCAGCTCCATCCAGTCCAGCTCCAGAGGAACCTGGACAGTAAAAGTTCGTTGTGCCACCCAGAGGAGGGTAAAAATAACTTCTCAACAATTAAAACAGGATATGTCGCCGCTGCTTGCGGCTGTGTTGCCTTGGGCAGCATCGCAAATAAAGCCATCTCTGCATCTGCTCTGTGTTGTCTCGCCCATCTTTGAAGTCTGTCCGTCGAGAGATGGAGACACTGAAAATTCATGCTTGTTTCTTTCTTTCTTTTCATCTCATCATTCTCCTGTTTTTGCTTTGATACTTTTCCTGAGATCTAATTTCCTCACGTCTTGTTTTTTTCTAGCTGACTGAAGGCAGAGCAGAGCCTACCATGCTACACTGCACCTATACGCAATCCAAAAACAGCCTGAGGATTTGGGAATAATTATCTAAATCTTTGCCCCACTTGTCATTGGACCACGGACAAGGCCCGTCTCCATTCCGGCTTCACGCAGATTGAAAGTGAAGCCGTATTGTTCCGTACGCCAAAACTCTGAGCGACGCTTCCACCGCAAAGCCCGGCTGAACTCAGGTCTGCTTCTCTGCAGGTTCTATTGCGGCGTTAGTACCGACTCAGAGGAGTCCCGTTGCATCGACCGCGCTAGAGTGATTGCATCCTGCCGCAATCAAACGTTGGCATGCGTTCATGCGCAGATGCACGCGGAGGGGGGGGGGGGGGGAGACGAACGCAGTTGAACCCACGATAAGTCAGAGATCCAGTTTAAAAAAAAGTGTGTCTCCACAGCTGCACGCCCAGCAGCTGACAGCTGGAGTATTGTGTGATCAGGGAACAGTGCGTGATGAGCGGTGAGTGATTATTATTGCTGTTGTATCAGTTTATCAAACCACAGGAGGACACTCACCTGGCCATGTTTCTGCCGGAAGCAGTGTCTTTCTGATATGCACACACACACACACACACGCACACACGCACACACACACAGAGGCGCAGAATTTCATCTAATCTGTGTGTTTTCTTGTCTGCTGCAATAATACAGCGGCCTAATTGGCTCTGACAACTTGGCCAACTCAATTCCAGCCAGTCCCGTCCAGAATGCCTCTCTATGTCTCTAATTAAGTCCAATCAGCCGGAGTGATATTTATCGATTCAACTCATCTCTCTCTCTTACACACACACACACACACACGCACACACACACACACACACACACACACACACACACACACACACACACACACACACACACACACACACACACACACACACACACACACACACTCTATCTCTCTCTCCTTCGCACCAGCCTTCCTTCATTCTTCCTGCGAGACTTTGTTCCTCCTCTCTTTGGCTAATTTTAGTATGAGTAAAATAATTATGATTGATGCAGGTGCCTCTCTCTTCCTTCAAAGCTTTTTAAATAGATAACCCCCCCCCCCCCAAAAAAGCAAGCAAGAAGCTAATTAGCACGCGAGGACGAGAAAGGCCTTATCGAGCCGTTATCAGCTCGCCTGCCCCGCAGCTTTTAAACATCATATTAGATATCTTAATCGTTCATTCTGACAGAGGCGTCAGGGACAAACTTTCTCATTTTTTTCCGACCAAATTGATGTGCTCTATTCCCCCCCCCCTCCCCGGTTCCTCACTTTTCTTTTTCTCCAAGAGACAGAGCCGTCAGCTACGTGTCGGGAATGCTCAATGCTTTTATTCATCGAAACAACCTTTTTAGCCCCACTCCGAATGCAACGGTAGTGCGTCATTTTGGCGACTATCGACTATCGCCACCGAAGACACGTCTGCGGTGACATTGGAGCTGATGGGTGTTTCTTGGAGTGTGCGATGGGATAGTGGCCAGATACAGAGAAAGAGGAAAGGGTTGGAGAGAGATTAACTGCACATGGATCTATGTGTCTATGGGTGTGATTAACAGGCCGGACCATTCTTTTTTTAATCTTTTTTTTATATATTATGTAGCTTCCCAGTGGTGTTCCTCATGTATTCAAATCCCAAGACGTTTTGGTCGAAGTGCTTATGTTTTAGCTTCAAAAGGCAATTTTGTCTTTTAGCTAACTGTTTTGTGTTTATGGCCCACAACTTTACAGTTTTGGCTCAGTCTCCCAAAGTAATTCCCAGCTCCAGTTGTTGACAGATGTTTTACCCACTCCTCAGTGTACACTACCTGCCCAACACCAAACAACAGACAGGCAAAGCAAGAGACTAGCTAGGGAGCATAGTGGAGGAATTGGCATCTGAAGAGCCAGATATTTTTCTCGGGAGTTGGTGGAGCCCCAATCAGCGCTAAAAGACGAGTAAATATTGGACTTGCAATGATAATGTTGCTCTGCCTTTCCTGGAACTGTAATGTTAACTCATTAGCCATGTCAACAAAAAATGTTAAAAGCTGTGTGATGTTCCATTCAAAGTGCAGGTCTGTCTCCATGTGGCCGAAAAAACAAGGATTACAACAAAGATTAGTGCTGGTCTGGGTAGGGTTCTATTTTCAACATTCTGTTCATAGCAATTTTTTAGGAAACGCTGAGGTTACCTCTGATAGCCATCCATTACATTTTCAATTACATTTATTTTGTATTGCCCAAAATCACAAATTTGCCTCAGAGGGCTTTACAATCTGTACACATGTGACATCCTCTGTCCTGGGACCCTCACATCGGAACAGGAAAAACTCCCCCAAAAACCCTTTAAACAGGGCGAAATAAAGGAAGAAACCTTGACCGTGATATACAGTGTGACGGTCCTGGATCAGGGTAAATTAACTTCAAATGAAAAATGAAGTTTCCTTGATCAGAAAGTTAAAAAATTAATAGCCATGCTTCAAATCTTAAAGTAATTATTAGGGGTGTAACGGTTCACAAAATCCACGGTTGGGTTCGGTACGATACAGTGGAGCCACGGTTCGGTACAGTAGAAAACTATAAATGCCAGAGAAATGTACTTGATTTTAAAATATATTTATTCATTACAACTAACATCATGAAGTTATTCTTTGACTTTGAACAATGATGGAACTATACCTGAGTGACCCATCTTCTGGGGTGTCTTCTTAGCAACACATAAGCATAAAAAACTAAAACTGCTCCTTAATGTTATGTAGTGTTACTTACATCTTGCTTACATCTTGTATTGTTACTTACATCTTGCAAAAGAGATTTTTAATCTCAATGGGACTACCTGGTTGAATAAAGGTTTTAAAAAAAATGTATTCGGTTCGTCATGCGAACCGAACCGTGAGCCTCGTACCGAACGGTTCAATACGAATACGCGTACCGTTACACCCCTACTAATTATATGACCAAGGGACTTGTGTTGTTTAAACTGGTAGACTCCTCCAGCATGAGACTGAGTTTGGGTGCACACTTCATCCAAAAATTCAAAAAAAAAATTCAAACAAATTCATCCAAACAGTTTTCTGCTGAAATATGTTCCTGCATGTTTGCAACTTTAGAATGTGGAATTCTACCCATATCACCTCCATTGAACCCCTTGGCAATCAATCTCATGTTCAAAGCCGTTTGCTCCCTGTGCCGCTTAGCCTCCTTGTACGCTGTGTGAAATCCTCGAGCTGTAGCCCAGTGGCTATCTGTTCAGACTGACCGTTAACAACAGCCTGCAGTACTAAGGTGTCTGCTCTCACCTTATCAGGAAAGCGTGCCTTGGTCCGGGCATCTTCTCAAATACTTCTCCTGTTGGAGAATCTGGTTAGCTCCTGCCGCGGTAACGTTAGCCCCTTGCAGCCACTTCTGCTAGCTAGCATTAGGCTCGTTCGAGATGAGCCAGTCCTTCGCAGAATCGATCAGCGGCGATCGGCGCACAATGCATGCCGGTTAGATTTGTGTCCGACTTGATCCCAACATGCTCTGACGTCATGAACCCGTGGTCGACGATAACCTCACGAGATCGAGGCGGCTGCAGATTTTAGAGCCAGACGCCACAGTTGCTCACAACCGACTGTATGACCCAATGCATGATGGGAAACACCTGGCTGTCGCCCGATCAAAGAGCTGATTGGCTCTTAGATTTGACAACAAACACCACGTTTTGTAGAAATTCCTGTTTTTCTGTGTAATTGTAATACTTGACGATAGATTGTTGGCCATCAGTCGCATGTTGTGCAACAAAGGTTTCATCTAAAACATCTTGTGTGGTTGATAACAATAAAGATTATTCATATAATATATCAAAATGAGCAGCTACACTACAAGTAGCCTACAGATCAGATCTAACAGCATGTAACTATTTATGTGACTTCCTGTTTATTCTTTGAAGGCGGCTGAAACCGTGTACCATAGGCTGTATATAAGAAGTGGACTTCTGCATTGGAAATTTTAAAAGATGAAAGCATTGGCTTCACTCGGCAGAACCGGAGGTTGCCGCCTGAGTGACAAGCAAGCTTTTCACTCAGCGCACTTGCTTGCACCAGCAGTTAGATCTCCAGACTGTTCACGGGTAAATCAAAAGTAATGAAGACATTTTTTTTAAATCGCTGTGTGAATTTAAATATATCGTTTTTAATTCTATGTTGTTGTTATTGTTTTTATACCACGAGAAGTACCAAATCTGCGCAAAATAGGTACTGGAACACAGGCAGTGTGCAACCGAGACTTGCTTGGTTTAATAAAGCAGCAGGTTGCTGTCATCATCATTGGGAGAGTCCAACCTTTAACTCCCGTTTACATTCTCTTTCAAACTGAGGTGAGCGAGGAGTAGTGCCCGCTGACGCTTCCTGACCTCCACATAACCCTGGTTTAAGACAGAATGATGCTCTCTGATCTCTGCAGCTCTACCCAAACCTCCTTTCTCCCTCTCTGTGCCAGTGTCTCTCCCCCAACTCTCTCTCTGCTCTGTACTGTTTGTGTACCAACGAACTGACAGACTGCTTTGATCAGGTCCGAGCCCCGGGGGCAACACACCACTGGCCCTCCTCTCTGGTTGTCTGTGCGCAGACACACACACATTCACTCGTTCATGGGAACATCACAGAGGCAGAGCGGGATGATGCGAGACAGAGGGGGTGAAAGGGGGAGCGAGCAAAGGCTTTGATGTGCACAACATCGTCTGCGTTCATGTTTCAAACAGCAGCCTTCGTAACGCAGCAGAATGTAAGAGGAGAGCAGAGGGACAAGACTGGATGACGGGCGATTGAGCTTTCAAACCCGGCCGATCTTAACGGGCCGATGGGGGGGAAAAAACACGGGGGCGGGCTCTTTGTCTCATATCCTCCTCGACCTCGAGACCCGGCCCCTGCCCGTCCCTTCGACTGACAGACATCCTTTGCCTGGCTCTCGTAGTGAGCACCCTGCTAGGGTGATTAGCAGTTTCCAGTTACCCTGTGTGTGCTCGTATGATGTGACAGAGAAAGAGCGGGGTACTTGGAGAGATTTTAAAGTGCCGAAATTGGCTGTTCAGATGCCCCGGCTCTGACCCCTCTCCGGCGAGCCAACAAGCAGATGGCATTCAAGTAGTTAGACAGCGGGTGGATGGAGCGGAGGTTGAAGGCGTGGCGGGTACAATGAAGTGGCAAGCTACCTCGCTTCTCCTTCCCAATCCTTTTAGGACAGACGTAGAGGGCCGCATTAAGTGATTTTTACTTGGGCGATTAAACTGTCTATTCAGTGAGCCAGCTGAATTCCGCCCCCTGCTGCGCCACGAGACACGATTATGGAGGTTACGGATGTCACTTTTCTCTCCACGGATCATCTCCCGTCATCATCTTGAATATCCGCTCATCATCTCTTCATCGTGCTCTATCTGTTGCATCAGCCCTGAGTCACAGACGTGCCATTTATTCCCTGGCCCGGCGCCTCGCCGATGTGAAAATTATTTTGTGTCCAGGTAAATGCTTTTCGTACTCGAAACGCGGCTCTCGTTGGGGGAAATTAAGTCTCCCCGGACATGTTTTCCCTGGCTGCTAAAATCACTTGAAAGGTCCAATCAGAAATAATGATCCCCCAGCGCCGTATTGAGCATACATGATGGTGGTTTGGCGCTGTCTATCTACCGCGGAGCAATGCCTCCTCCCAGGTTGCAGGTTATTAAATGACAACACAGGGTGACGAGGAAGGAAATAGAGCTTCCACACTGGATCTAGGTCAGGCCAGATCTAGACGAGGTAGAATGCCCGGGCTGTGGTGCTGGAAGAGGGGAGGGGAAGCAAGGCCCAGAGAACGTTGGATTTAATTTTTATTTTTTTGTATATATTTCCTGCTCAGTAAACCACTCGCAGCCTGAAGCCAGATGGGATAGAGCCAGTGTATTCTGCAGAGAATAGGCAGGTGCTGATATAACACACTCCCGTCCCTCTAGCTCACAATCGCACCCTATTTTGGTGAGCTGCTGACAATTAGAAAAGGGAGGAGGGGCTCATTGCAACAGCCAAGCTTTTCCAGATGTAACACCGCAACTGATAGTATTGTCTCTGTTGACCTTCTGGACACTGGTCAAATCTGCTATTGTTCTATTGAGGGCTGTATTCAGTCACCACAGTGTCAGACAGTTAAACCAGCTTTGCAGGTTTCAGTTCTCATCAGATAGTACACACACACACGGTACAGTGTATATCTATACCTTATAAAATATATGTTGCTTTATTGTGAATCAAGAGTTTACAGCCATGCTAGCAGCTCGTTGAAGCTGCACTGAAATTAGGAGCGTGCCTATGTTCCGTCTACCTTATGTTCCCTCAGTGCTTTGTTCCCCCAACCTTATGTTCCCTCTTCCCTCAACCCTATGTTCCCTCATCCCAATGTTCCATCATCCCAATGTTCCCTCAGCCCCATGTTACCCCAACCCTACGTTCCCTCAGCCCAATGTTCCCTCAATCCTGTTTCCTCAGTGCTATGTTCCCTCTACCCCATGTTACCTCTACCCGTGTTCCCCCATCCCCATGTTACCTCTACCCCATGTTCCCTCAACCCTATGTTCTCTCATTCATGTTCCCTCATCCCCATGTTACCTCTACCCCATGTTCCCTCAACCCTATGTTCTCTCATTCATGTTCCCTCATCCCCATGTTACCTCTACCCCGTGTTCCCTCATCCCCATGTTCCCTCATCCCCATGTTACCTCTACCCCATGTTCCCTCAACCCTATGTTCTCTCATTCATGTTCCCTCATCCCCATGTTTCCTCATCCCCATGTTACCTCTACCCCATGTTCCCTCATCCCCATGTTCCCTCATCCCCATGTTACCTCTACCCGTGTTCCCCCATCCCCATGTTACCTCTACCCGTGTTCCCTCTACCCTGTGTTCCCTCTACCCCATGTTCCCTCAACCCTATGTTCTCTCATTCATGTTCCCTCATCCCCATGTTCCCTCATCCCCATGTTACCTCTACCCCGTGTTCCCCTCATCCCCATGTTCCCTCATCCCCATGTTACCTCTACCCGTGTTCCCCCATCCCCATGTTCCCTCTACCCCATGTTACCTCTACCCGTGTTCCCCATCCCCATGTTCCCTCTACCCTGTGTTCCCTCTACCCCATGTTTCCTCAACCCTATGTTCTCTCATTCATGTTCCTTCATCCCCATGTTACCTCTACCCCATGTTCCCTCAACCCTATGTTCTCTCATTCTTATGTTCCCGTTCCCTCAACTCTATGTCCCCTCAGTGCTCTGTTCCTTTTTCCCTCAACCCTATGTTCCTTGAGCCTTATGTTCCCTCTACCCTAAATTCCCTCAGCCCTACGTTACCTCAGATCAGTATCTCCACCAGTAATCCTAAAAATACCCCATTGGACAGAAAGCCTATTTGTCCAACAGTCTGTTAGCCTTAAAACAAGAGCCCATTGTTCCATAGGCCCATTGCTCCGAAAATAAAACAAACAGCAGCATATGGCGCACTATTATGCAGAATGAATTCACCGAACCTTCCAGGTTGTGATATCTTTTTCCCTACTATGGTGAAGGCATGACCCGCACTACTCAGCCTCTGATTGGTTTAGCATGATATTGTTATCCTGACCCCAACTGATCTCACTCCTAATGCCTAATTAGGAGTGATATTGTGGGTGTGCAGGAAAAATGCCCCTTCAATAATCATCCCACAATCCACAACGGAAAGTCTTTTTTGACGATTTTGTAAGTGAAGATCAACAAATGATGACCAACAATTTAAATATAGGTGTTTTTGTGAGAGTTATGTAATATGCATGTATATTTTTTGGGTCACTTACTTGGTCTTTAGGTATGAGGACTGACAACAGGAGGCATAGCCCAGTCACAGTTGGTTATTACGGTACCTGGGTTGCATCCGTCTGCCACATCCAGGCCTTATTCATCACATGGTGAGAGTGAAAGAGAGACACTGCATCATAAAGTGAAACATCACATGAATATATATTGAGTCTCTACTGTTAAAAGTAAAAATTATTTCTCATGGACACGATCTATTCTAATTATTTATTTTGTGATGCACACATTTGCATGTCAATGACCTTTTCCTCTGCGGATCAGGCCAGAGTGCATTTCCCTGCTTCGATTGGCTGCATGAACAAATAACTCGTAATTTGAAAAATACTGAGATAGAAAATAAAACAATCTGTACATTATACGTATAGATGTATCTTTAAATGCATAATAAGTGGTTGCAAACAACAGGAAACATGGAGAGAGAGTGGGGTGACATGACCAAAACATATTTTGAACATATCCATAACTTAACATTTTTCATAGAACAAGATGGGAAAACAAACTCTCTCATCTTTTCAAGTACTCTCGCTACTTTTCTTTCAAAAGCATTTACACTATGAAATGAAATAACACAGTGTATTATCTGAGTCAGATTACCCAGGGTTCACCTCTCATACCCACATTACATGCGTTATCTTTGCTCTGTCCTTGTCTCATTTCCTGTGCAGCTTTTTGTTCTGATGTCTTCCGTTGTTCTTGACTGTGAGGCACTTTAGGAACTTCTTGTAAAAAGAATAACACCATACACATGAATTCATCACTGTGATATTAATAATCTCTACCGTCATAGCTCCCTCAAGATAACACAAGAACTTGTGCAAATGGATGCGGCGCGTTCGGTGTGTGATCCCGTGGCGGCAGAGATGCAGCTTTCCTGCATAATTAGGACACTATTGATTGATGCGCTATAGCGCTCAATCCCCGTAATCCGCCGAGATCTTTGAGTTGTGTATGCTCCATCACAGTTTTCAGAGATGGCAGAGCTGTGTGAATCCTGCAGCTGCCTCCATGGCGGCTGACGGCGTCCCGTCAGGTGGTCCGGATGTCATTACAGACAGGGAGTCCATCTGCAAACAGCAGAAAGTCACTTGAAATTGCACACGCGCGTGGCACGTGGACGCCAGGATAAGACCAGGGAACAAGACAGACGCACGGTACAAAAAGACACTCGGAAAATGATCGCCTTCTTCAAGATGCATGTAAATGTTCCAATTTTCTCTCTCTCTGATTCGGGGTTCGCAGCTGAAATGGAGGCTGCTGGCCTTTTGAGCTTTTGGAAAAAAAAACATGAAACAGCTGCGAGTCCGCGACTGCCCGCTGCTCTCTTGTTGTGGACCCAAATAGAGACCGCAATTAACCTAAGTGAAAAGAAAGAAGATTAAAAAAAAAATCTCTTTACTTTAAATCATGTAAATGAGTAGGACCACGAAATAGAGGCTTGGAGATTTCCCTCATCCACACCTGGCTGCGCGTAGCCAGCCGAGGGACGTCACGTCCCCCTTCTGGGGGTCAGAGGTCAAGTTATTGAAGTGGAAATCAATGGTGGATTCCCAGGTGGCTCCGGGAGGACTAGAAAGGAAAGGAACATTTCAAACAAATAAATAGCAGCATTTTCAAGGTGCCCTCTCCCACTTCACAGCTGTGGATTGATCTCGCTGGGTTTAACCCTGAGGAGGCGGCGAAGAACGGGAGAAGCGAGGAGAGCCTCGCTCGGACTCGCTCTCGTTTTATGTGATTGCCACTTGTTCACCATGCTGCCGTTGACATGCTCCCTCGCTGCAGTCTGTCCAGACTCACAGGCAGCTAGTCAAGGGTAATCTACTTCACACAGCCCGGGCTTAGTGTACACTTTCATACACGTCTCACTAGTCTTTGAAAAAAAAATATTTTTTAAGTTCCATTAGTGGGGGGACAACTTTCTGATGAAAACTGGAAGGCAGCTGGGGCTCAAATTGTATCCACACAAGAGGCCTATAAGGATATATATCTAAGTCTGGACCAGGAACTACTAAACAGCAAACAGTGTTTGCATTAAATTGTATCAACAGCGGTGATGTCGTGGACTAAAGGTGGATGAACTCAAGGTCATAATTTTCCATAAACTTCAATCGTTCAACACATCGCAAACGAACTGATTTAAGCTTTGTTTGTCCTTTAAATGCTTCACTTTTTAAACTTTCGTAATGAAGATTATGTCAGCTAAAAAAAAGAAAACTAAACCCAGACCAAGCTCAGTGTAGATGGGTTTATCCTTGGCTACATGCCAGATTAAGAAGTGATGTGTTTGGCAGTGATCCCACCCTAGGCCCCCTGTCCGCATACATCTGGGTGCAACTTTCTCTCTCAGATTGTTCTTTGCGAGCCGACCCGTGATGTGTGGTGTTATCTCCCTGGGACGCATGCATGGATCAGCTTTAATACCAGGCTGCCGACCTGGGAGACCTCTCTTACGGAGCGACATCTCCTCTCCTGCTCGGCCTTCGGACAGATAAATATCAGGGGGGAACAAAGAACCTGCCTCTCATATCCGCTCTGAGTCCGATAGACGCAGCACGCTGCGGCGCCTCCAAATTGTTTTCTTTTGTGGTAATCCGTGCCCTTGGGGGGGGGGGGGGCTTCGTGTGGATAGGTATTATTATGGCTATCGGTGGCCCTAAACACTGGCTCCAGCCAAGGTGAATGACAACCCTAGTGCCACAGCCATGACAAAAAGGAGGAAGATGCAGAGGCCTAGCATTAAGGAAAGACAGCTATATCTTTGGTTGAAGAAAACGTACAGTTTTAGTCTGTGAACTTCTGTTTTGTTTTTATTCAGTTTTTATTATTGGGCTACATATTAAAGTTAAAGTTAAAAACATTGTACTCCGGTGAGGCGCGTGTGTTCTGCTAAACTAGCTTAGCAGGAAAACAACAGCAGCACACACGCTACAAACTCTCCCTGCAGCGTTTAGCTGTTCCCTACTGATTCAAACAGGGATCGCCACACAATCCCCATTACTCCAGACCATCATTCTTGCTTTGTTAAAGAAAACAAAACCCCAAACAGAGAATCAAATGTCCGGACCCTAACCCCGCGCATGACGGGATGCTTTGTCATTAATGGACAATGCGTCCACAATCTCAGTCAAAATCATTGTAATTAACACAATGACATGAACAAACTCATACGAACCAGTGACATATATTTATATGACAACAAAGCATGACTCATCAATCCAGCAACACTGCAGCGCTAAAACACGTATTCCACCGCACACTGAAGAGCACGAGCCATTCAAATGTCATTCACATCAGAGGGAACAATATGAACCATATCATGAAAACGACACCATAGACAAATGAACACAGCAGTACACAGTAGATGTAAAAAAACAAAAACAGTTCACTTATCAAAGCTGCTGTTCACTTAAAGACAAAGTATTAGAGGTGTCACGATACGCGTATTCGTATTGAACCGTTCGGTACGAGGCTCACGGTTCGGTACGCATGATGAACCGAATACGTTTTTTTTTTTTAAACCTTTATTTAACCAGGTAGTCCCATTGAGATTAAAAATCTCTTTTGCAAGATGTAAGTAACAATACAAGATGTAAGCAAGATGTAAGTAACAACACTACATAACATTAAGGAGCAGGTTTTGTTTTTTATGCTTATGTGTTGCTAAGAAGACACCCCAGAAGATGGGTCACTCAGGTATAGTTCCATCATTGTTCAAAGTCAAAGATTAACTTCATGATGTTAGTTGTAATGAATAAATATATTTTAAAATCAAGTACATTTCTCTGGCATTTATAGTTTTCTACTGTACCGAACCGTGGCTCCACTGTATCGTACCGAACCGTGAATTTTGTGAACCGTTACACCCCTACAAAGTATATCCTCCTTTCTTTGTTGACATAGAGTTTAATACCGTGGTTGTAAAGAACAGGATGAGAAAAATAATGAATTTTTTTTTTACATTAAAGTATGTAAACATAGTAAAAACCCCAAATTCAAGTATGAACGTGAAAATTTGCATCATATGTCAACTTTAAAGCCACAGTTAAACAGGTCGGGAAATTAGCTGTCTTCCGAGTGTGATAGAAAAATTGATATGAATATCATGTATGTGAACTAGAGCCGGGTCATGGTTAGCCAACAGCTAGCCTAGCTATGTCCCCCTTTGTTTGAGAAGAAATAATTCCAACACATTATGTTTTACATTTTTGTTCATATAAGCTAAACAAACATGGCGTAAATTCGACAGCTTTTAGACAGAGGCTAGCCCAGGGGTGGGCAAACTTTTTGGCTCGGGGGCCACATTGAGTTTTAAAATTTGACAGACGGGCCGGGCCAGTAGCAGATGAATGGAGTGTTTGTGTGAACTAATATAAATTACAAGTAAAAGCCATGACCTAAAAAGTAAGTTGCATTTAATTTCAGTGGGAACAGTGTTGTTGGTCACCCTTTTTAACCAGTGCGTCAACGTTTGGTGTCAGTGTGGTTTTGGCAATTCTCAGAACAGATCTGAGGTGTTCATCAGTTAACTGGGATCTTACACCGTATTTGTTTTATTGCATAAAAGCATTTTTTATCATGCACTTACTTATTAAGCAGTCATTTTTGACACAGAGCTTTTAGTGTACAGGTTAATGACTGTGGTCTTTTTAGCAGTTTGATTCTTTGAAGGGATCATACACATAACAGTCACATCTAACATTATCAGAGCTCTGCACTGGAAAGTCTTTCCTTGTCTCTTCCCCCTGTGTCACGGTGTGGGTACATCTCACTGGCGTCAGGAAACGTAGCAGAATACCCTTATTTGATTGGTTAAACTGCATCACGTGACGTGATATACAACGCATTGGTCGGTGTTTTTCCTGCACAGCTGAACAAGTTCCGTAAATGCTGGAAAGGAGCGTGAATAACTCCGCTGCATAAAGCAAAGTCCCGTGACCCACTGAAAACGGGTCCGCGACAAACCACCAGTTGAGAATAACTGGTCTGCAGGATCGTGACGAGCGTGTCTTCCGTCTCTTCACGTTTCCTTCACCTACATTCCCCTGGGTCCTAAGCCCCTTCCTGTACAGCTTCTTATCACCGTCTTTGCACCAACGTACATTTATAACAAATACCACGCATATTACGGTAATCAGCGTTGCATATGTGTCAAACTCTATCGGTGCATCTCCGGTCTGTCTTTGTTCATCCTGCATCGCTCTGTTCTGTTCTTTAATGTAACGTTACTGGAGTACGGAGCCTCTCCCAGCTGTTAGCAGACTGTTGTGCTAGCAAGCAGGCTCGCTCGCGAGCTGTACCCAGCATGCAGTTCGGCGGTGAAATTTTATAAATGTACAATTATTAATGTTACAATATGTGTCACAGACTGTTGTGTGCTGTGGTGTTTTTCTCTGCTAAAAAGAGTTAGTTGTGGGTTGTTAATTGTTGTGTTATAAAGTTATGACCATGACTAGAGTTCCCTCTGAATACATATAAGAGAACTAGCGCTGACAGCAGCAAGGAATACATTTAGCTGCCTGTTGAATGCAGACAGCAGTTGTTTCGGCTATGCATTGGTATAATGGTGTGTGAAGAATTAATATCATACCGGAAATAAAATACCGGTATACTGCCCAGCCCTAGTCTTTATTATAGTTTGGGCAATTTTGTACCAATATCTGACGGGCAGGATTAAAAGGCCCAACGGGCCTTATCTGGCCCGCGGGCCGTAGTTTGCCCATGCCTGGGCTAGCCTAACAGCAGACAGTGACAATTAGCATAATGGCTCGGCTAAACCCAGACCACAACTTCCTTCTTAGCACACAGTTGTTAATATAACTCTTCTGTGTCGTGGAAGGAAAGAAACTAAATAAATTCGCAAGATATTAAAACATTTATTATTCATGAATATGCTGATCCAGAAACATTATTCTTTGTGCACGATTACTTTGATTACCTTCACTGTGTGATGCCATAGCTGGGGTTTATCTGCTTTAATGAAAGTTGACCTAAATGTTTAACTGTGTAGTCAGCTGTAGGTTACCAGCTGAAATTCAGATCTTTTATTTGATCAGAATCCCTGAATGTGTTTCACCCTGCAGCTGATCCTGTCACGAGTCTGTGTTTCATTACAGCAGAAAAGAGACAGGTTCAGCCCAACATATTGGACCAATATTGGACTGTTATTGAAACTATGATATCGTCCAGTCACATCTGATGGAGGTCCATCTCTGACCACAGATAATCATGACCTTTTTTAGTTTTTGTAATTATATTTCTACCAGGTCTCTGAACAGAGAAAGACGGTACGTTTTCTTTTTTTCTTCAGTCTGTAAAACCTCAGGGAATCATTCCTCGCCCGTCAAGGTAGACGTCCTGAATCCAGGTCTTATAAAAGGGCCCAAATTATATTATTAGCATTTATATATTTATTTATTTATCAATGTGCCAATTACGAAGATTTGATAGACTACGTGTACAATTAACGGTTTATGCTTTCAGTTGTCTGAAATCTCTGATCCTAAACCAACAAAGCCCAACAGAAGCAGCACGTTGTCTCAAGAGGTTAAAAATTGAAATGAAAAAAGAGCAAATTTCTACACGGAATCCACCACACTATCGCCAGACTGGTCACAATATATCCTAATGCCAATCTCATTCACATGTTCTGGTCGTGTAAGTTATTAACCTTCTGGTCCAGCATGTTTGAAACTATAAACCTTTTGTTTCTTCGTCATCTTTGGCGCTCCTCCTGACACCAACCTCTCTGTTGCTACGCAACGAGCCCTGACCTTCAACGTTACTGGCCGGACGTTCATTCTTAAAACGGAAACTTTGCAGATTTTTAACTGGCTCCGTATCGTTGCAGTGTGGCTGTTATGTGGAAACGATCGATGTTCGGCTTCTTTCCGAGTAACAACTACACACATCCGATTCCCGCTCCAACAAAATCCGAGCGAAAAGGGTTGCAAAGGCAAACATATCTTCTGTTTTATTTGTCATCAATATACCCTCCACTGGAACTCCATTTCAGCACTGGGTAACCCCCTTCCTTCGTTGTTAGTTTTTTGTTTCTCTTCCTTTTATGTGGCGGAGAGGGAATATGGATTTGGAAATGCTGGTTTGTTTCTGTTTGTACTGCACTAACTGTTGAAATAATCAAAAATGACAATACAAATTGAAAACCAGCAGACTAGGCGTGTGACAGACGCGTACGGTAGTTATGAGTCTCAGCAGGGCTGTTTAGACAAGTGTTAGAGGAGGCTTCAGTGACATTATGCTCCAACAGATGAAGCGACAACACACTGAAAGCCTTATTTACTGTATGTTAGTGTCGTCTTTGTACAAACATTGAGACGGTCATAGAGCACTGCGCTTTAGATCCCTCCACTTTGTACACAGACTGGCTCTTGCATCAAAGCATTTGCGTGAATTTGAAAAAGATTTGCTACATCTATACGCTTTTATATAAAAATGGCAATGTAGGTACACATTGGTCCAAAGTAAGCTGCCACTGAAATGTGTTGGGATCATGTATAGGGCCTAATGTTTTACTACATATTATAATCGAATGGGAAGATTGCCCATGCCATGCATTGAATCCATTCATGCAGTCCCAGAGGATGAACCTTTTCTGTTTTGGAAACCCCTTCGCTCTTAACCTTACCCTAACCAGCCTTATGTCATGTTTTCCCTGACCACAAAAGTTACCTACTCAGCTCACGATCTTATTTTTATATGAGAACATTGAAAAATGGACTGTGGTTTTAAAGCCTTCTTTGTTTTTTTCCACCATCTTGTTTTTTGGAACCACAAGTGACCGAAAACTTATAATTAACTTTCATGAACTGAAAACTCTCTACACACTCTAAAAGGGTTTAAAGTTCTAAGACACTGACAACTCCCAGAATGGACAACACTGTGGTAGCAACCTGACAACCACAAGGTGTAGTTGACTCTACATGGACCATAACTTACGAAATGAACATCATGATGTATTGAAGACTTGAAACTAGAGGTTGAGACCATAAACTCATGTTTACAATGTTTACTGAGGTAATAATTCAAGAGAGAAGTAGCTTTATTTATACCACAGGAGGAGTTGCCCCCTAATGGCCAGCTGACAAAATGCAGGTTTAAAACACTTCAACATTGGCTTCACTTTTCAGAACCGGAGGTTGCCGCCTTGGTGTCATCCTCACGTCACACTATATCTTTGTAGCCCCACTACCGGTAAGATCCAACAATGCTCATCAAGCATGTGATATTTTAAAGCCTTACAAGATGTCTGAACTGCAAAATTTACATGATCACTACACACCAAAAAACTAAAAACGTTAGTTGCGAAAGAATTTCATCACGTTTGAGTTTCAGAAACTATCACTGGAGTTCAGCGAGACTGAGCTGCAGCTCTGCAGCGGTCAGCCGTCCATTCTCTCCAGCCAGGAAGCCCCCCTGCGGTACCCTCCCCAATCCCAATTCGGCCCCCGGTTCATTCCCCAGTGGTTCACCTGGTGCAGTAATGTTATGCTACAATATGACAGTTAGCTGGATGAACTCCACATCAACCCTGTGTGTGTGTGTGTGTGTGTTTGCTACCTATCTGCGGTGCTTTCAGGGGGCGCTTGCCAGCCTTCACCTCATCTCCGGCCCTCACTCTGAGGAGACTTGGAATTTGTGTAATTATCATCGCCCGTGTCACGGAAACACGAGGAGGAAGGTATCGTCCCCGGGAGGCCTTCTTAGATATAGCACCAGAGGCGCGTGTGTGTGTGCATGCATGTGTTTATGATAATGCGGGTGTGCAACTTTATCTTTTATGAATTGCCACAGCTGTGTTAGACAGCTGCTAGAGGGGGCTGCATTCAGCGAGGGCGCCTCCCCTTTCGTTACCGCCGAAAACATGCCCCCGTCTTCCCGCACACAAACAATCACAGGCACAGTCTATCGCACACACTCGTAATTAGAGTTCAGTGCTTACATTTAAGAATATATGCAAATTCATTCTGATCACCCCTCGAGAACAGTTTGAGAAGATGATGGCAACCGGCGTGCGAGCACATTCAAGTTTCCGTGTGTGCGTGTGTTTTCTTGTTGTTGGCTGATGTTGTGAAGACCATTTTGCCTCGGGACACGGTTCTGACTGAAACCGGAGAGAGCACAGTCGCGAGGAATCCTCCTTCCCTTGTAACGCTTGTGTGACATCAGCTGCGGGCGACGGTGGCTGCTGCGCATCAAACACCAAAGAAATCCCCCCCTGCTGTGATCTGCAAGCTGCAGACTCAGCAGATTGCTGTCATCTCATGGCCCCGTGAAAAGTTAGTAACGTTCGCCGTGTACTACGCCCCGGCCGCTCCCGCTGGACCTCATGTGAAAGGATGGGAGAGATAAACTCTCTCTACCCCCCTGCGGTGGAGTCTTGGAGCGGTCCACAACTATGTGCTGCTGTTGGAGTGGCTCGGCTAGCAGCGGCATTAAAAGCTGTGTTTGTGGCCCCCGGGGGTTTAGAGGATAGCACCAGTAAGGGGCTGACGGAAAGGTCTCTTTGTGTTCATGTGGGATTCAGCACTTTTTAAACCAAGGAAACACAAGTTGAATGTGTTACTTGGATATGTTTCAACCTGGACCCTATCTTCCCATGTGTTTGTGTCTAAGTGACCAATGTGGACAACACAAAGCAACGCTTTCTGTTCTCTGACTCAACAAACTCTCACAACACCGGCACTCTCTCAACTCCACGTACATTAGAGAGTTGCCCGGAGCGATGGCATCAGAGCCCGTTTAGCGGCTGCAGCGTTCACCCTGAATACTGGACCAATTTCAAAAGTTGTTGTCCCCATTCGAGACAAAAACAGGGGGAAATAGGATCCAGGTCAGACAGGGTTACCAAAGTTACCCTTTCATATGTGCTATTTCAAGCTACAACTTGCAAGTGTACTAAACGCAATATGTATTTCATATGAACAACATGGCCTGCATCTTACTTTTTTCTGTTAAATTGTCTGTTTAATGATTACGTGAGATTGATTATTGCATATGCATTCTTTTTTCTAAACTTAAAGCTACAGTAAGGAACTTGTAATTGATTATGAAACAGTCTCAATTTGATACTGATGCGTCTATACGACCCACATAAGTAAACAAGACCATCAGGGAGGAGATTGGCTTTTTTATATAGTCATTCTTAACGCTTGTCATTGGTGCCACTGGGTTGGATTCCGCACAAAATCTGATGAAATCATGCGGACTCATTAGTGCGATGACAACTGGCTAAGATCTCAGTATTATCGTTGGATGAATGGATTCATTTTCTTTCTACATATTGTAGCGTGAGCGGCTCCTGCTCCGTTTCTAGGCGGGGAAGTAGTTCGCACCTAACACGGTGGTCCCTCCGTCGGCTGTCCCACCTGCGAGGATATGCGTTCCTCCTTGAGCTCTCAGAACAATACCTCATCTCACCCCGTAGCTAAGTCGTTAGGATTTCGGAATTAATTGTCTTCTTGAAAGTCTTTTACGGCTAATGCCCTCGGCGCTCTCAATGGGATGTAACTCTAACACCCTGTATGTAATAGTTATGTGCATCGTCTATACTTTACTGTTGCCTATTGTGAACATTCTCACCATTTATGACTAACACTGCCAAGTCTTCACCCAGGAACTCACCTTAAGCTCCTCTGCATGTTTCACTCGTCACATCGTATCGCACCGTTAACGGACAGGGGAAGAGGGGTACATTGTTGTAAAGGACCAGAACACTGTTTTGGTTTCAGTCACTTACTAAATGTAAGGCGATGTTTTTAATTCTGGTTTTTCACACAAGATTCACATACAACAATTTCAATTCAGTGAAACAGTATCAGTGGCTACAATAACTCATTCTAGCATTCCTCTCTGTCAGCCTTCGCTGATTTTGTAATGAGGTCTTCTTCTGTCAGCTCGCTGACATTCCCACTCTCTATTTGTGGGGGGGGGGGGGGGAGAAGCCCCAAACTCACAGTTTTTCTGCTGCTTTTTCTGCTGCTCTCAGGCTGGCACCTCCTTCATTTCATGTGTCACTCACACATGAGTCCTCCTCTTTCTGAGCTGACAGAATGTAACTGCTGGTAACTGGTTTGATCCTGCTAGAACCAGAAGCACTGTAAGGCTCAAGTGACTATTTCAAACAAAGTGTCTAACTCTAAACTGTTTATATGTTAAATCATAGCGATCATAAAATAAAACAATTCACATTATGATGGTTATAAAAAGTCTAAACATGCTATATGTTGTGCTGGTTATACTTTGAAATCAAAAGGGTTACAGGTTATAATAGCTATACTTTTATGCTTTCATACTTTTCTACGATCTTTCTACATACAAACGTACATTTACAATAACCCCTGCTTTCAGGGGTTTGCTGGATCTAACCACTCCATTGTTGGTTGAATCAATTGTTTAAATTGGACCTCTTGCGTCCGCCCTCGTCACTTTCCCTGAGACAGACAATATCATCAATCCCTGTATCTATTCTCAATCCCATCAGCCTGTGATTCCATTCTGTCTTAATCTGAGGATTAATATTTTACCAAGCCTCCGGCAGCCTTCTTCAACGTTGTTCAAATGACTTCCTAGAACTTGCGTTCGGCAGTTTTCTCTGCTTCTGTTTTAATGCTGGGGTGAGTTACACGGCTGCAAAGCACATCGGTGTGCTTGGGAAATAGATGATGAAAGGATTGGGTGAACCAAATGTGTTCTCCAGGTCAGGATATTGAAATTACAATTACAATTCTCTTCTGTTTCCTCTGTTGGATTTGAATTCCGCATCTGGTTGTTTGAAACAGGTTCTCCTGCTTTTCTGTCAATTAGTTAAGTACTTGTAAACATCATGTCCTGATTATTCTATGTGGAGCCTGCATTAAAGTGTCGGCTTGTTTGTGTCCCACGTTTGTCTTTCATGAGCTTCGATACAATCTCAAGCATCTGGTGTATTTGTACGTGACAGAGGACTCCACTTTCCCCCAAGGCTGACCACGCTCTTACACAGTTTCAATACATTTTTCAGCGCTGGTTCTCTGGCACCTCTTGCAGAAGTCGCATGTCTCTGTGCCCTTCACTGTCTGTGTGTCTTTGCTTGGGGATTTTTGTCTCCTTTTATTTTTTCTTTCAGAGTAGCACTTGTCCTTGCTGAATAATAATTTGACAAATGCAAAGAGATGCTTTAAAGAAAATCCTTGCTTCGGCTGTACTTTGTTTCATTTTTACCTGAGGTTTTCTGTCCTTCGCAAAAAATAAAACATTCAAAGAAATGTGCCTTTGGTACAGTGACATCTCACCTTTATCCCCTGGTTAGCTGCATTGTACCACTTAATGCAACTGTAAATCTTTGTTATAACTCATGTTTAAACAATGACAAGTCCAACTTGACTGTTTATCGGTTCTTTTTCTGAGTGAAACTTGTCATCAGGGCTGAGGAAAGATAAGTAAAGATCGTCGTCCGGGTGAAATGAAACCAAGGTGTACTGCGGCGGCCTCATTTGCACTTTTAGCACCGTTAGCTGCTAGCCGCCGGCTCAGCCATCGCCATTTTGAGAGCCTTTCAGGGCCAATAGAAATGCTCCAAATTTCGTATTCAGCATCCACGGAATCATCCTCTCTCTCCTCCACTCTTTAATGTTCTCTACCAGGTCAGATGACAATGTAACGATTTGTTTTAGAGACCTTTAAAATCAAACAATGAAAACTATTGGCTTTGTTTTGTTTATATAGCAGCATTGAAGCCTAGTTACTTAAAAAAAGGATCATATATATGAATTATTTTAACATATACATTCCCCTAAGAAGACCAGCCCTCCTTCATCAACGAATCACACAGTGAAATCTGATCATTTTCAACCCAAAGTCAGTAAGATGTATTACACAACTCTAGTGCAGTGGCCCTGAAATGAATCAAATTGTGCTTTACAAGCCAGTAATAATGTGAGTATCAAAGACAAACTGCAGATGTTATCTGTTACCTGGTTACCTGCTCTCTCTAGAGATGAAAAGTCTGAAGACAAAGTGATCGGTAGAACGGTATTCTTTGATACCTTGAAGGACTGCTGAGTAACAACGTTGGGTAGAGAGAAGTAGGATTTGTTTTACATACACACTGTCTTAAATGCTCATTTGGACAGCAGCGGATTGATTTTCTACCAACTCAGAGCATTATTAAAAAGCTTAGTTTCAAGCGTGGACATCCTCAGCTGGGACTCTAATCAGCTCCCAGTCATGACTCAGTGGGAAACAACAAGCCGGGTGGCCCAGAGCAGCTGCAGCCCTGTTTTTGCCTCACTACTCTGATAGAAATGCTGATCAACAACCCAAACCCACTGTGATGCTCCTGATCAATTATCAGCAGGTGTAATGACACACACACACACACACACACAGACACACACACACACACGCACGCACACGCACGCACGCACACACATTTCTGTGATGAGCATGAGGGTAATTTACATTCATTGTACTCTAATATAGCTTAATGCCAATGCATGGTTTTATAGTGTATCTGTATGTCAGTGAAGCGCTTTCTTACCGATTGCGATAGACAGTATACATCTCGGACATTTCCGTACCTGTTGTTTGTTTGCTCTGGTCCAAATCAGTTGAGAGAAATCCAATGAAACAAGTTGCATCGCTACAAACCACGTGGGAACGTTCACTCTGCTTACTCGTCTGTCGGGGCGGGATCAAGAAAGCATACAAAGAGGAAGGTCCTGTGTTCTGGACTAGTGCGTATTACCGGGACAGCAACACGTTTCCCTGCATTAAGAATTTCGTTTTTTGTCCTTATTCTGAAAAAGAAAAAGCTGTTTACATGGCTCATGAAAAAATGAATATTCCACAAATATCCCTGAGCAGCCGTGCTGATCAACATAACCGGAGGAGAGCTTGTTCGAACATGCGACCACAGACTCCCCTTTGTAAAGGTTCACTTTGTGATATTTGAGCAAATCCAAAAACCTGTTGACATCCAAGTCTGTCATGATGTTTAAAAGAAGGTGTGTTTCACCTTCCTGACATTAATATCTGCTTTTCTTTTGAGCATGCATCTCTTCAAACTGTTGGCTCGTTGGTCTGTGTGCAACCATGCGTACAACGCACAGAGCTGACCATAAACAGGCAAGAGGCCGTCTGTAGCAAAATGCTGATGTCGTCAACAGGTGTGAACACAACCTGTGAGCTAGTTGTACCAATCAGGCTCAACACACAATATGTGACAGACCAACGGTGATTGGTGCAGTGTGTTGAGAGGTGTTGCAGTGCAATTATTGAGTACTTTATCGATATAATATTTAAACCTATTAGAGGCATTGGTCTCTGATTAGAGACTGTATAAAACATGGCCGTAGTCTCTTGGAAGTCACCCAGAGGTTTCTGAAGAGTCAAAGTGGGCCCTCCTGTCAATGACAACGCAGCCTAATTCCACAGCCAGTCAAAAAAGCTAGCAGCTAGCGACCAAGTACGCCACCCACCTGTCATGCTAAACTTTATGTTTAAATATAATTTAAACAGGCAAGTTCTATAAAAACCCACACCTTGTGTCGTATTAAGAGGGATATTAGGTTTGGAGACAAACACAGGCTGTGAACATGTTTATTTCTGCTGTAAATAGTCCTTTGAACATGAGGATCTATAGGTGTTGACCCTCTTTTTGAGCCATCTTAAGTGACCATGTGAGCACCTGCAGTTTTTGCCGCTTCCTCGTTGGCTTCATTTGTCAGCACCGGAAGTTTCCGCTTGGTCCAAACTGCAGAAAACACTTAAGCAGGTAATTTTGTCCCACATTCAGAGATCAGTCGTTATTTTTTCATTCACACAAGAACAAATTCTGCCAGTGGTGCAATTAGATCATTTTAATGGTGGGAAATAGATTTTTGCGCACAGAGCTCCTATTTGCATTTAGAGACACTGCTAATTTCGCAATGAATTTGTGCTTTGCGAACATTTCAGAACAAAGGTTTTCATGCCTCCCTCACGTATCGAGCCTCATGCGCTGCCATACCACCTGATGTGCCATACGTCTGACATTTTAATGTTCCATCACGCTGTCTGCTGGTGAAAGGTGGGAGGGGAATTGGGGAAAAAAAAAAACCTCAGACAGGTGAGATGAGATCTAGAAGCTGCATGTCCAGGTTGACTGTGTACTTTTCTTTTTCTCCCCATCTCTCTGGTCTCACACTGTCTGTTGTTTGAGTGGCAATATACTCAATTTGGTCCACTTTACTTATGTTTCACACAGACGTACACACAGACGCCACTCCCACCCGACGCTGGCACACACACACACATACAGATGAGGGCTGAGTCTCCTCTCACTGCTGGTTCTCAGAGCCCTTGGCGCTGCTTGTTTACCCTTCACTGTGACAGTTGTGTGTGTGCGTGTGTGTGTGTGTGTGTGTGTGTATGTGTCGATCTGAGGAAGGAGATATTGCGTGTCAAGTGCTCTCCAGGGCTAAGCTATCATTTCTGAGTGTTATCACACCATCCTACTTCCCAGGGGCTGGCTGTCTTTCTCTCTGTCTCTCTCTCTATATAACACACACACACACACACACTGTCTCTCTCTGTCACACACACACTCACACAGGAGGAGATCCAGACAGTGTTAGGCCAGTGAGGCGTGCAGTCAGAGAGGAGAGAAAAGACTGGAGTAAGTTGACCAGTTGGTGAAGGCGCGCACACACACACACACACACCTACACAGACACACACACACACACTTTTTCAGACTGGAAAATCAGTCATGCAATGGTCCCATTCAGACACGCAGCGCTGCAAAGACCTTTCTGACCTGCAGCTACCACACAGAGTACAAGTTCAACTGTCAGACCAGTGAAGTGCATGGATTACTAATGTATAGTACTCACTGCGTACGCATAGATAGTTCAACTCAAGTTTTTAAAAAGGCAGATATTTGTTGGATTCCACTTTCACATTATTTTCCTTCGCTGAAGGAGAATACCCATCAGCGTCGTATCGGGTGCATCGAAGAAACAGAATCCATTTATTACTGAAACCAGGACAGCGAAGGTACCCCGATGAAGTCATTTTAACCCAAAACCATGAGGTTTCCTTCAAGGTTTTGATCCTGAACCTGAACCTTAACCGTAGTGGTGTGAGAACAGAAATAGTCTTTTTTTTTTAAAGCTAATGTGTAATGGTCATGGAAGGCATTGACAAATAATGTCGTCCTCTGTATGGTGACGGTATTTGTTTTGGCCGACGAGTATATTTTGAAATCACCAAGTACATGTATTTATTTACGATGACTCAGCTTCTTCAGCAGCACTTGAACATCATTACAGAATGAAGCTTTCATACGATGGAGGGTTAGACATGACCAGTACATCAAAAGGACATTTGGGGTGAGATGGAAATAATACGCGCAGCCAAACATTCCAGTTGGGATTCTATCGGCATTACACCGATCTTTAATGGTATCTTTAACGTACATTATTACACCCCCCCCCCCCCCCCCCCATCTGTCACCTGAGCAACTCTGGGACCAGGAGATGATGATTTAAGTCTGCATCGTACCAATCGAGGCCAACACAAACCAGTTCAACCCTTCACTTCCTGGGCTTTTTCAATGAAGAAATAAAGGAATCAATGGCCCTCTGGAGCCTTATGACCTCACCATCTGTTAGTATACCTCGTCATGGGGACATTGCCTGTGTTTCTCCAACAGCTAACAGCTAACAGTGAGCGTGAAGCCCGCGCCAACAGATGAAGGGGAGGAAAAAAGCATTACTGATGAGTTATCAGCGCAACTGTGCGCCTATTGGTCAGCGGCCTAATCCTGCTCTCAGCAGCCTGGAGGAGCGATGGGGGCTTTTGTGTTTTTTCTATCCGGCCGAGGTTTCTGGGCCTGACGAGTTTGCCCTTCCCGCGCCTACAACTTTCGCTTTCCCAGACTCATCTGTGGCGTAGGGGGTTGATGCAAAACATGCACGCGTAGACGAAGCCTCAACAGATAAAGTCGCGGTCATGTGGAATCCCCTTCAGAAAGATGGAGTCGCTCGTTTGCAGAAAACTAACCGGACATTTTGCTCGGCCTCGGACTGCCGCTGAGAAGCACAGATGCCACTGTTTGTCCAAGGGCTGGTGCATCTTTGTGTGTGTGTGTGTGTGTGTATGTGTTTGCAATTGCTCAGGAGTGCGGCAGATGCCTCTGTTTGAGATGTCCTTGAAATGTGTCCCTGACCGGCAATTAGCGCCGCCTTATTTGCCCACCACAATGCCGCCCCAATTACCATCAAACCAATACCTGTTACGACCTGCCGCGAACCGCTGTGAGCCACCGCCACACCTCTGCCTCCGCCACTTAAGGCATCAAGACCCCCGGGTCATCGCCGTTAAATGGCTGTCGCCGGGCATTTAATTACACCGCTGCTATAGCTAATGGAATGGCTGCCGCCATTATTTGTAGAAAATAAAGTGGTGGGGTTTCAACTTTTTTTGTTGTTGTTGTTTATTTCACTAACAAATGAATGGACCCCCGTCTATTCATTTGTTCATTCTTCCATCCGTCCCGCGGCGTCTCACGCCGCACTGATAGGATTGTGAGGAAACTTTGAAAAGTGACAGTGAGGCCCAAAGGCGTGAAGGTTGGATGGGAATGCTGAAGTAGTGGCTTTTTCATTGTATTCACATGCTCATTACTGCAGAAACATGACAATCTCTTCTGAGACATGCTCGTGAAGATTGAAGAAAACCAATACTAAAACGTCTGCTTCTATTGATACTCAACACAACAGACCCATAGACGTCCTTGCAAAATTTGTCAAAATGCTGTATTTTCCAATGACTCTCTCTCTCGCTGTGCCTCTAATGCTAGTATGTGTTTGCCACCCTCCACTCATCTGCTTATAGCTTTGAACCATTCACATCTGGGGAAAATAAATCCCATGCTGACAGAAATGTGCCACCCAGAAATCTTTGCATGTGCTGTCTGCAAAATTCACCAGGGTATCCTAAAATGTACTGGTAGCCTCACCAACCTCGCTGTGTGAAGAGGTGATGCGCGCGCCAGTCGTAAAGCATGTTAGCATAGCAGCTAACGAGGCTTCAAAAGTGAACTGACCCTGAACTCCTTGCAAGTTGAAGGTGTTGAGGCCAGCACACGTGGAATGATAGCTTTTCAGACACACGGCGCTAAAAACGTTACCGAAACTGATTTACAGTTATAAGGAATTTAATTCCACTGATGTAAGCACGATTACAGTTATACATTGGAGTACATACTCCCATGACATATTAAATCAATAAAACCCCATTTGCAAAAACCTCGCTCGGCTCCTCCGGTGAAAACACGTCTGTCGTCCGAGGGCCATGGCACAGAGAGAGAGCGAGGAAAAAAGTCTTTGAATTAAACCTCCCACATACGGTTCGGCACACCCCCTCTTCCATTTATCTCGATTCCTATTGGCTAACTTCCAGGAGCGTATTCACTTGTCTGGCTCTGAGTTTAATATCACATTCAATGACTGTCAGTTACATTTTAAACCCTTCTATAATAATCCTTCAAAATAAAAGTTATACTTCTGCAACTTGGCAGAAGTTTCATGCTTCTGCATGTTTATGTTTATGTTTATCTTAATTATGCATTCTCAAAACCCTTATGATTATGACTAACTATGAATTATTAATTATGAATTATTAAACACTTTTATTATATCTACTAACTACAGTTTTTTACTCAAATTTCTTACAATTCCCCCCTAACTCACAGTTCACTGTGAGTTAGCTACTCAAATGTAGTTTGTTATTCAAATGTAGTTGGTTATTCAAATGTAGTTATTTACTCAATGTCCCTGGAGACCTCCCCCCTACTCAATCCAGGGAGAGGCTTCCTATCTATCTAAACAGGGGCAAACAATTCATGCACACAGATATCATTTCAAGTATTTCTGTTCAGTTCGTTTCAAGATAGAGTGCGTTGAAAGTCACTGCCTTCCATGTCTTGGGGCTGGCAGGATCAGGATACAGCCTGTAGGCTAGAGAACACATACTGAGAAGCCTTGACTGTTCTTTTACACGTGACAAAATTACATTTCTTAATCTTTACACCCTAAAATCCCTTTATAACCCAATTAAACAAAAAATTTAATCTCCAAATACTCATCCAAAACAATCCGTCTATTTTCCAAACTTCCAACATCTCACTGGATGTTTTAGAAGTCCATCTGGGCCTTTATCAGGTCCTTCAGGATCTCCGAGAGGATGGTCAGGAATCGCTTGTGAAGTTCCGCTATGGCACCGCTGGTGGCCTCATCTAGACTGTGGCCATCAGAAGCTCCAATTCTCCCTCATCCTCGTCACATAACTGGTTGCCTGGACTGGTGTCTGGCTCATCGGTGAAGCAATAAACCCCTGTAGAGGTCCACGGATGCAGGGGAACCCCCATCCACAGACAACTAGGCGGTCTATGATGACAGCACACAGAATAATTACGATTGCCAAAAATGTATGTTTTCACTGGCCAAGCATACTTCCCAACCAGTCGGTGAATGGATCAGTGGCACCAGAGTTGTCTGCTAGCTCTAGGCTGAGTGCTGTCAGTCCCTCCAGCGCCCTGGTCACCGATCCATCAGGAGCTGTGTTATTTGGAATGAAAGTACAGCACGCAGACCCAAACATCTGGCACACGCCACTTTTCTCTGCTAAATCATATCGAATGCCATTCTGTTCTGCAAGGTCATTAAACTAGTCTTCGCCAGCTGTGCATGCAGTCCTGATATGGCGTCACTGGTGAAGTTTACTAAACGCTGTTGGTTATAGTAAATGTAGTTGATCCAATCGACATTTTTATTAGTCGTCACCCTCTGAGAGAAAACAGATTCTAAATCTGCTGCTATTTGATTTCTGGCTTGAAAGTCATTAGACACCCCCCTTGGCAGTCTTATGACATCTTATGTACACTTGGTCATCAAAGGCTCCCTTCGGGCCACCGGCATCTCTTTTGGATCTTCTGTTAGCATGTGGGCGTGGAGAGATGAGTTCTCCATAAGTTGCATCAGTGACAGGCAAGATATGGAATGACAATATAAGTTGCACCAACGCACCTGTCCAATCTTTAGGCAGGATTGGATGTATGGTTCTTCCTCCACACCATCACCATAAATCAGCTCTAGGTGCTGTCTGTCTTAACACACTGTTATATAGATAGTCGCTAGCATTGTGACTGTTGCTACAATTTGCTTCAATAATACTGCCTACATTGGGCCCCATAGCTGTATCTGAGGCTATACAATCAAATGGACCCTCTGAAACCTTGAACAGAGGTGGGGTATTATATTCTACAGGTGGGTAATGCCAGTGTAGCCTCTGACAAGTGTGATGGAGAGGCAAAGTGTCATCAGTAAACAGAGTTAAAATACAACTAAATTCAGGACTTATGAGTCTGAATCTTGGAGGAACTGGTGTTGCTAGGTCCTGAACACACAATACAATCTGTACTACTGACTTGAAGCCGTCTATTGTACCCACCATAAATTCCCATCTGCCATTCCAGTTTCCACCCCTTACCTCATTCTCTGCGTCAGTCGTATGTCGAACCTGGTCTTTTTACAGGCTTAACAATAATCCTAATGAGCCCTTGTGGGGCAGGACTATCAGTAGCCTTTCCCTGTATTACGTAAAGTCCTCAGTCAGTCAATTTAGGTAAGTCTTAAAGGATTACATCTACCCACCCCCTTTGTACACATCACAGGCATAATATGATAACAGCTTCCCATACTTATGTGTGGCAGGCCCACACTCGTCAGTTATGATGCACACGGTTTTGGTCATCCACCCGCAGGCGTGTTCATACTTGGGACTGGAAACTACTTCACAGAAGTCGAACTGGACCGTTGATGTTGTACCTTCTTTGAACATAAGAGTGAGAGTTACATTTTCATAGGTGAGTGTCGTCAGAGAAGCCTCTCTACGTGGTCTAAGATCGGTTTGATTAGCTACTGAGGCTAAATGTCGAATCCTGATGTAGTCATGCATGTGATCTGGTTCCTGTCTGTGGTTAATTCCACATACTAAGAGGGAAGCTACTGAACTCAGGAATAAAATAATTACAGACTTCCATAACCCACTGAGCCTAGAGTCTCCTACTGGACGCCCTCGCTTAAACTGTGGGGAAAACGTCATCTTCAGTACTGTCTAACCCCTCTTTTGAGGTGTCTTTGGCTTCAAATTTTCCTGTCTGATGTTCAATCCTGTCTCTGCGAGTGTCTTACTCGTTACCTTTGCTGCTGCACAGTGAGTGAGGTGGTGCCAAGTAGCTCCCATTTTACCTTTTCTGCATGTGAGGTTGCCAATACTACCTCCCATGGACCTGTCCACCTTGGTTCACTCCACCTGCGCTCATGGACTCTTATCCACACCAGACTGCCTGGTGACACGTCAGCCTGCTTCCTTTCGTCAGCTGCTGCTTCTGCGTTTGTCACCTGAGAAAACAACACTCGGCTCATGTTAGTTAGAGCTCCCGTATATTTCTCAATTTCTAGAGTTAGCAAGTCTAGTTGTGGTTTATCATGACGTCATTAAATCTCAAAAATTGTGAGTAGCACCTTTACTGAAAACTATTCTAAATGTGGATCTACAAAAAATGTTTGACACCTTACCATAAATGTTTGACACCTTACCATATCCCCCCTTCACCTCGATATCTCTGCTGTAAGGGATCACATGGCAACCATCTATGTATCTTGGCTATACAGTGAACCTCCTCATGGTCCTGGTGACAGCATGGGCATCTGTTGATGTCTCATGGGAGGAGGTCCAGCTGGACCTGGTCGTAGGTGCTGCTGATGTTGTGGTGGGAACGGAGCATGTTGTGGTGCTGCACTGATCGGTCCTCCTGCTCTTTTATGAGGGCAATCTCTCACCCAATGACCTTCTCTCCCACATACGTAGCACACTCCTTTACTTACAAGACCCCCATGCCCCCCTTTATCGTTACCTCTCCCTCTGTTGGATGCACCACTTCTGCATCGTGGTGGGGGCTGATTGTACACCACCGTGGGGGCTGGTACTGCTGGATTTTGTTGCTGCTGGGCTTCTGCTGCTATCATCTGTTTCTTGGCCTGAACTTTTCTATTTAATTCTCTGTCGACCTCTGCTACTTGCAGTTTCAGCAGTCGCCGCTGCATTCTCTCTATGTCTTCCTGTCCTTTTGTCTTCTCAGTTAGCTGTCGCTGGTTGTAGTGAGTTAGGTGTTTCCTCCACATGGCATCTTTCATGTTGCTCAAGCCTACTACTTCTCCCAGCGCTGTCCGTACCGGTGGAGGCAGGCCCATCTGCACAGTGTGTCGCCATACTACAGTGGTGGCTTCATGGCCGTCATGTCTCCCCCCTGTTGCCCTCTGCCACTCTTCTTCAGCTCTCCTCAGGTACTGATGGGTTTCTTCTTCTGGTTTTATCTTCAGTCCCGAAAGAGAGTTCGTTTTTGGTTTTTTGGCCCAGATTCTCCGCATTGCTGACCAGAAAACACCTCGAAAGTTGTCAAATGGGGTTTCATCCCCCCTGTTGGTCGTTCCTGTACTTACCTCCAAAATGTTCAATTTGGCTGTTCCTTCGGTGTGGATCATCACGGCACGGATGTCTCCCAATGCCAATTTATCAGCTGCTGTGAGTTTTTCAAAGACACGGATCCACGGATTGGCTCCACCTGCCAGCGGTGGCAACGCCTTTTCCAGTGCGTCCATGTCTCGATGTCCCCATGGCACAAACTCAGCTTGTCCGTTGGATTTTACCAGCTCTCCTACTTCCTTACTCTGCTTCTTTAATGTAAACATTATGCAGCCTAGGAGTATTCAAATGTGTGTATTAAATGTGCATGCTTGTCATCACCTGAATCAAAATCAACTCACCCTCTGTGCTGTATGGCGTGTGGCCGCTGACTCCAAAACTGGGATCCGCTGCTCCACTTCCCAGATCTGGACCCACTCAACCACGCACCTTGACTAAAACAAACACAGAACTGCCAAAAGTTCAGCAGTAAATGTTAGCATACGTCTGTAGTGTAAGAGAGGTCAACGATCTCTCAAATATGTTTGCACCGTCCGTGTCAAAATTGATTCTTAGGAACTATGTAAAATAGTAAGTGTACCAAAATTAGTCAATACTGGATATGTGAAGGAATCTCGAATCCAAAATTGAAGCTAGAATTCCGAAATCAAACTCAACATCTAAATCAGAATCACAATCACAATCCAGTTCCAAATCAGAATTCGAAAGGTTTAAAATTGGAAGTAAAATGAAATTAAAAAACAATGAATAATTAATCAATTAAATATTAAATTCAACTTTAAAAATCAATAACTGTGTTCAAAGATATTCAATCAGAAATACCAATGCAAGTCAAACTGTTGAACTGCACTTACATTCTGGTCTGCACAATAATGAATCACAATTAAGTTCAAGAATTGAAGAAACACAACTGAAACCATTAATCTTTGTTAAAATGCTGAATTAAAACCAAAGTCATCGACTAAAGTTATAATGCTTAATTAAAACTAAGGTCAGGATATAAGCTCACAGCTCTTAGACAATGAATCTCTGAAAAATTCAGATTCTAAACACTTCTTTACGGTTATCTGCAGTTACTCCTTCTTCTGTTTAATTGTTTTTAAATCTCCTTTTCTTTTGCCTTATGTTTTGATGCTTTTAATGGTTTTATGTGAAGCACTTTGAATTACCTTGTTGTTGAAATGTGCTATACAAATAAACTTGCCTTGCATTGCCTTCTGCGCCGAACCGGAAGTTGTCCTGCGCCGAACCGGAAGTTGTCCTGAAACCGGCTTTTTTTGTAACAGATATGCTAACCGCAATGCTAACGACAAAAACGGAGCTTCTAATAAAGCATACGCACACACAAGTATCACCAAAATCCCACACTTTAATTCCACTCATACGCCTTCTGTCTCCTCTCTCAATCCAGCCGTTATTTTATTTTATAAGCACTTATTTTACATACAGAGTACCGCAACACCGGAGCTACACGTAGCTAGCGTTAGCTCCCCACAGCGCGATCATGCAATATTAATCATTTTAAACGTATTTCCACGCTGCTAAAACACAGACTAGTCACACGTATTATTGGACTTATTTTCCGGTTTTATTATACCTTAAACCTCCGGTTAACAGGCTATTAGCTCATCCAGACCTGAGTTCATCGTTACGTCTGATCACGAGTTATATACACTGCCAGTGTCACCCACTCTCCTCAGTCTGTCTAGTTTCACCAAAAGCCTTTATTCTACATCTTCCGAATCATCCACACGACCCTCTATTTATCCATTCACGGCCAAAACAAGCGAGTGTGTCTTTCCTGAAGCCGCAGCCTCAGAAGCTAACTCCCGCTAGCCTAGCTCTCTAAGCAGCTTATGCGACGAGACCCGACACTCGTGGACTAAGCCCACAAAGGATTGCACCCCTAAGCCCCTCAAAGCCACAATATCTCAGTTCGCCTCGCTACATAACTGCTTTAAACTAGCTATCTGCAGGCCTAACAATACTTATGTTGGGCCGAAGGAGGCTCCCAGCATGAGCAAAGCAGTTCGCCCGTTCCACAGCTTGTTTGGTTCCAATGTGGTGATTTAATTACACAGCGCTGTCTGCCTTTAATTAATTCTTAGGATCCTTATACTCTTGACTAATCCCTTAAGTTCATCATACTTCAGACAGCAAATCGTACTTACCTCAGTGGAACGTGGCCTCCCTCGTGGAACGTCCCCACCGGCAACGGAGCGCTAGCCGTTAGCAGCGCTTAGCCAAGCAGAGATTCCCCTAAGATTCCTAGAAACTACCTCACAGATTTCATGAAACGGCTCTGCCTACCGATATTGTGGGCCCAGGATGTCTGCTTGACTAACGCCGCCCTCAGCACACACAGCGAGGCCGGTAAGACTGTCCCTTCGTGGTCGCCAAATTTGTTGAGGCCAGCACACGTGGAATGATAGCTTTTCAGACACACGGCGCTAAAAACGTTACCGAAACTGATTTACAGTTATAAGGAATTTAATTCCACTGATGTAAGCACGATTACAGTTATACATTGGAGTACATACTCCCATGACATATTAAATCAATAAAACCCCATTTGCAAAAACCTCGCTCGGCTCCTCCGGTGAAAACACGTCTGTCATCCGAGGGCCATGGCACAGAGAGAGAGCGAGGAAAAAAGTCTTTGAATTAAACCTCCCACATACGGTTCGGCACACCCCCTCTTCCATTTATCTCGATTCCTATTGGCTAACTTCCAGGAGCGTATTCACTTGTCTGGCTCTGAGTTTAATATCACATTCAATGACTGTCAGTTACGTTTTAAACCCTTCTATAATAATCCTTCAAAATAAAAGTTATACTTCTGCAACTTGGCAGAAGTTTCATGCTTCTGCATGTTTATGTTTATGTTTATCTTAATTATGCATTCTCAAAACCCTTATGATTATGACTAACTATGAATTATTAATTATGAATTATTAAACACTTTTATTATATCTACTAACTACAGTTTTTTACTCAAATTTCTTACAAAGGCAATAAGTGAAACCATGATGTTGGGGTCTGACCATGTGGCTTCAACATGTGCTGTGGGACAAAGAGAGTCAGGCCTTCCCTTTTGCAAGCAAAGGTTTCATCCTGATTGTGGTTTGATGAGCACAAAACCTCCTCTGAAGGAATTTCACATTAGGGTGTGAGTTTCCTCCCCCCCAAAAACTATGCGTTCCTGAAGTCACCTGAAAGCACCGCTGCAATCTCATTGGCCGAGAGCCAAGACACCCCAGGACCCCTGTAGTTCAGCCACTGTTCTACAAAACTATCTGCAGCTCCCACCCCAATGATTTTTCCACCAATGTCTCCGGAATAGAAGGAGGCACGCAGCAACGTTGCTTCTCTTTTTAACCAAAATCCTAGGTTTCACAGTTATATTCGCTGGCCGAATTCACCAAACTGTCTATTTTATCTTTGTTCGCATCCACGAAACGAACCTGTTTAATCCTGCAGAAGTGAAGAAGCAAGACGCCTTCAGAAAGAGAGACCGAGAATTTCCACTCTCCACCAAGCGCCTCGTCTGCTCCGGCCATAAGGACGCGAAAGTCCCTTATCGAGAAGACAGCGATTCTCTCCCACCGCAAAAAACACGGCCCGCAGCCGTGCTGCCCGAGCCCACTGAAGCCCAGAAGACTCCCCTCAATCACCACGATTGCATCATACCGTAAGGCAAAATAGAGTCTGGGCAGAGTTGGAGAGAGTTTAATTTGTGTTTATTTTATCTTGTGCTTAAAGTACTGTTCATTTTTATAACGAGGTGTATGCTTAATAATCGCCAACACTGACGATCACTGAGATCGTTGGGGTTGTGTCGAAGTAGCTTGTATTCCATGCTACTGTG